>NC_085841.1:322670901-323870901 GCF_035594765.1 Anolis carolinensis | reverse complement strand
TCCATCTAAGAAGGGATAGAGAAGTGCAGGAGTAGAGAAAGGGTCAATTTAGCCTGAAAGCTGCTTGTTGTAGATCATCTTGAGTTTTTGAGAAAAGTAAGATCTTGGTAACATAAAAGAACTGACTGTTGACTTTAACTAAAGAATATATTTTCCAAATTGCATCTTTTGTCGACAGGAAAAGAACAAAAAAAATTTTAAAAAGCCGTCAGCTTGGATTTTTTTTTCTATAAACTTATCATGCACACATACTAAACCTTTCCTCCTAGTGATATCCCTTTTTAATGGGCCATTTATCTGATCCTAAGGCTGGAATCATCTGTTTGTGCCATCATTACTGAGCAATACAAGAGGAACTGAAGTGAAACAAAAGCATCTTAATGGGGGAAATGGAAAGGAGAAATTTACAGTACTCGTTTATCATTTGAAAGTGTTTTTATATTGAAATGGTATGTGCTCGATTCAGTTATTTTCCTTTGCTTTTTTGCTTGGAGTTTCTAATGGGAATTACCGTGGCTCATCTTTCTGAAAAAGCAAGGAGTGCATTTTCTCTGGCAGGGAACAAAAAGTTGACAGTTTAATGTTGACAATTTGCTGACCAATCATTTGGAGGCCAAAGGCCTGCTCTGCAGTGCAAGGAGAAACAAAACAGAACAAACAGAAGGCAGAAACTCTCTCAATCTATAAACTACCAATGACGACCAAAAAAGAAACCCTGCCAGGCTCCTCTGGGGGTCTTAATTTCTTCAGAAATCAAGCACAAGCCTGTTTTTTCTTTTAAAGCTTCATATTTATATACTGAAATGCCATAACCCCTCCAACTATTGGGCATTTCTTATATTACAATATCTGTTCCTGGAGAAATTTGCAAAACACAAAGCAGGACAAAAATAACAAGGGCAACAAGGCAAAAAAAATTGTGAAAGCATAAGGAAATACTGTATATACTCATGTACAAGTCGAGAAAAGACCAAAATTATTGATTTTGATATGACCCATGGATAAGTTAAGGGTAAAACTTTGGGCTCAGTAGGGAGCTCCTCAGATCCATTCCACAGAGAAGAAAAAATGTGAGCATAATAAAAAGGGAACCTTGCAAAGAATGTCAGAGAGAGTCAAGTGGGTTGGTGCTTCTCTTAGGTTTTTTTTTTTTACAGACAGATAAAGCTGTCAAGGGGAGAGCCTAAAACAAGCCTTGAACCCTTGTAGTCTTCTCATCCTAGAGAAGCAGCAGAAACCATGGCAGTGGTGGAGAGAGCAGAGGAAATTGGGGGTTTTTTTCAGTTTCTTCCAATTCACAAAAAATCTCCCTACTCCATCAGACATGTGCCAAAGAGCCATCACAGTGGCAAAGGGGGCAGAAGGGACTAGGGCTTTTTTCAGTTCCTCCCAATCCCTTCTAATCTTCTCATCCCAGATAGAGCTGCTGACACAGCAAAGTCGATCCCCGTTTTTTCCAGCTTTCCCATCCACCGCAACTTTCCCTGTACTGGGGACGGCCGGGCTGCTACAGAGCTGCCACAGTGGTGGAGAGAGCAGAGTGGATTGGGGCTTTTTTCAGCTTTTCTCCACTCTCCCTGCCCCCATCACAGAAGCCTAAAAAGCCACCATCATGGCACAGGGAGGAGAAGGGATTGTGCTGCTTTCAGGCTTTATAAATAGAAAGAACGTATGATAAGCAAAGTGAAATTAACTGAAATCTGTTGAAATCCTGTTAGCAAAAAGACAATTTGTAATCAAAGCAATCCAACTCACACACACGCATATAGTTATTGCATTAAACTCACCGCATTGCTCTGTGGTTGTGAAACTACAATAGGTTTGCCAGCATCAGATGTCTCTCTTATGTCGACAAGCAGTGGAATATCACCTGGATTAACATGAGAAATTGAAACTAAGTCTCAAGTATGATGTCGATGCACTTA
This sequence comes from Anolis carolinensis, assembly GCF_035594765.1. Lineage (NCBI taxonomy): Eukaryota > Metazoa > Chordata > Lepidosauria > Squamata > Anolidae > Anolis > Anolis carolinensis. The sequence goes on along the minus strand of NC_085841.1, from coordinate 323,868,976 downwards.
ATTCAACTAGCAATGATGTCACTTGAAATCATGTTTCATTATAACAACTAATGTTTCAATTTCAACTAATTTGAAATACACTTTTTAATCAAAATTGTTATTCACTTTTTAAAAGTATTCACTTCTTTCTTTAATAGATGGGACATTTTTGTGATCTTACACCAATGCTGAGAGTCTCCTTTCTTGTTTGCTGAAAGAATCCAATAACTGAAACAAAAATTCATAGATGACCTATTTTGGATTACAAAAGGATAGCACACCAGATTTGAATGCACCATTAGGCACTCTTTTTGCTTTTCATTTCAATAGTCTCCACGCTGCTTTGGAACTACAAGCTGGCTTTGTAGGAATTTCTGCTACAGTGCTGAGCTTGGTGACCCTGCTATTCCAAATCTAAAGCCAAAAGCCCTGCTGAATACATGCAGTGCTTTCCATGCACATAAAAACTAGGTCCACAGTGGAGTGTTCCAGTTTACAGTTTATTCATATAATCACATTATTTCTTCAGTACTATACTTCATTCCCTATTGATTTCAGTGTGATAACATTCTAATCAAATACATGCTTAAATATTTAATTGTAAAAATGAAAGAACGTGTTATTGTTCTTAGAGAACTATTGATTTAAGTAAGTGCATACTCAATTAATACCTCCTCCCAACAATAGATTTTTTAAAAAGTTTTTTATTGTAAATAGTGCTATGTAAAATTATACAAATGTTCAGAACATTTTCCATCGGTAACACATGTTTACATTCTTCTTCCTCCCAACAATAGATTAATGCATATTGTGCTTTTCTCATCAGTGGGGGATTCCCACAGAAATAAAGAAAAAGTAGACATAAACATGAATTGTGATCTTGTTTCAATTTTTTTTCTGGAAAATAACCTTTTGAAAGAATTCAACCATTACAACTTTATGCAATAACTGAATAGAAAATAGTATCTATAATATGCTGGGAAGTATCTTCTTTTCTCTATTTAATTATACAGTAAAGGTAGGGAAAGTTTGTTCCTCTAGATATTTTGTAATGAGCCACATTACAAACAATACAGAGCCACGGATAGCATGGCAATGTTGTTATGGATTTATGGGAGTTATAGCCCCAAATAGTGAGGGCCAAACGTACCATAATCAGCAAAAATTTTGAGGCTTACTGATCCAAATGATAACTAATGCAACTAGCCCAGATCACTGTGATGCCTGAAATTCAAGACGAGGCTGTAAAATACATTTAGTTATAAGATATTTTCTCAAGCTAACCAATCTTTCTGTAAAGCTGTAATTTTTTGGCTATGCCAAAGCAAAATATAGACACTATATATTGTAGATGGAGTTCTTTAGACGTGACCCGTTGGTGCTGCTCTGCATACCATCCGGATTTTTTTCACATCTGCAAACAGTTGCTGTCATAGACAGGAAATACAGTGTCCTAGGCCCTCACAGAGGTATAAATTCATTAAGTTGGAACAGGCCTAATGAGCCATTGAGTCCAATCCTCTGGTCAGTGCAGGAACTCCAGTTAAAATATCCCCAGCAGGTAGCTGTCGAGCCTCATTTTGAAGATATCCAAATAAGAAGATCCCTCTGCCCTCCAGGCAATTGGTTCGTTACCAAACCACTCTTACTGTCAAGACATTCCCTCTAATGTTCATTTAAATCTACTCCGCTGTAACTTCAAACCATTAGACCTCATTCTACCCTCTGGAGCAGCAGAGAACAGGCCTGCCAAGTCCTCCCTGTGGCAACTTTTGAGTATTTAAAAAGTGCAATTATGCCGCCCCTCTGCTTTCTCTTCACTAAAGGGAACACGTCCAGCACCTTCCTTTCCTCATATTTTTGCTCTCCAAACCTCTTAACATTCTTGTTAACTCTGCTCTCTTTCAAATGAAGCACATACTTGGCTCATAGCTACAAAGGAGGCTAAATCAACTCCAACCCAACTGTAAAAAGATATCCATGGTTCTGCAATGATCCAGCCTCTTCTTCACTCCTGCTCAATATCTGATTATGTAAGTCAAGGAAGAACAAAGTCCAGGCCTCCATATATTGTTGGACTGTAACTCCTATGAACCAACACAGTCAATGACGAGTTACAATTCAACAACCTTGGGAACAACACTTTACCCATCCTTATTGTTTCTATTTCTTATATCTGTTATAGGTGGCTTCAGCTCTGAGAAAAAATATAATAATAATAATAATAATAATAATAAAACTTTATTTATAACCCGCCACCATCTCCCCGATGGGGACTCGGGGCGGCTTACATGGGGCCATGCCCAGACACCATACAATATAACAAAATAAAACAATATATCATAACACAATATAATAGTACAAAAATAATCATATACATTACAACACAAATCAGAGCAGACAGGGCGGGCCACATGAACATTTAATTAAAAACTCGGGAGAGAGAGGCATATAAATAAAGAGAACAGGGGTATAAGATGGAACAGTCCAAACAGTCCAAAGGATAAAATCCAAGGGGAGTAATCAAAAAGGTATATAACATTTACTCCCCGAAGGCACATCGAAAAAGCCATGTTTTTAGATCTTTCTTAAAAGCCAATAAGGTGGGGGCTTGCCTGATCTCAGAGGGCAATGAATTCCACAGTCGGGGGGCCACAGCAGAAAAGGCCCTCTCTCTCGTTCCCACTAGACGGGCCTGGGATAGAGGCAGTGGCGAAAGAAGGGCCTCCCCGGATGAGCGGAGGGATCGAACAGGTTTATAATAGGAGATACGGTCACGAAGGTAGGTGGGTCCCAAACCGTTTAGGGCCTTATAAATGATGGTATTCACCTTGAATTGGGACCGGAAGGTGAACGGCAGCCAGTGGAGCTCTTTGAACAGGGGAGTAGATCTCTCCCTGTAGCTCGCCCCTGTAATTAATATGGCCATTCTGTTAAAGAGAACTAACACTCAAAAGCAATACTAATAATGTTTAAGTCTTTCTATGCTAGTCAGAAGGCACTGACATCAAATTACCACTTGAAAAAAATGTTGCCTTTTATACTTTCACATATTACAGCTTTTGCTGGGAATAAACTCAAATTTCACATTTAGCAGAGGGCGCTCCTCGCTAATTTTTTTTTCCACATAAATTGAAGGGTACAATAGATCTCTTCTAATTGTGGAAAGTCTTACCATTGGAGACTTCCTACTTATGGTCAGTACAACTCAAGGCTGAAATAAGGTTCCAGACTCTAATCCTCATTATACATCCAGCAGACAGTCAAGCTAACCCAAGTGTGTACTTTTAATTAAGGATTTCCTTGCTCTGCTAAGTCTGTCAGCTTCTGATATATCTATGAAGATTTTTGTGAAGTCAACTTCCTATGCCTTAATGAAAAATCTGTACGAACCAATGTAATTATAGCAGTGCATGAAAATATGTATCATTAGCAGGTAGAATTGTCTCATTTACCAGCTTAATTAAGGTATGTTATAGTTCATTATCAACTTACAGTTAAAAGCACTGCAAACTTCAACTTAGGAGAGAATAAATTACATCAATAACTGCTAGTTTCTTCAACATGTGAAGTTCTTGGCACTGCCCCAGCAATGCACCTCCCAACCATCATTACATTCCTCCTCTATCATGTAGGTCTATCGTTCCCAATCCAGCTGAAGAACCTAGAAGGCTGCCTCTCACCCAAGAAAACAGCTGCTACCTGCTCTCAGGCTGTGGAAGATCACCTGGCAGCCTTTGAAGTGAGCATAGAGCCTGGAAAGATGTTCCCTTTTGACCGCAACTCCTAGAATCTTCCCACCAATATGGTCAAGTTCTATGAATGGCAGAACATTTCAAGCTCTGATTATCCCCACATCTCTTTTGTGTATCCAGATAAGGCAAAAAATGCTACTAAGCTATGGATATTGTCTTTAAGACCAGTAACAGTGCTCATAAATTTAACAGCAATAATGTATAGTGTGCTCTACCATACATTCCTAGGAGGCAAAAATTGTACAATAAATGCCATGGAATATTTCTATTCATACTGCTGCAGCCATATATGTTCTGAAAACAATTCCATTTTTAAAAACTAGTAATATCATCCATTTAGATACAATTAATTTTCAATATTGAAGTGGGAGTGCACAATGTTATCCCCTATGTGGATAGGGGATAACATTGGAACTCTCCAATGAAACTCTCTCCCCCGGACTGTGGTGGAGGTTTCTTCTTTGGAGGCTTTTAAGCAGAGGCTGGATGACCATCTGTCGGGGGTGCTTTGAATGCAATTTCCTGCTTCTTGGCAGGGGGTTGGACTGGATGGCCCATGAGGTCTCTTCTAACTCTACTATTCTATGAGTCTATGATTCTACAAATAAAATCAGGATATGAGTATTTAGCAATCAAAGATGAAATAATATCAGGACTAAATAAATATATTTGTGTATGACTTTGTATGTATTATAGTTCCATGAACACACTGTACGATAGCGTACTCCAGACTTCTAACTATCTAGAGTTAAAAGGCTGACATCCCTTATTTTAATGGATATAAAAATCAAACAGTGAAGTCAGAAATAAGTGAGATGCAATCCTAATTAATCTTAGCAAAATAAAGATTTTAACATTGCTATTTTCTTACCTAAAACATCCAGTCCAAGTTCACTGGCCAAATTTTTCACACCATCAGCTCCAAAAATATGGGTTTCATGTTTGCATTTAGGACACTGGAAAATGCTCATGTTTTGAACAAGTCCCAAAACCTGGCAATTAAAAAGACCTTGATTTAAAACCTCAGGTTAAGAACAGTACTGCATTAAAGCAAAACATTCATTATATCAGCCACTCCATTCCCAAACATCTGCTGGAACAGAAAAGTCTTCACTTGTTAATGAAAGGGCAGCAAAGAGGGAGCCAGGCTAGCCCACTAGAGTTTCAGAGTCTAGGAGCATATATAGAGAAAATATTCCTGTGCTCCTATCAAATGTCCCCCTGAAAGTTATAGAACTGAGGCAAGTGCTTATCCCAGAGTTCTTACCAGTTCAGACACTCTCAAAATGGGAAGATATAGTGTGGATCACAACTATAAGGGACTTTGTAGGTCACAGCTAGCTCTTTGAATAGTACTTGGAAACATATTGGCAGCCAGCAGAACTGTTATATATCCATTAACAGATGAATGGAACATGTTAGTAAATATATTGCAGCTATAATTTTAGCACCCATCCTTCTTTGACCAGTGAAAGGCTTCCAGGCAAGCCTTTTCTGGGGAATACTTCTTTTGACTATGTACTGTACATAGCAATTTGCAATATATAGGTTGAACAGGCTGAAATAAAACTAGAAGGTGACACCAACACGGAAGCACTGCATAGCATACCAAAGCAACCATAGCAGCCCTGAACCTTGACTTCTAATGAATTAGATCTCTTCTTTCCCTCAGTTTGTCAAATAGCTAATTTGAAATGTCTCTAACTGCAAGTTTATCAGGTCTCTCAGCCCACACTTTAAACTCATACATGGCAAACGAGTTTCATTTCTTGTTCTCACACTGAAGGAGAGTGGGATATGACTATCTACAGGTGCACAAACCTATATACATCTGTCTACAAGTATGTTCCTCTATATTACTCACAAGCATTGGCTCCTAAGAAGTGATTTGGTGCTTTGATTGCCCATTCAGTTACAATTCATTAGTAGCCAGGTCACACCACAGCTAAAGGAAATCAAAGCAAGACCCTTAACAAAATCTTTGCCTTTAAAGAATATGTGTCTTTGTCTATTTATTGGGGGGGGGGGGGGGGAGAAGAATAAACAATTTTCTATTCTCTCTGAAGAGCAAAGCCACGTGTAAAGATCAAATAACAGGAATAATTACATATGGCACACAGTGACAAACTATTGGAAGAAAATCTAATCTACTTTTGTTAGATGTACCCTTTTAAATTCTTAATGGACTGGGTTAACTTTGAGAACCTGTCAGAAGAGTTAGTTGGACTGCACAGAACACTGATTCTTCCTCCCCTAATGAGGACAAAGGATGGGGGAACTAATTATACTTTATTCATCACTCAAACCAAGTTCTGCCCAGTAAGCCTCCCTTTCTCTTTCTCTCCAAACCTACAAAACAGTCTTAACTTTTATATGAAACCAAGTTCCAAAAAATATTGAGCTTACGGTTTCACGTAACACTCTGTAATTGAAATATACAGGAATTTCTCTCTCCTGAACATAAGGCAATGAACAAAACACAAACAAACAAATAAAACCAACCTTTGTCTAAGCTGCCAGCTGGTGGATACTTTGATGATGGCCTGCTGCCATCATCCTTGTTCTTCTACAACACCCTTGGCAGAAATGGCAGGCATTACAATGGCATGACTGGGTCAATGCCAGCTCAGTCAATGTTAGCCTAGCAGTGAAGCCATTTGGGATGACATACTAAGATTCATAAGAATGAAGGAACCAATGAAGGTTCAAGAAGAGGAATTTTAAATAATAACCTGCTCAAAAGTATTTATGTTGGTCTTCCTCCAAAGTTACTGGGAAGGTATGTGGGTTGACAAGATAAAAAGTCTACCTGCTAGCAAGGGCAGGAGCACAGAGACCAGAAAATTGTCTGTGAGCAGACTGGAAACCAGTTTAGTTAGCAATATTAGGGACATCTTATTGTCATAAGTTGGCCAATGTTTGAATCAGCTTGCATGATTTAATTCTTCTTATTTAGAATAAAGTTTTACTTCTCTTATCTCCTTGATGCAACAGTACCTGCTGGCTAAACACTACAGCCCTTGGTTACAGGACCAAGAGTGGGGGAGCTAAAGAAACTGGTTGATTGTTTTATTAATTACCCCCATCTCCCAGAAGGAAGGGGAGGAAAGGGGAATGGGTTTCCTAAGACAAATTATCTCAGGAGGTTAGACGTCCACCAGTAAAAGAAGGTGTTGGCAGCTATCAAAGATACAAGGATGATACACAATTATTAAGCTGGGAAGCATTGTGCATATGTTTTGCTCCTTGAGGCAGAACAACAAATCCACCTTACTGCTCAACACACCAAAGTGCACAGAACCTAAAGTCAGCCACTGGGTGACCTTAGACAAGCCGCACTGTCTCAGCTTCCGAGGAAGACAAAGGCAACCCCTTCTGAAAAAATATTTCTAATAAAACCGCATGACAGGTTCACCTTAGGGTGGCCATAGGGTGGAAGCAACTTGAAGGCACACAACAACAACACCACAACATTAAAGTTATCAGTTGAAAATATTTAAAACCTAATATTGAGAATAAAAGTATAGCGTCTTCCAGTAGCAATCTATGAAACTGTGTACAAAAGCTAGAAAGATGCATATGTTAAAAACTGTTAGGCACACATCTGGCTGCAGCCTGCCCTTTTATATATTCTGCATTTGTTGCACGTATGGCAGAACATCTCCCCTATTTCTATCAATTTCTCAATCAGCTTTAAATATCCTTTGAATACTCTGGAGGAATTTCTAAATTCAAATCATGCAATCCCATATGTCTTTTCTAGTTTACTTAATCATGCAATACTTAAGGAGTACTTAGTTCCATTTCACATGCAATTGAGAGGCAATATGAAGCTATATTAGTATCACTTCTGTGCTTAGTTGTCTCTTCATGTGCGTTCTCTCTTGCCCATTTATAAAATGGTGGTTCACATCATTAGAGGATTAGTAGTTCTTGCATGTTTCCTTATTAAAATGGAAGAACTTTTGTGCCCAAGAAAGTCAAATTTTCAAAGTCCAGTTTTAGTTTGGCATTTTCTTGCTATGATTTCTGCTTCAGCACACAGTATTTGTCCACAATCATGGATGTACTCAGGTCTGAACCCAGTCTTGAAAGAATGTTTTTGTTTAACAATAGTGTGTTATCCCTGTTATTAACATACATTTAGACAAAATAATGTTGTGCATTAAAATGATAAGATTACACGCATCACCAAAAAAACCCCCTCCTTTTTAGATTATTTCAAACTACTTCCTCTGGCATATAATGAACAAGTATCATTACTCTATAAAACAATTTTGCAGTGCTCTGCCTTCTCTAACTTCACTGAAACATGGATTTTAAAGCCTATAATTCTGTCACCAAGCAACTATTTGCCTTGGCATTTTAAGACTGATTCTAGAGTAGTCTCTCATTTTGTATGTTTTTATTTTCTAAACAAGAATAACAATTCTACCTATTTTTCCAGAGTGCTTATTTACATCAGTCCTCTGAGCCTACCTATATTTTGTTGTTCTCATTCTAATAGCAAAGAAAAAATATTTGAGATTTTCAGACAAAAAACTAGCCAAAATATGGTTTAGGAGTCTCTTAGTCCTGGCTTCCCATGTTGGCATTCTTTCTTTTACTCTTTCATCTCCATTCTTTTCCACTCTCAGCTCTTTCTCATTCTTTCGGTTCTCTTGTTCGCTAAGTTGTTTGTCTAGCCTTCATTCTCATGACTCATTTGTTTCCTACCAGAGAGGTGTTCATCTCTTTCTTTCAACTTTGTGAAGAGTTTGGGACTCCAGAAAAGGAAAACAATTTGCTTACCTCATGTTCTTTTCCTCACCATGTCTCTGGTCCCTGTGGAGCTGCCTAAAGACCCTTTGGGGGAATGAACTTTCCAGATGCATATGTATAGCTCCCTCTTGGCTGCTTAAGTAAGTCTGCCTGACATTAATTGATTAATTAATCAATGAATATTTAAAACCAGACATCCCTAGGGTGCATGCCCTTAGGGTTTCCTTACTGTGCATGCTTGATTCCAGGTTTCTAGGTTTTATATTTTCTAAGCCATGGTGGAAATATATACATGCACACTTATATTTTGGAGGGGATGTATCTCTCCTCCAAAATATGCAGCCAGAACATACAAGATTTTAAACAAATAAGCACATTAAGTCCAGGATTAGGGAGATAGATAAGTATTGGTCTTATTTTCAGGCTCCCTCCTCCCAAAATGCATACTGATAGTATTATATATTTATAAAGGAAATAACCTATTAAAGATATGAAGTGTCAAGTATCAAAGGATTGTTGTCATTGTGTGCCTTCAGGTCATTCTGAATTTACGGCAATCCTAAGGCTGCCCTATCACAGGTGGCCCATCTACGCTGACCATTTAATGCAGTTCAAAGCTAGCTTCAAGCTGTGGTGGCCGGGCAACAAGTACCCACAAAAGTGCCAAAAGAAAGCTCTTAATGTGCATCAGTGCTCTGTGGCTTGTGGAGTCACCATCCGGACCTGAAACTGGTTCCAGGCTTTCCTATGTAATTTTCTGCATAGAAAACCCACTTTCTTGAATACCAGTTTGAAATTGTTTTACTTAGACAGAATAGACGGGGCCAGGGTATTTTTGGGTTTTTTTTGTTTTTTTTTTGGGGGGGGGGGAGATTTTTTAAGAGGGGCTTGCTTTTGTCTTCTTCTGAGACTGAGAGAGTGTGACTTTTCCAAGGTCAATCAAGTAGACGTCACCAAGTAGAGTTGGGCAAGGAACCTCTGTGAACTGTTTGTAAGGAGCTGAATGTCAGTGTAGACTATACTGAACCAAAGTGGTCAGATTGAATATTTGGGTATATTTGTTCTAAATGTTGTCAAATTGTTTCCAATTCCTATAGTGAAATATGGATGTTTGAGGACTTTGTTCTTTGCAAAGTACAATGCTTCTGGACTACTGTGTAAATTAAAATGAATTTATTCCTTAGCTTTTGAATGTTTCAGATATAATTCTCAAAATTGACTCAAAATTGACTCAAAAACATCCCAACCTACATATAGAAATGTATATTTTAAGCTAAAGCACATTTAGAAATTACTATTTCTGTGGAAATATGTTTAAATACATATTTAAATACAAAATTATGTGCAATTTTTAAAAATCACAGAAGAAGCATAAAATCCAATGGAGCAGCTTGATAAAGAACTGGTAAAAACCAGATAGTGACTAGTCTACTATATCTATCTTGTATCATCTGACCAGCACCATACTTCTTCATAGGCAAGCTCAAATCTCTGATTTCCTGTACACTTGACAATTAAATTATGTTTCAGGTGTTCCTCTTTGTAGGAAATTCAGAAACTGTAAAAATCAGTTCTCTTTTAATGGCTTTCTGCAGAATTGTGGAACAATGTGTAGTCCAGATTATCTTTACTTTACTTTACAAAGGTATATAAAATCTCTCTTTTAAGAAAATTCTTTAAAGCCTGAAGGGTCTTGAATGGAGAGTTGTTGTGCTAGTTTGGAATATTTTTAAAAAATAATTTTATTAACATTTATTTTCATACAGTAAAGATAAAAAGCAGTAGACGTATTTACAAAATGTACACACAGCAGTGAAAAAAAAGAAACAAAACGAAACGAAAAAGAAAAAAAGAGAGAGAAGAAAAAGCAAAAAGAACATTAGTCGAACTTCCGGTTGCCTTTGAAGAGGTCTTGTTCCTTCTTCTTCACATTTCTTCTCTATTACTACATAGAATCATAGAATAATAGAGTTGGAAGAGACCTCATGAGCCATCTAGTCCAACCCCCTGCTAAGAAGCAGGAAATTGCATTCAAAGCACCCCCGACAGATGGCCATCCAGCCTCTGCTTAAAAGCCTCCAAAGAAGGAGCCTCCACCACACTCCGGGGGAGAGAGTTCCACTGCCGAACAGCTCTCACGGTGAGAAATTTCTTCCTGATGTTCAGGTGGAATCTCCTTTCCTGTAGTTTAAAGCCATTGTTCCGCGTCCTAGTCTCCAGGGCAGCAGAAAACAAGCTTGCTCCCTCCTCCCTATGACTTCCCCTCACATATTTATACATGGCCATCATGTCTCCTCTCAGCCTTCTCTTCTGCAGGCTAAACACGCCCAGCTCTTTAAACCGCTCCTTGTAGGGCTTGTTCTCCAGACCCTTGATAATTTTAGTTGCCCTCCTCTGGACACTTTCCAGCTTGTCAACATCTCCCTTCAACTGCGGTGCCCCAAATTGGACACAGTATTCCAGGTGTGGTCTGACCAAGGCAGAACAGAGGGGTAGCATGACTTCCCTGGATCTAGACACTATACTCCTATTGATGCAGACCAACATCCCGTTGGCTTTTTTAGCTGCCGCATCACATTGTTGCCCCATGTTTAACTTGTATACGAGGACTCCAAGGTCTTTTTTGCATGTACTGCTGTTGAGCCAGGCGTCCCCCATTCTGTATCTTTGCATTCCATTTTTTCTGCTGAAGTGAAGTATCTTGCATTTGTCCCTGTTGAACTTCATTTTGTTAGTTTCGGCCCATCTCTCTAGTCTGTCAAGATCGTTTTGAATTCTGCTCCTGTCTTCTGGTGTGTTAGCTATCCCTCCCAGTTTGGTGTCGTCTGCAAACTTGATGATCGTGCCTTCTAACCCTTCGTCTAAGCCATTAATAAAGATGTTGAACAGAACTGGGCCCAGGATGGAACCCTGCGGCACTCCACTCGTCACTTCTTTCCAAGATGAAGACGACGCATTGGTGAGCACCCTTTGGGTTTGTTCACTTAGCCAATTACAGATCCACCTAACTGTAGTTTCGTCTAGCCCACATTTTACATCGCTTCCATTTGTTGGCCAATCACAGTGGGCTCTTTATTTTGTCTATTTTTTTCTTTTTTATATATCATAACTTTCTTCTTCTTCTGAATCATGTATTCCTTTATTTTTGTCCAATCTGTTTCTCTTGTCGGCTGTCCTTAGTGTTTCTTTATTAGGTAAGTTAGTCTGTCCATATTTCTTATCTCCCATATCTTTAGTACCCACTGTTCTTTTGATGATATCTCATTTAATCTCCATATCTTCGCAAAGATTATTCTTGCTGCAGTCACGGGGTAATTTAGTATTATTTCTTCATTTTTTCTAATTTTAGGTCATGCCTAGCAAATAAAGTTCTGGTTTCATTTGGAACTTTCTATTCTGACATTCTTCATGTATTTCTTTCCAGTAACTCTTGGTATGACCCCCACATTGGGTAGAATGATCCTTCGTGTTCTTGGCATTTCCAGCATTTTGTTAGTATTTTGTTGTTGTATTGTCCTAACTGTTCTGGAGTGATATACCACCTGTATATCATCTTGTAATGATTCTCTTTCAAATCAGTGGCATATGGTTTAAAATATTATTGTGTTTTGTCTTCAGCCCACTCCCCAGGACTAGGCTGACCTTCGTCCCCTAAATGGATGAGCATTTTGATGATGGAGGAGATGTCTTGAAAAGCCATTTAACATGGAAAAGAGCCAGATCATCAGTTCCATTTCCCAAAGTTTCAGATTGTCCAGCAACTTTGGGGCTGTCTAATCAACTGTGCGACTTCCCATTTGGGAAATGACATAGTTGATTAGATTCCATCCTGCTCAGGCAGCCTAGAGAAAGGGAATGTCACCTGCCTTGTCCCCCTCTAACTTACTTTAGCAGTGCCCGGTGGGCACCAAAATGGAGATAAATACTCCTCGGCACCTGGAATAATGCTATCCAGCATCTTAAGGAGATTGGAGAGGGGGCAGAGGAAACAATTCCTCCTCTCCCCTTCCCACCTCCCCCTGGCATGCTGGAAAGCTTACCTTCGTGGGCATCACTAAGGTAAGTTAGAGGGGGGCAAAGTTCAGGCAGTGGGCAAGCAGTGGCAAAACAGTTTTGCTGCCTCTTATTTGTATAGTTGTTGAGCAGCCGGCAAGCCGTTCAGGGGCTACTGGTGTACATGCCGTTCCTGAATTGGTTCAGGGGCTAACATAACAGTGTATTTACCCCCATAACAATCCAAAGTAGCCCACTCCTGATCAACATTTGAACAGCTGCCCTGTCAAGATACACCCTGAAACGCCTATGTAGTTGAGTCTTCTCAGGAATTAACAATCAGAAGTGTACTAAATGATCAAGCAAAAAAAAATGTTATGACAGCTTTTATTATTGAGCACTCCCAGGAATAATAAAACCTTTCTTCAGTCTATTCTATGCACACTTACTTGATACAAAGCTAAACTGAATAAATGCACTTCCAAGTAAACATTGTGTTTGTAAGAGTCTTCTTATTTACGGATGTCTGAATGATAATGGATAGGAAAAAATAATTTTACCTGCACTGGCAAGTTGCTGCACATAAGCAAAATTAATAGTTTGCCAATACCACACATGCGCGCACCCATCCACCATGGCAACATATACAGGTTCTGGAGTCCCTGGCCTTGAGCATGATGGAAAAACCTATTTTAAATAAGCAGTTCTGAAAAATGATTTGTTAAATGTTGCAAAACTCTATTTTTAAGTCAGGTTATTCTGTTATGAGCCAGCTGATGAGTTTTCAACATGTAATGCATTTTATATAATGTTGGGTTTTAAGATCTTTTTTTAGCTGAGAGAGCATTTTTAGTGCATAAGTGCTTTTGTATGTAGTTTTAATGTACATTTTGCTTTTCATTACCTGGAGGCTTCTTTTATATATAAAAATTTGACAAGTAATACATGGTCCATGTTGTGAAAATTCAAACACTGAAATCATATTTAAATAATAATTTTATATCATATAAATAATAAGGAATAAAAATGCATGGTGGACATCTGGAAGAACTATATTGGTGCAGATCTCACCTCTTAATTCCAGTCTAATGCATATTACATCATCAGACTGTCAGCAGAAAACAACCAAACTCATCAAGCATAGTTGCCAGTCAACTACCACTGCAGGTGCCATGATTTAATAAGCCTCATTTCTTCAGGAGAACCCTTTATAGAGATGATCGATAGCTTTTATAATGAAGCCCAATCACACATCTGATTTTGACCAATGAGTTCTTCTAGGTAAGATTAGGCAAAGAGTACCAGATACGCTTTGCCATTAGAGCTCAGCTGCATGTTCTCCTCTTGCAATCTGTGTCAAATGTGGTCGCTTTCAGGTAAGTGGAGAGCATACCCTAAATTTCCTACATGTTACTTCTTCAACTCCCAATCCTATTCATTGCTCCTCACTGCCCAATCAACTGCTACTGCTGTGAGTACCTTCAGAGATGGTATCTGCCTATTTTTGGCTGCTACAGACTGTTCGTGAATAGCATAAAAGAGATGGTTTTCATAATGTATTGTGTTACTTAATTCTTACCCTCATCTTTTGCTTAACTGATACATACATGCATGATGATTTGTTACTGATATTCACTAGAATGCCTAGCATATGCCTAGCATACCATGCCAATGTCCCATGACCGACATGTTGTTCAATCTCATCCACTGTCGGCAGGGAAGGGACCATCAATTTTCATGGCGGGAGACTGAGTACCCCCTAACCTGCCCTGTTTGACACTGATGGCCTTGATAAGCTGAAGGCTTGTTGGACCCTCTCCTGTCCCATTAGTATTAGCACTAGGCTTGTACATGGTGGGTTTGAGATGAAGAGTTCCTACTGATAAGAGAAACAGACAAAAGGAGGGTGCAAGGTAAAGGATATGGACCATGATATGAAATTGCCTGACTGTCCTTTAACCAATTGAGCATGACAATGATGGAGCGACACCCCAAAATGGCGGCACAACTCTGTGAAACTATAAAAGCAAATGTACTGTCACTGCTCAGGGTCACTCCATTTTGGAGGCACCACTAGGAGATCCAGTTCTCTGTATTTTCTACCTTTCAAAATAAAGCTTTCTTTCTGAGAGCAAGAAATGCCTGGTTACTTTGCAGGCTGTGTCTTTAAAGCTGCACCTTTTAGGAGATTAGGGTGACACTGCAACACTAATTTTATCCTATAATCGAGGTTGTTTCCTTAAAGGAATTAGAGGTACAGCCACATGCTAAATGGCACAATATAGAATGATACCATGATGCTATATAGAAGACATGAACTACTTAATGAATGGGTAGCTTCAAAGGACTCCGGGAGCACCACCCTCCAAATATTCATGGACTGCACTATCCCTTTGACAATACTGGAAATTGCCAGAAGTCTACATCCAGTTTCCATTAAATTTGGACACAAGAAGAGGTGGATTTTACTGTATACCTGGGAGCCTCAGAAGAGGGATTCTCATTGCAGGGTGTGCTTATTTATCATGGGGATTGAGGAAGTTTAGGATCTGCATTAATGCTCTTAGGAACTGCAAGCTATAACACCAGATTGAGCTACCTGATTGCAATCCATCTGATGACATCACTGAGAGTAAAACTAAGCATAAAGAAATGCTTTGTTGAATTGGCCAGCATATCTGAGATTTTTACAGGAATTACTGCAAGTTAGCTGGGTAAACAAGAATGCTGAACAAACTATTTGCAAAAAAAGTACTCCCTTTCAGCTCATCCTCATTTATCATTTCTCTATATCTTGACATACTTTCATCTCTAAATGAAACCAGGAAAAGAAACCAACCTGCAGTGAGCACATTCCTGTAACTAACTTGCTACAGTATAGATATCAGAAAAGTCCCAACAACTTTCAGCTTTTACCATTTCATAACAAGACTTTTTGTTTTGTTCTCGGGAACATTCTGCCCCAAATACCAGATACAATGAATAATTCTGCATAGAATCACAGAAGATAAACAGCTCTTTTAGAGGCTTTGATTAAGTAGTTTCTTAATTTAGTGGTTATAGCAAAAATATAACACATTATGGAAAAATCAAACACCTCCTTTGTTTTATACTGAGTTTTCAAAGCATTGCAATATTTATAAACATTTGCAGTTTTGCTATAAGCTGAAAATGCTCATGATGTTATTTATTTTGTATCAAAGATTCCTTGGGGGAAAAATAAGTTGTTGCAGCCTGAGCAAAGCCTGATTACAATTCAAAACAAAAGAACAGCTTTTGGGGTAACATTTTATTGCTCTCTCACACACACTCAAATTATTTCCATTTCACTTTCCTTTATTACTGATTACTCCCAGCATTCCTCACTTCTTAACAGCTATGAAGTCTAAGGTTGATAGGAGATGCAATCCAACAACATATAGGGGACCAAACATATGGAGGACCAAACAGATCTTTATCCTTGATGAAAGAGGGTGGAAATGTAGATATATACAATTTAGATAGGAACGCGCTGAGCTCCTCAGCAGACTCCTGTATTATTCAATTTATTTTCTATATAATTATCTCAAATGTTTTATTTTTATTTTTAAAAATGTTCTGTGTTATTTGTTGAAATGTGTGTGCAAATTTTATATTAATATTTTAATAAACTGACAGCATAATGATTATAAAAACATTTTTAAACCACAAACTATTGTAACCATCTTATTTTCACTTACATTTTAAGTTACTTAAGGTCCCAGACTGGGAGAAAGGCAGGATCTAAATCAAATAAATAATATTTTTGTTAATTTTTAAGACTACTTCATCTCATGGACATTGTGCCTAAGCACTTAAACATAGATAGTGTGTGTGCGTGCGCGCGCGCGCGTGTGTGTGTGTCTGTGTGTGTGTGTGTCTGTGTGTGTGTGTGTGTACGAGTCCTTCTGCTTCCTACACTCAGATTCACAAAGTTCAACTCATTTAACACAGGGAGACAGCCTCCCCGAAGTATGTTCAATTATAAGCATGACCAATGAGTGTGAAAAATCTGGAGGACCTTTGGTTTAATAGGAATTACAGCAAAACCATTCCTATTTTCATAATCTTCAGTACCAATTGATTCTAATCTACAGCTGCTGAAGTCTTCCAATAATTCCAAGATACATTTACTGCTCGTTACAACATCCAGAGCAAGTTACCCATGGCATGCTTCTTCTGAATTATGCACATATACTGTGGAACCTTCCATTTTACTTTTACAATGCATGTCTTTAGTCAGATAGCTGATGTGTTTTTTATATGCTGTCAAGTTGGCTTCAATTTATTATCCCACTATGAATCAGAAAACAGCAAAGGATCCAACTTCTAACAGCCTTGTATGTGTCTGTTTTAACAATGTTGTACCCCCCCCCTTGAGCCATAGGCAGAAGCAGGTAACAAATCGAAATATTATGATGATTATTAAGATGATTGTTAAGGACTGTGTCTCTCTTTATTGAGTCAACCCATCAGTAATGCAGTCTTCTTTCCCTAATGCTGTTGATCAGATTAGCTATGGCCTAAGTCCAAGGTCATGTTAGTGCCAAGACTTCCTCTACATTTCCTTCCACCTGTGAGCTCACAGCCATCTGGAAACCTACTCTAGAGAGTTTCCCAGCCTACAGCATGTTTTAAGGGTGCAAGTAGAAGAGGGAGGATCACTTGCCTCTCTATTCTGTAGATAGAAACATTTGTGTCAGTTAAATAACCCTGTCATATCTTTGTGCTTCTAGATAATCTTCCCAGCAGGTTCTTGAAAGAGCTCAAGATCCTCATGACTTAATATCCTCTCTAAATTTTTGGAGGCACCTACTCAGAATGATAGCGGCACTTGTACACTAAACAGGACACTAGAGTAGGTGACCACTGTAGCCTTAAACAGTCATTCTGCACAGAAAATTTACTTGCTCAAGAGTTTCAATAATACTTTTGCAAATGATAACTTTTTACATGATATAGAGATGTACAACTGACACATACCAGGTAAATCAGTACTTCAAATTTTTAAGGTTTTTAGAATCTGCATTTAATACAGCTTTGTAATATACACAGAATTCACTTCTTCAATAGTTTTATTTCCCCCTAGGCATGTACCATGTATAGCATTCAAGCAAAACCCAAATTTGTTCCCAAAATATATGTATATCAATAAATAGGACACTGAGTACCTGAAACAGAAAAGCCCACATTCTTTACTCTCAGGGTATTACTATCAGAAACTGTAACTCAATCAAAATATATGTAAATGGATCTTCTCACAATTGATCAACAGTTATTCAACACCAAAGGCTCAGACATAAACGAGACAAACCCCAAAAGAAAGAATAGTAATCAGTGGAGGAAGGACATTAACAGCTTTATTTTCCATAGGAGTGTAGCTGTATAATGCAACTCAATATTTTTAAAGTTAGGTTGCTGGCTGTCTACCCCATGATTGTCATCAATTATTGCCAGTTTAAAAAAAAACCTAGAGATTCCAGGGACTAAATCTGGAACATCTTGCATAGAAAGCATATGCTCTATCACTGATGTATGCCCTTTCCTTAAAGTGGAATTACTGAGAAATGTTTTGTTTTATTTTGAATCTGATAGGGCTACAAGGGATTAACATTGCTTCAGAGACATATGGGGTACTGTCCTCAAATTACATATATATAATAGCATGTATTTGTAAATACTTACTGGCACATTCACTTTTCTAAACATTTCAGTTCCTCTGCGTGCATCCAATAAAGCTATATCCTGAGGAGTAGATACAATCACAGCCCCTAGGAAGAAAGAATGACACAAACAATGCTTTCAGGAATGCTGTCATTGTATTTAATTCAAGTATTTCACTCCATAGAAGGGGAAAATGCCATGCTGTAACATAATGAACTATAATTAAAGATAAATGGTGGCTCTTCTTTAACAGAAAGTATTTCCACTCATGCATGCTGAAGCACCCATTGATTCTCTCTCTTCACACATATATAAACACCAGCCTACACTTTCATTTCCCATTCAGTTCCATATGATATTCAATTTGTCACTAAGTGTGATGACTCATGGGCCTTGTAGTCCTGCTCATGACATTGTAATGCCTGATGAAGAAGAAAACTTGGGTTTTTTACCTTCCCAGTCAGAACTGGAATCTTCTCAGCCAGATCTTTCCCAGGCAGATCTGGGAACCTTGCACCTGCAAGAAAGTTGTGTCCCAGAAGTATGTCAAACAAACCCTGAGCCTACATCTCCCGTGTTCTCTCGCCATGAGTTTTGTAAACAACAAAGGGGTTTGGAAGCAGCTTCGCGCAGGAGTGCTAGAATAGCAGCTAAGAATGTAGCCAATTAAGCCTGCTTTTCGTGAGAATCTTTAAGGAGTCAAACATCTGGTCTCAGAGTTTAGCTTTCGTTTCTGGTTCCCAGAGAACTGCTTCGGCGGGAAAGTTAGACTCTATATAGGTGTTTTACCCGCGAAGTAACTTCGCGGAGTCAATTCGTCAGCCTCCGGAGCGAGTTGTGTCTGGACAGCGCGCTCCGTTTCAAGCCTCGTTCCTGCTCAAGCCTTGTCCTTGTTTCCAGCCTTCGCTCCTGTTTCCCAGCCTTTGTTTACCTACGGACCTTGCCTTGTTTCCCAGGACTAAACCTTGCCTTGTTTCACGGATTTTACCAAGTTATTCCACGGACCTTGTACTTGTTCCTCGTTACCTTGTTCCACGTTTCAAGCCTTGTTTCAAGTATCAAGTTATTTCCTAGCCTTGCTCAAGTTCATGGACTAAAGGACCTTGTCATCTCCCCTCACTTTGCCTGGCAAAGTGAGTGTTTCGGTTATTGGATTACAACTTTGGACCTTAATATTTCATATTGGACATTGTTTCCTTGGACTAATTTTGACCTTTCCTGAAAGGTCTGCTTCTGGACTAACTTTTACATTTGCTTTTATTAACTTTATATATTTCCTTAATAAAGATATTAAATAGAATCTGGTCTCTGCGTATGGTTATTGGTGCTCTGTAGCCTGGGTCGTGACAGTTTGACTCCGCCACCCATAAGCACCAATTAACCAAGGCCAGAATGTCTACCGGAACCGTGCCGGGCGGCCAGCCGATTACCTACACCATCGACAAGGATGAGGTGGACCGAATCCGTGATAAGCTCAATGCACAGGATGGGGAAATAAAGGGTTTGAAGGAACGCGGAATCCGTCTTCCGGCCATGGCGTTGCCAACCAAGTTTACTGGAGAAGCTTCTAAGGTTCATGTTTTCCGTCGCCAATGTCAAGCTTATCTAGAGGCCCGTGATGCCGAGTTTCCCCAGGAAGACATCAAGGTGGCGTGGATTTACAGTCTCCTAGACGGGCCAGCGGCTAACTGGGCGACGGCTCTGTTCGACCAAGCCTCCCCACATCTAAGGTCAGCGCAACATTTCTTGGACCACCTTAAGGCGACCTGGGGAATCGAGGACAATTTGGAGGCAGCCGGGCACAAACTCCGCCGCCTCTTCCAAGGAGACAGACCCATGTCTCAGTACATAGCCGAGTTCCGAGTGCTGGCCCACAACACCGGCTGGAACGATGTTGCCCTCAGAGGACAATTTCGGGAGGGTCTCAACATTGAAATGCTGGAGGAAATCTCCAAGGTGGATCCTCCCCAAACGCTTGAAGCACTCATCGATCAATGTTTACGGGCTGAAGTCATGATTGCCAACAGGAAACAGTGGGTACGAGGCCAGAGCGGTAGAGCTGGGGCAAAACCCCCCGCTCCCGCCAGCGTTCAGCCGCGCCCAGTGTGGAGACCCCCACCACCATCCCCATACCCCAGAGGGAGCGAGGAGGTGCCGATGCAGTTGGGCAATGTGCGTCCCAGATTAGACGCCGCCGAGAAGGCCCGCCGCCAACGCCTAAATCTCTGTTGGTATTGCGGAAATGGGGGCCACTTCGCCAGAGAGTGCCCAGCCAAAGGGAAGCCCGCCGCCCGTCTTGCGGCGGCGTCCTCCACGGAGACGAAGGCGTCTGAGGCGGCTGGCACACAGCCGGCGGGGGAAGCCAACGACCGGGCGTAGAGAGGCTCGCCAACCCGGTCAAGAAACCCATTCAAGAGCCGCCAACCGGGGTCCTGTTCCTTCTAGTGGTCACCTTATGGTCAGCAAAAAGGGGACCCGTCATGATCCACGCCATGATAGACTCTGGAGCTACCAACAATTTCATTGATAGAGAGTATGCCGACTCTCTGGGATTACAATATCATGACTTCAAGAATGCCCGTGTGGTGCAAGCCATCGATGGCCGTCCTCTCAAGACGGGCCCCGTAAGCCAATGGTCGGAACCCACCAGGATGTGGATAAGAGAACATATGGAAGAGATTTCCTTCTTTGTTACTGAGGTTCCCCATTTCCCTGTGATTTTGGGGATTCCATGGCTGACACTTCACGACCCAAGCATCTCCTGGTCCAACAGAGAACTGCAGTTTGCTTCAAAGTACTGCCAAAACCATTGCCTCGTAGCCAAGGTCTGCCATGCCACAGACACCGAGCCCATTATCACCTTGCCAAAGAAGTACTCCGAGTATTGGGATGTATTCAATGAAAAAGAAGCCGAAAAATTACCCCCACATAGGCCTTATGACTGTGCCATTGACTTGGTGGAGGGGGCCCCGATCCCGCGAGGGCATCTCTACTCCCTGACTGAACCAGAGCAAGAAGCTCTCAGGGAATTCATAGAGACAAACCTTCGCAAGGGATTCATCAGACCCTCTCAATCCCCAGCCGCCTCCCCAGTGATGTTTGTGAAGAAGAAGTCAGGGGAATTACGCTTGGTGGTGGACTACAGAGCATTGAACAATATCACTAAGCGGAACAGCTATCCCCTGCCCTTAATCTATTAGACCGACTTCGAGGAGCCAAGGTCTACACCAAGCTGGACCTACGGGGGGCTTATAATCTAGTTCGCATCAG
The DNA here is from genome assembly GCF_035594765.1 of Anolis carolinensis. Classification (NCBI taxonomy): domain Eukaryota; kingdom Metazoa; phylum Chordata; class Lepidosauria; order Squamata; family Anolidae; genus Anolis; species Anolis carolinensis. Next base: position 323,847,536 of record NC_085841.1, on the reverse strand, counting down.
AGAAGGGGACGAGTGGAAGACCGCCTTCCAGACTAAATTCGGATTATTCGAGTCCCGAGTTATGAATTATGGATTATGCGGAGCTCCCGCAACGTTCCAGCATTTTGTCAATGACATTTTTCAGGACTATCTAGATAGGTTCTTGATAATCTACCTGGACGATTTTTTGGTGTTTTCTAGATCACAATCAGAACATGAGAACCACGTCAAAATGGTGTTACAACGATTGCGGGATCATGGACTTTATGCCAAGCTGGAAAAATGCGCTTTTGATCTACAAGAGGTAGATTTCCTTGGATACCGTATCTCGCCTCTAGGGCTCTCCATGGATCCAGCCAAGGTTTCAGCAGTATTGGAATGGCGGGCGCCAACTAACAAGAAGGAGGTGCAGCGATTCTTGGGGTTCGCGAACTATTACCGCAAGTTCATTCCAGATTTTGCCCGCTGGTCTGACCCAATCACTAGCTGCATCCGTGGAAAACAGCCCTTCCGCTGGACTGATCAAGCAGAGAAAGGGTTTCAGCAACTAAAGAAATTATTCACGTCCCAGCCAATCCTTCAGCATCCAGATCCTGAAACCCTTTTTGTGGTGCAAGCGGACGCCTCTGATGTGGCAATTGGGGCTGTGCTCCTACAACCGGTGGGAGATCACCTTCATCCTTGTGCCTATTATTCTCGTCAACTAACCGCACCAGAGAGGAACTATACCATTTGGGAAAAGGAACTATTAGCCATAAAGGCAGCTTTTGAAACTTGGAGACATTGGCTAGAAGGGGCCAAATTTCCCATTGAAGTCCACACTGATCATCGGAATCTAGAACATCTAAGAACTGCCCGCAAGCTAAATCAGAGGCAGCAACGTTGGGCTTTATTCTTTGAACGTTTCAACTTCCAGATTCATTATGTGACCCCAGCCCAAACCAAGCAAGCAGACGCCCTGTCACGTAAACCGGAATACGCCGCAGGACGCAAGGAGACCTTTGAATCCCAACTACTACAACCCGAGAACTTTGCCACGCTCACAGTGGGGAACACCAAATCCACTCCCATTGATTCAACTCCCTCTACTCCAGGACCCATCTGTGCTCAAGAAATCAGGGCTAGTCAGCAAGCAGATGCCTGGGCGCAGGACCAACTTCGTCAAGGTCTGCATTTTCCCTTTTCGCTTAAAGATGGACTGCTTTGCTATAGAAATCATGTTTATATCCCACCCGGACCGGGCAGGGAAAAAGCACTTCGTCTGTGTCATGACTGCAAACCAGCAGGGCATTTCGGACTATTTAAAACCATGCATCTGATCCTAAGAGATTTCTGGTGGCCCAAGATCCGCAAAGATGTGGAAAAATATGTCAACACCTGCCCAGTATGCCAGCGCTCCAAGATAAGAAGGGAGAAGCCCTCAGGGCTTCTACACCCCCTTCCTACCCCATCTCGCCCATGGGAAATAATTTCTGCGGATTTCATCACTGACCTACCACCTTCCAGTGGATTCACCACGATCCTAGTGGTGGTGGACCTTTTCACCAAGTTAGCCCATTTCATTCCCTGTGAAGGCCTCCCCACGGCCAAAGAGACTGCAGATCTATTCCTTCAACATGTTTTCAGACTACATGGATTGCCCAAGAGTTTGGTCACAGACCGTGGATCTCAATTCACCTCTCGTTTCTGGAAGGCACTACAAAAACTATTGGGCATAGACTCTCGTTTATCTTCAGCTCATCATCCCCAAACAGATGGGCAAACGGAGCGCACCAATGCCACTTTGGAACAGTATCTTCGCTGTTATGTAAACTACCAACAGGACAATTGGGCTTCTCTGTTACCACTGTCAGAGTTTGCCTACAACAATGGAGTTCAAGCTTCTACAAAAGAAACGCCGTTCTTTGCAAACTACGGCTTCCATCCACGTTTCTTTCCCCCTGTCATTGAAACTTCAGAAGTTCCCGCAGCAGAGGATTGGCTGCAGGAACTCACAGCGGTGCAACAACTTTTGCTCCAACAACTAGACCAAGCCAAGGAGGACTATAAACGTCACGCGGACAAACATCGCCAACCGGGCCCCGAAATCAAGGTAGGAGATCGGGTTTTTCTGTCCACTCGCTTTTTGCCCTCCCATCGCCCTTGCCGGAAGTTAGATGCCCGTTTCATTGGTCCCTATCCAGTGGTGGCGCAATTAAACCCCGTGACTTTCAAACTCCAACTTCCGCGTTCAATGCGCATTCACCCAGTGTTTCACCGCTCCCTGCTCCTTCCGGCGGATGGTGTGCGTCCTGATACAGACCAACCGGCCCCCCCTCCTGTTTTGATGAATGGGGAGGAGGAGTTCGAGGTTGAGGACATTTTGGATTCTCGCTTTCACCGCCGCCGCCTACAATATCTCATTGACTGGGTGGGTTTTGGCCCTGAGGAACGCTCTTGGGAAGACGCCTCCACAGTCCATGCTCCTGATCTAACCCGTCGCTTTCATCAAACCTATCCCGCCAAGCCGCGACCTCGCGCCTCGGGGAGAGAGTCCCAGTTTGGGAGGGGCCTTGAGGAGGGGGATAGTGTGATGACTCATGGGCCTTGTAGTCCTGCTCATGACATTGTAATGCCTGATGAAGAAGAAAACTTGGGTTTTTTACCTTCCCAGTCAGAACTGGAATCTTCTCAGCCAGATCTTTCCCAGGCAGATCTGGGAACCTTGCACCTGCAAGAAAGTTGTGTCCCAGAAGTATGTCAAACAAACCCTGAGCCTACATCTCCCGTGTTCTCTCGCCATGAGTTTTGTAAACAACAAAGGGGTTTGGAAGCAGCTTCGCGCAGGAGTGCTAGAATAGCAGCTAAGAATGTAGCCAATTAAGCCTGCTTTTCGTGAGAATCTTTAAGGAGTCAAACATCTGGTCTCAGAGTTTAGCTTTCGTTTCTGGTTCCCAGAGAACTGCTTCGGCGGGAAAGTTAGACTCTATATAGGTGTTTTACCCGCGAAGTAACTTCGCGGAGTCAATTCGTCAGCCTCCGGAGCGAGTTGTGTCTGGACAGCGCGCTCCGTTTCAAGCCTCGTTCCTGCTCAAGCCTTGTCCTTGTTTCCAGCCTTCGCTCCTGTTTCCCAGCCTTTGTTTACCTACGGACCTTGCCTTGTTTCCCAGGACTAAACCTTGCCTTGTTTCACGGATTTTACCAAGTTATTCCACGGACCTTGTTCTTGTTCCTCGTTACCTTGTTCCACGTTTCAAGCCTTGTTTCAAGTATCAAGTTATTTCCTAGCCTTGCTCAAGTTCATGGACTAAAGGACCTTGTCATCTCCCCTCACTTTGCCTGGCAAAGTGAGTGTTTCGGTTATTGGATTACAACTTTGGACCTTAATATTTCATATTGGACATTGTTTCCTTGGACTAATTTTGACCTTTCCTGAAAGGTCTGCTTCTGGACTAACTTTTACATTTGCTTTTATTAACTTTATATATTTCCTTAATAAAGATATTAAATAGAATCTGGTCTCTGCGTATGGTTATTGGTGCTCTGTAGCCTGGGTCGTGACACTAAGGCAGAGCGACCAATAAACACCACCCCTTGAAATTACAACTGCAATTTTCCACTGGTTTTGAAACCAAAGCTTTACTCTCACAGTCTTGGGGTTATTTAATGCTTGTCCGATACACAGCTATTTCACACATAAATCCAATTTGTATTTGTATTTTAAAAAGAATGTTTCAACATTACATTTACTTATTTTGGAATTCATTTATATCTAACACAAATATTAAAACGTCTCATTTTATTTGGGATAAACTTTCTCACCTTACCTAGACGTTACTATTTCCCTCCCATCTCCTAAAAGTCCCCCAATACATTTTTATTCAAGGGAGGGGAGGGGAGGAATCTTCTTTCCAATATGTCACAATCACATTACTGAGAGATGAGAATCCAACTATTTCCCCCTGAGCAGTATTGCCTGTGCAGGATTAATAAGATTGGTAAGTATGAAATTATTTTGATCATTAAAATCAGCAAATGTGACTGAAATTCACTTGAGAAGCAACCCTACTTAAGAAGAATGTATAATTTTTACATAATCACTTTTCAGAGAGGAACTATATTAAGGATGATTGAATGAACAAGACGTTGCAGGGATTATGCATCGTTTGACATGAACTGAATCTGGCTCTCATTTTCCTTACAAATCTTATGTGTAGAAATTCATTCCTCTGCCTTCAATATTCTCTAATAAAAAGCCAGTCAGGAGTGTTTTTATTTATATATAGCCCCGCTCCCAGGCACACGCACACATAGTGCTATTGTCAACTAGAACATAAGGGAGAGGCTGCAATTTTCCTCATGTCTTGCTTACGACTTTCCCATAGACATCTGGCTTACTCCGAAAGGAACAAAATACTGGACAAGAAGAGATAGTCTATAGGACTAAACACAGATGTTTGTTTTTATTATAGCCAGGCAATTCCAACTGGATGGCCCCCCATGAGGGTCTGCCTCCAGGAGCAAACCAAGAATGGGCAACTTGGAAGTCCCTGAACAGACTCAGAAGCGGAGTGGGCAGATCAAAAGACAACTTGGCAAGATGGTACTACCTGGAGGAATCCTCCACCTTGTGTGACTGTGGAGCAGAACAAACAACTCTGCATATGTATGCTTGCCCACAATGTCCTGCCTCATGTACGGAGGAGGAGTTGTTTAAAGCTACGAACAATGCGGTCGCTGTTGCCCACTTTTGGTCTAAAACTATTTAGCTGCTTGTGATTCCTTTATTTTATCACTTTTAAACTGATTTATTATGCAATGCTTTTGGCACAAAATAAATTATTTATACTAAAATGTTAAAACAAATACTAGTGAAACAGAATAAGAAATAAAAACAACAAAATTGGTAAAAACTCTGCAGCATATGGAAGCAAAACACAACTAGCAACAAAAAAACAAAGCTAAGATCTAAAAGTAGTAAAAAAAATCTTAAAGTGTCTGAAGACATAAACATGGCTTTGCCTGACATTAAAAGATCATAATGAAGGAACTAGGCAAACATCTTTAGGGAGAGTATTCCATTGAGAATGGTATCTTGCAGCCACCTGCCTTTTTTATATATCTATAAAAGGTACCTGCAATTGGGACATTCTGTGAGATTGATAGCTGTACATCTCCTGTCCCAGGGGGTAAATCAATTACCAGATAATCCAGTTGATGCCAGTCAACCTAGAAAAAGGTCACAGATCCATTGTTAGTAAGGGATGACTCTTAAAACATATGGGTCAAATCTACTACAATATGCCATTCAGCAAATTCCACTTATTGCAGCACGCTTGGCAGAAGCACCTCATGACAAAGATAATTGTTTATGTTACATTAAAAACCTTTTGCAATATGGAGAATGTGGAGAATTAATAAGTAATTTGTAGAAGTGTGTGTTTGTGTCTGTTAATACCAAAACTACAACTACAGTAGAGTCTCACTTATCCAACATAAACGGGCCAGCAGAACATTGGATAAGCGAATATGTTGGATAATAAGGAGGGATTAAGGAAAAGCTTATTAAACATCAAATTAGGTTATGCTTTTACAAATGAAGCACCAAAACATCATGTTATACAACAAATTTGACAGAAAAAGTAGTTCAATACACAGTAATGCTATGTAGAAATTACTGTATTTATGAACTTGGCACCAAAATATCACAATGTATTGAAAACATTGACTACAAAAAAGCATTGGATAATCCAGAACGTTGGATAAGCGAGTGTTGGATAAGTGAGACTCTACTGTACTAACATAAAGATCCAGCAAATGGTACAGACAGTGGCCTCTAAAAGGGCTATCCAAGGTGCTCGGTCTCTATTGGAGCTAAGAATTAATCAACATAGATTAAAACCTGGAACAGATTCACTGTCCCACTGACTATCAACCTCTACTACCATCAGAGCAATAGTTGTCTGTGCCAGTAGAAATCCCAGCATAATAAAGGTGGAAGAGATGACAAGAGCCATGTCATTGAAACTCCTGCCTCTTCCCTGACTGTGCAATGAGGAGAAATCAAATTACCAAAGAGCAGATTTGTATCAAGCTCCAAGTGTCTTAATGAAAGATAATATTGATCAACACAACCAATCTGATTTAATATACGAGTCTGCTGCTATCAAGAATGAATAATAGGCATTGCTATTAACTACTGAGATGTAAAAATGAAATGCATCATTTTAAAGAAGTAACAGAAATAACCTCTCCTACCAGGGCATCAAAACCTTCAATCTACCATCTATTTATTTCAAAACATCAGATGCTGAACTAGTAGATTTACCTTCAGTAAAATAAAGGCTTTAAAGGAAATGATATACTTCAAATAAAGCCAATTTTAATAGTAGCACCTAAAGGTCAGAAAAATTGTGAACTGTGGCCTTCCATATGGCATTGAATGTTGGCCATTTGTGTTGAAAACTTCCCTGAGTCCCTCTGGGGAGATTGGGTGGTCTATAAATAAAGTTGTTGTTGTTGTTGTTTTTATCTGCAAGTCCTGCAGTTCTTCTAACTTTGTCAATAGTGAAGTTACAGTTTAATAATTTAGGGTCACTGAGCTAAGGGTGCAGATCATATGTGTCCCTTCACATGTTGGATTGCAACGTTCAAAATCCCTCATCATCACCTAAGATCCAGTGTTGATGTGAACTGCAATCCAAGATTATGTGACGTTAAGTACCCCTGACCCACAAATTAAACCTAGATTTGTGTTTTTAAGACTGATACCTACAAGGTGGTCACAGGAGCCACAAAACTGATTTTGTGAGATAGACCTCAACTGAATAAACACACACAAACATGTCAGAACCCTGCTACTAGAGCCTGTATGTGGCTCTGAGTTTCAGGGTCACTGACATTGATAAGACACCTGCGTCTCAGGACTCGGAGAAGAAACGGCTGCTGGACTTGGCGGGGAATTTGCGCGGGGTTTTACTGAGCGGGAAGAGACTTTTCAAATGAGGGGGAGGGTATATAAAGGATGGTTGGCCGGAGTCTCCCATTCTTGGCTTTTCGGATGTTTATGTTTCCTGCAGTAAAGTTTCTGGTGATATCACAGAGAGTCTCGTGTGTTCATTCAGGAGCGGCTGTGGTGAGCTGACACTAAGCCAAGAATATAGACACCATCCCGCCGTAGCGGTGAGGTGTAACATGCAAGTGGAGGATGAAGAACTCTTGGGCGCAGGAGGAGGAAGGTCGGGAAGGGCCACTCCCGAGCCGGACGCTGAGTTCCACCAGCTGGCGGCCCTGGCGTCATCCACCGCTTATGCCCAGCCAAATGGGGTAACCCAGAGGCGTGGAGTGGTGCGGGGAGACAGCACCGGAGGAGAGGAAGGTTCACCTTCCCCAGGCCCACAAAGGATGGTGTTTCTGGAGGAGAGGATGTCGGCGATGGAGACCACCCTGGCAGTGATGTCGAGGGCGATGGAGCGCCTGGCGTTTTTGGCGGAGCCAGAGAGAGGAAGGGAACTTCGGGCTGGCTCAATGTGGGACGTGAGCGTGGGAAGCAGCCAGGGCTTTGCAGACCTCCCAGCACCGAAGGGAAGGGAAATGCGAAAGGAGCCCGGCGCCCGGCCCAAGACCCAACCAAGCCTGACGCGGGTGGAGGAGAGTGACGACGAAGGGGAAAAGCCTCCGAGAATCCCGGCTACGCTCCCAGCTGAGACCCTAGTGCCCCTGGCGAATGGCGGGCGTGGCACAGGGCTAAGAGAAACAGCAGCGGGGCCCACTGGTCCGCAAGGGGGCTTGCGACGGGCGGAGAATTGGGGATTGCCACCACAGGGACCCCTACCGAGACGAGAGGAACTAAGGATCGAGTTTGGGGGAGAGTCCTCTGAACTGGACTTTTTCCTTACCACGGTGAGGGGCTATATGGAGGACAATGCTCACACTTTTAGAACGGAATCCAGCCGGATACGGGCCATTGGCGCGGTGTTGAAGAGGGGAGCGGCTAGCTGGTACGTTCAGCTGCACGCGCGGCGCGACCCATGTCTGGGGTCAGTCCGACGCTTTATGGGGGCCCTGGAGACCCGTTTCCGAGATCCATTGGAGCAGATCCGGGCGAGGGAGAAGTTGAAGACCGTCTCCCAGGGGCAGAGGTCGGTATCTGAGTATGCGGAGGAGTTCCAATGCCTCGCCGAAAAGGTGCCGGAATGGTCTGCAGTGACAAAGATGGAACTCTTCAAAGAGGGGCTCAGGCGGGAGATCCTCTCCTGGGCGGTGCATCGTGATGAGCCTGACACACTGCGCGGATGGATTCAGCTGGCGGGGCGCGTCGAGACATCGCTGGCCCAGGCGAGGAGGCACCGAGGAGCGCTACAGCAACGGCCGCAGATGAAAGAGGGGAGCCGGAAGGAGGGATCAGCCCCAGCCGGGAGGAGAGCGGAGCCGACAGGGAACGTGAGCGCCAGCAGGAGTGGCTGCTTTGTGTGCGGCCGGTTGGGCCACAGAGCTGCCGAGTGCTGGCAGAGAAAAGGGGAAGGCGGAGGCCAGCCCAAACCAAGAGCCGTGGCAGGAAAACGCGCCGAGGAAGAAACACCGATGAGGCACCATTCGGGGGGGTTGGTAAGTCAGGACAAAGCTATGATAGTGGTCCCCATTCAGCTTGAAAATGGCAGCAAACAAGCAACCTGCAAAGCGTTTGTGGATTGTGGATGTTCCAGGAACATCATTTCCCCTGAATTAGCCGAGGGATTAGGATGCGAAAGGACGAACCTAGAATCCCCAATAGCATTTTCGCAGTTGGACGGATCCACAGCATCAGGATCGTTAGCTAGGTACAGTGCCGAAGATGTAAAGTGTAAGATAGGGAGTTGGGAAGGAAAGGTGTCATTTGTGATATCACAAATAGCCAGCTATAATGTTATACTAGGCATGCCGTGGCTGGGGCAGGCCAACCCGCAAATCAACTGGGAGGATAAGAGCATGATTTTCGGGATGAGTTTGGAAGAAGGGAGCCAGGAAGTTGAGAGGGAGCCGGGGAAAAGGGGGGAGGAAGACTCTATCAGAATAGCAGAACTGGCAGATAAATTACCCCCAGAGTATCAGGATTTTGTGGACGTGTTTGACGAGAAGGAAGCAGACAATTTCCCACCGAAGCGGAGAGTTGAAGTGAAAATAGAGCTAGTCCCAGGAGCAGAGCTTCCCAAGGCAAAGATATACCCGATGTCGGCTAGGGAAAAGGAGGAACTGAGAAAGTACATTGATAAAAACCTAGCGAGAGGTTTCATAGAACCTTCGAACTCCCCTTTAGGGGCCCCTGTGTTGTTTAGGAGGAAAAAGGACCAAACGCTGAGGCTCTGCATTGACTACAGGGGCCTGAATGCAATCAGTACTGTAAATAAATACCCTCTACCCTTAGTGAAGGACTTGATTGCCCAGTTATCGGAGGGACAGATATTCACTAAATTGGATTTAATTGAGGCTTACCATAAATTGCAGATCAAACCAGAGGACAGGTGGAAGACGGCCTTCTCCTGCGCCTTCGGATTATTCAATTATTGTGTGCTCCCATTCGGTTTATGCGGGGGAGGGGCTGCGTTCATGCAATTAATCAACGAAGTGTTGCATCCATTATTGTACAAGGGAGTCTTTATTTTTTTAGATGACATATTGATAATGTCTCGGACCAAGGAGCAACACGTAGAACTAGTCAGGGAAGTCCTACAAAAGTTGAGGGAAGCGAAGCTGTATGCGAAGCTTGCCAAGTGCGAGTTCAATAAAGACCAGATAGACTTTCTGGGGTATAGGATTTCCTCCCAGGGAGTGGCGATGGACCCTGCGAAGGTGGAAGACGTAAGGGGGTGGGAAGCCCCCAGAACACGGAAGCAGCTGCAATCCTTCCTGGGGTTCGCAAACTTCTATAGAACATTTATCAAGGACTTTGCGCGCCTCACTTTGCCATTAACGGATTTGTTAAAGACTAAAGGCAGGGGAGAAACAGCCAAAGTGAAGGCCCCAGGGGCCAAACTGACCTGGACAATAGAATGCCAGGAAGCTTTCGAAGCCCTAAAAAAGCGTTTTACCGAGGAGCCTGTCCTACAGCACCCTGATATGTCTAAGGCCTTTGTACTACATTGCGATGCGTCAGACCGGGCATATGGGGCAGTTCTGCTGCAGAAAGACGAGGGGGGGGAACCTGAAGCCATGTGGCTATCTGTCGAAAAAGTTTAGCGATACAGAAAAAAACTGGCCGATTTGGGAGAGAGAAGCCTTAGCGATTCTGAAAGCACTAGAGTGCTGGAGACACTTCCTGGAAGGAAGTGGAACACCGTTTGAGGTGTGGACTGATCATAGAAATTTACAGTATCTGAGATCCCCTCGTAAACTATCAGCGAAGCAGATTAGATGGGCCCAATATTTCAGCCGTTTTGATTTCAGACTCAAGTTCTTCCAGGGGAAACACAACATACTCGCTGACGCTCTCTCTCGGATGCCTCAGCACGGGGAAGGAATTCAGGAATCTGAGGGGAGCCTTTTCCTAGATAAGCAATGGGGCCTGGCAGTACTGACTCGAGCACAAGCAGCCAAAGAAAACAAACGCACTGCCATTTCCACGGGGGGAGGAGAAATATGGGAGGAAGAGTTGAAGCGAGCATATGGAATGGACAAATGGTTACAAACGAACAAAGAACAGGGAGAACTGTGTGGGGATTTGGTGTTTGTTAATAAGAAATTGTATATTCCTGAATGTTTAAGACAAGAAATGTTAAGGAAATGCCACGATAACAAGGGTGCAGGTCATCTAGGCCCCACCAGGACTATTAAACTGTTGGCCAAACAATGCTGGTGGCCCGGAATGAGGAAAGACGCCAGGGGGTACGTCACGCAGTGTGAATTATGTGCAGAGGGCAAGACACCGCCTGGGAAGCCCCAGGGGCTATTGCAGAAGGTGGTGGAGCCCATGAGGCCATGGGAATGCGTGGCAATGGATTTTGTAGGCGAACTACCCCCCAGCAGAGGCCACAGATACATTTGGACAATATTGGACCTATTCTCAAAACAGGCACACTTTGTGGCCCTGCCAAAACTCCCCTCGGCTGAAAAGCTTGCTGATTTGTATGTGAAGCATGTATATCGCCTACATGGGTGCCCCGACAAAATAATTAGCGACCGGGGAGTCCAATTCACTGCAAAATTTTGGGGAAAATTCTTACAGCTGTTAGGAGCGGAAAGGAATCTGAGCTCGGCTTTTCATCCCGCGACCAACGGGGGGGTCGAACGTACCCAACAGACACTGTGCCAATTCTTGAGGATGTACACCAATTATAGACAGGATGATTGGGCGGACCTTCTTCCGTTTGCTGAGATGGCTTTTAACGGGGCCGTACATTCGGCCACAGGTCGTGCCCCATTCGAAATAGTATACGGACAGGAGGTGGCACCTTTCCCCAGGCTACCCGAGTGGAAGGAAGGAGAGGGCCAGACCGACAAGGAATGGCCGGCCAAAATTAAACAAGGGTGGCAGACCGTGGTGGAGGCATTGAGGGAAACACAAAAGAAGTACAAGCTCTTTGCAGATCGTAGGCGCCGAGAGGGGGACAAATTGGGCGAAGGAGATCTGGTTTGGCTGAGCACAAAAAACCTGAAATTGGGGTTCCCATCTAAGAAATTGGCTCCACGCTATATAGGGCCGTTCAGGGTAGCGAAAAGAATGAACGAAGTGACCTATGAGCTGAAGCTACCCAAGGACCTAGGGAAGGTACACCCGGTATTCCATTGCAGCCTGTTAAAAAAGTATAAAGGAACTCTGGACAGCGGAGAACAATAGTTGTGTTTAATCTTTTCCTTCCAGGACGAAGGGGAGGAGGACGCCATGTCAGAACCCTGCTACTAGAGCCTGTATGTGGCTCTGAGTTTCAGGGTCACTGACATTGATAAGACACCTGCGTCTCAGGACTCGGAGAAGAAACGGCTGCTGGACTTGGCGGGGAATTTGCGCGGGGTTTTACTGAGCGGGAAGAGACTTTTCAAATGAGGGGGAGGGTATATAAAGGATGGTTGGCCGGAGTCTCCCATTCTTGGCTTTTCGGATGTTTATGTTTCCTGCAGTAAAGTTTCTGGTGATATCACAGAGAGTCTCGTGTGTTCATTCAGGAGCGGCTGTGGTGAGCTGACACAAACATATCCCTGGTGAAGCCCCTTATTCTGAGAATATTTACGAAATGACCAATAACAGGACAGAGCATGAAAAAGACTGCTCACATTTTATAATCAAAAGCATTATTCATTCATAGTATTCATTGCTTTGGGTGGCTTTCAAAAGTGATTGACATTTATAGATCTCTAGAAGCTACCGAGATTGACCTTACTTATAAAAATATATTGCTAACTCTTTTGATTTGTTATTGCAAAGCTATTTATAAATATGAAAAGTCATTGAGATCAATGTATTTTAAAAGAAGGAATTAAATTATTTTTTTAAAAGCACAGCTAGTAAAAAACCCCACATAAAAATCAGTTATTCTTGGCAGCACAGCAGCATTGGATGTGCTATAAGATAGACAAAATAAAAAAAATAAAGGTAGCCAAGTAAACAAGGATGGTTTCTAACAGCCAACTGATACACAAAACTATCAGGTTTCTTCTTCACTGTATTATACTTTCATTCATGTTTCCTTAGAGCAGAAGATGGCACATGCACACAGTTTGTGACAATTACTGACCGTCTCTCTCTCTCTCTCTGGATTTTTTTTTGGGGGGGGGGGTTACTTCAAACCTATAGGTCTGTATATGTAATACAAGATTAGGCACAGAGTACAATGTGGTTTAAATAGGACAAATCTGGTAACAAAGGAGTTGGTTATGAAACAGTGAACCACTCTTGATTTATCCAAGTGTTTTCTTTTCCATCCATTCCTTAGTTATGCTTCTGTCTCGGTACTTGCTGGAACTCAATATCTTCTCAATAAATTAGTTAACAAGAAAAAAATTCCAAAATGTCCAGCAGAGCAATACTTGTAGGAGGTCAAATACAATGGCAGAGTGATGTAAGTGCTCAATTTAATGTTCTTTATCATATAAACTGTTGTAAAGAGCAACTGATGTGACGAAAGCAGAAATCTGACTTGTTGTAGAAGCCATTTCACCCCCATAATGATGGGGTATGCAATGAGGAAGGAATGGTCTGCAGACATTCAAACGGTGGTCTAGCAGAGGTGGACAAAAGCAGGAGGGCCAGGATCCATTTTTTCTGCCCAGTATATTTTGGCAAGTATACAGACCATCAAAAATGCCATAAACATCTGTCAAAACTCACTTTAACATTTCTCCAAACCCACTTTGAAAACACTGATTGTAAAGATGAATTGTTCTCCTTGAACACTTCCAAATTTTGCAATTTTATGTGTTTATTTTGACAAAGAAAATGATAGAAAATCCACAAGAGAAAAAAAGACTTGGGGTTTACACAACCCAAGATGACGACGACGATGACAATGCTTTTTCTCTTCACAAGGAGACTTGTCCCACTCCTAATCTAGCATGTGATATGATGGTTTTGGGTTTCTCCTGAAGTACCTTTCTAGCTGACCTAAAAATAAATTACTACTATGAGTGTATGTCTAGAGTTAACATATAATGTAAAGAGGTCAGTGTTAACAAGCTCTTTGTCTAATCTATATAGATCCCCAAGTCTCTTTGCATAGCTTCTACTCATGTCATAAGAAAGCAAGCTTGTTCATATGGTTGGGGACATTGATCTCTGTAGTGACTACAGGATCATACTTGGCCTTGGGGAAGTCAAAAACGGACTGACATAACCATTAATCTTCTACCTAAATCCATATTTCTTTTTCTTGTAATGATTTATTAATGTCAATGGCATTCACCAAGAACAGTGTGCCACATTCCCCCCATATGATAAATGGGGATGAGGAGATTTGTCTGAAGGGAAGTGCTATAGATCATTGATCCAGCAGGTAAGTAGCAAATACTCATAATTCCAACAGATTAAGAGTGCCAGCCGTGATTCAAGAAATAAGATAGAAAATTTCCTTTCTTAACTCTCAAGAGATAAATGCCGAATCCCTTTCAAGAGAGTAGAGACATAAGTTTGGAGATTTAAGGTATTCCATAATTATATATAATTAAATGTGGATGACAATGATATATTAGGGGAAATGATACAGTATTACTAAGAGAACATCTCCTTAAACTTTAAAGTTTAGGGATATCATTCATTAAATGTTATTTTACTGTATTACTGTGATCATTTTAAAAATCAATGAAGACTGAAATAGGTAAAATCAGCATAGTTAAACACTGTCCAGATATTGTATGTTTTCTTAGCAATCGCCTACCAATTATGATTTTAAAGGGGAGTAAGTTAATTTTTAGACAACTGATCATTATCATTAACTTTATTTATATCCTGCCTATTCCCTACAACCAGGACTAAAAGCATCTTAGTCTGAATCTGTCCCGCCACATCATTCTATGTGGCCTGTGGGGCTTTCAATGCTAGGTCAACATAGTTACATCTATACAGTCTTACAATTACAAACGATCCTTTGAAGACACCCATAATGCTGATGTGGTCTTTGGTGAAAATTAGTTTGACACCCATGATCTAGTCTCTGGTAACCCTATCAGATTCAATATCAGGCTTAAGTCTTTTATCCAAATTGAAGTTAATGCTTTGGCCAACTCAAAGCTTGTATTCCACCCATTTACAGAAAAAATGACTTTTGCTTCCTAATTAGGTCGTTGTTGCATGCCTTCAAGTCATTTCTAACTTATGGTGACATTAAAGCGAACTTACCATGGACTTTTCTTGGCAAGATTTTTTCAGAGATGATTTGTCATTGCCTTCTTTTGAAGCTGAAAGTGATACCCCAAGATCCCCAATGAGTTTCCTTAAGTGAGCAGGGACCTGAATCCTCCGGAATCATAGTTCAACACTCACGTCACTACACCATATTGGCTTCCCTTGACATTGCAAGAATGCCTAGATCACCAGTAGCAATGTTGACATCTGAATGGTTATTAAACTAAATAGTTGCATATTTCTTAGAAATACAGATTTTTTTGTGGGGCTAGATAATCTGCTTGGGGTATGAATATATCAGTTCAGCAAGATTATGGATTGCATCTTTATGTCCCTTTAGAGAGACAACATTTTGCATTATCAGGGCCTTGCTACTTTCTCATGACAACCCACCAGGTTCAGCTTAATACTGGTTCCTGTCCAGGGAAAATGTCAGAGAAGGAAATATTTCAGAAACTAATTTTTTTCAGAATTGAAACTGAAGCTTATATGCAAGTGCTTATTTATCAGCAACCTTATATCAAACCATTGATAGTCTAAATCAGTGGTTCCCAGCCGTCTTTTGACCAGGGACCACTTTGACCAGGGACCACTCTCCAACATTAGTACCAAAAGAAATACAAATCAGTTTTTGGTTAACTTTAGATTTGGTTTGGTAATTTGGGGTGCTGATTCAGAAAATTGTATTGGATAGACCACATCAACTCTAGTTTCTGATACAGAACATATGCCATCCAGTAGTCACTATCTGCTTGCCCACAGAAAACCATATTTAATAACTAGAGCTGATGTGATCTATCCAATACAGTTTTTTGAATCAGCACCCAAATAACCCCTGGGCAGGCCAAAAAATAAAGATAGCAAGGTGCCCCACTTCCAGGTGCTACATGGAATTTTAGATGTGTAATTCTTTGAATTTTAAATTCATTATTTTAGTTGTTTTAGGTCATCTGTGCCTTTAATTATGGTATATGTTTTTATTTAAGATTATCAGCTACCAAGCAGTGATCTAGATTCTTCTAATCAGTACGAAGAGCTGTGTCTATATGCAAATACTTCTTTGTAGAGGAATAAATTAGCTTGAGATTAACAAAGAATCAGGAATTCCCTATTTTATAAACAAACAAATGAGCACAGGTTACAAAATTATACCTGTAACACCCACCATCTGTCAGCCATTCTGCATGTGTGGAAAATGCTAAAATGTTCACTGCTTCAATACATACAGTGTTATGAAACATTTCAGATGCTGAAAAGGTAATTGCACTTTGCTTAAACACAGCATTCATCTCTTTTTTTAAAAAAGAAAGTTTCTTGACATTTATTGTTAGAGTGATGTAATTAACTGTCATGTGGTTCTCTGTATTTTCTCCCACTCAAGAACATCACTAAAGCTTCTGTGCAAATTAATCTAATCAATCACTCTGTATATGTAACAAATTAAATATAAAAATTGTTTAGGTATTCACATAATATGAATTATAAGTGATGTATATCTCATGGGACAATGCAAGCACATCTTGAAGGCACTGGTCTACAGAAATGGGAATACAGTATATCTTTTTTGAAATGTAGCAAAAGCTAATTATGCTTTTGAGATAAATCTGTGTTTCAGGAACAGGAAGTATTATATATTCATTTAATTGAAATGTACTTGAGAAGTTCCATTTAAGCAGCTCCAGTCAAGCAGGACTGCAAAGCCCATTCTGGATGGAAGGATAAACTATGAGTGAGTATTAGAGAAGATAGAAGAAATAGTTAAATAGAATATCTTTGCACTTATCTCCTTTTTTCCCTCTAGCACTGCCACAGTGAGTCGGAAATATTACCTCTTTCAAACTCAACAAATTTGATCATTCCTGGAGCAGAGAGGCATTTTGGGTGGATTATGGCAAGGGTACAGAATGCTAAATTCCCACCAACCTCCTTTTCCTTATTTTCCATATAGTAGCGAATTCATTGAGTCATTTGGTGAAGTCTTCCTGGTTTGCACTTTCATGCAAAAATGTTTCATTCCCTTTTCTCTGTACAAGTGAGACAGAGAAAGAACGTATTGAACTTCCAGAAGCCAACTGAGCTCGGGAACATGGGTCAGCTCTCAGAAGTACTGCCTAAGGGCACAGTCATTTCCACTGAAGAACGGAATTGCTCTGCAAATTGTCCCTGGAAACATCTTGGTGTGATTTTTAAATTCCAATATGGATTTTATCCATTTTGATGACACAGCAAAGAAGAAAGTTCTGCAAAGTAATCACAATGCAAGAGAGAGGCAAAGAGAATGCTAAGCAAGGTTCAGCTCAGATGGCCAAACCATGGGTTAGGCACATCATCTCAATTCTGAATTAGCCTAGTCTTTTTGCCAGACATTTATTCTTAGACAAACAGTAGTCATATACAAAATTACTGATACCAAAATATAGAGGCAAACACAACATATCTCCTGTTCCCACCAAATTTACAGGAATATATTCCACATCTCTATAAAGGTTATGCCTCATATTCTTAAAACTAATGACAACACAAATCTAGTCTGTAACACATTAATATAAAACAATCAGGGTATAAAATCATAACAGATATTTGTTTCTGCACTATAATTTCAGGTATTTTGCCATTAAACCAGGTATTTGTTTTAAAACAACATGGAGGATAAACTCTCCTAATTGTAACAGACTAAGATCTCATTAAAACTATTCTGCATGAATGATTCTTGCACAGTAATATCAATTAATACTAAAAGCAGGGCTCCATCAACATTTGTGTACAGAAGGGAGTGAGAGAGATTGCTACCTGTCTAAAATATCTGTACCAGATATTACCTCTTAGTCCCAACGTATTGATAGTCAAACTATACTGCAGTATCATTCAAAAACATTCCACTTGTTTTGCTTTCAAATTATAAACTCATCAAACAAATGATATTATCAGTTTCCAAGTGTTTCATTGATCTATGTAAAATTGCTTACTGGTGGCTATCAACATTAGAAAGATGCTTACTATGAATGTATGTGTGGTTTTGACATGGACTGTTAATGGGTTGATGAAGGTAACAACGATGATGACAACCAGGCTAATGACAAGGAGATTGGCATTTTATCTACAGGAAAACAAATCAAATTTCTACCCCATACTTTTATTTGTGAAATGGACGTTCACAGCATTATGATATCTGTTGGTAAATAGAAAAGATACTGACTACAGAAGACTATACAATAATATGGGAAGTTATTATGGGAATCTTTGCACTTTTAGGAAGAGAAATAAGCAGAAACTCCCTTCTCTCAAGTGGAATTTCATTTCCAAACCCTCTTTCCCAAGTGGAATCATTAACCATGTTTCCTTAAGAACACAGAATGAACATTAATCCCTTATAAGCAATATCCAATGAAGTTATTCTACAGGCAGAACTACTTGTCAGTCAAATTGAAAAGGAACAATTTCCCTTTAGCCCTTTCCATGTCCACAATATGGTCCACAGGGCCACAGTGATAAAGGAAGGAAAGCATCATAACACCAAGACTGCTAATGCAACCTTGCATTTAGGATTTTTATTGAACATTTGCATTTTTACTATCCTCTATGCATTAGGAAAATCTTTAGCATTGCATTTTGTTAAACTTGCAGAAGGAGAAGAAAAAAACTACTCAACATACCTCATAGTTTTCTGTGTCACTGTGTTGTAAAAAAAAAACCTGATATTTTAGAAACTGATGATAAAGACCATGTCTCAATGTTGCCTGATTTTATTTGAAATGCTATGAGCTTCCTCCACTGGCTGCAATAAAATGCATTAGGAATATTAGATCTGGCTGACTTAATTTTCTTGAGATCTTTATTTTTTTATTTTTTATATCCCTGCCTTGATGTCTGGGAGCCCTTTAAATTCAGTATATTATTATACCATAAACCAAGATTAACCAAGCAATTTTAGTGGCTTACATATAGCCAGAAAAGAAGAAAGAGGAGCAGAATGAACCACTTCTTCCACATCTCTTATGCATCAAAAATGAGAACAAGAAGATTAAAGAACAAATACAAGAAAATATTTTTTCAACTCTGAAAAACAGCTGTGGGAGAGCAGTTTGACCTATACTGACCAGTGACAAAATGAAATGCTAGAGTCAGGAATTTTACAATGAAAGCTAACAATATAAAAAGGTAAGTATTTATTTAATGTGTATATAGGATTCCGGAAGATCTACAACATATTGGTTCCATCAAGGAATTAGTAATTAGACTGCTTGTCAGAAATAGGCAACTAGCCACTGTTAGCAGAAATAAGAAGATTTATAACACTTTCAACATATTGTAATCAAACACATGAAGTTCTAGAGAGTTATAAAACCAATCTCTACAAGAAATTCTACTTGTCTTTGCCAGAATATGCCACCTTTTTGTTGTTCTGCAGGATTAAGGAGTGTGTTATTCATAAAGGAAAGTGCTTGATTAGAGGGAAGCCCGTTAAAAGCTTTCCACTGTCACAAATGAAAGAAAAATCATTAATGGCCTCTTTGTCACAGGACTACATTCCCCCCTCCCCCCCAAATCTAGATTTGCTAGAGTACGGCTGTATCTTTAGTTGCTAGGTAACAAAAGAGTCAGTAAATAACATTATCAACATACAGAGGAAAAAAACAGCCGTCTGCTTCCCATTGGGGAATTAAACTGGCTACATCAATATTGCAGTTACCACATATATCACTTAATCTCCACCAAAATCATCATTGGCCTCCTGGAACTGCAGTTTTTAGTGGGATCAGTGGTGATGTCTGCACTATGACATGGGGTCCATTCACACTACAGAAGAAATACTATTATTCCACAATAGCCATGGTCCCATTCTGTAAAATACTGGGGCTTGTAGTTTGGTGAGGTACTGGAGCGCTCTGGCTGAGAAATGGAAAGGCTCCTCCATTAACTGCAATTCCACAGGAAGAAACACAGTAGTTCTTTTGCATCTGGCCCAGCATTTAACTTCCATAGTAGAGGTGTGCAAAACGGCACAGAAACCATTCTGTTTTTGTTCTATTTTCAAGACCCCCCCCCCCTCTATTCTATTTTTGGGAAGATTATTAAACTGAAAAGGAACTCAGGGTTCCAAATTACAAATCCAAATGCCCCCCCTCCTAATCTCGCAGAATCTTTCTGAAAGCAGAGCAGGGGGAACCTAGAATTCGAAATGAAAACAGAATGGATTCACACACTCCTAAGAACATAAGACTCCTGCGAAAGTGAAAAACCGAAAATAAAGGAATTGCTATTTTGTAACCTGAGAAAATATCCCTTTAATCCTTTGTCATCTAAAATTTCTAGATCCTCCAAAACAACTCTACAGTCAACATCTGCTTGAAGCAAATATAGAATCGTAATGGAGAAGCTAGAAATTCTTAGAAATAACATTTCAATCAAATCTGCAAATAATCAAAACAAACCAATACAGGTGGAGGGACAACTGTAGATAATTATGGAAAACTTGCAAGCACCTTTCTGCTTCTATTATGCAACAATTATCAGTAGATGATGATGATGATGATGCCTCTCTTTCAAAATGCCATTGAAAATTTAGAATAGATAACTATACAAATGTTAAAATGTAGACTATCAATACAATTAAAAGCATGTCTATTAAACAAAGATAAATACAGCACAGTCCCTTTCTCCATGAGCAATCAGCCCTGAAAAGCTTCTTGAAACAAAAGGAAGTCTTCATCTGCCTATGGAAGAACAACAAAGAAAGTATCAGTCTACCCTTTCTGGGGGGGGGGGGGGGGGGATCAAGAGCCTGGAAGGAACCACCAAGAAGACCTTATCGTGTGTTTCCTCAACATAACTGTGAGTATGCTGGAAAAGAATGACAAATCCTTTTCAGATCTCAAGTCTCGGGCAGGTTCATAGTTAGAAATACAGTCTGCCAGGCAGCCTAGACTTATAATAATAATATAATAATACTGTAATAACTTTATTCTTATACCCCGCCACTATCTCCCTGTTCGATCCCTCCGCTCATCCGGGGAGGCCCTTCTTTCGCCACTGCCTTTATCCCAGGCCCGTCTAGTGGGAACGAGAGAGAGGGCCTTTTCTGCTGTGGCCCCCCGACTGTGGAATTCATTGCCCTCTGAGATCAGGCAAGCCCCCACCTTATTGGCTTTTAAGAAAGATCTAAAAACATGGCTTTTTCGATGTGCCTTCGGGGAGTAAATGTTATATACCTTTGATTACTCCCCTTGGATTTTATTCTTTGGACTGTCTGGACTGTTCCATCTTATACCCCTGTTCTCTTTATTTATATGCCTCTCTCTCCCGAGTTTTTAATTAAATGTTCATGTGGCCCGCCCTGTCTGCTCTGATCTGTGTTGTAATGTATATGATTATTTTTGTACTATTATATTGTGTTATGATATATTGTTTTATTTTGTTATATTGTATGGTGTCTGGGCATGGCCCCATGTAAGCCGCCCCGAGTCCCCATTGGGGAGATGGTGGCGGGTTATAAATAAAGTTTTATTATTATTATTATTATTATTATTAAAGGGACTTGGGGCGGCTTACATATAGGACAAAGTGCCTATAGACACAAATATAAAACAATCCATCAAAGCAAAAACACAATTAAAACAAAACACAGTTAAATATAAAAATCCAGATAAAAGCACAATTCAACAAAACATAAGAATCCAAAACAGCAGTGTTAAAAACCAAAACAATACTCAACAAAACCAATTGCCGTAGTACAATGGGCATGACCAGGCTATAAAAGGACCAGGCATGGGATAGTACAAGCAGCATATCATAGGGCCAGGAATTGGATGAAGTGCAAAGAACAGAAGATTGTTGTGGAACCTAGGGACTGGACATTTATAACTAGGGACTAGGCGTTCTCAAATGCAAGCTGAAACATCCAAGTTTTCAAATCCCTGAGAAAGGAGGACAATGTAGGGGCTTGCCTAATTTCCTTTGGGAGGGAGTTCCAAAGTCGGGGGCCACCACCAAGAAGACCCTCTCTCTCCATGCTTGTGACGGTGGTGGGAGCGAGATGAGGGCCTCCCCGGCAGATCTCAGAGCCCGCATCGGTTCATAGGGGGAGATATGGTCCCGAAGATAGGCAGCACCCAAATAGTTTAAGGCTTTATAGGTCATAACCTGCACTTTGAATTGGGACCGGAAACTTAATGGCAGTCAGTGAAACTGCTTTAATAGGGTTTAAAGCCATATAGGGTTTATAGGTTATAACTAGCATTTTGAATTGTGCCAAGATATATACCAGCAGTCGGCATAACTGTTGAATCAAGAAGGTAGTACCCTTCCTGTAGCCAGAACCAGGTGACTACTACTCTTTGGGCCAGCTGATGTTTCCTAACACTCTTTGAAGGCATCCCTATGGGGAGTGCATTACAGTAACCCAAGGTATAAGGCTCCTGTGATACCAAATGGCTACATGTTTAGCAGCCTTCTTCTAGGCAAAATTTAACTATGCACTACACACTTCTTTCACTTTGTAAAGTTCTTTTCACAGAAAAGAGACATTCACTATATGCTGTCCACATAAATCTACCTCTATTCCAATCTGGTTCCTAGAAGTGAAATAATGCAACATGCTGCTGTCAGCTGACTCCAATTACATTAGCTATCTCGCTGCATTAACCAGTCTTCTGTAAGGCAGCACTTATCTTGTCTTCATTATAGGTCAATTCACCGTTTATACTAGGTTAATGTTGTTTATAGTTAGATTGACTAACTATAGACTCTCAATGACAAACATATACATTCCACAATACTTAGAGTTTTCAACTTATATTTTATGTTTTATTTCAGGTCTTATACTCACAGTTTTATAGAGTTTATATTCAGAGATGACAATGTTTCACGACTTTTTTCTACTGGGTTTCTGTTAGGCCTTGTAAATCTACTTTCAAATACACTACCCATTTTAAAACCATATGCAGAATATAGTACTAGTGAGAGGAAAGCATAAGAGGACCTGATGCTTTCAGCTATAGCCAAAGATCTACCATAATATCGAACCTTTTCTTACAAGGCATGTGGGGTTACATATAGCTTGTGAAAGTAAATTCTATTGTTTTTTATCAGCAGTGGCTTCCACAAAGTCACTCAAGAGACGGTAACTGACTAGACTAAGGTTTTGGTCGATAATTGGAATACAGGAAGTTACTCTGTACATACTAATAGGCCATCTAACTCACTACTGCTTTAACCATCTGTCAGTGCATCTGCAGGATTTCACAAACTTTCCTTTCCCTGCCACATTCTGGAGTTGAAAGCTTCCCATGAAAAGCATATCCTCTGTAGTACTTCTCCCTAGTTATGACTCTCTTCCTCTTTTAGAAATAAATGATTAGGTTTGTGGGTCCCATAACATTGCAGCATTAATATCAACCCCAATACTAAAATCTGCAGAAAGTTTGAGGGCAAATTAGCTGACGTAGAGATAGAATATGTAATTAATAAGATAGTGTTTTCAATATACTACTTTTTCTCAAAACATTTTAAATGCATTTAAAAATATATAAGTAGGAAAGAAATAAAAACTTACTTTCCTGCTGCATATGAATGAAACTAAACATCTCTTTACCTGTCTCAACAATTTTTCGATGGCTGACATAACCATGAGTCCTCTCCACACAATGGGTGCAGTCTCTTGTACCAAGAAACCCATAGACATACTAAAAAACAAAAGAATTTATTCCCCGTTTTCAAACGTGATATAAGGAGCAAGATATATAAGGTAAATACATAAAGTCGATTTTAATCCATAGATTGCTTACCATGCAATTCCATAGTTCACAAGAGGCCGCATTAAGTTTTCTAGAACACAAAATGTTTGAATACACATATTTAGGAACAATTAATTCTAGCACTATCATCTGTGAACATTTTAAGAAAGGCATCTAGAAGATCTACATTCGCTTTCATCAAATTGCATGATTTCACTGCAAAGTAGAAGCCCCAAGTCATGCTAGTCAAAACTAGCAAAAATTACACTTTGCTGCCTTAATTTGCTAACACTTTCTGTGGGTGTCTACATGCTTTCAAGTGGCCTGTCAACGTATGGCCACTTCATGAATTTCATAGCGTTTTCTTAGGTAAAGAATACTTGGAGATGGTTTTACTATTATTTTCCTCTGAAATATAGCCTAAAGAACTTGCTATCTGCAGTTTCCAAGATAAAACAAGATCTTTTGCATTTAGGATATATGGCAAAAAGGTTTTGTTTGTGCCTCTAAGCCCAAATCCTACAGGCATCAACTATGCATTTTTATTATCTTGAAAACAGAACATAGAAAGAAAAGGAAACCACTTTAACCACGATTTGCTTTATGAAGGTTTTCTTCATTTGAGTTTTTATTTCATCTTCCACTCTTAGATGGAGCTTACAGTGACTCCCCAACTTGTGATCAATCCACACAAATGTACCAGGTACTACATTTCATTCATACATAGAGTTCTGCTTGGTCCACTAATAACCACATTGGTCACATTTTCCCCTTCCACTTCATTCATCTAAGATTTCACATATTTCTGCCCAACTGCTTTCAAACAAAAGAAAATACATTTTTCTATGATAGGTTAATTTTGTATAATTCTTTAAAAGTATGCATTTTGTCACACACGTGTTAAGGACTCTAGCAAAACATTTCATGAGGAGATGATAAAGGATTCCATATTTAGTACAAATTGAACATCCCTTATCAAAAATTCTTGGGATCAAAAGTGTTCCGGATTTCTGACTGTTTTCCAGTTTTGGAAATATACCCATATTTGCATATTTGTACATAATTTTGGAGATTGGATCCCATCTCCAAGATTAAACACAAAGTTAATGTATGTCTCATATACTCCTTACACATACCATATTTTAATATTAAGTTATATTAATATTTAATATTAAATATTAAGGTTGTGTAACACTGAGCTATCAAAAAGCAAAGGCCCTACTTTCTCGACCACCAATATGCGCAATTTTAGATCTTGGATTATTCCAGACAAGGGGTGCTCAAACTTTAGGGATACAAGACAGATGAAGCTTCCTTAAGAAGAGCAGAAAGTGAATCATTTAGCCTTGTGGTTTTTTATATTATTATTTTTGTAAGCTACTCTGCCAAACAGGAAATTGTTTCATTCTATTTACAGCCTTCAATAACAGTTTATGATTCTAATAACACCATACAAATTGAACCTCCCTTACGGGAATGTGAAATCCACAGAAATCCAAAACTTTTTGTCACCAACCGCTCGCTTCTGACTTCATGGTCCGGCTTTGATATTCCTGCTCATTCATTCTAAAAGTGGAAGCCGGCAACTGGTGGGCTCTCTGGACATCTCCTGTACTGTATTTCTTAAAGTTTTTTTTTAGTCTTTCAATTTCTCTCCACCTCACATTTCATGTACACAAGTAGTGAGCAAACAAGTCTCAAGGCTGTAGAAAGTTGTGGGATCTGTAAAATGATGGAAGGTGTGGATTCATACCAAGCACTAAGCTTGGATTGTCACCACTTCACAGATCCTCATTCTCTCCAAAGCCTCACATCTCATTTGTTTGCTACTTGTATGGTGTATAGGGTGGGAGGTTGAAGAGACTGAGGATCTGTGAAAATGGCAGGAATCGAAGTATAATGCTCTTCAGCCTCACAAATACAGTATGTACTATAATACTTATATTCCAAAATACAGGGGGAGGATGAAATAAATAAATAAACAACTCTAGTTCCAAGTGTTTCAGTTAAGGGAGACTTGACCTATACTCATTAAAGAACAGAATATGGCAAGTCTGAGAGATGTAGAACCTTTTGTGTTTTATATGACATTGCACTTTTTCCTTAAGAAATCTCTACTCCTTTATATTTAGCAGCCTGTGCTAGGGTGCCAAGACTTCACAACAAGCTTATTAGTAGAAAAACTAAAACTAAAACTACATGTACCACCTTCACTTTAGTTTTTTTCTAAGTAAAAGGGCAGACAGAAAGCAGATTGCAATTTGTCACAACAATCTTCTCTGTGCATTCTAATGGTTTCACTGTGAACCCCAAGCATATGCTTAAGTCCACTGATTTTGGTGGGATTTAATCAATGTGTAATACTGCAGTATTGTCTCCACTTGCTTGTAGCCTTCCTTTTAACCAGCACACTCAAACACAAACACATAAAGGACATTTAAGAAACTATTTGGAAACAACTATTCATTTAGGTACAGTTGTTCGAAATGATAAAGTACATATTTCAAGATTCATGTTACTGCTCCCTTGCATGTTTCCATTTATGTTATATGTATGGAAGTAACAGCATAACCATCAGCTTCAGCTGATACGCCAGCTGTACCCCTTCCTAGATTTGGAGGACCTAAAGATGGTAGTGCATGCGCTGGTAACCTCAAAGTTGGACTTCTGCAATGTGTTTTACATTGGGCTACCTTTGTACCAAGTTCAGAAACTCCAGCTGGTCCAAATATGGCAGCCAGAATGGTTACAGAAACATCTAGGAGTGAGCATATTACACCTATCCTAAAGTCACTTCACTGGCTACCAATTAGTTTCCGGGCAAAGTACAAGGTTTTGGTTTTGACTTTTAAAGCGCTACATAGTTTGGGTCTGGTTACCGAAAGGATCGGCTTCTCTTGTACAATCCGTCCTGAACACTTCGATCCTCTACAGGCAGTTACTCCAACCAGCCAAAACCCGACTGGTGATCATCACCCAGAGGACCTTTTCATCAGCCGCCCCAAGACTGTGGAACGACCTGTCGGAAGAGCTCTGACAGTTAAATGATCTGTCGGAATTTAAGAACCATCTAAAGACCGATCTCTTCCGGTAGGCCTACCCAGACAGTTTTTAAACATGAATTTTAAATGTGTGTCCTTTGTTTAGTTTCTGTTTTGTGTATTTTAACGTGTATTTTATAGAAATAAAATTTAATATGTATTTTTATAGAAATACATTTTAATCTGTGACATTTTTGAAATGTTTATGTGTTTTAATTGTTCTGTAACCTGCCTCGAGCTATGAGGAGAGGCGACTTAGAAATATATTATTATTATTATTATTATTATTATTATTATTATTATTAAAACTTATCATGTAATGTGTATATTAGAAATTACCCTTTTCAGTTCATGCTGCTGGATTTTTTCAAGCAAAAAATCACAGCTAACTCCAAAAATGGTGCAGCGGAAACAGTTAATTTTTTCATATTTTTTTGAACTCATACTTTTACAGACCAAGAAAAAAAGGAAATATATGATATTAACTGCTGGGAATTATTTACACTCTTGAAGGGACAAGTCATTGTTCAGCTTTAAAACTGGTTTCGCTTTTTAGCAGTAAGAGTACAACAAAAAGAGCTTTGATTGTATAGCCTGTTCTTTCTGTAAATGCAGGCCAGTTTAGGACAGAGTCCTAGGTATTTAAAACCAGCCAGGCATAAACCACTATAACAATTGTAGGTTTAACACATGCACTTTAAGTGGTTGGTGAGGTCCTTGATAGTGCATGATTACAACTATTAATTCCTATATTACAGAATTATATTTCAGTGCATACTTACTGAGCAGTTACTCCTCCACATGCACTTAAAAATAAGACTGCAGCAGACGAGTATTTCTAAGCTTACACAAAAGCTTACAAAAATGCAGGAGGGCTTTGGGGGAAATTCACCTTGATTTATAGGAATTATAGTTTACCTACATCCAGTGAACACAAACAACAATGGATCTGCAACAAATTTGGCACGCATACGCAATATGCCCAAATACTGGTGGATTTAGGGTGGAATAGGCCTTGACATTTGTTAGTCATAGGTACTGGGATTTATAGTTCACCTGCAATCAAAGAGCACTCTGAACCCCGCCAATGATGGACCTAGACCTAACTTGGCAGACAGAACCACCATGACCAACAGTATGTACTGGAGGGATTTGATGGGACTAATCCACCATGGTGGAAGTTGTAATTCATCCTGCAGCTGGAGAGCATACTGAACTCCCCCGATGATGCATCTAGCATCTGGAGCACATTTGCCCAACATGACAAACTTTAACCACTGATGGAGTTTCAGGGGGTTAACTTGGCATGATGTGAGTTGTAGTACACCCACAACCTTATGCATTTTGAAAAATAAAAAAATGACTTCTAATCACCCGGGCAATGCCAGATACCCAAGCTAGTGCTCAATAAATATAAATCTGCCACATGTGGTTAGGTGCCTTCAAGTTGCCTGTTAACTTATGGCAACCCCATGAATTTCTTACAATTGTCTTAGGCACGCAATAGTGAGGACTAGTTTTTCTAGTTTTTCTAGCTCCTTCTGCTGAAATATAACCTTGGTCCCATCTACAGTGCCATATAATACAGTTTATATGGCACTGTAGATGGGACCAAGGTTATATTTCAGCAGAATGAGCTGGAAAAACTAGTCCTGACTATTGCTTGCACTTTCAAACTGCATAACATGACAGGGTAGATAGGGCCCTAGGGTACCTGATATTTATTGATCCCTTATGCCTTGGGTATGCTTACAGGGCAGTAACATGTATTTCATGATGCTAGTTCATACCAGTTAATTGCAGTTCTCAGAAGAATCTCTTCATTTATACTTGATATAACCAGTAAAACACTGGATACCAGTACCCCACCAAGTGATGTATAATACTTTGATAAAAAGAATGAACATTTCTTACAAACATGATTTACTGGTAGCTATGGAGTCGTTTTAAGACAAATTTTTGTTTAATTTGCAAACTGAGGTCTTGCAAATTTTGACCCAAAAATTATACTGTCTCCAGTACAGGAAGCCAAGATCTTACAAAGCTATTTTGATTGCAAGCAACATTAGTTCAGCATCAACAAAATCAAAGCCGACACATCAGCAGAAAGAGAGTAAAACAGATTAGATATGTACAGAATCAGACTCATGACAAATGTAGATGTTAGTCCAGCAAATTACCATAGGAGAAGCAACTGAAAAGAAAGAGTCACATTTTTTTCCAGTCTCTTAATACAGAAATCCAATTACAACAATCGTATTAAGACAGCTGCCCTAAATATTCCTTCACATTTCTGATTTAATTAAGATTTTTGTCCTCCTTAACAAAATTAAGTCCGATTTGGGATGCTACCAATTTTGAAAAACTCAAGTATGTCAGTGTTCCCGATAGCCCTTATCACACTTATATGCACTTACTACATGCACATGCACGCACACACCTGATATACATGGACGCAGAAGTGGATTAAAATAGTGCAATGGCTATGACACCAGATCTAGTGCAGAACAATTATGACATTTTTGAGTACAAAATAAGATTTTTCCAGCCATTTTCTGTGTTCATATCTACAGAAAACATATGGGTAGGAATAAAGATTATAATAATGTTCTGGATTTTTTCACCATGTACCATCAGGGTTAAATGTTACTTACACACAGAATTCTACACAATGTAATTTTCAGAGGAGTTCAGCCATGTTAGCCTACAATAGCAAATGTAATAGAAAGTCCTTTAAAAAAGATGTTGTGGACTAGAAGTAACTGAAAAACCCAAGAGCACAAGAACTAATCTTCAAGACAGGAATGATGAACCTATAGCCCATACGATGGATCCCCCATACAGTTCATCAAACCCTCTTACAAGCCTTTCTCTCAACACCCCACCCCCTGCATATTTCAGGTCTTATCTCCAGTCAGTGAGTAGGTATTATAGGTGAGATTCAATCCTGATCCCAGTGCTGCAGACAGCAATGCTATTTATTTATTTATTTATTTATTTATTTATTTATTTATTTATTTATTTATTTATTTATTTATTTACAGCATTTATATTCCGCCCTTCTCACCCCGAAGGGGACTCAGGGAGGACCACATTACACATATAAGGCAAACATTCAATGCCTTAACATAGAACAAAGACAAAGACAAACGCGGGCTCCGAGCTGGCCTCGAACTCATGACCTCTTGGTCAGAGTGATTTGTTGCAGCTGGCTGCTCAACAGCCTGCGCCACAGCCCGGGCCCAGTTTGCAGAACTAAACTGGGAACGAATGACATCAGACCCTTGCAAACACTTTTAGAGGAAGGAGGTATGCTCCAGCAGTATCTATTCCATATTATTTATTGCATTTGTACTTTTGACTTTCCACTGAAATGGTGGCTAGGGTGCTCAAAAGCAGCATTAAAATAAATTGAAAACCAATGTAAAAGCCATTTAAAGACAGCTAAGGCAAAGACCAGGGTAGGGAGCAGTGAATTTCCAGTAGCATAGCTATAACCTGACAAGAAGAACTAGAAGCACTGAAACCCTCTACTGCAATGTCCAGCCAGATGTTCCAAATGGTGGATGATAGTGAAAACCAAGATGAGCTCCAGGAGAATTAACAGGATTGCACTCTTCACTCCCCCAAACATGCATCCAGTTTTCAGACATAAGCAGAGTCTGTCCCATATTCCATCAGAAAGACTAGGGTCCCTTTTACATAGATGTATAAAAACCCACATTATCTGCTTTGAATTGGGTTATACGGCAGTGTGGACTCCCAGATAACCCAGTTCAAAGCAGATATTGTGGATTATCTGCCTTGATATTCTGGTTTATATGGCTGTGTGGAAGGGCTCTAGAGTCTCTTTTACACTGTATAATCCACATTATCTGCTTTGAACTGCATTATCTCAATCTACACTGCCATACAAACTCTGCATAACAGAAGAACTGAGCAGCAACTCGACATATTGGAGGAGTTTGGGGGATTGACTCCACATGATAGAAGTTGTAGTACACCCTGTATCAAGTCAGAGCACTGTAATCCCCATTGACAATGAACCTAGACCACATTTGGCATACAGAACCCCATGACCAACAGGACATAGTGGAGAGATTTGGAGAGGGGGGAATTCACCTAAATTAATAGCCATTGTAGGTACTGGGATGTATAGTTCACCTGCAATCAAAGAGCACTCTGACCTCCACCAACAATGGACCTGGAACTAATCTGGCACACAGAGCCCCCATGACCAGCAAAAAATATTGGAGGTCTTTGGGAAAAAATTGCCTTGATTTGGGGGAGTTGTAGTTCATCTACATCCAGAGAGCACTGTGAACACAAACACTGATAGATCTGGACCAAATTTGGATCACATACCTGATATGCTGAAATGTGATTACTGGAGGTGTTTGGGGGTAACTGACATTCCTTTCTGGGAGTTGTAGTTCACCCACAACCAGGGAAACTGTGACCTCCACTGATGATGGACCTGGACCAAACTTGGCACACAGAACCCCCATAACTAACTCAACCTACTGGGGGGGGGGGTTGAGGGAATTGACTCACCATAGTGGGAGCTGTAGTTTAGCTTACAGCCATAGAGCACACTGAACCCTACTGATGATGCATCTAGACTTCTAGAGCAAACTTGTCCAACATAACAAACTTTAAGTACTGATGGAGTTTCTTGGGGTTAACCTGGCTTGATCTCAGTTGTATTTCACCCACAGCCTTATGCATTTTGTACAATTAAAACACTGACTATTTAGGAATAACCCGGGCAACACCAGGTACCCCAACTAGAATATAAAAGTCATCTTCCCTTCTTGAGCACCAGAATTTATTTTTCTGCCAAAGATATCCTTGAGGGAAGAACTTGGGAAGGGTGGGGGGAGAGAGTTCCTTAGCTTCCCAATGAGAGGCTAAAGAAAATGGATTTAAGAAAGGAGGGGAGAGAGTCCCTTATCCTCCATCAGGCGGAGGCTGGGGAATCCAGTACTCTGAGCCTGACAGAGGAGAACAGTCACATTTGGCGCGCAATTCTAATGGACCATCTAATGTACTGCACGCCTGCATTTTGGCTAAGCAATTAAGCCAAAAAAAGATGTGCATTACATTTGAGTAAATACAGTATTTTCCCATCCATTCCTCATCCCCACTTACACTTACAACCAACAGCTATCATAACACAAATTTTGACTCAACTGAAATAAGTTTGGCTCTAACTCAGTTCATTCTATGGTATATTTCTATTGTCTTCTTCTTAAACAGACCCATTAATAGCACAATTAATATCCCTGGGTGGATTTGTATTCTCAAAAAACTTTTCTTACATCCGGTTTTCCAAAGACTCTTACTATATTTTGAAGAAAATAGAAAACCTATAATGCCGATAGAAGATGGAAAGATGGGTGAATTGACAGAAAGACAGGATGAGTACCTTTTACATTACATGTGTTTGAGATTTTTTTGGATCTTAGAATATTTGTGTGTGTGTGTCCTCAGATAGCGTAGAAATGAGGCCCATCTCATGGCAGAAAAGCTTTCTATATAGAGAATTTTCTTATCATGAGACAACCCAGAAATGGCTAGGGAATCAACAACCAATCAAGGGTCATTCTTTATATTACACAATCCTGGTACTGGGTTAGTAACATGGCCCACTATGTCATTTATATGGCTCATGAGGCTTTTAATACCAGGGCAACATTGTTACATTTTGAGGAGAGGTGAGGCAGGGAATGGAATCTTTTTGATCCCACCGCTGCCACCAATTGAGGAGAACTGTGGCAGGGAAGAATCCTTTTTGATCCCACCGCTGCCACCAATTGAGGAGAACTGTGGCAGGGAAGAATCCTTTTTGATCCCACCGCTGCCACCAATTGAGGAGAACTGTGGCAGGGAAGAATCCTTTTTGATCCCACCGCTGCCACCAATTGAGGAGAACTGTGGCAGGGAAGAATCCTTTTTGATCCCACCGCTGCCACCAATTGAGGAGAACTGTGGCAGGGAAGAATCCTTTTTGATCCCACCGCTGCCACCAATTGAGGAGAACTGTGGCAGGGAAGAATCCTTTTTGATCCCACCGCTGCCACCAATTGAGGAGATGTGCGCGCATATGAGAGGGAGGGATGGAGGATGTGTGAATGTATGACAGGGAGGATTTAGTGGATAAGGAAGGATAACAGAACTGATGGGTTTAAATGAGTAAAGATGGTAACTTATATAGAAAAGTACGGTAACTTATATAGATAGGTACGGTAACTGCCACCAACGTGAGGTAACAGGCTTACAGAGAGGCAAGGAGACTTATCTTTATGCACAATAACAAAATTCAAGTTTATTTTTGGTACATAAGCGTATGGTTTCAATCAGTAAACGTTCCGGATCTTAAGTTACAATGTAGTCTTTCTTGAATGGATATTTCTTAAATAACTTCTCTTCAACACAGTATACTAAACTCCCCCGGTCAGCTTATATTCCCAGCCTTTCCCCTGAGTGACCATAAGCTGCCGTCCTTAGCTGATTTCCACAGCTCCTAATCTTTCCAAAACCTAACCGCAACTCTTCTTCTCAAACCCCTAACAGCCACTCCTTTTTAAACCCTCACAGCAACTGAACTTTTAAAAGGGAATATGCTCTAACTGTCATCTTAGCCACGCCCCTTTTCTCCCAAGGGAAGCTGTGTTACCATGGCAACCTACCAAATGCTGCTTCCAGCTAGTTTCCATGTTAGGCTTTTCCTTGCTAATATATAACTCCCTTTTCCCTTAACAAACAAATAAATAAAATCATATCAATAATCTCTGTTTAACACAAAGCTTCTCTACACATTTATACAGTCGTACAATTATAAACTCTTGGCCCTTTAAAGGCAACCATTAGGCTGATGTGGCTGTTGGCAGAAATGAGTTTGACACTCTGGGCTAGTTCATCCACATCACTCAACTTGTATCAGATCATCTTGTTTCTTCACCTTTGTGTTTGGTAGACAGACTAGCTAAACCTTCAAGGTAGCCCTCAAGCTCAGGCTCACAATCATGTCCTCCTGTTTTCTGCACGAATACGCATCTTGGTCCCATCTGTTAAGGTCTCTACACTTGAAGACTTATCTTGCCATGGTTTGGGACACCTACATATATGTATGGGCCCCTGGTGGTGGCACAGTGTGTTAAAGCGCTGAGCTGCTGAACTTGCAGACCGAAAGGTCCCAGGTTCAAATCCCGGGAGCGGAATGAGTGCCCGCTGTTAGCCGCAGCTCCTACCAACCTAGTAGTTCAAAAACATGCAAATGTGAGTAGATCAATAGGTACTGCTTCGGCGGGAAGGTAATGGCGCTCCATGCAGTCATGCCGGACACATGACCTTGGAGGTGTCTACGGACAATGCCGGCTCTTCGGCTTAGAAATGGAGATGAGCACCAACCCCCAGAGTCGATCACGACTGGACTTAAAGTCAGGGAAAAACCTTTACCTTACATATGTGTATACAGATTTCTAAAAGTAACTGTACTGTCCCTGCATGTAAATGTACAGAGCATAACTACCCATAGGAGTATCCATAACTGTATATATCTTGCAGGAACCTGATCTTTGGAACACTGTATACTTTGGATTTCTCATCTTACTCACCTGACTACTTTCTTTGCCTACTTTAGGAATCTGAAGTGGACAGAAGCTATTCCATAGAGGATATGGTAAAAGAAAAGGTCCTCAGTCAAAGGATATGTATTTTGGAAAGGAATACTTGTATTTTTTGTGGATTGCCAAAACACACACTAATGTTAATGGATTTACTCCAGCATCCAAGTACTTCTTGTGCTTCCAACTCACATATTCATACATCTTCACCTCCCATAATTTTACATAAAGATCTTTATCAGATTCAGAATTTTCCATTTTTCGTAATTTTATAATAAGATCAAACCTTCTACATTAATGTAGGTTCTGGGGCAGGGAGTTCCACTGCCAAACACTCTCATAGTTAGGGATTTCTTCCTAATGTTCAGATGGAATCTCCTTTCTTGTAGTTTGAAGCCATTGTTCCGCGTCCTAGCCTGCGGGGCAGCAGAAAACAAGCTTGCTCCCTCCTCCCTATGATTTCCCCTCACATATTTATACATGGCTATAATGTCTCCTCTCAGCCTTCTCTTCTGCAGGCTAAACATGCCCAGTTCTTTAAACTGCTCCTTGTAGGGCTTGTTCTCCAGACCCTTGATAATTTTAGTTGCCCTCCTCTGGACACATTCCAGCTTGTCAACATCTCCCTTCAATTGCAGTGCCCAGAATTGGACACAGTATTCCAGGTGTGGTCTGACCAAGGCAGAATAGAGGGATAGCATGACTTTCCTTGATCTAGACACTATACCCCTATTTATACAGGCCAAAATCCCATTGGAATTTTTAGACACTGCGTCATATTGTTGGCTCATGTTTAACTTGTTGTCCACGAAGACTCCAAGATTTTTTTCACACATACTGATGTCCAGCCAGGCGTCCCCCATTCTGTATCTTTGCATTTCATTTTTCCTGCCTAAGTGGAGTATCTTGCATTTGTCCCCGTTGAACTTCATTTTGTTAGTTTCGGCCCATCTCTCTAATCTGTTAAGATCACTTTGAATTCTGCTCCAGTCTTCTGGAATATTAGCTATCCCTCCCAATTTGGTGTCGTTTGCAAACTTGATGATCGTGCCTTCTAACCCTTCATCTAAGTCAGGGGTCCCCAAACTTTTTAAGCCGAGGGCCAGTCCACAATCCTTCAGACTGTTGAGGGGGCGGATTATCATTTGAAAAAAACAAACAAACAAATTCCGATGCACACTGCACATGTCTTATTTGTAGTGCAAAAACAACAACAACAACAACAACAAGAAAAATGAAAGAACAATACAATATTTAAAAATAAAAACAATTTTAACCAACATACATTGATCAGGATTTCAATGGGAAGTGTGTTCCTGCTTCTGGCCAATGAGATAGTCAAGTTAATTAGGATTGTTGTTGTTGTTGTTGTTGTTGTTGTTGTTGTGTGCCTTCAAGTCATTTCAGACTTTGGGCGAGCCTAAGTCTAAAATTTATTTATTTATTATTTATTTATTTACTGCATTTATTTACTACACTTGTAACACACCCTTCTGACCCCAAAGGGGACTCAGAGTGGCTTACAAATTATATGTACATACAATATATTATATTATTAGCATAGCACAATATTAGCATTATATATTACTATATTGAACTATGCCACTATACTGTAATATTATTAGTAATATTATATGTAATATAGAACATATAATTAATATTATTATATGGTATTATTATTAGTGTTATATTGTATTACATTATAATATTATTATCAATATTATATGTATATACAATATATTATATTATAAAACTGAGGGCGGGGGCCAGGTAAATGACCTCCGAGGGCCGCATCCGGCCCCCGGGCCTTAGTTTGGAGACCCCTGATCTAAGTCATTAATGAAGATGTTGAACAGAACCGGGCCCAGGATGGAACCCTGCAGCACTCCTCCACTCATCACTTCTTTCCAGGATGAAGAGGAAGCATTGGTGAGCACCCTTTGGGTTCATTTGCTTAACCAATTACAGATCCACCTAACCGTAATTTTGCCTAGCCCACATCTGATTGTTTGCCAGAAGGTTGTGGGGGACCTTGTCGAAGGCCTTACTGAAATCAAAATACGCTACATCCACAGCATTCCCTGCATCTACCCAACTCGTAACTCTATAGAAAAAAGAAATCAGATTAGTCTGGCATGACTTGTTTTTGATAAATCCATGTTGGCTATTAGCGATGGCAGCATTCCTTTCTAAGCATTTGCAGACCATTTCCTTAATGATCTTTTCCAGGATCTTGCCTGGTATTGATGTGAGGCTGACTAGATGGCAATTGTTTGGGTCGTCCTTTTTTCCCTTCTTGAAGATAGGGACCACATTTGCTTTCCTCCAATCTGCTGGGACTTCTCCTGTTCTCCAAGAACTCTCAAAGACGTTTTCCAGTGGTTCTGAAATAACTCCTGTTAGTTCCTTCAATACTTTTGGATGTAGTTGATCTGGTCTTGGGGACTTAATTCATCTAGGTATTCCTGGACAACTTGTTTCCCTATTTGGGTTGGATTTCCCCTAATCCTTCGTCCACTCCATGTTGCTGAGGTTGAGGATGGCTTTCTTTTTGTGAGAAGACTGAGGCAAAGAAGGCATTAAGTAGTTCTGTCTTTTCCCTATCCCCTGTCAGTATTACCCCATCTTCTCCTTGCAGAGGCCCTATTGTCTCCTTGTTCTTCCTTTTCCTACCAAAGTAAGCAAAGAATCCCTTTTTATTGTTTTTAATGTCTCTGGCAAGCCTGAGCTCATTTTGCGCTTTAGCTTTGCGAACCTTTTCCCTACAGGAGTTGGTTATTCGTTTGAATTCTTCTTTGGTGATTTCTTCCCTTTTCCACTTCTTGTGCATGTCTCTTTTGAGTTTTAGCCCAGTCAGAAGTTCTTTGGGCATCCATTCTGGCTTCTTTGCACTTGTCTTTTTTTTTTTTCTTTTTTGGCACTGTTTGCATTTGCGCCTTGAGTATTAACACCCTTAACACCCTTGTCCTTTAGTATTGGCATCCATGGAATGCCGCTGAGTATTTCCTTCATTTTTTGGAAGTCAGCTCTCCTAAAGTCCAAAATGCGGGTTGACTTGTCTTAAGTTTCGGACTTCCTTTGTATCGCATTAGCACATGGTCACTTGCCCCTAAGGATCTGACCACTTCGACTGCATTGATCAGGTTCCCCAAGTATGTTAAGATGAGATCCAAAGTAGCCAGTCCCCTTGTTGCCTCTTCTACCTTCTAGACCATAAATTTGTTTGCGAGGCAAACGAGGAATTTTTTGGACTTTGTACTCTTGGCCGAGTTTGTTTTCCTGCAGATATCAGGATAGTTGAAATCACCCATGACTACTATATCCCTTCTTTGTGCTTGTTTGGCCAACTGCTGTCAGAAGGCTTCATTGAGTTCTTCATCCTGGCTCAGAGGTCTGTAGTAGACACCCATGACGAGATCTTTTTGAGTCCCAGTTCCCTTATTATCCAGATGCTTTCAAACTGGTTTCCCGGATTGCAGTCTTGTATCTCTTCTGCAACATAATTGTTTCTCACTTGTAAGCCTACTCCCCCTCCTTTCCCCTTTGTTCTGTTTCTGTGAAAGAGGTTATAGCCCTCAATGGCCACATTCCAGTGATGGGAGTCACACCACCAGGTTTTAGTGATGCCTATGACATTATAAATGTGGTGTTGTGCTAAAAGTTGGGAGTTTGTCTTGTTTATTTCCCATGCTCTGTGCATTAGTGTAAAGACATGTAAGCAACTGGGAACTTCCCCTGAGCTGTTTATTTGAAATTATTGTGCTCTCAGAACTTGGTCCATGTTGTGTTTGTGTAACCCTCCATTTAGCCATTTGGCAGTTCCCTGCGGTTGTGGGTACTGTTCGCTCATACACCAGTAAAAATAAGTAAAATATTTTTTTCAATTTTGTGTGTTGCGACAACTATGTCACAGTTCGCTACTTTAGCACAATAGAAAAGGATATGCTAAATGACAGTGTTAGACCTTTCCCCTACTACATATACAATTCAGCAAGCATTATTCAGATGAGTAATTGCAAGGAGAACAGGCAGGCTACGGCTCCTACTATCCCACCTAGCAATTCACACTTTAGAAGGGGAAACATACTATGCAACCCATGTATGTGCAAACAAGGTTCTCAGTTGGGGTTGGAGGAAGCTTTGCTGATACAACCAATATCTGCTAATTCATCTCAATGTGAAAAGGTCAGGCACAGGAGGAGGTAAAAATGAGATTAAAGTATGTCCCCTATTTAACATGGAAGTCAAGCATACTGATGGTGGTAGGAGGTCTCTGCTTGGTTTTCATCTGCCTGTTGCATTTCCATACTGGGAAGAGAGAGAGAGAGAGAGAGAGAGAGAGAGAGAGAGAGAGAGAGAGAGCTCTTTCTGTCTATTCCACAAAGAAGCAATCCATGGTTCCTGGCCAGGGACACAGCAATCTTTCTGGTTTCCTTTGGCAGTTTTCTTAGGAGATAACAAAGTGTCTGGGGGAAAAAAGATATCTTCTAGGCCATACTAAAACTTGCTATAGGGCAGATCTGAGTCCTCCAGTCATACCAACGTCTGTTAGTTGCTTTCTGAACTGAAGTTGCCTAAATGTTTTATGAGGCAGTCCTATCTACAATGCATGACAGCAGATAATCAATGTGTTAACTAAAACGTTAATAACTGAGGACATTTGCTTAAATAACTTTTGTGTTCTATTGTTGTTCTGAATAATTGCATCTTTAAAATGTGTTATAAAACTGAACTCTGTTCAACAGTTTGCCCTCCCTCCAAATATTAAAAGGACCATATTCATGTGACTTACTTGGTGTCACTTCTGGATTTCCTTTCAGATTCATCATTTTTGGTATGGAAGGTCCATATACATCTGCATCAAGCAAGCCAACTGTTTTTGTCTATGGAAAGCAAGCACAAATCATGACATTATTCTTCTTTAAATATATATGTGTGCACAAACTTAGTGATATTCATAATATACTTTTTTCAAAAATAGATAAAGTAACAATAACTGAAATTTTAGTTGTAGCTATGGCTAGTTATTAATATGACATATTAAGTCTAGGAAGCACTACACTCAGCTGTCTAATTACATGGACTTGCAGTGCCCACTAAATGTTAGTCAGGGCATTCTTACTTAATATACAGAGATCCAATAGCTGAATGGAAGAAAACATGACTAAAGCTGGATTTGAGTAACTAAGGAAAATACAGTTTTGTGCACAGATTTCAAGCGCTAGTGTGGTGTATGTTGCACCCCTAGGCTACGTAGGCACCTCAAAACCACACTGGAGCCCCAGAATATAAGCAAGCAAGCTGTTTATTGAAGGTTATATGCAAGCAATAGCAAAACAACGTTCGGAGTCAGTAAAATAGGTTTAAATCCACAAGAGCAAGGTACTTGAAAATCTTGTAGCAAGAGTCTGTAAAAGTCACTCAAAGAACATAGTCCAAAACCGGATATCAAAGGAAGTCCCAAGAAAGGTATCAAGAATAGTCCAAACAAGATTAATTCCAAGGCATGAGTCAAATGATAACCACAGGAAACAAGATTAGAAAGCAGGATTAAACTCCAAGATAGTTCAAGGTATGAAGTCAATGCTGAAACACAAGGCGCGGTTCTTGACTAGAATAGAAATCAACGGCAAAGTCAGTGGAATATCCAACTGGATTCACAGGCCAAAACGAGGCTGGAATTTGAAGCACCCTTTTTAAGGGAAATCCAAGGTCTTTTTCCCATGAGAAGATTTCTCATTATTTTGCTTCAAAAGCAACCGTCTGCTCCTTCTCAGAAACTCCCTTTCCCTCCTCTGGTGAGTTATCGCTGTCTTCCTGTCAAACCCATTATCTCTCTGGCACCTGGAGATCCAACCTTGACTGCTGTGAGGAATGTGATTCAAAATGCCTCCTTGCAACCATTCTGTCTCTGGTCCCAGAATCCACTGGGACAAACTCTGGCTGAATCTCAGGCTCTGGCTGCATCTCCGGACCAAACCCAGTGTCCTCTGGCAAGGAGGGTGCCTCTGGCAAAGCAGGAGTAGGGACAATAACCGGCTGAATGGGGCCAATCTCAGGCTGGGCTACAACAGTGTAGAAGTTTAAGTGTTGGGCAAAGACTCCAGGAGAACAAGGTTCAAAAGCCACTCAAGTATGAAACCCAGTGAGTGACCTTGGGCAAGCCACAGTCTTTCAGCCTCAAGAGGAAGACAATGGCAACCACCATCCCAATAAATCTTGTAAAAGACTTGAAAGCACAAAACAACAACATCAACAACAACAAGCTGGTGGGGTGGGGTGGATATGGGCCTGAACTACAAGGAGACACCCTAAGCTTCTGATCTCTCCCCCCTCCCAAAATGTCAAAAACTTTTGAAATATTTTCAGACTTTTTCTGTCTTAAACTGCCTACAGATGCAATAGTTTAGCATGTAGCTGTCCCCAAGATCTCTAAAACTCTACAATACCCATTGCAACACTAAATGAAAAATTTCCACATGTCAATTTTGGTGTGCTGTCAATGCAAAAGTGTAGCCTGTTCAGAAGGGATGAAAAAATTGTCTCCCATCCTTCTGCAGTTGGATGGGCATACCCTTGCCATAGTATGCTAATGATACATTTGCTGTCAATAGATATACTCAAGGGTTTCATTTAGTATGCCTTCTGAAGCATACTGATCTGATTGCATTTCTTTGAATTATGGTATTTAGTTCTTGACCTAAATAAATATGTACCCAAAATATGCATAAAGTGTGTATTTCAGAACGAAGTCATTTAGAAATGCATAATTCAAGGGGAAATACATTCAAAAATATTTTAACATATCAAAGTAGGAAATGCAACTTTCAAAAATATAGAGCAGAATGGAAAAGTGACCAAAAAAACAGATAAATATTTATTCCGGTTGAGTATTTTTTCCCCAGCCAAAACACACCTCACGGGCAAGAATGGCATTCTAAGGACTGTTTCTGCTCCCAATCCTCAAACAGGAAAACAAATAAAAACTCTGATCTAAAAATGATCTAGAATAACTTCTGGTTACTTTGAATGTTGCTGGGAATGATGTTGCAGCCTATCATGGTTCCAACAATATCAGCGCTGGTCCACTAACACTTGGTACTAGTACTTACTACTTAGGCGATCCCTCGTAGGCCGAGGATGATGGTCCTCCAGTTATAGGGTATTTTTGTTGGAAGACGCCTGTGCATGATTTTTTTAAATGTGTGGAGGTCAGTGCACGGCCGGTCAACACACAGTCTTCACAGAGTGAGGTTCCAGCAGTGGTGTGGTTAACACAACGAGAGTGGCTTCTCAGTCTGTTGCAGCCTTCTTCCGCCTTCACAGCCGTTGTAACATGTACCATGTTATTCTCTGCCTGCTCCGCCATTGAGGTCTTTGGGTCTTCGGATTGTGCTTGGTCTGGAACCTCCCCTGCGGCCACTTCTGGGAGTGCGTGACTCCAGTGGTTGTGCCCACAGGTTCATCGGAACACGCAAGCCCCCTCACCACGACAAGGTGACAATCCATTGAGGGGGTGGATTGGTACTAGTGCTCACACCTAGACTACGTTAATTAAAAAGCCACCACAGAAACTAAAACTGTGATGCATGGATGTGGATAAGTATGGGTGCCTTCAAATCACTTGTTGACTCCAAGTAAATTGTAGCGTTCTCCTAGGCAAGGAATACTTTGAGATAGCATTGCCAATTACTTCCAGTCTAAAATATAACCTATAGTACCTGATATCCATTGGGTGTTTCCAATTCAAGTACTAAGTAGGGTCAATCCTGTTAGCTTCCAAGATCTGATAAATATAGTGTTATTAGGGTATTCAAGTCCTTATACATAAATGCATACTCACATGCTGCACAAAAAGAGATAAAGTGCTTGAAAAGAGGGTGCCAAAGTGCCCATAATTGCATGCATCATATTTCATGTAGACTCCAAATATTATATTATGCAGAAGTCAAACATATATACGATAAAATCAGCGAGACTTAATACCAAGTTGTAACCACTGATAATGGGCTAGCATAACCAGGAAGAATTTATACTGAACTAGTGACAAATACTTTCTACAGAGAAAAAGGACATATTCTCAACCAATTAAACCCAAATTTAACATAATCAGAAAGTGCTAATGAGTTCTACCTCATCAGTTTCATGTTATTGCTTCTCTTTTAAGTCTCTATGTTGAAACATGGTGATTATCCTCAAAATCACCTTATAGGAACATTATGATCTCAGTGAGTCATTTTCCATGCAAACATCCAACCAGTTTTGTAACTGGGATCACAAAAAGATGGGCAAACAAGGACACACAGACATTATCTGCCCTGCAGCATTTTGCAGTTTACTTGTTTGAGATTTCTCTGCTCAACCTACATCTTCACTCTGGAGGCAAAGGACACATTAACTGTCCCTGATCTCTGTTTGCAACACTCCATTTACTAGAGGATAGGAGCTATTCTGTTAAAGGTACTGATATGATTACCTTCAGGTCCCTTTCGACTTTACACTCTTATAAGGTTTTTAAAGACAACAGCAAAAAAAAAATGATGGAGTGCAATTGCTCTCAGCTACTTCACACTGTTGGAGAGTAGGCAATAAATTGCAGGAAAGGAGATGTAGATAGATCGCAAGGAGATAAAATGTAAGGAATGCTTTCTAACTGCGAGAGTGGTTCGCCAATGAAGCAAATGACTTGGAAACCTATCAGTTATTTTTCTTGGATGTTTAAGGGGAAACCAGATAATCAGGATGACAAGCACAGTAACTCCAGATGAACCCGACAGATGGAATTCTTAACAATTTTTTTGCAGCTCTTTTCATTTGTTTTCACCAGAATAGTGTGTAACCTGAGTTGGGGAATGCTAAGTCCTGGGCCTAAAAGAATCCAGATTCTACATGAAACTTGATTCTACAAGAGGTTTATATTATGTGCATCTATATTGTTTAATATAATGTATTTCTTTTCTCCGAGTCATGAGGAAACAAAAAGTTTCTTAGGGCAACAAGAAAACTCAAGTGTTTCTAGCCAGGACAGTGGCACAGAGTACTATATTGGAATCACAATTCAGTCCAACTAAGAAATGTTGAAAGTTAGATTAGGTTGTTGTTAGTTTTCCGGGCTATATGGCCATGTTCCAGAAGCATTCTCTTCTGACGTTTTGCCCACATCTATGGCAGGCATCCTCAGAGGTTGTGAGATCTGTCCGAAACTAGGCAAGGAAGGTTTATATATCTGTGGAAGGTTTATATATCTGTAGAAGGTTTATATATCTTGCGCGCCAGACCCTGCAGTGGAGCGCTGAAGATGTGCTGTGTTCCGCAAACACCAATGGAATTACAGTGAGGTTTTCTTCCCTTTGCTTTACACAGTTAAGA
This sequence comes from Anolis carolinensis, assembly GCF_035594765.1. Classification (NCBI taxonomy): domain Eukaryota; kingdom Metazoa; phylum Chordata; class Lepidosauria; order Squamata; family Anolidae; genus Anolis; species Anolis carolinensis. Next base: position 323,803,999 of record NC_085841.1, on the reverse strand, counting down.
GAGGAGAAGAGAGAAGCGCCCATGTCTCCCAGGGTCTGCAGCCCTGGCAAGCACGAAAATATTCAGGGTTTTTTTTACCTTTTCCGAAATATCAAACTGGATAGGCGCCCATTTTCAGAAGCAGCACCCAAAATCTAAAATAGGGCCATACAAATGGAACATACAGAAACTGATAGCAATTCCATACAAATGCACAACCCTAATTTCCACTTTTAAAAATGGCTGGCTATTTCTCTCAATAAAAATTTCTGGTTGAAAATAATGAAAATAGCAACTAGTGAGAACAGCTTAATGGTACTGTTCCACATTTCACAGATTTAACCTATCCAAGTCTCCAGACTGAATTTTTCAGTATTGTGGGACTAACATTTAAGTCTACTTGAAAAAAGAGCCACTATTTCAACTTGTCAAGAAGGCTTTTTCTGCCCCTCCTAAGAGAGCAGATTAAAACCAGTTAAATTTCTGTACAACAATTCAAATCCATGCACATACATGGATCTATGTAAAACTAGTCAAGTCCCAAAGTTTCTGTAAAAAATCATTTCATTTAGCACCAGAATGACAGCAGTATGGGGTACTAATTGGGCCTTCAAGGGAAGTATATTTTAATTGGTACATCACAAAAATGAAGACAACCCTTTCCTCTAAGAGATTATTGCCTTATAGAAGTGCACCCCTCCAAGCAGACCTCAAGCATATGTGGACTGTAAATGTCATTACCAGAATTCAGACTGGGACCATATTAGCAGCCAATTCAATTCTTTTAAATTAAAAGACCTAATATATTTGTCTATGAATCCTATATCATAGGAGGCCAAACATGAGGGGCAACGTAGGAAAGTCCTGACTTCAGGAAATATTTTCCTTCTAAACCACTGTTGGGAATGGTACAGTCTTCCATCTACTGCTCAAGTACAATGCCCAGCAGCCTCTAGAAAGGATAGTTATTGATAAGGAATGCTGGGAGTTTCAATTCAGCAAAATGGAGCCTCCGGTGGCCTAGGGGATAAAAGCCTTGTGACTTTAAGGTTGGGTTGCTGACCTGAAGGCTGCCAGGTTCGAATCCCACCCGGGGAGAGCGCGGATGAGCTCCCTCTATCAGCTCCAGCTCCATGCGGGGACATGAGAGAAGCCTCCCACAAGGATGGTAAATACATCAAAACATCCGGGCGTTCCCTGGGTAACGTCCTTGCAGACGGCCAATTCTCTCACTCCAGAAGCAACTCCGGTTGCTCCTGACACACACAAAAAAAAATCCGGCAAAATTTGAAATTGTACTCCATTTCTGCCTCAGTTCTGAACACTAAATCTGAAAGGCCATCTGCTTTGTGATGAACACACCACATCATTAAAATCTGCACTGCTGCCCACACAGGCTCAGTTGTTGAGAACACATGAAAAGACTCTCCTGGGTGGCTCCTAAAATGTGGAACGCCTTCTTTGAAATTACAATTGGCTCCCACTCTCTTGACTTTGTGAAAAGATGTTAAGACATAACCAGGCTTTGATTTTTTTTTAGTACACTTGCTTTAACTGTTTTATTAATGCTTTTGTTTACATGGTTTTACTGTTTTATTTTATATCTATGTTGGTGGCTTTTCATCACAAAAGGCATTATACAAATATAGCTATTGTAAATAAATGAGCTCTGCTTTACATTTTCTTACTCATCTTTACATTAATGATTCAAAGATACTAGAATGGGGAAATGAAAATTGCAAGCTTGCAAGTTATTTATTTTATCAGATGGAGGGATATAAAAACTGAGATCCTCGAAGGATCTCTATGAGAAACAGGGGTTTTTTTTATTTGTTCGCAAATGATCTGCTGTGTGCCTTCAAGTTATTTCTAAGTTATGGCCACAGGGTTTTCTTGACAACATTTGTTCATATATGGGTTGCCTTTGCCTTCCTCTGCAGCTATGACAATCTGACTTGCTCAAGCTCACCCAAGTACTGTAGTTTCCATAGCTGAACAGGCATTTGAATTTCCAGTCTAACACCCAAACCACTATACCAAACTGGATGTCTAGAGGGGTAAAATAGCACCTTTGACATTACAGACCTGCTTAAGATGGTTTTAAAAAATAACCGAACAACTTCAAAAAGATCACTCCAAAGTGGGAAAATGTCAATTCAAATGTTCATTACGGTTCAGTGTAAGTATGTATAAAATGATGCACACTGGGGTAAAAATTCTCCCACTAATGGGATCTGAGCTAGTAGCAACAGATCAAAAAATGGAGAAAGAGAGAGACATAGGGATTGCATCACAGACATCTGAAGAAAATATCGACCTAGTGTGCAACTACTGTGAAAAGATTAATCTATTCTTGGGATTCTGATATAATTGGAAAAGGAATTGAAAATAAAACTGTCCATAATATATTGTTCACATGAAAATACAACCAAACTTGAATACTGTATGCATTTCTCAAAGATGAACCTAAAATATATATAGTTTTGAGCAGAAAAACATGAAGAAAAGAAAATCCAAATTAACAAAAGCAAGAAGGGGATGGGGACCATGTTGCCAGACTACAACTCCTATCTAGATGTTGCTGGACTACAATTACCATCACGCCCAGCCAGTGTAGCTAGTGATGAGGAAATGGCACACAAATGATCATCATTTGTAGTTGGAACTTCTCCTCCTCCAGGAAAGCTTACAATATTTGGTGTATACAATTATGCCTAATATAAAGCTACTAGACAGGGAAAGGTTTTCTCCCTAGAAGTTGAAAGGCAGACAATTAGGAACAGAGAAAAGTACTTTTTCACACCAAATATAAACAAACTAGAATTCACAGTCACAGGATGCAGTAATGACGCCAAACTGGATGATTTTAAAGGATGGTAAGGTAAAGGTTTCCCCTTGACATTAAGTTTAGTCGAGTCCAACTCTTTGGGGGGGGGGGGTGCTCATCTCCATTTCTAAGCCAAAGACACTGCGTTGTTTGTAGATGCCTCCTAGGTCATGTGGCCGGCATGACTGCATAGAGCACCATTACTTTCCCGCCAAAGTGATACCTACTGATCTACTCACATTTGCATGTTTTCAAACTGCTAGGGTGGCAGAAGCTGGGGCTAACAATGGAAGCTCACCCTGTCCTGTGGGTTCAAACCGCCGACCATCCAGTGAGCAAGTTATGCAATTTAGTGGTTTAACCCACTGCACCACCATAGCCCCATCTGACAGGGTGAGATTATACAAATTCATGGAGGATAAGGCTATCAATGTCAACTATTTGTGAAGAGTCTGATTAGCTCCAATGCCAGAAGCAGTTAGCTTCTGAATATCAAGTTTGGGGAACATGAGGTCCTCCTCATAATTGTTCTTTTAGGTATTTTGGAATCATCTAGCTGGCAAGTGTGAAAATATAATAATGCTGGAATAAGTAGATTCCTAATCTAAGCCAGCAGGTTATTCTTGCATTTCTAATATATATTAACTCCCAACATCAGTGCTTGTGTATCCCATGTGTACAAAAAGTATCTTCTAGAAACAAATTCTAACCAGTATGACAAACACATGGAACCCTGCGATATCACACAACAAGCAGCCCTGCTTTACAATAGGAAACAGAAGACAATCTTGAATATAAGTTTAATATGCCTTATCTAAAATGCTTGGGACTTTTGTTATAGCTTTCGCATAGTTTTAATCTGCATTGTTCTCAAATATGTTGTTAGTCACCCTGAATCTCATTTTTGATAGAAAAGCCAGATTTACATTAATTAAATAATAAACAAGGAGAAAGATGCCATTTAGTTTCTCCATCTCATCTCAGATACAAAAAGTGCCTGTTAAGAACAACATGGTCAGATAAAATGAAAATATTTGCAACGACTTTAATTTGTGAAAAAGTAAGTATTATGGACTGAAGTAGCCAAACTGCAACTCCAACTCAGATGTTGGACTACATGTCCCAGCATTCCTCAGCATTAAATATGCTGGCTAGGTTTTATGGTAGTTGCACTCTAACAGCATCTAGAGGGGAGAACGTTGGCATCCTTGCTATATACAAACACCAGATGGTAAAATACTGGAGGTTTAACAGAGCCATGGCTTCCCTTTGCTAAACACATTTGAAAGGACATCGATCCACTGGAACAAGACAGGTTTGCAGGTTTTGAAGTACAGTGTTCCCTCACTTATCATGGGGGTTAGGTTCCAGGACCACCTGCAATAAGTGAAAATCCGCAAAGTAGGGACACTATATGTTTATACATTATTTTAGTAGTTATACACTATTTTAAGTCTTTATCAATCAATCGTGTGTTGATAAATTGCCTCCTTCTCCTCCCGTTGCCACTTGAGCTCCTTTTCTCTCCCTTCAGCTTCTCTTTCCTCCCTTCCTTAGGCTGTAAATTGTAATTTTTATGATTTATAATATTCTTTTAGAGTTTATTGAAGACCCGTGAAACAGCAAATCCGCAAAAAGCGAACCATGAAGTAGTGAGGAAACACTACTTAAAAATCTTCAAATCCTGTTTGAACACAATCATAGAAAAACTGATTTTTTCTGGGGGTAAGGATACCTATCTCAAACCATCCTATATTATAAAACATAGATAGAGCGGGTTACAAATAAAGTTGTTGTTATTCTTATGATTATTATTAACATTTGTATTTTCACAAACATAACCTAATACTGACAGCACTTTTCAGCAATACCCCTTGATGTCCTCTTAGTATCACTGTTGGTATCAACTGGGAGACAGCACCATTTAGGCATTCATGCAGATCAAAGCAGATTTCTCATTTAGCTCTTTTCTTAAAAAATAAGCATGTTTCTTTATAATGTATAAAGCTATTTAAAAATCTCACTGGAGTTACTCTGACAGATTATGCTGTTTTATGTCTACTACACGAAGGCAGCAATTTAAGAGCCCGGGAAGCCACATTCTCATGCCAGATTTCAAAGACTTCAACTCCATTTTCAAATTCTTTTGTTCTCAAACAAAACACATAATTTACCTGATTATGAAGATTCGTGACTCATTTATCTGCATTTGCAGCTAATCAAGCCCCTTCAAATAGTCACCCTAATGTTTTATGCCCTAATTATTGTTTGAAAGATAAATATTTGGAGTAACTGCCTACCTAGCTTGTGCTTTAACCTAACTAGCTCTCTTTTTGAGTTTACATGTTCTCTTATTTTAAGAACCAAAAAGATTCTGGGGTTGGTTCTAGAAGCAAAGTTGAAGATGAATAAAAAAAAAAATACAGGGGATGAGACTAGCATCACAGTATTTGGACACGTCAGCTCAAAACTTCAAAATGCTTCACAACTACATGCTTCACTGAAAGATTACAGGAAACTTGTATATTTACTCACTTGCAAAAATCAACATCTAAGTGTAAATGTAAGATAAAGTATGGGAATGTCTAGCCAAGAGAGAGGGGAAACATCTCAAAAGGTGTACTTAACTGGTGCAGCGGTCTTTAATCAGTCATTCATGATGCAACCATCTCATGGAAGGTAGAGAGATCAGTTAAAGATGTGTAACTCATTGGAGGCCTGTCAAAAGACCAGTCAAAATCTCATGTGATTGGATGAGTAGTCTAGTATAATAAGCCAGCAAAATCACATTCCCAGTTGAATGTTGGGTAACCTTGAACAAGCAGGCTTATTACACGTCTTATGTAAGTAGTTAGGGAAAAATGGCTCATAAAGCTTGTCACTAAATGCCTGATAACAGAAAATCAATGAAATGTTACTCCTGATATACACATTTATAGTAAAGAGGTATTTGAGTTATTGCATATCCTGACACTAGACTAGATAAGGGTAACTAAATGAGGGCACCCCTAGACCAACCTATGACTGTTCCTAACGTATAACAATGCCTGCTATAAAAATATAACATGCTTATGTTTTGAGATGCCTCAAAATGGCCATTTGAGATGTATAGAATTCCTCAAGAGATTATTATGTTAGGTAAAGGTAAAGGTTTTCCGGACATTAAGTCTAGTCGTGTCCGATTCTGGGGGTTGGTGCTCATCTCCATTTCTAAGCCGAAGAGCCAGCAGTGTCTGTAGACACTTTCAAGGTCATGTGGCCAGCATGACTGCATGAAGTGTTGTAACCTTCCCGTCGGAGCAGTACCTATTGATCTACTCACATTTGCATGTTTTCAAACTGCTAGGTTGGCAGAAGCTGGGGCTAACAGCAAGAGCTCACCCAGCTCCCTTGATTCAAACCACTGACCTTTCAGTCAACAAGTTCAGCAGCTCAGTGGTTCAACCGGCTGCACCACTGTATGTTAGAGTGTTCCATGTCTAATTCTTTACCAATATAAAGTCTATATAAGATGTAAGCCTAGATTCTGAAATGTCAATATACAATATTGTCTATGCATATAACAATGAAGTTTATGTTCCTCCAAAAAGAAAGGGTATTATATACTCCAAGTTAACCAGAACTCAAGCAACCAGAATTCTCAAGCAACCATCAAAACAATATAAGAAATACTTTTAAATGAAGCATAAGAAATAGTAGGTAGGACATTATTTACCTTTCTTGTGTGTGCTCTGCTTCTGTTTCTTGGGTTTGGGTATGGGTATTTGAGAAACCTATTTTATCAACTCATAGTGCCATAGTTTGTGAAAAAGCAGAACAGAATTTGGTTCACTGAGCTCCCTCTGCTGGCTGCCTCTCTATTGTAACAGTGTCTCACAGCCACAAGAGATAATTCTTAGCAGAAACTGTACTGTAGCTATTCTTTGCTTAATTTACACTTTTACCAGTATGAATATGTGCAAAAGATTTTGCCGTTATGTAGCTCCCCTGTGTCTACTCCCCATGAGTAATTCTTCTCCAGCATAGTGCTTTCCGAAGTTGAACTACAATTCTGGTTAGACAGCCAATGAATCTGGAGGACACTAGGTTGGCAAAGGCTGCCATATATTAAGTGTCCGAGTTAGGGAGATTTTACTAAAGCTCCTGACACCAAAGGCCAAAGGATGTTACAGAGTAAATGCACACAATAAAGTAACCTTCCCCGTCCTAATGGTGCCCTCCAGATGTGCTACACTACAAGTGACATGATATCCATCTTTAAATATCTGAAAAGAGGTCACGTAGAAGATGAAGCTATATTGTTTTCTGCTGCTTCAGGGACAAGGACACAAACCAAGGAATTCAAATTACAACAAAAGAGATTGTACCTAAATGTTATGAACTTCCTGACAGGAAATACTGTTCAACGGTAAAATTAGCTACTTTGGAAGATGGTGGATTCTCCATCACTAGAGGTGTTTATGCAGAGGTTGGATGGGCATCTTTCACAAGTACTTTAGCTATGTAAGAAAATAGATAGCCTTTATTGTCCCTCCAAATTCTATAATTCTATGAACTCACATCATCCCCAGCCAGCGCGCGCGTGTGTGTGTGTGTGTATATATATGTGTGTGTGTAAAAGATAGAATAGGAACCAATGATAATATGACTTGGAAAGCAGATTGGGGATAAAGTTTATTCATTACAATATGTAGATACTGCTATCAGGGCATCTTACAATCAAATTAAAACCATTACACTAGTTTTAAAATATTTAAAATATATTAAACTAAAAACAGACAATCTGAAATTGATTAAAAACTATGCACAATCTGGATATAACCAATCAAGTCTAAGGGTTTTTAATAAAAAGGCCTTTTGACTTGGTACCAAAATGCTCCCATGGAGAAGAAACCAGGGTCCAATATGGAGAAAGCCAAAGTGTACTTCCCCTGCCGACAGGGCAAAGAGCAGGGCTTCCCCAATTGACCTCCATTCTTAGACAAGCATACATAGAAAGAGGTAATTCAAAGTTGCTTAGGGCTTAAAATGTCATCACCAGCATCATGAATTCAGAGCAGAAATGTATTGGCAGCCAATGCATATATGAGCATTGTAATCATGTGTGAAATACATTCATTCTTACCATCAGTGATCTCCCTCTCTTCTTTATTTCAAGTTGAATTGACTAAAGAGCTTTCCCACACAGTATCATGAGTTTCCCAACTGGATTTGGGCCATCCTTACTTGTGCACAGCTGGTGTTTGCTCACTAAAATATTCTGTTCATAAACAAGCAGTCTCAATGTATTACTCATAGCTTCTATTGATCTGAATGGTTTCTGCTACAATAAATAAACTTCCAGCATTCACACATACAAAAACAGAACAAAGTAATTCCCTGCTACAAATGTAAGTCAGACTGGCAAAGGAAGCCAGCCTTCCCTAAAAGGCTCTTGTCCTTGAGGCACAGAACCATAGTATCTTACTCAGAACACTTCTTGAATTTGAGGACTCAAACCATTGATGAAGTCTATATAGACTGAATAAAATCACCATCATGTAAAACTACATACATGCACAGTAATGTACAGGTTGCACATTCCTTATCCAGAATTCTGAAATACTCCATAATTAGTAATTGTCTGCATTGGTGGTGACACTTTTGCTTTCTGGTGGTACAATACACACAAATCTTTGTTTCACTCATATTATTATTTAAAATATTGTAAAAAATTACCATCAGGCTTTGTGCAAAAGGTGTATATGAAGCATGTATTTAGATTTGTACCCCCATCTCTAACATATTTGATTCTGTATGTATATAAAAATACAAATATCCCAAAGTCCAAAACTATTCTGGCCCCAACCATTTCAGATAAGGAACTTACCTGGAATATTTATATCCCACCCATACCCAAATAGATCCAAGACAGCTTAAAACAAGTTTAAAAGGCAGAGCAAAAATCCAGACAATAAAAGGTTAAAATGCCTTGTTCTTTGTGACACACTTTACTTATCAAGCAAATTTAACATCACCACTGTACATTTGGAAAAACGAGCTTGACCACATATTCTCAGAAACAACGTTTTCCCAAGGTAAAAAGAAAGTGAAATAATGACTGCGAATCGTTTATTTATTTTGAGAAAACCATAAGCAGAAGAGCCAAGATGGTTCTTTGTTTTCTACATTGTGTCTCCACTATGAATTGCACTGTTTGCAATATCAAGCATTAATTATGAAACATTTTCTACACAGCACTTGAGGATTTGCCAGGTGACTCCCATTAGTGTCAATCAGGCAATTAATTCTAGTGCATTGATTTTAAAATTTTATGTCTGTATCAAACATTAATGAAACATCTGTTACTTTCAAGATTGTTTTTCTCCCTTTTACATTCAGTCCCCAAAAACCTGATGGATTATCCACAAACTTGAACTTTTCACTGTAGTGCTCAACCTAACAAATTCATACAGTACATTCTAATCTTGCTCTACCAGCCTCAACTGAATTTTATTCTTTTTAGTTGCAATTACCAGCATACACTAAATAAGTACTTAATTTTCATTCATTTCTTCTATTATTTTCTTATATGCCAACAACAGTCAATATGGCCACCTTACTTATTATACTGAGTTACTGCTCCATCCAGCCACAAAACAGGAACTCCAGGTTCAAAACTCAAATCGGTAGCCTCTTTCAAACACAACCAACTGAAGGCATTTAGGGAAGAGTAATTTCAGTAGGCTCTTATACATTTTCTGGCATCTTTAAAAGGTCTGTGTAACTGTTATGGGGTTCAACCCATCTCTTGCTCTTGAGTAGGAAAGCGGGACCTCCAAATTCTGCCATCTCCCACCACTCACTAATTGCTCCGGAGAATTCACTGAATTAGTGGGAAGTCACTGGGAAGTTTACGTTGCCCTTTTTCTACCTATGACTTTGTAAAGTCTTTCCCTTCCCCTCCAACACAAGGTAAGAATTCTGTAATACATATGCATACACACCGAGCAGGGTACATGGAGAGAGTGAGGAAATGAAGGGTTTGTTTTGGAGGAAAGCCTTTATTTTAAGCAAGCAATCTTACATCAGCAAAAGCTATCTTGTACATGAAGGCACCTTCCTTCAGGCTTTGCTTCAAAATAATTCACAAGAACACTAAAATTCTATTCACCAGAGGCTGGAAAGAAACGTAAGTGCTACTGTGACTTTACTGCTGCATTCAGGATACAGGTGATGTTCCGAATTTTTGGATGCTCATGGGAAGCTGTAACTCTAGACTCCCTTGTCTAGCCCACAGTCAAGCCTCCTTAGGGATGACAATGCAGACAGCACTTCCCCTAGCTCTCCATCAGGCCCAATGTCTCTCAAACTCTCGCATATACTTCTCATTTTGGAAGCATCTTGACAGTTTCACATTTTTCACACCCTGGTCACCTTCACTGGGGAAATGTCTCTTCTGATTCTTTCAGTTCTAAATCATGCCTCATAAACAGTAACCTAACCCACATAGATAAATAGCTAGTACGGGATCAACTTTTTTACTGCTACAGTTCCCATACATGTACACACACAACATTTTTCTCCTTTCTCCCAATGTAGAAATGCAAGATAGTCTACGAAAGCTTAATCCAGACATGACAGAGATTGGGAAATAGGGATACAGTCAAATGGCAGATGAGAATTTAGAGATACAGTCGGAGTTTGAAGGCACAAGTTTGCCATTTAATTGTACTACTGGATTCTGCCCTGGGCCTGGAGGATAATGTTTCGGCAGTGCCTAAGAGTGCATATGTACAATTAAAACTAGTGCACCAGCTCTGCACACTTCTGGAGAGGTCTGATTACCATGGTGAGTGAAACCACTTTGAGTCTCCTTGTGGAGAGAAAAAGCAGCATATAAATAAACGTTGTTGTTGTTGTTGCTGCTGCTGCTGCTGCAATGCATTCAAGTAGAGTGCCTTTGAGAAGTGCTTGGAAACTTTAGCTCGTCCAGAACTGAAGCCAAATTGTTAACTGGGCCTGGATAGACTAAAATTCAAAAATGAAATGTATAATTAAAAATATGGATTTACCTGAAATTTCCTTTGATGACTGGATTCAGAAGTTACTATTTATAACAAATGTGTAACAAATTTAGCACAGTAGAAATAAAGGAATTCCCAATTTAACCTTTTCCTCCAGTATTCTTTTTAGCAAGGGGACAATTGTATATAATGGAACTACCTTCCACTGTAGCACCAGATCTACTGAAACCAACATATTGTTCCCTCCTACATACAAACACACAGGCAACCATTTTAAATTTTGGCCCTTTATACTGCCACAATAATTAGATGGCCACTTACCGAATCATTTGCTGCCAGTGCAAGGGCTAGATTTACTGAAAGAGAGAACAACAGAAAACCATATTAGGTTAAAAAAATGCCACCACAGTCAGGATCTCAAAATTATTTCCCATCTTCAAGAGAGAAAGAAAGAAGCAATTCTGTAACAATGGGCAACAACAAAAGCCATCTTACCCAATATGAATTGGGTAATTTAAGAAACTTACATATACATTGGAACTTTGGTTACCATGGTTCAAGGCCATATTATGCAACTTTGGCCCATGTTAACCTGGTTCAGCTCCAAGCATTATTTAGCCACCATGGAGCTGATTCGCTGGCTCTTTACACTGATACACATAAATGTGCCCTTAACTTGGATGGCATTCCAAGAAGGACAAGTAGAACTTGATGTACAATAGGACTTTCTTAGGTCTTGCTTCTCCCTGCAGCCACCCTCTGAAAATCAATACCTAAGAACTGAGGGAACCTGGATATTGCCAGGTCAGGCCAGAACATTGGCCAATCCGAATTGGGACTGCTTTTTACATATGGAAGCTCTTTTCTGTTCATGAAAGAAACCTTTGGAACAAGATCTTTATTTATAAGATGGATTTCTAAAACGTGAATGTTTTCCTAGTTACTTTGTCATGCAATTTTACAACGACAGAATTTGCCAGAATGGAAAAGAGGAAAGATGTAGGTGGAAAAATTAAGAAGCAGCACCTTTAAGGCCCCTTCTACACTGCCATATAAAATTCAGATTATCTGCTTTGAACTAGATTATATGGCAGTGTAGACTCATACTATCCAGTTCAAAGCAGATAATGTCAATTATCTGCTTTGATAATCTGAATTATATGGCAGCGTAGAAGGGGCCTTAGACTAATTCACGTTTTCAGAGGCATATATATTTTGTTTTCATACTGAAACAGATGGACAAGTTATCTCTTTGAGAACCAGCTAGAATAAAGAGCAGCTGGCTTCTCAAAACAGCTAGAGATAACCAAATCCCAGTACACTGGAATACCAGAGAATCCAAGAATGTAGCAACCATTCAAGTAGCCAGCTATTAGTTGTAGATCACCAGCACTCTAGAACAGAGTTTTTCAAACATTTCATGTTAGTAACACACTTTTTTAGGCATGGATCATTTCGCAACATAGAAATTCAGTTTTACTAGCAAACCAGAGGTTAAATCAATCCCTTTATAAGAAATACAGAGACATACATAAATTGTAATAACATAATATATGGGCATACAGCATATCACATTTATTTATTTCGTGTCAAAAGCATTGCACGACAAATACATTTCAAAATGATAGGGGGGAAAAAGGAAAGGGGAAAAAAAGGATTGGATGAATGGATGAGCATATCACATGAAAACCATCTGTTTATATTTTCTGAAAATATACTACTTATTGCTTATCTCACATAAACCCAAAGGTTTCTTGTTAAGTTCATGCAACACACCTACACTAATGTGTCAAGACACAGTTTGAAAAGCTCTGCTCTATAGGAGTATTGTGTTCACTACAATTAATATTTTAGCAACTTTTTCAAGCCAGCTTATTTAACTGTTCAAACATACATAGTCCATTCCATATTATTAATGAGTAATAAGTAAAAGCACATCATTTATTCTTATAATTGTTGATAGCAAACCCCCCCTGGGGCAAAGAATTGAGCAGCAATATGTGTCTCTGGTGATGGATGAAGTAGCAGCTATGTTTAAAGATGTAGCGCTGCATAAGCAGCGAAACAGGTTTCTGGCAAACCTGTTTGATAACAATACTTGGTAACTTCCCTTTACATTCATCTGTGATACAAAATAACTAATTAAAATAAATTAAGTTTATAAAGTAATTTGCATTTTAAAATGAAATAGGGAAACTTAATTAAATTTATCTCCTAATTAAAATGATTGACTTAGGTTGGAATTTCAGCATAACTCAGATTTTAGGATCATGTTGTTAATTAAGTTAAATAATTAAATGTGACACAGTGCTAAAGAATTAGCAAACTGCATTTTCCAGGTGGTTCAGTTCACAAGCACTGGTGCTTTTCCCTCTCTACAGAATTCCCTTTGATTTATCCATGTGTCATATCAAAATACATAATGTTGGCCCCAGAACCTGCCCTCAACTAATACATACAGTCAACTTATACATGAGTATATATTGTACTTCTCTTGGATTGAAGCCATAAGAAAAAAAATCCATAATGTTGCACAGGAAGAGTAGGCACAATGCAACCCATGGGCTACATGGAGCCCTCAGGGTTCTTTTTATGACATCAAGGGCCTCACATAATTTTCATCATGTTTTGGGCCTCAGGCCATTTTAGGCCCCTGAAAGGCGTTTTAAAAACCAGAAATAACGTCTTATCACTCCCTGCCTTTTTTTAAAAGGCTTGTCCAGGACGTAAGATGGTCAGAATGGTGAAAATCCTAACAAAATTTATGAAAGTGGAAGAACTATATATATATATATATATATATATATATATATATATATATATATACACACACACACACACACACACACACACACACACACACACACACACACTATATGGAAGTTGACCATAGATGCACTGGAGAACCTAGTTTTCTAGAGCAAACATTTTAATCAAATCTGTAAATAATCACATCTGCAAAAAGAAACCAAAGAAACCACAAATGTGAAGGGACAACTGTGTAGCCATAAATATTTGGAGGACTTCTGAAAGCTCTAAAGATATTTGAAATGCACATGAAAATACTCCAGAAAGAAAAATGCCTTAAGAACTTAAAATATGTTTTGTTAATCTAAATCCAATTGTTGGTCCTCAGGTGGAATACACTAATAGAAGTAATTGTTTGAATGATAAGGCAGAGGGTCTGCTCTGGATGGCACTAGCAACTGGATTTAGGAACAATCTCAAACATACATATATCCAAATAAGTGAAGGAACTTACATTCCATTCTTTAAGTACAGAAAATGTTTCAGGATTTTACCAAAGCTGAGGTACGTATGAAGTGAGATGGGTCTGTATGAACATATTATGGCTTGTTTGGGTTCCTTGCAAAACTGCAAGCAGGAACCAACACCAATCTGATTTATTAAACCATAAAGTGGATGGTTATTAACTGGATTGTGAAATTTGTTTATCTTCTGTAAAATAAAAATGTGTTTAAAATGTTGGACTAGGACTTATAGAATCATAGAATAGTAGAGTTCAAAGAGACCTCATGGGCCATCCAGTCCAACCCCCTGCCAAGAAGCAGGAAATCGCATTCAAAACACCCTCAACAGATGGCCATCCAGCCTCTGCTTAAAAGCCTCCAAAGAAGGAGCCTCCACCACAATCCGGGGCAGAGAGTTCCACTGCTGAACACCTCTCATAGTGAGGAAGTTCTTCCTGGTGTTCAGGTGGAATCTCCTTTCCTGTAGTTTGAAGCCATTGTTCTGCGTCCTAGTCTGCAGGAAAGCAGCAAACAAGCTTGCTCCCTCCTCCCTATGACTTCCCCTCACATATTTGTACATGGCTATCATGTCTCCTCTCAGCCTTCTCTTCTGCAGGCTAAACATGCCCAGTTCTTTAAGCCGCCCCTCATAGGGCTTGTTCTCCAGACCCTTGATCGTTTTAGTTACCCTCCTCTGGACACTTTTCAGCTTGTCAACATCTCCCTTAAATTGTGGTGCCCAGAATTGGACACAGTATTCCAGGTTTGGTCTGACCAAGGCAGAATAGAGGGGTAGCATGACTTCCCTGGACCTAGACACTATACCCCTATTTATGCAGGCCAGAATCCCATTGGCTTTTTTAGCAGCCGCATCACATTATAGGCTCATGTTTAGCTTGTTGTCCACAAGGACTCCAAGGTCTTTTTCACATGTACTGCTGTCGAGCCAAGCGTCCCCCATTTTGTATCTTTGCATTCCATTTTTTCTGCCAAAGTGAAGTATCTTGCATTTGTCCCTGTTGAACTTCATTTTCTTAGTTTCAGCCTATCTCTCTAGTCTGTCAAGATCGTTTTGAATTCTGCTCCTCTCTTCTGGAGTGTTAGCTATCCCTCCCAGTTTGGTGTCAAACTTGGATGATCTAGGTTCACATTCCATCCAGATGAAATTCACTGGGTGACATGAGAGATCCGACGAATAGTAGCAAAGCCTCCTGCCTCACAACAGCATGCAGTCTCTCCACAGAAAGGCATTTTGCTATAAAAAAAATATAAATCCCTCTCAGTACTGGCCTAAAGGAAGTATGGCAAGTTGGTTTATTCTTAAGACAAAAGAAGTCTAGAGCAGGGCTTCTTAAACTTTTCCACCCGGGCAACTTTAGGCCTGTGAAATGTTTACATGATCCTGGGAATAACAACTACCCTGTTTCCCCTAAAATAAGACATCCCCAGAAAATAAGACCTAGTAGAGGTTTTGCTGAATTGCTAAATATAAGGCCTCCCCCGAAAGTAAGACCTAGCCAAGTTTTTGTTTGGAAGCATGCCCAATGAACAGAACACCAGAGCATGCAGGATCGGTAAATGTACGTACCATAGAGTGTTGTACATGGAAATATTGGTTGTAACAGGAAATTCTTGATAGGATTCACAGTTTGTCTGGTTATGCTGGTTTGTGATGTATATATAAAATATCATTTTTGTTCAATAATAAATGTGAATTCTTCTTCATGGAAAAATAAGACATCCCCTGAAAATAAGACCTAGTTCATTTTTGGGAGCACTGTCTTATTTTCGGGGAAACACGGTATATGCCATAAATAAAATAGGTATATAGATCAAATATTTACTGATAACAAATCAGCATTTGTAAGACTTGCTAAACAAGCAATGTTTCTTTTTGTGGAACCATCTGAAGCATCTTCTGCAGAGCCCACTATAAACACTGCACAATAGATCTGTGTAAATGTCTAAATGCCACTAGCTAACATTTAGAAAGCTTATACTTTTGCGAAATTTTTCATGACCCCATCACTGAACTCAAGGACCCCATTTGGGGTCAGGACACACAGATTAAGAAACAGTGTTCTAGAGTACATATTAGTGATAAATAGGAAGCTCTTTGCTGCTGGACAGAAAATAAGCATCTTCTTTCATGATGGTTCCTGTGTCATTGATGAAAGTATAGAAGAAGGAATTCAGGAGGTTTTGCTTGTTCCCTAGTAACACATGCCGAAATTACCTCTTCTTGTCACTGTCTGCCTTCACGTCCTCTCCATACATACAACAACTCTAATGTGACCGTAAATGGCATTTTCTTACTAGATCTGACAGAAAGGTTTTCCATTGTCTTTCTATAAGAAAGAAAAAATATGACTTGCCCACACAATCATTAAAAGTAAACAACTCTCTCAATTTTTCACCCTGTCAGCCCTATGCCATCTGCTATCCATACAGCTATAATTATACTGTAATACTATAATTTTTATACTACCTAAAAATGTGCATGGAAAATCAAAGTAATTAATTACCTAAGAAATTTTGCACTTACCAGCAGTGGTGGATTTTCCAACACCCCCTTTTCCCGACGCTACTACCAGTACTTGATCAACTCCTTCAATTGGCTTTTGCTTTGGAAGTCCTCTAGCCATGATTTTATTCCGTTTGTCTTTGAGAATGGCATCCTTTGTATCTGAGGACTTGAAATGACAAAAAAAATAATATAACTTTGCTATGTTACACTGACACCAATTTTTGGAATTTCTTACAAAACTAGTCAATTAAAATATCCCCACTCATCCCTGTACTGTTAACTGCCTTCAAGTTGCCTTTGATTTAGAACAACCCTATTAATTAAAGATTTTTAAAGGTGCATCTACACTGTAGAATTAAAGCAGTTTGATACCAAATTTTACCTCCAATGGCTTGATACCATGGAATCTGAGGAGTTGCAGTTTGGTGAGTCACCAGCATTCTTAGATAGAGAAAACTAAAAACCATGTAAAACTATAATTTCCATAATTCCACAGCACAGAACAATGGCAACTACAGTGGTGTCAAACTGCATTACTTCTACACTGTAGATGCACCCCAAGTCACCTGTAGCAGGTCTTGCAGACTCAGAGCTTTGGTTTCCTTGATTGAGTCTATCCATCTAATATGTGTCTTCCTCTTTTCCTTTTGCCCTCCACTTCATCGAGCAATATCATCGTTGCTAGTGAACCATGTCTCTTCATTATATTGATATTGACAGCTGGAATGTGTCCAGAGAAAGTTGACTAAAATAATCAAAGATCTTGAAACCATGAGTTATGAGGAGTGGCTTAAAGAGCTGGGCAGAAGAGAACGTTGAGAGAAGACATGATCACCATGTTCAAACCTTTGAAAGGATGTGTTGTTGAAGGCTTTCATGGCCGGAATCAGCCCAGAAAATTTGCAACAACCTATTTGAAGGGATGTCATAAAGAAAAGGGAGCAGGCTTGTTTTCTGCTGCCCTGGAGACTAGGATTGGGAGGAATGGGTTCAAATTACAGGAGAGGAGATTCCACTTGAACATCCTGATGGTAAGTGCTGTTCAGCAGTGGAACTCTCTGCCTCGGAGTGTGGTAGAAGCTCCTTATTTGGAAGTTTTTAAACAGAGGCTGGATGGCTATCTGTTGGGGCTGCTTTAATTGTGCATTTCCTGCATGGCAGGGGGTTGGACTAGATGGCCCATGTGGTCTCCTCCAACTCTATGATTCTGTGTTTAAAGTCCAACAAACTCAGTTTAGTCATGTTTGTCTCGAGATAGAGTTTAAGCTTGATCTGCCGTAGGACCCATTTTATTTGTCATTTTAGCACTCCACGGTCTCCACAGAGCTTCCTGACACCACATCTCAAATGAGTTAATTTTCTTCCTATCAGCTCTCTTCACTGTCTGGCTTTTACAACCATAGACAGACATTGGAAATAGTACAACAGCATGAACAATTCTCATTTCAGTACAGGTTGAGCATCCCTTATCCAGAATTCCAAAATAGTGACAGTGTAGCTTTCCAATAATTCATTGTACACCTACTTTGATTTATGCATGCAATTATTTCAAATATTGCATATAAAATTATCCTCAGGTTGTGTGTATAAAGTGCAAATGAGTTATCAACAAATGTTGTGCTTAGATTTGGGTTCTACCGCCAAGATCCAACCAGTCCATCATCCAGGAAATAATGCCCGGCTGCTCACTGGAGGAAAGGATATTAGAGGCAAAGTTGAAGTATTTTGGCCACATCATGAGAAGAGGAAAGCTTGGAAAAGATCATGATGCTGGGGAAAATAGAAGGAAAAAGGAAGAGAGGCCGACCAAGGGCGAGATGGATGGACAGTATCCTTGAAGTGACTGGCTTGACTTTGAAGGAACTGGAGGTGGCGACGGCCAACAGGGAGCTCTGGAGTGGACTGGTCCATGAGGTCACGAAGAGTTGGAAGCGACTATGCGATTGAGCAGCAGCCAAGATTACATCTATAATTATTATCATCATCATTGTTGCTGTCACTATTACTAATATCCCACTTTTCCTCTCTTAAAGGAGACTCAAAGCAGCTAACAATACAATTTACAATTTAAAGCCTACAACATATAAACATTAAAAGCAATAGAATTTATTTATTTGTTTGTTTATTTGTTTACTATAACAAGCTGGAAAGCGTCCAGAGGAGGGCGACTAAAATGATTAAGGGTCTGGAGAACAAGCCCTATGAGGAGCGGCTTAAAGAGCTGGGCATGTTTAGCCTGCAGAAGAGAAGGCTGAGAGGAGACATGATAGCCATGTACAAATATGTGAAGGGAAGTCATAGGGAAGAGGGAGCAAGCTTGTTTTCTGCTGCCCTGCAGACTAGGACACGGAACAATGGCTTCAAACTACAGGAAAGGAGATTCCACCTGAACATCAGGAAGAACTTCCTCACTGTGAGAGCTGTTCGACAGTGGAACTCTCTCCCTGGGGCCGTGGTGGAGGCTCCTTCCTTGGAGGCTTTTAAACAGAGGCTGGATGGCCATCTGTCGGGGGTGCTTTGAATGCGATTTCCTGCTTCTTAGTAGGGGGTTGGACTAGATGGCCCATGTGGTCTCTTCCAACTCTACTATTCTATGATTCTATGATTCTATGATTCTACTACATTTGTACACCACTTTTCACATCCCTGGGGGGACTCAAAGCAGTTTACAACATAATAATGGCAAAATTCAAAGCTAAAATACATGTAAAACCAAATCATATATCTAAATAACAAACATATAACTATGCATTAAAATCAATTAAGACCATTAAAACATAAGATATAAACAACATTTAGACATTAAGAAATAGAATTAAAACACCTAATACAGTACAAACATTAAAATCACATAATCCAAAATTGTAGACCGGGGCCGTTCCAATTGTCAGTTGCACATATTCCCTATTTATTTCTTGCACTTCAGTACTTTACTGGCCAAAAGCTTGGTCCCACCACCATGTCTTTGTTTTTTTTCTGAAGGCCGAGAGAGAGAGCGCTGATCTAATTCCACTGGGAAGAGAGCTCCAGAGCTGAGAAGCCACCACTGAGAAGGACCTGTCTCTCGTCCCCACCAACCGCACTTGTGAAGGAGGTGGGACCGAGAGCAGGGCCTCCCCAGAAGATCTTAACTTCCGTGATTGTTCATACAGGGAGATATGTTCGGACAGGTAAGCTGGGCCAAAACTGCATAGGGCTTTATAGGCTAAAGCCAATACTCTGAATTGTGCTCGGTAGCAGACTGGCAGCCAGTGGAGCTAACACAACTGGGGGTTGTGTGCTCCCTGTATGCTGCTCCAGTGAGAAATCTGGCTGCTGCCCAATGGACCATTTGAAGCTTTCAAACAGTCTTCAAAGGTAACCCCATGTACAATGCATTGCAGTAGTCTATTTGAGATATAACAAGATTGTGGACCACCGTGGCCAGGTCTGGCTTCTCAAGGTACAGGTGCAACTAGTGCACAAGTTTTAATGGTGCAAAAACTCCCCTGGCCACCGCTGAAACCTCAAATCAGTCCAAGATCACTCCCAAGCTGCGAACCTGTGACTTCAGGTGGAGTGTAACCCCGTCCAGCACTGGCTGTAATCCTATGCCCTGTTTGGCCTTATGATCACAGCTGGCAATTTTAAACTGTAATTTCAAATTACAATTTAAAATTTACAACACATAAACACTAGCAAACAAACAAACACATAATAATGAAACCTCATTATGCATATTCAAATTTCAAAATCCAAGCATTTTAGATATGGAATACTCAACCTATCAGCTGTTTACAACCATATATAACAATTGAAAATAAAATAGTGTGGATCATATCTTTACACTTTACAATCAATACTGATTTATTGTTGATATAACTGAACAACTGGTTTAGCCTTAGGTAGAAATAAATCTTAGCATGCAAACACTGCAACTGTGGGGACTTACAGACAAGCCATGGCAATACTGACAACATATGTGCAATACTTGATGAAGAAACGCAACCTACAAACTACCTGCAGACCCATCAAGAACATCTAACAAATGCTACCTTCAGCAAAGGACAAGAGGGATCCTCTCACCTCTGAAGGAGTTTACTGTATACCATGCTGCTGTGGACAAGTCTACAGAGGGGCCACAAAATGCAGTGCCCTAACACAAATCAAGGAACATGAAAGGCAATGCAGACTAACTCAGCCAGAAAAATCAGCCATAGCAGAGCACCTGATGAACCAACCTGGACACAGTATATTATTTGGAAACATAGAAATGCTGGACGACTCTAACAACCACCATGTCAGGCTACACGAAGCCATTGAATTCCACAAGCATGTGGACAATTTCAACAGAAAGGAGAAAACCATGAAAATGAACAAAATCTGGCTACCAGTATTTTTTTAAAAACCTCTAAAATCAGGACAGTAAATAAAAAACAACACTCTGAAAACAGGGGAATTCCAGACATGAATCAATCAGGGCCAGCTAACACCTCCCAACAAAGGATTCCGCCAGGCAGGAAGAACCAGGCTTTGAAGCTGCAATGCTTTTCACTGCTAATCAAGCTGTCCAATTGCAACGTTCAAACTTGCCTCAAGCAGAAAAGAGTTCTTTCTCTCACCCTGGACCTTCCACAGATATATAAACCTCACTAGTTTCCAACAGACTTCAAAACTTCTGAGGATGCTTGCCATAGATGCGGGCGAAACGTCAGGAGAGAATTCTTCTGGAACATGGCTATACAGCCCGGAAAACTCACAGCAACCCATGGCAATACTGGCAACACATGTGCAACAACAGCTCGAATGGAGAAAGCTTACCATTTTTTTCAAGTTTACCGCCATCAAATTCTGCAGCCTGCGTGGAAAGAGTTTGCCAGCCATAGCTAGATAGCTCTCCTATTCTTTTCTATCACTATCAAGAGGCATTACAGCCACGCAGCGAAGGCGAGACTGTGCCTGAAGACCACCGCTTGGAGCTCTTTAAAAATGAGTCCGGCTGAGAAGAGTTAAAACGATAGAGTCCAGGTAGGATAGAGCTGCACCGCTGGTTGCTTCCTGGGCAAAATTAAAAACCGGATACACTCCAACCGGAAGTCCGCCTCTTTGACGGCGTGAGGCAAAGGTGACGTCACCTAGGTCCCGAGAGTTCAAAAACTATTTCCGGGGAGGTCGCAGAAATGGTGACGGGGTGAAGTTGATAGCTGTTGCCTGTTCTTCCCAGAGTTAGAGAAAAATTCAGGGACGTGGTAGGCCTCCGTTTCTGAGGGGTTTCCCGTGGCGATAGCACAGAGGCTCTCGCTCTTTTGGAAGAGGCCGCACCTCGTTGGACTCGGCATGTTTGGACAAGAGCTCTTGAGTGAATTCAGAGACAGAGTAGTGTAGTGGCTGGACTATTTCTGCGTCTCACTGTAGAATTAGTGCTGTTTTAAAACCACTTTAATTGCCATGGCTCAATGCTATGGAATTCTGAGATGTATAGTTTGGTAAGGTACCAGCATTTTTTTGATAAAAAGCCAGAAACCTTGTAAACTACAACTCCCAGGATTACATAATGTTGAACAGTAAACTACAACTCCATAACGTAACATTGAACCACAGCAGATAAACTGATGTCAAACTCCTTTAATTCTACAGGGAGCTTCACTTTATGATTCTGGAGTCCAGTGTTCGACTCCCTGCTCAGCCACTAGGTGACTTTAAGCACATCACATTCTCTCAGGTAAAAGGAAAAGTTTCCCCTGACGTTAAGTCCAGTTGAGACCAACTCTGGGGGTTGGTGCTCATCTCCATTTCTAAATCGAAGAGCCGGCGTTGTCCATAGACATCTCCAGGTCATGTGGCCAGCATGACTGCATGGAGCGCTGTTACCTTCCCTATTGATCTACTCACATTTGCATGTTTTCGAACTGTTAGGTTGGCAGGAGCTGGGGCTAACAGCGGGCGCTCATTCCGCTCCCGGGATTTGAACCTGAGACCTTTTGTCCGCAAGTTCACCAGCTCAGCGCTTTAACACACTGTACCATCAGGGGCGAAGGGAAAAAAATCCTGTTGAGAAAATCTAGTGGTAGGTTTGCCTTAGGGGTGTCCTAACTAATAAATGATTTGAAGGCACACAACAATTGCAAAATGAGCAGATGAACCTAAACCTCTTTCCTAAAGTGTTATAGTGTAGGGGCTTGTCTAAGTTACCTGGGAAGGCATTCCAAAGCTGGGAAGCCACCTGTACACCTATTCTAATGTCACTCCACTGGCTGTCAATTAGTTTCTAGGCAAAGTACAAGGTGATGGTTTTGACCTTTAAAGCCCTATGGTTTGGGTCCAGGTTACCTAAAAAATCACCTCCCATACATCTTCGGTCTTCTGAGGGGCATCTGTTCCAGCCAGCCAGAACTAGACTGGCAACCACCACCCAGAGGACCTTTTCATTGGCCACTCTAAGACTGTGGAATGACATGCCGGTAGAGCTCCAACAGCTAAAGCAGCTGTCGGAATTTAAGACACAAGTGAAGACTTGTCTTTTCTGGCAGGCCTACCCAAACAGTCTTTAAGCTTAAACATGAATTTTAATGCATGTCCTTTGTTTAATCTCTGTTTTATCTGTTTTAATATGTATTTCATAGATAGACATTTTGGTATGTAACTTTTATGGAGGTACGTTTTAGTGGGTGTATTTGTAGTGTTTTTGCTATGTTTATGTATTTTAATTCTTTTGTAACCCTTCTTGAGCCATGAGGAGAGATGGATAAGAAATAAAATTATTGTTGTTTCTGTAACTGGCAGCAAGAGTTTCAAAGTTCAAAACTGCCTTATGTACCATTTTCCTGCACTCTTTCTTATAATCTGTTTACCCCTTAGTGCTCATTATTTATCCACAGACCAGCTAATAATGATCTCACATGGCAGACTGTTAGTAATGTCCAAAGGCACAACCTTGTTCATCTATATTGGTATGCTAAGGAGATCCTTGTATCACTTCTGAGACAGAAGTTTGTAGTTAAGTTTATTTAGCCTGTTTCTCACACTAGAGCATGGATCCACTTTAAATCTGGTTTCTATCTCCTGCAGAATTTTGAGGCTTGTAGTTGAGGTGAGGGGCCTTTAAAATGCTCTGTCAAACAGGTCCTGGGTCTCAATAAACTACAAACCCCAGAAACCAAATTTATAGTGGATTCATGCTCTAGTGTGATGAAGTTGCTTAAATGGACCCATATATGGTAGTTATGTTACAGGTGTCTTGCTTCGCCTCAAAGGAGCTACAAGCAGTGGTTCTCAACCTAGGATCCCCAGATGTTTTTGGTCTTCAACTTCCAGAAATCTTAACAGCTGGTGAATTGGCTGGGATTTCTGGGAGTTGTGGGCCAAAAATATCTGGGGACTCCAGGTTGAGAACCACAGAGCTACAGGATCTCTTTCCACAATAGAGATAATGCTGGGGATTTTTGCTCATAGGAGAACACTGACAGGAGGTGGATAGTATAATAAGCAGTATACACAGCTTCCCAGTATAATACAGGGTGTTTCAAACAGATGGACCTGATTTGAAATTGCTACGTCGCTACAACCACAAACCGCCCATGAATAAAACTCTTACCTCTTAAAAGGTTGAGTCATGGAGTTTCAAATGATAACCATTAGATGCCTCTCCAAGCACACAAACAGCCCCTAGCCTGAGTCACTCACAAGATGGTGACCCTGCAACATAAGGCCTTATGAAATATTTTCCATTTACAGAGTTATTTTCTAGATTTGTTTCTGGGTCAAAATGGTTAGTAGAATTAGATAATTTAATAACTCATTGAACCGTTTGTAACTACTGTATTTTTGTCATTATAACATGTTGCTATTGTGAAATATATTGCTTTGAAATTGGATCTATCATTTTGAAACACCATATACTTTAAAAGAGGGAACTGCTCCATCCATGTCATTTTGCTGCTTGGGGATCTGCAAAAAAGGAGGCCCTGTAACACTTTGATAAATTAATTCTAGTGTTATATTCAACCTTTTACCAGTGGAAAGCCTCTTATCCAGCTAGGTTTTCCCACTCCCTTGCTCCAGCCTTATAAGTCTTCAAAAGATTAACCAGAGAATTGGGACACTTTGTAGGAAAACCTGGGATACCGTGATATAAAAGATGGAGGAAATTGGCGAAAAAAATAGTCAAAATTTTGCCTCATCCGAAGTATTTACTGGCACTTTTCAGCCCACCTGAAAACATTTTTTAGTAAAGAGGTGATAGCAGTGAGAAACAAATTGGAAAGTCTTGTTGTGCAAATAACAGTTCATTTGAGCAGCTTTTTACACTAGCATACGCAAATTGATTAGTCTCAAAAATCCTGTAGTTCTCACTCTTACTGAATTTTTTCATAATACTCCCTCTAATGGAAAAACATAGAATAGCAGTTATGATAGGTTTTTAAAAAATTCTCAGACTGTATTAATAATCTGGAACCAAATTAATTTATAAGACTTCGTATAAAGAAGAAAACACTTTTTAAAAACTGCCCTTGCTGTCTCCCATTTTTGCCAAATATCCAGAAGACATGACTGTTAAAGACACAAAAGCAAATATACAACATAATACTGTACAGATCTCAGGGAAGTTAATGCAGTCACACCCAACAGGTCATATTCCCAGTAAAGTGACTAAAGGGTTGCATCCTTATTTAAATGAGAGAAACAAGAATGCTTCCCTATATTTATTACCATAACCTTTCTTGGGTTGAGATAAAAATGGGTCCCAGTCCTCCATATCCTCACACATGGCGTTTTCATATGTTGGAATTGCATGCTCCTGTGTGGCAAGAAGATATACTGATAGTAACAGTGATGCTAGTAGGATCTCCTATGGTATGTCAGCTTTTGCTGATGAGTCAGACTAAATGTGTGAAATAATTACTGGGCAGCAGCAGTAGTGGAGGATGACATTAGGAATTTCTCTCAGAGACAATGGCAGTGTCAAACATGGCTAACTCTTGTTAATACTGTGCAAAAGGAGGCACCCTAAACCCATTTAAATATCCTTTAGCATAAAAGCCCTATGATGAGATAATCCAAAATGAAACAAGATAGACCTCTTCTACACTGCCATATAAAATCCAGATTATCTGTTTTGAACTGGATTACATGGCAGTGTGTGTATAATCCAGCTCAAAGTAGATAATGTGGATTATCTGCTTTGATAATCAAGATTAAATGGCAGTGTAAAAAGGGGCAATAGTGCCAGAAGATGAAACTCCTTGGTTATATTGCCCTCGGTGTGTGCTACTAGAGAACAGCAGTGGAAAGCTATGAGTAGCACTGTGGCTAACAACGTAACCGTCAGCTGTTGGCATGCTTAGAAGTGAAAGGCAAAAGCTGCACAATTCATAGGAACATGGAATGTGAGAAGCATGAATCAGAGGAAGCTAAAGATAATGAAACATGAAATGGAATGTATTGTCAAAGGCTTTCACAGCCGGAATCACTGGGGTGTTATGTGGTTTCTGGGCTGTATGGCCGTCTTCTAGCACCATTTTCTCCTGAAATTTCACACATCTTCTGAAGATGCCAGCTACAAATGCAGGCAAAATGTCAGGAGAAAATGCTGCTAGAACATAGCCATACAGACTAGAATCCACACAACACTCCAAAAAATGAAATGTGTAAGTATTACAGTACTTGGGGTGAATAAGTGAAAGTGGATAGGAGTGGGATGTTTTAAGTCAGCAAAATTGCACAGTGTTTTCCTTAGGAAGTGAAAATCTAAGAAGAAACAAGGTGGCATCAATAGTGAGGAGATAGGAGAAGCAGTCAAAGCAGAAAGGCTGACTTTAGCGAGATAGTTTGTTAATCACAAATGCAGTTTTCAAGCAACCTAACAAACAAGTGCATGCATGGACATTACTTGATGGCCATTGCAAAAATCAAATAGACTTCACAAGTAGAAGCAGAAGATTCTGTTTTTTAAAAACAAGGCCAGGATCAGATTGTGAAATAGACCACAAACTGCTAATACACATAAAAAATAGAGTAAAGCTAAAGAACAACACTAACGCAGCTGTTATGCCAAAATATAGCCTAAGGGACATCCCTGTAAAATGTAATGATAATGTATAAAATAGTTTTGCACTATTAAGGGAAATTGACTAGGAGCCAGAAGTACTCTG
The DNA here is from genome assembly GCF_035594765.1 of Anolis carolinensis. Lineage (NCBI taxonomy): Eukaryota > Metazoa > Chordata > Lepidosauria > Squamata > Anolidae > Anolis > Anolis carolinensis. The sequence continues at coordinate 323,777,279 of NC_085841.1, read as the reverse complement.
GACTTAGACTAGCTAGGGCCATTCTGAGGGAAGAATGCAACAAGATAGTGGCCCCTTCTACACTGCCATAGACATAAAATCCAGACTACAGTATCGGTTTTGAACTGGATTATATGGCAGTGTAGACTCATATAATCAAGTGCACATCAAATAACGTGGATTATCTGCTTTGATAATCTGGATTATATGGCAGTATAGAAGGGACCACAGACTCTATAATGCAGTTTAACCACACTGAACTGCATTATATAAACCTACACTAACCATATGGTGCAGTCTCAAATGGCATTATATGTCACTATAGATAAAGGCAATATCTCTAGTTCGCTGGATAACTGATTAAATTCATAAAGCAAGTAATTAAAGTGGAATCATACTGCTATAATGTACAGTAGTGTTGAAGATACCCTTTTAGTGGATCACATTATCCATAATCTTAGTGTCTTGGCAAACAGCATGAGAGCAGTAATACCAGTAGCTTGGCACACAGAACTTGTAAAACTTAACATTTAAAGGCACTGAAGTGGTAAATATCACAGCAGGTTTGCAGTTGAGGTTAATAAACATTGCAGTACCCTGCAGAGGACAAGACAGTCTGATTACACAGGTTTTCATTTCTATCTTTCTACAACAGAGAAAAATATGAATGTTACCTATGTGTTCATCGCAAGAGAACTTACTGATTCTGGAGCAAGATGTTTCATTTCATATTTGTAAATGACAAAAGATATCAAGCCTGATGTTATTTTATTCTAAAATGTGTAAGTCTTGATTATCCCAATTCAACATGTGCATGTATATGTTTCATAATTGTCTAAAATATTCAACAACAGTAATCTATTTTTAATATAGTACTGTATTTTTCACTATGTGCTCCAGAGATGCATAAAATTAACTTCTCAGATTCTAGCACTGCTCCCACACAGTAGGAATAGCTGTATAATACTATGTTTAATAATGTATTCTAGCACTTACATTGCAAGAACAAAATAAAGGAAACAATTTTGAGCTGGGAACTGCCATTTTCAGCTGCCATCTAATCATGCCCCACCTCCTACAGACTATATACACTGACTATGAAAGTTGCTTTTCTTCGCACAAGCCTCCACTCAATTTTTCCAGTAGAAAGAGATGAGGGCTTCAGGGCAGCAATACCACTAATTTAATAATGCCCACAAAAATGAACTGGAATTCTATAGGTTTATGAATTCTAGCCACTTGACAACCAGTGCCTTTAATGTGATTGCTACGAGCTATGATCCTTGTTTGTTAAAACAGTAATCTCCATGAGAAAAGATGATCAAAAGACTTTCCGTATCTCCTGGTCATACTACATGTCATTGCTTGCATTTTATCCTGATGTGTTATTACTATGCGTTATTACAAGCATACTATCATATGCTTGTAAACTGCATATTCAGGCATAGCAGATACAATATGAAATTAGACCAGTGGTTCCCGACCTGTGGGCAGTGGCCCAGCAGTAGGCCACAAGAACGAATATCCGGTCCACGTTCCTCCTTCCTCTTTATTTATTTTATTATTAAAGATGGTTTTCTAGATGATTAAATATGGTTTTCTTTGGGCAAGCAGATGGTGATTACTGGGTGGCATATGCTCTGTATCAGAAACTAGAGCTGATGTGGTCTATCCAATGCAATTTTCTGAATCAGCACCCCAAATAACCAAACTGAATCTAAAGTTGACCGAAAACTGATATGTAACCCCTTTGGTACTAATGTTGGAGAGTGGTCCTCGGTCAAAGTGGTCCCTGATCAAGTGAGCCCTGGTCAAAGTGGACCCTGGACAAAAAAGGGTTGGGAACCATTGAATTAAACTATTGAATGAAGCAGTCAAGTCATAGTACACTGTTAACATTTTATTGTCACTGCAAGAAAAAGTCTTCTATCTCCTCATCCCCACTGGATAATAACAGGACATAAGGGCAGCGAGATGTGAATGACAGCATTATGGCTCACATTTTAATAGGCTTTAGAAGGAAGAGAGATTGCGACATAGACACACATTTTGATTTGGAATTCTGTAAACTGGTTTCAGTTCTGTAATTATATGCACTTTTATTATTACAGAAAGCAACAACACTTGTTTCCATTAATATTTATTACATCCTTATTAGAGAACAATATTTCATTTGTTTTCATGTTATCTTCAAAAAGCCACTGTTTGGTTTCAGGAATCATGCAGTTAAGGTGCCTGGGAGGGATACAACAAAATGCCTTTTACATGGGATTATTTTGCGCATAAACATGGTAATTAGGACCATGTTTATGCATAATTTCAGACTATTTCATAATTGGATGGCACTTATCAGTAAATTAAATGTAGAGCTAAAAGTCTTGCTGTCTCATACCCCAGGTTTCAGGTCTCCTTTTTTGAAAATAATTTGTACACATATTTTATAAACTGTTTACTTATTTCAAATAAACAGCAACAGCACAAACTTTTTGATACAGCTTTTAAAAGGATGGGCAATTTGGTGCCGATAATAAGCTTTATATGGCCTTGGTTTAAACTGATTTATTGTGTCTTTTTACTCTCCCCTGTAATTTCATCTGCTTAGCCCCGTTCTCCCTTTAACTTCTATATTCCTATATGGATCTCAGTAAAATCCTGTAAAAAACAAGGAGCATCTGTAAGAAAAGAAAGTCCCCATCAAAACTGCCCTTACCACCATTGAGCTAAATTTTGTAAACATCTAACTTTGAGGGACAAAAAAATCTAACACTAGACTTTGGATAAAGAATCAGCTGAATAATGCAATATTGCTGTTTTTGTTTTTGTTGAAGGACTTTTTTTTTAATTCCACTCATTTCTTCATCAGACAAAGCTGTTAAAAATTGTACATTTTAGAGTCACAAGGCTACATTTTATTTATATATATATTTTGCTGTTAGTCAAGATGGAATCCTTGTGGACAAGTCAAATATGAGCCAACATGTGATCCAGGGAAGTCATGCTACCCCTCTATTCTGCCTTGGTCAGACCACACCTGGAATACTGTGTCCAATTCTGGGCACGACAGTTGAAGAGAGATGTTGACAAGCTGGAGTGTGTCCAGAGGAGGGTAATTAAAATGATCAGGGGTCTGAAGAACAAGCCCTATGAGGAGTGGCTTAAAGAGCTGAACATGTTTAGCCTGCAGAAGAGAAGGCTGGGGGGAGACACGATGAGGGCCATATATAAATATGTGAGGGGAAGTCATGGGGAGGAGGGAGCAAGCTTGTTTTCCGCTGCCGTGGAGACTAGGACGCGGAACAACAGCTTCAAACTACAGGAACGGAGATTCCACCTGAACATTAGGAAGAACTTCCTAACTGTGAGAGCTGTTCAGCAGTGGACCTCTCTGCCCTGGAGTATGGTGGAGGCTCCTTGTTTGGAGGCTTTTAAGCAGAGCTGAATGGCCATCTGTCGAGGATGATTTGAATGCGATTTCCTGCTTCTTGACAGGGGTTGGCCCATGAGGTCTCTTCTGATTCTTTGATTCTAGAAGAGAATGGCACGTATTTTGGATTTTATTGTATTCTGTTGCATAGCCAACACGGCTCCTCCACATACTTTTCCCGAATATAAGATTTGTTGACTCTTTAGTATTACGGCACATTTAATTAATTTATTATCCCTAGAGACACATTAAAGCTAAAATTCCAGCATACATCAATTGCTTTCATTAAAGAAATAAATTTAATGAAGTTGCCCCTTTTGGGCAAATATCCAACATAATTCATAATTTAGTCGGCTGTAATTGTTAATTCCCTTTCACTGAAACATGCATCATCTTTCTGGGAGGTAAGAGGAATAATGTGATGTCATGGGCCTTTTTACAGAACATATAGTTCTCAATACCAGCCAGTAGTGTCCTAAAGAGAGTAAGTTAAATGTTTGAACAAGGCTGGTGAATGAGTGCTGTTATATACAGCACTGTAGAATGAATGCAGTGATCCCAATGCTGTGGAACCATGGAAGTGGCAGTTTTCCTAGATTTCTCTGCCAAAGAGTGCTGATGCCTTGCAAAACTGTAATTCCCAAGATTCCATGACATTGAGCCCTGGCAGTGAAAGTGGTGTCAAACTGCATTCATCCAGGCATGGGCAAGCTTGTGCCCTCCAGGTGTTTTGGACTGCAACTCCCACAATTCCTAACAGCCTACCGGCTGTTAGGAATTGTGGGAGTTGCAATCCAAAACACCTGGAGGGCACAAGCTTGCCCATGCCTAGATGCACCCAAAGATCAGGAGATGAGAGGAAGATAAAATAAAATAAATATATTGAAAAGAACTAGGAAGTTGCTTCTCCTAAAGTGCAAAACTGCTTTGCTTTCTCTTGCAATCAGAGAACAGAGGAGGGCGGAGTTTCCCTCCCGGAGGAAGAGCTGGAAACGGATTTACAGAGCAGCTCTCTTTTCCTTTTCCTGGTGTCATGGCTGAACCCAGCAAAGGCCCGCTGGCCCGGACGGTTTTGCAGCAGTGCCGTCACGCTAGGCTGCAGGTGAAGCCTCCCGAACAGGGCTCCGAAGCCGAGTGGGTGGAGGTAAACACCCCTCCTTCTCATTTTAAGATCTGGGCTGCATCTCCGTCCTACAGTACAGGCATGGGCCAACTTGGGCCCTCCAGGTGTTTTGGACTTCAACTCCCACCATTCCTAACAGCCGATAGGCTGTTAGGAATGGTGGGAGTTGAAGTCCAAAACACCTGGAGGGCCCAAGTTGGCCCATGCCTGATCTACACTACCTGAACTGCCATGACTTAGTGATTTCTTTACAGATTTGCAGGTGGAAAATCCCTGAAATTGAATGAGACAAGTTGTGCCCCTACCTTGGGAAGTGAGACTTGGCCACAGTGGTCCACGTTCAGGTTACATCTTACATAGACTACTGCAATGCGCTCTACGTGTGGTTGCCTTCAAAGACTGTTTGGAAGGTTCAAGTAGTCCACCAGGCAGCAGCAAAGACTGTTAACCAGAGCGGCATGCGCCCCAGTTACATCAACTCCACTGACTGCCAGTTTGCCTCCAAGCACAATTCAAAGTGCTGGCCTTAGCCTATAAATCCCTAAACAGTTCCGGTCCAGCTTGCATGTCCGAACGTATCTCCTTTTATGATCTGGCACTATTGTTAAGATTTTCTGGGGAGGCCCTGTTCTCAGTCCCACCCCTATCACAGGCATGATTGGCGGGGACAAGAAACAGGGCCTTCTTGATGGTGGCCCCACAGCTGTAGATCTCTGTCCCTAAGTATGACGAAACTTGTATAACAATGACGAAAACAATAAACCAATTGGTTTAATGTTTATAAAGTTGAGTTGATGCTAGACTTTTGATATGTTTTAATCATATGAAAGATTATTTATAATTGATATGTATATGTTTTAGCCTCTGGTGGCGCAGTAGATAAAACCGCTGACCTGTTAAACTTTCTGACCGAAAGGTCAGTGGTTCGAATCAAGGGAGCGGGTGAGCTCCCATTATCAGCCCCAGCTTCTGCCAACCTAGCCATTTGAAAACATGCAAATGTGAGTAGATCAATAGGTACCGCTTCTGTGGGAAGATAATAGCGCTCCATGCAGTCATGCTGGCCACATGACCTTGGAGGTGTCAATGGACAACACTGGTTCTTCAGCTTAGAAATGGAGATGAGCACCAACCCCCAGAGTTGGACACAACTGGACTTAATGTCAGGGGAAACCTTTACCTATATCTTTTAATACTTTTATAATATTGTGTTTTACTGTTATTGTTTGAATCTGGCATTGAATTATTGCCATAGTTTGTAAGCTGCCCTGAGTCCCTTCTCAGGAGTGAGAAGGCTGGGTATAAGCACAGTAAATCATCATCATCATCATCATCTCTCATTTCTCTTCAAATGGTTTCAAATGGCTTTCCTGGTTTGATCTTTCAATTATGCATTATCACATTGCTTTCTAAAAATATTTCTATTTGATTAAGATTATTATAATGAGTAATGTGGCTTTTTTGGGGAGAATTATGGAGCCATCTACAAGGCTAAAATATTGTCAATCATATTCACATAAAAATTAACAAAAATGACTACACCTGAAAGAACATTGTTTTTTTTCAGATACAGCTGTCACGTGCCTAAAGACAGCTGTATCAGATATGCATTATATCATCAATGTAACTTTCTTTATCTGGGATAGAACTATAGCCTATGGGTCCAGGCAATTTATCACATTTTATTTTGACGACATTCATCACATTTTATCTTGATTTGCCACTGGAGTGACAAGGAGGAGATATTGTGAAACGGAAACAAGCTTAGCAGAAAAATCATTTATTAGTCTATTCAGGCATTAAGGTTTTCTCACTGCTTATCTCCTTACTTAACCTTAATAGACTGCAATGCAACAGACAAGACAATTATGGCTATACTGACAGTCAAAACAGACCGAGAAAAAGATAATGTGGAAAAATGTCAGTGGAAAAAATAGCATTATAATTACATCTCTGATTAAATCACAGATGATTTTTCTTGTTCTGCAAATGCATCATGCATGTTCTTCCTGCCTTGCTCTGATCACACTAGTGGTTTTTTGACCATAATTTAGAGGGTTATTAATGTTCTAGAGTGTTGGCTATCCCTCCCAGTTTGGTGTCATCTGCAAACTTGATGATCGTGCCTTCTAACCCTTCATCTAAGTCATTAATAAAGATGTTGAACAGAACCGGGCCCAGGACGGAACCCTGCGGCACTCCACTTGTGACTTCTTTCCAAGATGAAGACGACGCATTGGTGATCACCCTTTGGGTTCCTTTTTCAATGCCTATTGTTTCCAAATGCTGGCTGAGATCTTTTGGCATGGCACCCAATGTGCCGATCACCACTGGGACTACCTGTACTGGTTTCTGCTAGAGGCTTTGAAGTTCAATGTTGAGGTCCTAATAGCGGCTTAGTTTTTCCTGTTATTTTTCGTCAATGTTTTTCGTTGTTTTTCATTATTAATATTATTATTATTATTATTATCATTATTTCTTCAATGGACCAGAATTATACTAGCACCTGGTATCATATGTATTCCATTGACCACAGGTGATTTTTTTCTTTCATAGAAACTTGCCAGGGACTGAACGGTCCATGGCTCAAAAATGAACACTGGTCCAGGGCCCAGTTTGAATAACACTAGTTTAAAAGAACAATTTCTAGCATTGAGGAAAAATCTTCCAAGCCAATGGCTCAGAACAGGGTTGCAATTAGTATGGCTGTATGGATGTTAGAGTTCTGCAATTGCTATCAGCCCTTATCATCAGCCAAAAATGAAAGATGATGGAGTTGCAGGCCATTAACACCTGGAGAGTCACACACACCTTGTCCATCCCTAGTTCAGAGGATGCATTCACACACAAAGCAGTTTTTGCTCCAGTCAAGGTTTCTCATACTTCTGAAATGTGTGCATTTGTCTTAATCACATCATCATGTTTTTACCTCTTGATTGAGACCCAAAGCAGCTCACAACATTAAGAAAAAAACAATACAACACATCTTCCATACTGAGAGTGGTCAACATGAGGAAGAAGAACAGCTACAGTTCTATAGTACTATATTCACCTGAAAGAAAATCTAATTGAACACAATACAGCTTATTGCTTATTGCATAATGTACAGGTAGTCAATCCCCAAGTTATGAAAAGATAGGTTCTGTATGTTTGTTCTTAAGTTCAATTTGTTTTTAAGTCAGAATTACATTTTTAGTGTAACTCCAGCTAAATATGTATATGTATGTATGTATATGTATATACAGTGTTCCCTCACTTATCGCGGAGGTTACATTCCAGGACCACCCCCAAAAAGTGAAAATCTGCGAAGTAGGGACACTATATTTGGATGGTATATAGGGACGCTCCTGCCACTGCCGCTGTCTTGTGAGGCTAAAAAGCTGCTTCAGCCTCCTTTTCTCTCCCTTTGGCTTCTTCCTTAGGTTTCTCCTTAGGAAGGAAGTAGAAATAGGGATTTATAATATTTTATGATTTATAGTATTATTTTAATGTTTATTAAAAAACCGCAAAACAGCTAATCCACGAAAAGCGAACGCGAAGTAGTGAGAGAACACTTTATATGTATATATATGTGTGTGTGTGTCTAAGCTTTGGATACCATAGAGATGGGTTAGCACCGCTGTGGTGTTTCTTTTGCTTCTGTGTCCCTGTTCAGAAGATTTCATCTCACTTTCTGTCCCTGTGACAACTGGATTTTGCAAAAGTTGGCTTGTTGTGTAAACAAGGATTGGTGATGAAACTTCACTGGAGATACCTTTTCCCCTGATAACTCTTTAATGAATGAATTTCTCTTCCTAGGAGTAGATTTCTCTCCGTTCTAAACTATCAGATGTTTGTAACTCGGGTACTGCTTGTAGTTAAAAATACATGGAGAGCACAGTGATACTTTGCAGATTTTGTTCCTTTGACAGTAGATGTTTCAGACCCGTGTATGTATTGGAATGTATTTGTTCAAGAAATATAGTATATGAAACTACCCAGTTCTTTGTGACTGAAAAAATGTTTTCAAATATATGACATTTAGATCTCACTGAAATATGTGTTCTGGATAAGAAAATGTTTTCCTTCATTCCAAAATGCTATTTAAGAAATTCCTTAGCTACTCAAAGAAATCTCGCAGCCTTTTGTGTCCACTATGACATTGTATTTAAATGTGCCAGATGAAGATATATTGTTTCATGCAAACTTATCGGTTGCAGTCTAACCTCCTAAAATCTAAATGTGAAAAATGTAGTTGATTGGATTTGATTTAATTCAGAGTTAATTAATTTAGATAATTTAGTGCTTAAAGATTTTTCTAATTAATGCATTAACCTTTTACTATGTTCATCTGGGAACAAGTCCCATTGAATTCACTGGGGATTTCACCAGAGTTGATGTACACGGAATTATGATGCACTTACAGTTTTATGCACAGAAATAAGAGAGCTATGTAAGTATAGAAAAATACTGTTGTAGTAGAGCCTGTGAGTAACGTTACAAACAGTAGTATGGGTGCCAGAAGGGGAAAAGGGTTACTCGGGAGCAGGAATCTGATGATGAGCAGCAGAGAAAGAGAATTCGGGACATACTTACAGCACCTACAGATGAGAAGTCATTTGAAGGATTCTCTGGGGATGATAATGTTGCAGACAGTAGTATGGGTGCCAGAAGGGGGGAAAGGGTTACTCGGGAGCAGGAATCTGATGATGAGCAGCAGAGAAAGAGGATCTGGGACATGCTTACAGCATCTACAGATGAGGAGTTGTTTGAGGGATTCTCTGGGGACGATGGGTCAATGAGTGAAGGAGAAGAAGGAGACACCATGGATTGGACTAAGATTAGAGAAGTGCAAGCTATTTGTGAGGCGCCAACAACTAGTGATACCTTTATGGGGTTCTCTGGGGGTGAAGACTGGCAATCAGAGGATCCAACTGAGTCTTGGGGGGATCTAAGTCTTGACAGGAGGAATTGGAGGGAAAGTCAAGAGTTCACGTGAAGAGCTAGGAGCAGCTGCAGGGGATAGTGATGGGGCGGTGGTCAGTTCATCTTCTGATGATGGTTTGTAGATAAAAGTGGGTTCAGGGTGAGGGGTCTTTGCAGAAGGCAAGGTGTTGATGTGCGTTCGTGTGCTGTGTATTGGTAAAGATTCTTGTAGACTTGCTGCTGCCTGTTTCGTGTTTAGCGTTGGATTCGGAGCTGCAGTTTGGACCTGGGCTGGTTTGGCTAAAGACGCTGCTTCTGCAGGACACTGGAGCAACGCTGTTTTGGATTTCTCCCGCTTCGGCCCTGGACTTCAGCTGACGACGCTTCTCTTCCTGCGACTCCTTTTGCTAACCATTTGTGTACTGTGCCTTTTTTGTTTTGCCTCAAAGCACTTTGTTCGACTTTTTGCTCTTCACATCCAGTTAATCTGGATTATATTTCTGTTTACCTTTTGGACCAGGTCTGGTTTGGTTTTTTGAGTTTTGACCAGTGGAACTGCATTTTAGTTTCTCTGCGTTCCTTTTCTTTTGTTTTAATAAACTCTGATTTGAAGCCACTTTTAAGTCTGGCCCTTTAAGGCGTCTGTGATTCCAACAAATACCTTGTGGATATGTATGGATTCATAAATATATCTTTGTTATTTTATGCAGATCCAGCGAGGACTTATCATATATGTATGTTTCTTCAAAGGGGCCAGTGAAGAAATTACATCTAAAATGGGTAGGTATTTTTTTTCAAAGGCACAAAATTTCAAAAGCAGGCAATTGAAAATAGCCCTAAAAATAAATAAGCAACTCTAGTGGCGACATTGAATCTAACATATGATAATAAGGAGTGATTTAATGAGGTTTTGCATTAAAATAATTAAAGCATCTCTCAGGGGGAAGTTAGTCTGTGCAACTGTTTCATTCTGAATTGTGCTACATATAAGTCCAATGTATTTTTTAATTAACTGGCTCTTACTGAGGCAGCTGTTAATAAGCTTGCAGAGGCACAGTGTGTTATTAATATAGTACCATATTTAGCTTTAGACCTGGGGCTCTTTTGAAATATCAGCTGAGTTGACTGCATTTTTTAATTTTTTTTATTTTCTTGTCTTTTAAAAACTTTAATTTTATCATAAATATTTATGGGTATTTTAGGAGGGCACACAATTGGTCTCAGGTCCTCTCCTCAGGATATTTGTGGCCAGGTTTTTTTCTCTCGGGGTGTATCTACACTGTGGAATAAATGCAGACTTTCACCACTTTCAATGCCATGGCACAATGCTGAGGGTCCTGGAATTTGTAGATTGGCGGCACACCGGTGCTCTGTGGCAAAGAAGGCTAAAGACCTTGTAAAACGACAACACCCACGATTCATTACCATTGAGTCATGGCAGTTAAACTGGTGTCAAACTGTATTCATTCTACAGTGTAGATGTATTCTCAGAAACAAGCAATCCATAGGGAACAGCATCTGAGGGCCCTTCTACGCTACCATATAAAATCTAGATTATCTGCTTTGAACTGGATTATATGGCAGTAGAGATTCATATCATCCAGTTCAAAGCAGATAATGTGGATTATCTGTTTTGGTAATCTGTATTATATGGCAGTGTAGAAGGGGCTTGATTTTGCTTGAAAAAGACAAAAGAATTAGGTTACAGCAGCCACTCTCCCATATACAGAAGTACTTTTTAAAACAGGTCAAGAAAAACAAACCTTTCACATATAACAGTTCCATGGATTCCACCGCCCTGACCAGAGCTGTTCTCTGAGTAGCAGTTCATCTACTTCTAGAGAGTAAGAGGTTTATAGGACCTCTTCTAAAACGTAAATACTTCTTCTGCCCAAAGCAGAATACAAGATAGTACCTCTTCCATTTCTTGTTCATGTTCAGCTGAGTTTTTCTCCAATATGGCCAGCGCCTTCCACCATACAATTGAAGGCTATGTGGCACTCACAGCTCTCTCCTGGAAATGTTTCTGCCATCTCCTGGCATCTGTTGCTTCTGAGTCAGCTCACTCTACCTAATGTTTGAGTTGGCTCAGCTAGGAAGAGTGACAGCCCCTTCAGTGTAATTAATTAATGCAAGTTGTCATAGATGTATCATCTTGTTTTCTGCTGCCCAGGAGACTAGGATGTGAAACAATGGCTTCAAACTACAGGAAAGGAGATTCCACCTGAACATTAGGAAGAACTTCCTCACTGTGAGAGCTGTTTGGCAGTGGAACTCTCTGCCCCGGAGTGTAGTGGAGGCTCCTTCTTTGGAGGCTTTTAAGCAGAGGCTGGATGGCAGTCTGTCGGGGATGCTTTGAATGCGATTACCTGCTTCTTGGCAAGGGGTTGGACTGAATGGTCCATGAGGTCTCTTCCAAGTCTATGATTCTATGATTCTTCAAAAGTTGCTATTAAATGTGTCTAATGCCGGGGGGGGGGGGGGGGCATTTCCACCATATCTGAAGTTCCTCTCAAATCCTCATGGGCAAAATGAAAAAATTACACTTTTCCAAAAAATAAAATGGCTCCAAAAAGTCCTTGGAAAAATAAAGGCACTTCCACCATGTTTGGAGCCCACCCTGGTCTAATTTAGTCAAGAAAGGCCTTTTTTGGAACAGGAGGCAAACGGTGCCATCCCCCTTTCATTGTATTTACTGGGTTTTTTTGAGTGCATTCCTTAGGGCCAGGAATTGTCAAATCAACAATTTGTAAAATACTCTTGGAGCCTTTTTAACTGAAAGAAAAAACATAAATGTAATAAATACGCCTCTGCTGCATCTAAGATGGCCCAGAAAAGACCCCAAAAATGGATGTGTTTGGGGAACTTTTTTGTTGGAGTGGGTGCAGAGGGGGTACAGTCTTCCATATTCTCCTTGGAAGCTAATGGGACTTCCCCTTTCCACAGTTGCCATCCCTGGATTAATTTATGAGCTTACAATTAGAACAGTTTCATGTGTAACCATGTTCCATTTCAGACATTTACAACCAGAGCGTTTCAAATCTATGATTTAGATGTATGCACTCCTTCATCCGCCAATGTGTTCCTTTTCTTTCTCTCATTTTCTAGTCCACAGTAACTATTATTTGTGTTTCTGAATTTGATAACTGTGGTTATCAAAATGAGGGTTTTCCTTCAGAATCAGAGGCTGACTAGATAAAATGTAAAATGCCATTCTGGCCATCCTGGAACATACACACATTTTCTACTGCATTTTCTTAAGCAATATATAATCATGCTTAATGTGCTCTGTGCATATTTATTATATAGATAGGACATTACAGAAACACATTGTAGATGTAAACTTATGTCCCTGGTCACCTATTTCAAACGCAACAGCATGGACAGTCTTCTCACACAAAAAAAGCATCCATAAGTACTGGAGTCTAGAAAATTGAAAATTGTCAAAAAGATTAACTTTTCTAAGGCCTAGTATGAATAAATGTCACACTCAAGATCTCTTGATAGTTGCACATGCTCTGCTTAATGTTTAGAACTTCCTTTTGAAGTATTTTTGAAGATGGCTTCTACACCTGAAGACATTTTATGGAGCAAACAGTAAAAGCTGACCTAACTACATTTGAGGTAGATAAGCAAACTTTAAACTTTTCCCTTGAACCCTGGAATCCATTCATTTATTTTTTAAAATTTGTTGTACATTTTAAAGTTCTAACAATAGGGTTTCATACATACTGTATTCCTCTTAAGATGAAAGTGATAACATAGGAAGGGAATCTCTATATTGGGAGAAAGGTTGAATAAAAATCAATTATAATAAATAATAATGTTAACATAGGAATCCTTACAATCAATTGAGTGTCAAATCATTGTTTAAGAAGCTTATTCAAGGAAGAGTTTGAGAAATAGGTATAACTGGAGACTTGCACCTGTACTGTTATTAAATGGTTATTAAATATTTGGAAAAGAAAGTTGAAGTGACTACAATGCCCCATAGCACCTAATGAAGTTAGGTTAAAAGTATGATTGCGTGTTCAAAGAACAATAGAACCAACCAAAAACTGCAATTTGTAAAAACCAGAAAATGTATTATCTCAATAGCTTTCATGAATAGAAATCATTGCTAGTCTCAGTCATGGTACTCCCTTGTAACATATTTGCAGACTTTAAAATTTTTAGAAAAATAAATCTTATGTAGCCAGTAGATGGAGCTAATATACAGGTAAATATTCACACCCCTGAACTAAGGACCTGGTTATTGTAAAATACACAAATACTTGCTTTATTTGTGCGTGGATATATCGTTTTTCTATCTGTTAGTCAAGTTTATTTCATAGTGTAAGTACTGTGGCACATTCTTAAAATGTTAACAGTTGTGCCAGACTGATGTTTTTAGAGTCTTTCTGACTAAACAGAAGGATATAAATATTAAAAATAAAGAAATAGGCAGGATTTAACAGGCTGTCTAGCTAATGTATAACTTTGTTAAAGCCTACTAACTCTGTTTTCCCCTCTGTTTTTGCAGTCAATACACTCTTGAATGTGAAGTTAAGTGAAATTGAAGGTGGGAAATATGTTTCTATTCTGGATTTGCCAGGAGACATCTTAATAATACCTCAGGCCACACTGGGTGGTAAAATAAAGGGAAGAGGCATGCAATATCACTCCAATATTGAAAAGGACATTGGGCTGGCACTCTATTCCCAGTTTGTGGTTCAGTGTGAAAGAGAACTGGCTGCTAATGCCAAGTGTTTCGAGGCTGGTGTTATTCTCAGGCATGGCACATATGGAAACCGGCAAGTGCTGACGGTGGATACAAATGGACCTTTCACTCATATGATTGAATTTTGACATTTTTAAGTAAGACATATAGTCTGACAAATACAGTACTATTGTGCCGATAGGCAGCAATATAGTTAATTTCATTCAGATGTTTGAGAGAAATGAAAAGGCTTCAGTAAATGAATATCAGGTTAAATAAATGTTACTGCTTTATGATAAGTATTCTCAATCTGTCTTCTTCCTTTATATAGTCAGGAATATAATTCCTGATTTATGATAAATGGAGCTTGACCAGGAGATTGCTAATTTTTGATGCAAAGCTACTAATCGTGACATTTCTTTTTCCCTTCTCACTCCCTAATTTCCTTCATGACTACATAGTCTTCAATGCTATTAGGATATCCGTGGTTGGAATCAATATTGTTGTAAAACAACCCACACTTTAAATATCAGATATTAATCCAATACTGTCAGTTAACAAAACTGGAAAATCCAGAACTGACATATATGACTTATTGATGACTGTTTCGCTGTTATAAAAAGAAATTATAAATTCAAAATTAAGCAATATTAAGAAGCTTTTCCAACAATGGGGTGATTTACAAACGCCTAAATACAAATAACTATTACATAGAGAACCTTTCTGGTATAGTGGTTTTAGTGTTTGACTAGAATTCTGGGAGTCCGGGGTTCAAATTCCCAGTTAGCCATGGAAACCTGCTGAGTTACCTTGGGCAGTCACATTTTCAACCTCAGAAGAAGGCAATGGGAAAACTCCTCTGAACCATATTGGATTCCCCTTGAGGCTATTGTAAGTTGAAAATTACTTGAAGGCATCCCTCTCTGAATGTCTCTGGAGAAGTGTGATGAAAATAATCAAAGGAATGAGGAATGGTTATGGAAGCTGGGTGCGGTGGGGAAGGCTCAGGGGGGACATGATAGCTGTGATGCCTCATGGGCCTTGTAGTCCTGTTCCTAGTACTATTGTGGCAGATGAAGATGAAAACATGGGGTTTTCGCCGGTTCAACAAGAGCTGGAGTCTCTTCACCTGCCGGATATTGACGTTTGCCCTCAAGAATTCAGTAAACCAGGCCTTGGGCAGTACTCCCCTCCGTTTCCCAGGAAGGAATCTTATTCTAAAGACAGGGGAGTCAGAGAAGCTAATCGGAGAAGTCTAAGAATCGCTGCCAAACAAATGGCTGATTAGGTCTGCTTCCCTTGGGAAATTCTAAGGAGTCTTGCATCTGGACAGAGTTGGGTTTCGCTTCTCGTTCTCTAGGGAAAGAGATTGTTGGCGGGAAAACGAGACCCAATATAGGGGTTTGGCGCGAGAGATTCCTTGCGGAGTCAATTGATCAGCTTCAGGAGAGAGATCGTGTGTGGACTTCGTAATCCCAGTTCCTTGCTTCCCGGATCGAGTTTCAAGCCTTGCCCAGCCTTGCTGTTTAACCACGGACCCTGCTCCATGCTTCACGTTTTGCCTTGTCTCCAGTCTCGGACCTAGCCAAGAATCAAGTTTATTTCCAGCCTTGTTGTCAAGTTTCAATGGACTTCTAAGACTCTGACATTTCCCCACACTATTGCTTGGCAAGAGTGTGTGTTTCGGTCAAGTGGATTAAAACTTTGAACTCTAATATCATTTATTGGACAATACATTTTTGGACTATATTTGACCTCTTTTGAAAGGTCTGTTTCTGAACTATATTCTTCACTTGTTTTTATTGATTTTATATATTTCTTTAATAAAGATATTAGATAGAGACTGGCCTCTGTGTAAGGTTATTGGTGCCCAGCTGCCAGGGTTCTGACAATAGCCATGTTTAAATGCCTTATTGAGAAGGGGAAAGCTTGTTTCTGCTGTTCTAGAGACTAGGACACAGCAATGGATTCCAATTGCAGGGGGGGGGGGAAGATTCCACCTAAACATTAGGAAGAGCTTCATGACAGAGAACTATTTGACAATGGAATGCTTCCTTGGAGTGTGGTGGAATCTCCTTCTCTGGAAGTTTCTAAGTAGAGGCTGTCGGGAGTTGTTTGACTGTGTGTTCCTGTATCGCAGGAGGTTGGACTGGACGACCTTTGTGGTTTCTACCAACTCCGATTCTATGATTCTAACAACAGTAAACAATTGTATAAGTTATGTTTCACAGCATTCTCTTTTTACCATGTTGTGATATGATTAAAAATGTACACTATGGCATAATAAACACCAAGGGGAGCACAGAAAGAGTTACAGTCTCTTCTGATCTCCAGTCTAATATCTTTCTCTGGATCCTTCATCTCCCTGGTTTGGGTCAATAAGTGGAATAGATCTCCAGAAGAGTCTGCAATGGTACTGAGGCACTTTGTTAAATTCCATTCTTCCTGAATGCCTGGAAACTTACACACCCTTTTCCAAATCCCACCATCTCAAGCATTCCCGGCTTGAAAAGTAAAAACTAACTGCCATACAGGCAGGCAGCTTGTTTGTGGTAAATTGATTGTATTGAATCTTTAACTTCCACTGGCCGAGATATTTGTATTTTCTGCTGCAGCCTACAAAAAGGTAAGCTGCTATTGAACTGAACAATGAAACCAGGTCACTCTTAGAAGAAGAGAAATAATTTATGTTGTATCCTCTTTGGTTTTATGACCTAAATCCAGTGACTCATTGGATATGCCCACTAGCATGACAGGACTTTCATTCTCTGCACTGCTTGCATATTTTCTCTGGAGGCTTCCTGTCTCCCCAGAGAAGGTTTTGAGAGTTTACTGGAGACTGGGAAATGCAGAATTTCAGGGAAGGACACATCCCTTCTCCTTTTTCTGCTGATGGAACTACTTAATAACACAATTGGACCCCCCTACTTTGCTTTTTACCATTTCAAATATTTGGATTCACCTTGATGAGAATGAAGTTACAGTTCCTGTATTCCAATATGTATTGAGGTAAATCCATGAGGGATTTTGATGGCTAAAGAATTTCCTTGTTCCTTATACAGGCAGTTCCCGAGTTACAAACAATCAACTTACAAACAATTCATAGTTACAAATGGGGGTGAGACAACAGGAAGTGAGAGAAATCTACCCCTCAGAAGGTAAATCAATTCCTGAAAGTGTTATCACTGGAGAAAGGGGGCACCACTGAAGCTTTATCATTAATCCTTGTTTCCACAACAGGCCATTTTTTTCAAAATCAAATTATCACAGGGACAGAAAGAGGTGAAATCTACTGAACGGGCACAGTGAGCAAAACGAATACCACACGTTAGCCCTTTCTTATGCTATCCAAAGCTAATATATCGATATATTTCACTGGAGTTACACTTAAAAATGTACCTGTTCTGACTTACAAACAAATTCAACCTAAGAACAAACTTACAGATCCCAGCTCATTTGTAACTTTTGGGAACTGCCTGTAATGGGGTTATTCTCTTGGAAACAACATGTAAAAATAAATATATTCATTGAACAAGTTAATTTAATTGGTACATTTAATTAATTCTGCTTGACTGCTCTGAATTTAACCATAGTAATTCATGCCCATTTTAATCATACTTCAGTATCGGTCACAGTACATCCCCCTTAAATAAGTACAGACTAAAACTGAGAATGTAAGGAGCTTAGGGTGTTAATATGTGCCATTTTTAAAAGGAGATTGTAACACATTTTAGATTATGGATGAAGATGGGGAGTGGTATTATGGAAACATTAATAACAGGGTGTTGTCCTCATCTGCACTGTATTTAGTGCTTCTCTATTTCTAACAGAATAGCCTATTTTAAAACTGTCAGAAACTGGGAGGTTATATCTTAATTGGAGTACAATGAGCGTAATTCTATTCTAAATTGGTCACAAGTGCTGGTATAGCTAGGGTGCAACTTGAGTTACTTAATTTAAAATGTTAAAGGCAAATTCACAGTTCACTTTGGGATTACAAGCATATGTCAGTTTCTAACAATTACACTCTTTTTAAATAAAGTCTTCTCATTTTCACCGAACCACCATTGTTCTCCTTGTCATTTATCTATATCGAAGTTTGTTTCAGTATCAGGAGCTCTGTGGCATCTACACTGATTCCGTTAATATGTTTCTGAACCAATTTTAACATCTTGAAAATCAGGGCATACATACCTTGGTAGCAAGTTACATAAAGACGGTCTGCTGCTGTATGAACATCTCTGGGCCCCAGAATCAGTGCCAGAGGCCCATTTTACTTGCTATTAAGTAAGAATTTATTGTACAGGGAGTTCCTGAGTTACAAACATCTGACTTACAAACAACTCATAGCTAAGAATGTGGGTGAGAGAACAGGAAGGGAAATCCACTCCTGGAAGAGTTATCATGGGGAAAAGGGGTCTCCGCTGAAGCTTTATCACCAATCCTTGTTTTCACAACAAGCCAAAATTTTCAAAATCCAATTCTCACAAGGACAGAAAGTGAGGTAAAATGTTCTGAAGAGGGGCATGGATAGCAAAACAAACACCACAGTGGTGTTAACCCATCCCTATGCTATCCAAAGTGTGTGTGTGTGTGTGAACAAACCTATAGAACCTGCCTGTATTGGCTAGTGCAGTCATGGGCCAACTTCAGCCTTCCAGGTGCTTCGGACTTCAACTCCCAGAAATCCCAGCCAGCTTACTGGTTGTTAGGAATTGTGTTAATTTAATTCTAAAACTCGGAAGGCCGAAGTTTGTTCATGCCTGGGCTAGCATGAATGATAGGGCCATTCTGCAACAATGTCCCAGTATGTGATATGGGCAAGTAGAAAATGACCCTCATCATGAAAACATTGGTCAAAACGAACACAAAAGGGCCACTTCTTTCTGCCCTGTTTTTTTTACAGAATTGTAACACTACTGGTCTGGGATAAAAGAGTACCCCACCCCACTTTTTAAGGATTTTAGAAGATTATACGATTTCTGATGTGCATGCTTCATCAGTACATTTGGCACAACATCAAGACCACAGTTGTTACTCATTGTAATAACAATTACGCTTAAAAGCATGATGCATTATTGCTGGAACCTTACTGAAAGCCAGTTTCTATACTGATGGCAAAAACCGCTTCTCATTAGTCAGTGCTATTTTTGTTCATTATGGAATATCTTCAAAGTGAAAAAAAATCAGTGGTCCAGATATTTTTCCTTCCTTTAATGGAGTTCAGTTCAGTTAAAAAAAACAAACATCATGATACTTTGTGCAAGGAGGCTTGAGCCTTGGGAATCCACTCAGAGCAATGAAAATACTGTATTTTCATATCTGAAGGAACACGTTGGTTCAGAAGAAGGTTGTTTATGTTCTGGGTCTTGTAGTACTCTTGTATTACCCATAATCTCTTGTTAATATTGTATTCTAAAAAAACAGCCATGTTAATCTGTTTTAGCATAAAAAGACATACAAGAATCAAGTAGTATCTTGACTCACTGTGATTGAGACTACTTTGAGACTAACAGAAATGTCTAGCAGTAATTTCTTCTAGTCATAAAATCCATAATGCATCTGATGAACTGGCTTGTAGTCTAGTTTATGCTAGAAATACCTTTCTCCCAGTTAGTCATTCTGTGATGTCTTCTTATACTGCATAAATAAGACGGAGCGTACTTTTAACCTGCTGGTAGATTTTTTTTTCTTATAGAAATGGGTTGGCTTCTCTGTGATCAGCATACTAGCCATGAATCATAGAATCATAGAATACTAGAGTTGGAAGAGACCTCATGGGCCATCCAGTCCAACCTCCTGCCAAGACGCAGGAAATCGCATTCAAAGCACCCCCAAAAGATGGCCATCCAGCCTCTGTTTAAAAGCCTCCAAAGAAGGAGCCTCCACCACAGTCCAGGAGAGAGAGTTCCACTGCCGAACAGCTCTCACAGTAAGGAAGTTCTTCCTGATGTTCAGGTGGAATCTCCTTTCCTGTAGTTTGAAGCCATTGTTCCGCGTCCTAGTCTGCGGGGCAGCAGAAAACAAGCTTGCTCCCTCCTCCCTATGACTTCCCCTCACATATTTGTACATAGCTATCATGTCTCCTCTTAGCCTTCTCTTCTGCAGGCTAAACATGCCCAGTTCTTTAAGCCGCTCCTCGTAGGGCTTGTTCTCCAGATCTTTGATCATTTTAGTTGCCCTCCTCTGGACACATTCCAGCTTGTCAATATCTCCCTTCAACTGCGGTTCCCAGAATTGGACGCAGTGTTCCAGGTGTGGTCTGACCAAGGCAGAATAGAGAGGGAGCATGACTTCCCTGGATCTAGACGCTATACCCCTACTGATGCAGGCCAAAATCCCATTGGCTTTCTTAGCAGCCACATCACATTGCTGGCTCATGTTTAACTTGTTGTCCACAAGGATTCCAAGATCTTTTTCACATGTATTGCTGTCTAGCCAGGCGTTATCTTTGCATTCCATTTTTTCTGCCGAAGTGAAGTATCTTGCATTTGTCCCTGTTGAACTTCATTTTGTTAGTTTCGCCCCATCTCTCTTGTCTGTTTAGATCATTTTGAATTCTGCTCCTTTCTTCTGGAGTGTTGGCTATCCCTCCCAGTTTGGTGTCATCTGCAAACTTGATTATCGTGCCTTCTAACCCTTCGTCTAAATCGTTAATAAAGATGTTAAACAGAACCGGGCCCAGGACAGAACCCTGCAGCACTCCACTCGTGACTTCTTTCCAAAATGAAGACGACGCATTGGTGAGCACCCTTTGGGTTCATTTGCTTAGCCAATTACAGATCCACCTAACTGTAGTTTTGTCTAGCCCACATTTTACTAGGTTGTTTGCCAGAAGGTCATGGGGGACTTTGTCGAAGGCCTTACTGAAATCTAGGTACGCTACATCCACGGCATTCCCTGTATCAACCCTATCTCTATCGAAAAAAGAGATCAGATTAGTCTGGCATGACTTGTTTTTGGTAAATCCGTGTTGACTATTAGCAACTAGCAATTAGGTGTTTGCAGACCACTTCTTTAATGATCTTTTCCAGAATCTTGCCTGGTATCGACGTGAGGCTGACCGGACGGTAATTGTTTGGGTCGTTCTTTTCTCCCTTCTTAAAGATAGGGACCACATTTGCCCTCCTCCAATATGCTTTTGATATAATCCCATATGGCTTTATTATCAATACAGTGCATCCACAGTATCTGCTGGGGTTTAGTTCCAGGCCCCTATGGTTACCAAAGTCCATGGATGCTCAAGTCCTATTACATACAATGATGCAAAATGCCATTCTTTATAGAAAATGGCGAAGAACTGCAATGAGTGCTGAAGAGAGCCTGAGGATCTGTGAAATAGTAGGAAGCTACACCAAGGTGTACCTGCACATCATTGGCTCATGGCAAATTCAAGGTTTGTTTTTTTGGATTTCCCCCAGAATATTTTCAAGCCATCACTGGTGAATGCAGAATCCATGGATAGTATATAATCAGAATTACTGATCTTATTCCTCATTAAGTAATAATGTCCCCTTTCTTCTTCAAAAGCCTAAATCAGAGCCAATGGAAAGCTAACACCTAGAATTCTTTTAAACTCTGCAATATTATCCAGTGCAACATTAGACCATTCATAAATGGCTGAAATATATACGGCAGAAGAAGGATGTTAATATATAGCCAAAAATATTTTATATACCAGTCACTGAATTCATTCGGATTTATACTGAAGTATGAACAAACAAACCTTCAGGGCTTCAAGTGGTTTCTTAAATTTAATCTGGTGTATGGCTACTACGTAGTTATCTAGAGGGAAAAGCAGTCAAATCTAATCTATATCAAAATGAGGAAATAACTCTTTTAATATGAAACTGGTGTTTGTTCTTGTTTTCAGGGGCATGTTTCAAGGAATTGTTTAAAATAAAATTGAATCGTATAAAAAGGAAGAATCGATAAACTGGCATATATGTTTCTAACTGTTAAAGTCAATTACAACTGCAAAGAAACAACCATCCTCGTGTAAAGGTAAAAGTTTTCCCCTGACATTAAGTCTAGTCGCATCCGACTCTGGGGGTTGGTGCTCATCTCCATTTCTAAGCTGAACAGCCAGGGTTGTCTGTAGACACCTCTTAGGTCATGTGGCCAGCATGACTGCATGGAGCGCCGTTACCTTCCCGCTGAAGCAGTACCTATTGATCTACGTACTCACATTTGCATGTTTTTGAGCTGCTAAGTTGGCAAAAGCTGGAGCTAACAGCAGGAGCTCACCCCTCTCCCTGGATTTGAACCACCAACCTTTCAGTCAGCAAGTTCAGCAGCTCAGTGGTTTAATCTGCTGCACCACCTGGGGCTCCCTTAAAAACATCACATTCAATATTAAAATCACACAATTCCGAAATCGTAGTCTGAGGCCGTTCCATACAAGATGTTTATGAGTAAACAAGATACGTTATTTTTCAAATAAGAGTTTTTTTGTTTTTTAATCTCTGAGTGCATATTTTAAACTAAGAGGTCTTAAGGGAGTGTGTATCTTTTGGGCAATTACAACTGCAAAGAAACAACCACCCTCAGCTAACCAAATACATATTTTTGTAGTGGGGTGTCTTTGTCCTTGGCAGTTCAAAGACATGGTTCATCAGTTTAACAGCTGAGTTACCTGTGTACCATGACATGAATGCTTGTAAATATCAAGAGTTGGCTTCTAACAAGGTCGTGCTTTTCTTGAGTAGTGGTTTTCAAAAGGTGGTCTTCACATATTCCTGGAGATTCACATTTGCCAAACGGATATGTGCACAAAAACTGGGTACTGTACAGTTATTTCCCAATAGGGTTGTTGTGTGTTTTCTGGGATGTTCCAGAAGTATTATCTCCTGATGTATTGCCCACATCTATGGCAGGCGTCCTCAGAGGTTATGACGTATATGGAGAAACTAAGCAAGGAAGGTTTAAGTATCTGTGGAAGGTCCAGGGTGGGGGAAAGAACTCTTGTCTGTTGGAGGCCAGGAAAGGAGATTCCACCTGAACCTCAGGAAGAACTTCCTGACTGTGAGAGCTGTTCGGCAGTGGAACTCAATGTACAAACACTGTGGTGGAGGCTCCTTCTTTGGAGGCTTTTAAGCAGAGGCTGGATGGCCATCTGTTGGGGGTGCTTTGAATGCAATTTCCTGCTTTTTGGCAGGGGGTTGGACTGGATGGCCCATGAGGTCTCTTCCAACTCTACTATTCTATGATTCTATGAATGTTGTAATTAATCACCTTGATTAGCATTAAATGGCCTTGCAAAGTTCATGTCCTGGCCTGGGGGGAATCCTTTGTTCAGAGTCGTTAGCTGCCCCTGATTGAGTCATGTCTGGAATTCCTCTTTTTTCAGATTGTGGTTCCGTACTTACTGTTCTGATTTTGGAGGTTTTTTAAAAAAAAATACTGGTAGCCAGATTTTGTTTTATTTTCACGGTTTCCTCCTTTCTGTCGAAATTGTCTACACGCTTGTGGATTTCAATGGCTTCTCTGTGTAGTCCGACATGATAGTTGGTGGAGTGGTCCAGCATTTCCCAATCGGTTATGCAATAAGATGAGCGAAGAGCTGAAATAGAACCGGAATGCGCGACTAAATTATTAGAGGGTAGAAAGGTGGTTTCCTTCTGAGGCCTTGTAGGCCGCTCGATGGCTCCGAGGCCGATTAGACAAGCCTGTGTGTAAAAGAGAGAGCGATGGAGGCGGGCAACGAAGGAGGGAGGGCGAAGGCGCCACCGTAGGCCCCTCCTCTCCTCCTCATTGAAGGCTTGGGCTTCCCTGAGTCAGGCAAGAAGAAGGAGAAGAAGGGACTCCGCCCTGTGAGGAGGAGGAGGAGGACGACGAGGCTTCCCTCCCGGGGCAGCTGCAGGGAGGCCGGCCAGGAAAGAAAGAAGCCCACTCCTTTCTTTGTGCCAGCCAAGAAGCCTTCCAGTGAGGAGGAGGAGGGAAAAAAGGCGGCTTTTGCGAGGCAGTAAGTAAGGCTGTGTCCTCACTGTGGTATGAATGCAGTTTGATACCGCTTTTAACAACTGCTGTGGAACCCTGGGAGTTGTAGTTGTCCGTTCCCAAGAGATACCTCAGCAAAGCACAGCTTCTTCCAGGATGCCACTGCAGTTAATGAGTCGAACTCCTCAATATAATACTCTTCTAGAACAGCCATGGGTAAACTTGGGCCCTCAGGGGGTTTTGGACTTCAACTCCCATCATTCCTCACGGCCTCAGGCCCTTTCCTTTTCCCCCTCAGCCGCTTGAGGCCGTGAGGAATGATGGGAGTTGAAGTCCAAAACCCCCTGAGGGCCCAAATTTGCCCACGCCTTTTCCAGGGCACTAAAAGTCTGCAACTTTATTTTTATTGGGGAGAAAGGGATATATATGTCTTCGTACTGATTGGGTGTATCCCAAAGGAGATGGTTTGGGAGGGAGGCAACCTGTCAGGAAGCTTCCCTGAAAATAATGACAGGGGAGAAAAGAGGCTCCCCAGGATATGTTTCCTAGATTTGTTTCCCTGGATACCAGTTCAAAGAGGAGGGTTTGCTTACTCCCTGCATGGGCGAACTTGGGCCCTCCAGGTGTTTTGGACTTCAGCTCTCACAATTCCTAGCAGCATAGAGCAGTGGTTCCCAACTTTTTTTTTTTTTTTGAGAAACTGCAAGTCGCTTCTGGTGTGAGAGAATTGGCCGTCTGCAAGGACGTTGCCCAGGGGACGCCTGGATGTTTTGATGTTTTTACCATCCTTGTGGGAGGCTTCTCTCATGT
Organism: Anolis carolinensis; assembly: GCF_035594765.1. NCBI lineage: Eukaryota > Metazoa > Chordata > Lepidosauria > Squamata > Anolidae > Anolis > Anolis carolinensis. The sequence goes on along the minus strand of NC_085841.1, from coordinate 323,752,400 downwards.
CCCCGCATGGAGCTAGCTGGCCCTGATAGAGAGAACTCATCCGCGCTCTCCCCGGGTTGGATTCGAACCGGCAACCCTCAAGTCAGCAACCCAACTTTCAAGTCATAAGTCCTGCTGGCACAAGGGCTTAACCCACTGCGCCATCGGGGGCTCTCAACCTGGGGTCCCCAGATGTTTTGGCCTTCAACTCCCAGAAATCCTAACAGCTGGGATTTCTGGGAGTTGTCGGGCAAAACATCTGGGGTCCCACAGGTTGAAAACCACTGCCATAGAGGAACGCAGTTTGAAACCACTTGTAACCACCATTCCGTAATGCTATGAGATCATAGGAGTTACAGTTTTATAAGGTCTTTAGCCAAAGAGCACTGGCACCAATTAACGTGGTATCAAACTGCATTCATTCAACAGTACAGATGCAATCCCTGTCAGGCTCTATCAGTGTGTTTAGTGATGAGCAAAAAGGCTGTTTCCCAATTTGTTCAGTATGTCTCCCTCTCTCTAGAGAGAGAGAGAGAGAGAGAGAGAGAGAGCATGTGTAAAATAGATAGCATTTTGCACAAGCACTGACCTTCATTTGCAAATCTTAATAGATCAATTTTTCGTTTTTGTGATGTTGATTGATGTATTTTATGATGCTTTTATTTTCTCGGTTTTAATGGTTTTAATTATATTGTTTTTGTTATGTGTTTTAATTTTGTTCCTTGATTTCTGTTTATTCTGGGTTTGGTCCATTTGTAAGCTGCCCCGGGTCTCTTCGGGGAGATGAAGGCGAGTTATAAGAATAAATATATTATTATTATTATTATTATTATTATTATTATTATTATTATTATTATTACCCTTGGTATTCACTGGGGTGTAGTTCCAGGATCCTCCATGGATGCTTAATTCCCATTTATTACTGTTGTTCATAAAGTTGGATGGGGTCACAAGGATGATCCAGTCTAACCACATTCTGGCATGCAGGAACACACAATCAAATCACTCCCAGCAGATGAACATCCAGCCTTTGCTTAAAAATTTCCAGAAAAAGATATTCCACCACTCTTCAATGCAACATATCCCACTGCCAAACTGCTTAGCGGAATAACTGTTGTTGTTTTGTTGTTATTTTTGTTACACAGTGGTATGGTTAAACGTCATCCCATATATAAAATAGCAAAACATTGTTTGCTTTTGAGAAGGAAAATTGGAATATTTTCAGGCACTGGCTGGTAAGAGCTGTTTGTTGTTTTGGCATGTGGAGTCTCCTTCTCTGAGGGTTTTGAAGAAAAGTCTGGATGGCCATCTGTCAGGAATGATTTGGTTGTAATTTCCTGCACGGCAGGGTGTTGGACTGGATGGTCCTTGTGGTTTATTTCACCTCAAATGTCCATGATTTATGAATCTCTGGCTGTAGAATTCATGTAAACAGAATCCATAGAATGTTGTCGAAGGTTTTCGTGGCCGGAATCACTTGGTTGCTGTGAGTTTTCCAGGCTGTATAGTCATGTTCCTGAAGCATTTTTTCCTGATGTTTTGCCCACATCTATGACAGACATCCTCAGAGGTTGTGAGGACCGTTGGAAACCAGGCAAGTGGGGTTTATATATCTGTGGAATGTTCAGGGTGAGAGAAAGAACTATTGCCTGCCTGAGGCAAGTGTGAATGTTGCAATTGGACGGCTTGATTAGCATTGAATAGCCTTGCATCTTCAAAGCCTGGCTGCTTCCTGCCTGGGGGAAACCTTCTGTGAGAGAATGCTTTGAAACATGGCCATACAGCCCGGAAAACTCACAGCAGCCCAAAATACAGCCCAGCAGCCCAGAATCAAAATAGCAAAATGCAAAATAGCATTGGCAACATCTCAAAATGGGGGCTATTATAAAATGGGCAGATGGATCAGTCCAACAACAAATTAGGTATCAAAGGCCTTTTGGAAGAGCTAGGTTTTTAAGCTCCTACGAAAAGAGAGGAGGGTAAGGGCCTGCCTGATCTCTCTAGGAAGAGAGTTCCAAAGCCGGGGGGCCACGACGGAGAAGGCCCTCTCTCTCGTCCCCACCAACCGCGACTGCGAGGGTGGTGGGAGCGAGAGAAGGGCCTCCCCCGACGAGCGAAGAGAACGTGCGGGTTCGTAGGGGGAGATGCGGTCTCTAAGGTAGGTGGGTCCCAAACCGTTTAGGGCTTTGTAGGTGATAACCTGCAGCTTGAATTGGGCCCGGAAAGTAAACGGCAGCCAGTGGAGCTCCTTAAACAGAGGCGTTGAACGCGCCCTGTAATTTGCTCCAATTAGAAGCCTTTTTAAAGCCTGAATGAGCAAATCTGGGTTGCTCTCCGTTAATTGAAATCTGCAGAAGATACTTCAGCTACATTTCATGAAAAGGAAGCTCAGCCTGTTTAGCAAGCCTTGCAAACGCTGATTTAGTAAATGTTATCGATAAATGTCTGAAACAGCCACTAGGTAATACTTAGGGGAAAAAACTGGGACCCCAACATTGAGCTAGGGCCCCATTTGGGGTCAGGACTCACAGTTTAAGAAGCACTGCCTTAGGATATTTTCCTTAGTTAAAGATTTCAGAAAAACTTTCTGACATTTTTAAACACCCTGCTGATACACATTAGATGCTCTATGATCTTACACTTACTTGGATGTACATAGATAAAAGTCCTGCTCATTTATGTAACTTTGTTAGTGTTATAGTTAGTTCTAAACAAACATGATATAGTGATTTGAGTGTTAGAGTAGGGTTCAAATTTGCACTGGGCCATGGAAACCCCCAGGGTGAGTTTGGGCAAGTCATGCCTCAGGAAGGCAAATGCAGACCCCCTCCTGACAGATCTTGCTAAGAAAACCCTATAATATGTTTGCCCTAGGATTGCCATGAGTTGAAGGAACACAACAATAAAATAGCCCATTTCATTACAAATGCTATTATACTAGAATATCATCAACAATACAAGAACCACATAAAACAGTAAAACTTCAGAAACAAACACCTTTAGATTAAAGATAAATTTAAGCCTAGTAGATTAAGTGCATGCAGCAAAGGCTATTTCAAAAGCCTTGGAGAAGTCTGAGATCTGCTGCTAATATGGCCTCAAAGTAGGTTCTAGGCTAGCTTGCCTGCAAGGAATGTTCCAAATATGAGTGCCTAGATGTTGAAAAACTCTCTTTGCTATAATCAAACACCAGCAAGATATGGCTGCAGTATTCAGTCCTAGTTAGCAGCTATATTTTGAATTAATTGCAGTTTCCAGAGGTTCTTCAAAGACAGCCTATTTATAGCATGTTGTATTAGAAGGTTATTAGAGATTACTGAACACATACACATTCATGAGGAATATATCAAAATAAGGACCGGAAAAGCTCTGTTACAATGTCTTGGAGGCTTGTGGATACAACATGTTTCTCTCAGTAGGAATGAAGAGTATTTTATGTGTGAAACATTAAAAGAACAGTAAAGATTTAAGAGAAGGATGCGATGGTTTGAATCAGGATTCTTATCACACTACATCTGTCATACTGTTATTGATATATCCAGGCAAGTTGTACTATGTATATAAAATTATATTTTTGGACAACGGACTACACAGTTGTATCCTGCAGAAAGCGGCATTAGTAAAGTTGTGTTTGTGGGACTATTGCTCGTGTTGTAGCACACTAAAAGGCACAGAATAGCTTGAGAATGCACATTGCCATTATGCATTGCAGTTACACAGTAAATTCTTCACCATGAGTAATAACCATTGATCTGCATATGTTGTGCTATGTTGGTATTCAGTACAGGTTGAGTATGCCTTACTCTAAATGCTTGGGACCAGAAGCGTTTGGGATTTTGGATTTTTATAAATTTTGGAATTTGACATATATGTACATAATCTTGGAGTTGGAACCCAAGTCTAAACACAAAATGCATTTATGTTCCATAGATATCCTATAAACATAGCCTAAAGATAATTTTAGGCAATATTTTAAATAAATCTGTGCATTTAACATTGTTGGAGTACATTGAACCACCAGTAAGCAAAGGTGCCACTATCTCAGCCACCCATGTGTACAATTTTGGATTTTGAAATGTTTTGGATTTCAGATAAGGGGATGCTCAACCTGTACAGACATAATGTAACTGTACCAAAGGATTTTACATGATGTTAATACAGTGTAGGATCTCAGCAGTCACATGTTAGCTTTCCTAGTCTCAAACTGTGTTTCTCATTAATGATACTGAATAATCAGTATCAATTGCCAGTTCTTTCTGGTTTAAATTATTCTCTGACCACACTGTCTATGACACAACTCTCCAACCATGAATACTGTATGTGTGTGTGTATGTTTTGAAAGTCAGGGAGCCATTAAAAAAATCCAAAGTCAATGTTAAGATAGGCAACAAAAAGACAACAAAAATATGTGCTAGTGTTACAGCTCTGCAAGGAGAATGTTGCTGAAAACAGGGAAGGGAATAACCTTGACTTAATTTCAAAGTCATGTTTTCTGCATTGTACCTTAAGACATAATGAAGAAAGGGGTCTGCTAACCCATTAGCATTACGGAAAATCAAACCAAAACGAAGTCTATACTGGCTCGGTCGTCGCCCAGGATAAAAAGGAGCGCGGTGGATGCTGCTGATTCTGGACATCCATCGACAAGTGGGCTACGGAATCAAAATACAAATGAACAGTCACAGAAGCGGCAGAAATATACAATGCCAGAAAACCGCACAATAATAATAATAATAATAATAATAATAATAATAATAATAATAATAGTGTTTATTTATACCCTGCTTTTTCTCTCCACAAGGAGACTCAAAGCATCTAAAAGGAGACTCGTAGCTATTTTGCTAACATTGATTTCGCTGGATAGAAATCAAACTGGTGGGGTGACTGGGCCTGGAGTAGGAGGAAGGGGTCTGTTTGTGTTCTCTCAATTAACACTCTTGTACAGGATAGGAAAAGGGGAGGAGGAGAGAGATGGGGTAGCCAGGCTGGTAGTAGGAAGGCAAGAACAGTGAGAAAGGACTGTGGCAGTTGCTCTTATGGCCATGGTTGATCTGTACTTAATAGGGATTGCAATTCTGGGTTAGAATGGGGGTCTGCCACTCTTGGAATTCTCTGTTAGGTCGAGACCTGCCAACGCCACTGCCATGCAAGCAACTAGTATCAACTAAACTTTACAAAAATGATCTGACTATAAATTATCTGGATAAATGAAGGACTTTTAAACTGAAGCTGTATGACTTCTGCATATCCGGATTCCTTAGATTCCTGCACCAACAGAGGGTTGGAATGAATGGTGTTTTGAGTCCTTTTACAGTTACATGATTCTTTCATATCTAGGTTGCAATCCTATACACACTTACCAGATAGCCAACTGAACTGTATTCAGTGAGGTTAATTTCTGAATACATATATGCTTTCGCAGTCATATTTACTACTGGAATCTTGCTGCGATTTCCAATAATTGTTTCATAATCTGCCCAACTGGAGATTGGGGTGTTGAGCCCTGCAATTAAATGCTACTCTCTTCTTTAGACAATCAGTCCCATACTCCTCTATGATACATTTCTGTTTTCCCTTACTTTGAGTATACAGTATGACTCCTATTTCCATGGGAGACATGTTTCTGAATGTTAGCAAACTTTATTGAAATGCATGACTTCTACCAGAATTTAACATAGAGTTGTCCTGAATGACCTATAAAATACCTAGAAATGTATTCTCTTTAGGAATTTGCTAGATCATTAAATGTCACTGTGGCAGAAACATACCATAGAATTGCCTGGATGCCCTAGAAAATTCCTCAAGAGAACATATTTTGTTAGATGCAGGTAGGTAACTTAGTTCCATGGGTATGAAGGTACTACTGTATGTGATTTCATAGCTATTCTAATGTTTTTGCTTATGACATTAAAGATTAAAATCGGGCTGATGAACTGAGGTGAAAACTTGTTAGTGTTTGTGTTCTGCTGAATAGTTTTGTGACAGTGTTTTGGCTCAGGCTCAGTGCTCTTAAGGATGAACATACTTAGCAGTATGACTTATGACTTTTTCCCTAGAAGAACTGAGAAGAAAGCAAAGACAGTAATTTACATTTGGAAGAAACTCAGGCCAGATGTAAGAATGAAACATTGCATTGCCTTTTAGTTTGCTAAGTAGAGGTAGAATCATTAAATGTGTATAAAGCCATGCTTCTAAATTGATTAGAATGCCAAGAGGGTGGAATAAATGTACAGGTGGAATTTCATGGAAAACCAGGCAATATGAACTAGCTAGAATAAATTAGAAAGAAAGGTGAGAAGCATTTGGGGTTGGGTTTCTGTAGTTTGCCTCAATTAGGAATGTATATGTACAAGCAGTCCCTGAGTTACAAACATTTGACTTACAAACTACTCATAGTTAACGGAAGTGAGTCAACAGGAAGTGAGAGAAATCTACCCCTCAGAAGGGAAATTCACTCCTGAAAGGATTATCATTGGAAAAAGGTGTCTCCGCTGAAACTTTATCACCAATCCACAACAAACCAAATTTTTCAAAATCTAATTATCATATGAAAAAAGAAAGCGAGGTGAAATCTTCCAAACAGGGGCACAGACAGCAAAACAAACCCTTACCTATGCTATCCAAAGTGTGTGTATGTGCGCGCGTGCGTATGTGTATGCATATATATGTATGTGTGTGTGTGTGTATGTATATATATCTATATATATAAAATGATAAAGTTGTTTGCGCAGTGACTATAACAACAAAACTAAACATCCCAGAAATACAAAATTTGGCAACACAATGCAAAAGGCTTGCCTCCAGGTTACAACAACACAACCACACCACAAAACCACAATCCAGACCCACAACACTCACAACAACGCATCATGCGATAACAACACAACTAAACGCCCCAGAAATACAAAACTTGGCAACACAATGCAAAAGCCTTGCCTCCCAGTTGTAACAACACAACCACACCACAAAACCACACAGGACCCACAAAACTCACAACAACGCACCGTGACTATAACAACACAACTAAACGCCCCAGAAATACGAAACTTGGCAACACAACGCAAAAGCCTTCCCTCCCGGTTGTAACAACACAAGCACACCACAAAACCACAATCCGGACCCACAAAACTCACAACAATGCATCGTGAGTATAACAACACAACTAAACGTCCCAGAAATACGAAACCTGGCACACAACTAAACGCCCCAGAAATATAAAACTTGACAACACAACGCAAAAACCTTGCCTCCCGGTTGTAACAACACAACCACACCACAAAACCACAATCCGGACCCACAAAACTCACACCAATGCATCGTGACTATAACAACACAACTAAACGCCCCAGAAATACAAAACTTGGCACACAACTAAACGCCTCAGAAATACAAAACTTGACAACACAACACAAAAGCCTTTTCTCCCAGTTCTAACAACACAATTACACCACAAAACCACAATCCGGACCCACAAAACTCACACCAATGCATCGTGACTATAACAACACAACTAAACGCCCCAGAAATACAAAACTTGGCACACAACTAAACGCCTCAGAAATACAAAACTTGACAACACAACACAAAAGCCTTTTCTCCCGGTTCTAACAACACAATTACACCACAAAACCACAATCCGGACCCAAAAAACTCACAACAACGCATCGTGACTATAACACAACTAAACGCCCCAAAATACAAAATTTGACAACACAATGCAAAAGCATTCCCTCCCAATTGTAACAACACAACCTGTGATGACTCATGGGCCATGTAGTCCCGTTCCTAGTGCTGTTGTGAATGATGAAGAGGAAAACTTGGGTTTTCCACCATTTCAGCCAGAAAAGGAACTATCCCAGCCAGAAATTGAGCCTTTGCACCTGCAGGAGGCTTGTCTTCCAGAAATCTGCCAAACAAGCCCTGAGTCGAGTTCTCCCCCTTTTTCGCGCCGTAATTATTATCTCCAGCAAAAAGGAGTGCAACAAGCTAATCGCAGGAGCTTGAGAATTGCAGCAAAGCATTCAGATGATTAAGCCTGCTGCCATGAGAAATTTTAGGGAGTCATACATCTGGACACAGAGATTGACTTTCGTTTCTGATTCCCCAGAGAAGTGTTCTCTGGTGGGAAAACGAGGCCTATTTAGGTTCCTTGCTCCCGAAGGAATCTTGCGGAGTCAATTCGTCAGCTACCGGAGCAGCGTGTGTGGACAGCTACTCCTGCTTTCAAGCCTTTGTTCCTGTTCTCAGCCTTCGTTCTCAGCCTTGTTTTCTCCCCGGATCTTGCCTTGCTTTCCGGACCTCGCCAAGTAATTACCACGGATCTTGTTCTTGCTCCTCGTTTCCTTGTTGCCTTGAATCAAGCTTTGTGTGCCAAGAATCAAGTTATTTCCTAGCCTTGCTCAAGTTCATGGACTAAAGGACCTTGTCATCTCCCCTCACTTGCTTGGCAAGTGAGTGTTTCGGTTATTGGATTACAACTTTGGACCTTAATATTTCATATTGGACATTGCTTTTTTGGACTAATTTTGACCTTTCCTGAAAGGTCTACTTCTGGACTATTTCCTATACTTGTTTTTATTAACTTTATATATTTCCTTAATAAAGATATTAGATAGATTCTGGCCTCTGTGTATGGTTATTGGAGCTCTGCAGCCTGGGTCGTGACAGTTTGACTCCGCCACCCTAAGCACCAATTAACCTAGGCCAGAATGTCTACCGGAGCCGGACCGGGGGCCCAACCACTCAGTTACACCATCGACAAGGATGAAGTGGACCGCATCCGTGATAAGCTCAATGCGCAGGAGGGAGAAATAAGGGGATTGAAGGAACGCGGAATCCGTCTCCCGGCCCTGGCGCTGCCAACCAAGTTTACTGGAGAAGCTTCTAAGGTTCATGTTTTCCGTCGCCAATGCCAGGCTTATCTAGAGGCCCGTAATGCCGAGTTTCCCCAAGAAGACATCAAGGTGGCATGGATCTACAGTCTCCTAGACGGGCCAGCGGCCAACTGGGCAACGGCACTGTTCGACCAAGACTCCCCACATCTAAGATCAGCGCAACAATTCTTGGATCACATTAAGGCGACTTGGGGGATTGAGGACAATTTGGAGGCAGCCGGCCACAAACTCCGGCGCCTCTCCCAAGGGGACAGACCCATGTCCCAGTACATAGCCGAGTTCCGAGTGCTGGCCCATAACACCGGATGGAATGATATAGCCCTCAGAGGACAATTTCGGGAGGGTCTCAACATCGAGATGCTGGAGGAAATCTCCAAGGTGGATCCTCCACACTCTCTTGAAGCACTCATTGATCAATGTTTACGAGCTGAAGTCATGATTGCCAACAGAAGACAATGGATCCAAGGCCAGAGCGGTAGGACCGGAGCGAGACCTCCCGCTCCCACCGGCGTCCAGCCGCGCCCAGTGTGGAGACCCCCGCCACCAGCCCCATACCCCAGAGGAAGCGAGGAGGTGCCGATGCAGTTGGGCAATGTGCGTCCCAGATTAGATGCCGCCGAGAAGGCCCGTCGCCAACGCCTAAATCTCTGTTGGTACTGCGGAAACGGGGGCCACTTTGCCAGAGAGTGTCCAGCCAAAGGGAAGCCCGCCGCTCGTCTGGCGGCGGCGTCCTCCACGGAGACGAAGACGTCTGAGGCGGCTGGCACACAGCCGGCGGGGGAAGCCAGCGACCGGGCGTAGAGAGGCTCGCCAACCCGGTCAAAAAACCCACTCAAGAGCCGCCAACCGGGGTCCTATTTCTTCTAGTGGTCACCTTGTGGTCAGTAAAAAAAGGACCCGTCATGGTCCATGCCATGATAGACTCAGGAGCCACAAACAACTTCATTGACAGAGAGTATGCCGACTCTCTGGGATTACAATATCACGACTTCAAGAACGCCCGTGTGGTGCAAGCCATCGATGGCCGCCCCCTCAAGACAGGTCCAGTAAGCCAGTGGTCGGAACCCACCAGAATGTGGATAAGGGAACACATGGAAGAGATTTCCTTCTTTGTTACCGAGGTTCCCCACTTCCCTGTGATTTTGGGAATTCCATGGCTGACACTCCACGACCCAAGCATCTCCTGGTCCAACAGAGAACTGCAGTTTGCTTCAAAATATTGCCAAAACCATTGCCTTGTAGCCAAGGTATGCCATGCCACAGACGCTGAACCCATCATCACCTTGCCCAAGAAGTACTCAGAATATTGGGATGTATTCAATGAAAAAGAAGCCGAGAGACTACCCCCACATAGACCTTATGACTGTGCCATTGACTTGGTGGAGGGGGCCCCGATTCCGCGAGGACACCTCTACTCCCTGACTGAACCAGAGCAAGAAGCTCTCAGGGAGTTCTTAGAGACAAACCTCCGCAAGGGGTTTATCAGACCCTCTCAATCCCCAGCCGCTTCCCCAGTGATGTTTGTGAAAAAGAAGTCAGGGGACCTACGCTTGGTGGTGGACTATAGAGCATTGAACAATATCACTAAACGAAACCGGTATCCCCTGCCTTTGATCTCAGACCTCTTAGACCGGCTTCGAGGGGCTAAAGTTTACACCAAACTGGATCTTCGAGGAGCTTATAATCTAGTTCGCATCAGGGAAGGGGACGAGTGGAAGACTGCCTTCCAGACAAAATTCGGTTTATTCGAAACCCTGGTTATGAATTTCGGTTTATGTGGAGCTCCCGCAACGTTCCAGCATTTTGTTAACGATATCTTTCAGGATTATCTAGATCGGTTCCTGATTATCTACCTGGACGATTTTTTGGTGTTTTCTAGATCACAATCAGAACATGAGAATCACGTCAGAATGGTGTTACAACGATTGCGGGACCACGGACTTTATGCCAAGTTGGAAAAATGCGCTTTTGATCTACAAGAGGTAGATTTCCTGGGATATCGTGTCTCGCCACTAGGGCTCACCATGGACCCGGCAAAGGTCACAGCAGTATTGGAATGGCGGGCGCCAACCAACAAGAAAGAGGTGCAACGATTCTTGGGGTTCGCGAACTACTACCGCAAGTTCATTCCAGACTTTGCCCGCTGGTCTGACCCAATCACCAGCTGCATCCGTGGGAAACAGCCTTTCCGCTGGACAGATCAAGCAGAGAAAGGTTTCCAGCAACTAAAGAAATTATTCACGTCCCAGCCAATCCTTCAGCATCCAGATCCTGAAACCCCTTTTGTCGTGCAGGCGGACGCCTCCGATGTGGCGATTGGGGCTGTACTCCTACAACCAGTGGGAGATCATCTCCATCCTTGTGCCTTTTATTCCCGTCAATTGACTGCACCAGAGAGAAATTACACTATTTGGGAAAAAGAACTTTTGGCCATAAAGGCAGCCTTTGAAACTTGGAGACATTGGTTAGAAGGGGCCAAATATCCCATTGAAGTCCATACTGATCATCGGAATCTAGAGCATCTAAGAACTGCCCGCAAGCTAAATCAGAGGCAACAACGCTGGGCTTTATTCTTTGAACGTTTTAACTTCCAAATTCATTATGTAACCCCAGCCCAGACCAAGCAAGCAGATGCCCTGTCACGGAAACCGGAATACGCTGCAGGGCGCAAGGAGACCTTTGAGTCCCAGCTGCTACAACCCGAGAACTTTGCCACGCTCACAGTGGGAAACACCAAATCCACTCCCATTGAATCAACTCCCTCTACTCCAGGGCCCCTTTGTGCTCAGGAAATCAGGGCTAGTCAGCAAGCAGATGCTTGGGCACAAGACCAACTTCGCCAAGGGCTACGGTTTCCCTTTTCGCTCAAGGATGGGCTACTTTGCTATAGAAATCATGTTTACATTCCCCCAGGACCGGGCAGGGAAAAAGCACTTCGTCTGTGTCATGACTGCAAGCCAGCAGGGCATTTCGGACTATTCAAAACCATGCATTTGATCCTAAGAGACTTCTGGTGGCCCAAGATCCGCAAGGATGTGGAGAAATATGTCAACACCTGCCCAGTATGCCAGCGCTCCAAGACAAGAAGGGAAAGACCCTCAGGGCTTCTGCATCCCCTCCCTACCCCATCCCACCCATGGGAAATAATCTCTGCGGATTTTATCACTGATCTACCACCTTCCTGTGGATTCACCACGATCCTAGTGGTGGTGGACCTTTTTACCAAGTTAGCCCATTTCATTCCCTGTGATGGCCTTCCCACGGCCAAAGAGACTGCAGATCTATTCCTTCAACATGTTTTCAGATTACATGGATTGCCCAAGAGTTTGGTCACAGACCGTGGGTCCCAATTCACCTCTCGGTTCTGGAAAGCACTACAAAAACTATTGGGCATAGACTCTCGTTTATCTTCGGCTCACCATCCCCAAACGGATGGGCAAACTGAGCGCACCAATGCCACTTTGGAACAATACCTTCGCTGTTATGTGAACTACCAGCAGGACAATTGGGTTTCCCTGTTACCGCTGTCAGAGTTTGCCTACAACAATGGGGTCCAGGCTTCAACTAAAGAAACCCCGTTCTTTGCAAACTACGGCTTCCATCCACGTTTCTTTCCTCCTGTCATTGAAACGTCAGAAGTTCCCGCAGCAGAGGACTGGCTGCAGGAACTCACAGCGGTGCAACAACTTTTGCTCCAGCAACTGGACCAAGCCAAGGAGGACTATAAACGCCACGCTGACAAACATCGCCAGCCGGGCCCCGAAATCAAGGTAGGAGACCGGGTTCTTCTGTCCACTCGCTTTTTGCCCTCCCATCGCCCTTGCCGGAAATTAGATGCCCGTTTCATTGGGCCCTACCCAGTGGTGGCGCAACTTAACCCCGTGACTTTCAAACTCCAACTTCCGCGCTCTATGCGCATTCATCCAGTGTTTCATCGCTCTCTGCTCCTTCCGGCGGAAGGTGTGCGCCCTGATGCAGACCGGCCGGCCCCCACTCCTGTTTTGGTGGATGGGGAGGAGGAATTCGAGGTTCAGGACATTTTGGATTCTCGCTTTCACCGCCGCCGCCTACAATATCTCATGGACTGGGTGGGTTTTGGCCCCGAGGAACGTTCTTGGGAAGACGCTTCCACAGTCCATGCCCCCGATTTAACCCGCCGCTTCCATCTGACCTATCCCGCCAAGCCGCGGCCTCGCGCCTCGGGGAGAGAGTCCCAGTTTGAGAGGGGGCTTGAGGAGGGGGATAGTGTGATGACTCATGGGCCATGTAGTCCCGTTCCTAGTGCTGTTGTGAATGATGAAGAGGAAAACTTGGGTTTTCCACCATTTCAGCCAGAAAAGGAACTATCCCAGCCAGAAATTGAGCCTTTGCACCTGCAGGAGGCTTGTCTTCCAGAAATCTGCCAAACAAGCCCTGAGTCGAGTTCTCCCCCTTTTTCGCGCCGTAATTATTATCTCCAGCAAAAAGGAGTGCAACAAGCTAATCGCAGGAGCTTGAGAATTGCAGCAAAGCATTCAGATGATTAAGCCTGCTGCCATGAGAAATTTTAGGGAGTCATACATCTGGACACAGAGATTGACTTTCGTTTCTGATTCCCCAGAGAAGTGTTCTCTGGTGGGAAAACGAGGCCTATTTAGGTTCCTTGCTCCCGAAGGAATCTTGCGGAGTCAATTCGTCAGCTACCGGAGCAGCGTGTGTGGACAGCTACTCCTGCTTTCAAGCCTTTGTTCCTGTTCCAAGCCTTCGTTCTCAGCCTTGTTTTCTCCCCGGATCTTGCCTTGCTTTCCGGACCTCGCCAAGTAATTACCACGGATCTTGTTCTTGCTCCTCGTTTCCTTGTTGCCTTGAATCAAGCTTTGTGTGCCAAGAATCAAGTTATTTCCTAGCCTTGCTCAAGTTCATGGACTAAAGGACCTTGTCATCTCCCCTCACTTGCTTGGCAAGTGAGTGTTTCGGTTATTGGATTACAACTTTGGACCTTAATATTTCATATTGGACATTGCTTTTTTGGACTAATTTTGACCTTTCCTGAAAGGTCTACTTCTGGACTATTTCCTATACTTGTTTTTATTAACTTTATATATTTCCTTAATAAAGATATTAGATAGATTCTGGCCTCTGTGTATGGTTATTGGAGCTCTGCAGCCTGGGTCGTGACACAACCACACCACAAAACCACAATCCAGACCCACAAAACTCACACCAATGCATCGTGACTATAACAACACAACTAAACGCCCCAGAAATACAAAACTTGGCACACAACTAAACGCCCCAGAAATACAAAACTTGGCAACACAACACAATGCCTTGCCCTCAGTTGTAACAACACAACCACACCAGAAAAACAATCCGGACCCACAAAACTCACAACAACGCATTGTGACTATAACAAATACAAAATCTGACAACACAACTCATCCACCTCCCCAATCCCTACATTCACACTTGGCCTCCAAAAAAACAGTTACAATAATAACAATGACAACAACAACAATAAGAATCAACACAATCACAGGCAAGAAACAGCCAGGTACTGAGGCTGAGAGGCCAGTCAGTGTTACACTGGGCCTCCAAAAAACAATACAGTAGCATCTAACTTATCCAACCTTCATGACCACTACAACAACAATAATAATAAACAGCTACACAGGCAAAACAAAAAAAGACTATTGTACCACAATAAAAATATAAACCGCACTCAGCAGAATCAGACATTACAATTAACAACAAACCAAAGACAACAGGGATCTCAAGCAATTATTAATCAACACAAAAATTGAAAAAGGTAACAGACTTCAAATACAACTACTAATGTGAGTATAAAGAAGGGTAGAGATCACAGCATAAATACAACCTAATGTAGACTGACCAACACCACCAGACTAAGTCACAGCAACGCGTGGCCGGGCACAGCTAGTATATATATATATATATATATATATATATATATATATATATATATATAGAGAGAGAGAGAGAGAGAGAGAGAGAGAGAGAGAGAGAGAGCGCTGGAGTTACACTTAAAAATGTACATGTTCTGACTAACATACAGATTCCATCTTATTTGTAACTTGGGGACTCCCTGTATTACTTCAGAAAGAAATTGCACTACCCTGCCACCAGCTATTTTCCTTTGCAGTTAAAATTTGACATTACTTAATATGTCTAATCTGCTTCTTTATTACAGTTATATTCTGGGAGCAAAGTTCATTAGGTCATTCATATGAACAGTAGGGAAAATTTCACCACACACCCAAGACTAATTCCTCTTCCGCAAGGATATGAATTGTGTGACCTTCCAGATATGGTTGGACTAGAAGATGTGGCAGCCCTTAGTAAGTGCTGATGAACGCTGGAAACTGAAGTCCAACAAAATCTGGAGTGTTGCCTGAGTCCCACCCTTCTTGTAGCATCTTTACGTTCAGGCTAGAATATAACAGAATAAACTGTCAAAACAGCCCTAGTGTGTGCTCCAAAGTAAGCTCAGTTTTGTTTCAGGTGAATGTGCATAGGATTGCAAGCTTAGAGGTGAATGGTATAGACCCCATTTTATATATATTTAAAATTTGTACATTTCTAGATTAATTATTGATTTCCAGTATATAACAGTATAAATAATTAATGTGACTCTTTCTCTTGAACTACATCAGATAATCATAGAATCATAGAATCGTAGAGTTAGAAGAGACCTCACGGGCCATCCAGTCCAACCCCCTGCAAGAAGCAGGAAATCAGATCTCACAAAGCTACTCTGTTGCCGTAATGACTTTTTTTTTTTACTTCAGCTCTGCAAAGTTCTTCTTCTCTACCAGTGATCCACACTCCTTGTGGTCTAAGAAATAGCATTTTTCCCTTCCTTTACTTTTCTTGTTTCGTTTGTATGAGTCTTTATGAGAAAAATATAATTCTAGAAGAAAATAAATACAGTGTTATCTTTCTTGGTGGAAGAAAGTATGTAAAACAACATACTGCCTTGTGCAGTCTGTATTTTTCTTTGCATTATTTCCTTAAAAGTAGGAAAATAATAATTTTTGGTGCTGCACATAGTTGAATCATCATATAAAGAGATGATTCATACTCAAAAATGGGTAATCATTGTAAGGCATGGTTGTGTTCTTAGCCAACCTGCTAGTTCTGGATGAAACATATAATTAAGGGTATAATCTAAGTCAGGGAGTTAAACTACTGAGCTTACTGACTGAAAGGTTGGTGGTTCGAATCCAAGGAGCGGGGTGAGCTCCCGCTGTTAGCCCCAGCTTCTGCCAACCTAGCAGTTCGAAAACATGCAAATGTGAGTAGATCAGTAGGTACCACTCTGGCGGGAAGGTAACGGCACTCCATGCAGTCATGCCAGCCACATGGCCTTGGAGGTATCAATGGACAACGCCGGCTCTTCGGCTTAGAAATTGAGATGAGCACCAAGCCCCAGAGTCAGACACAACTAGACTTAATGTCAGGGGAAAACCTTTACCTTTATCTAAGTCAAACTAAGAGCTTTTCCAGACAGACCCTATATTCCAGGATCTGATACCAGGTTTTTTAAAAAATTTAAACTGGATTAAATGAGTCTGCACCATCAGATAATCTGGGATAAACAGAAAATCTGGGATCAGTTCTTGGATATAGGACCTGTCTGGAAGGACCCTAAACTCTTTTTTTATGTCAAGGACAGAACGCCACAAGATAAGATATAACAAAGTTTATTGGAGTTACAGAACCAAAAATGCCCGTAAAAGACAAGGGCTAGGCAAACATTGGCCTTAAAAGTAAAAAGACACAAGGAAAACGTTCAAAAGATAAACCGGATTAAACCGGAGTTTAATCCGGGTCAAACCAAAAAAGCTTACTTCAGCCTGGGACTTAAACAAACAAAAGCTGGTGAACAAAAGGTTCAAAGGAATACAAAAAACTGGCAGCAGATGCTTCTCTGCTGCCAAAAGCTATGTTTGAGTAACTAAGAGGTTACTCCTCCACACAGCAAGCAATTTCCAGATACAAACGCAGCATTCAAGGGCAGAAGCGGTCAGCGAAGTTCCAATCCGGTCCGAAGGTCGTAAGGCAGGTACAGACGTTTGTAGTTCACCAGGTCCAACGATAATCACAGGAAGGAGAGTCCGAGGCCGTAGTCAGTCAGTCAGTCAGTCAGTCCAGAATAAACAGATGGCGTCCGTCAAGAAGACGACGGAGGTCCAAGCTATTAAGATTAAGCACAGGTTGCACAACAAAAGCCCACACAGTTCCTCCCGCCGTCTATGCCCAGTGTCCTTGGTAACTTACGTAGTCAGCAAACGAATCACACCCGTCTTCAGGAATTTCCCACACAGAGCCCAAGCGTTCGTCCAGATTACCTTGCCCAACGCAATTAGCCATTGCTTCCAAACCCCATTTTATGCCAGTTTACAGCTCCTCATCACTATCAGCTGTTACCCTAATTCCAGGCGTTTCCTCATCACTTTCCTCATCAGAACTGAAACACCTTTGACTACGCCCCACAGCATCCCCAGCTGTGGATCCCGTCCCATCCCTCCAGCTTGTCCACGGGTCTAATCCTGAAGGTCCCCAATCGCCTTCCATACTATCATTGCCAGTGGCACCCAAATCCTCCCTCACACGAGTCCATTCCATGTCATCTTCCTCTGAGCTAACCATCTCTTCCTCCATTCTCTCAGTAAAACCCTCAAAGGAATCCTCGTCAGATGGTTCTGCAAATAAGTCCCGCAGCCGCTTCCTTTCTCGCTCCTCGAGAGTATCTGACTCCCAAGGAGTCTTACGACCACGTCTCCCAGTATCGGAGCCATAAGGCTCAACCATAACATTTTAAAACCCATCTCTCTAACCTATTCCTTTCTTGGCTCTGTTTTCTGTGTTTGAAAAGAATTCCACCCTAAAGTATGACTGTGAAACACCACAGACAATAATATTTAATTTTAAGCAGCTATGTGAAGACATTTATTTTCCTAAACAGTTTTTGTAGCTGTGCTGTAATTGTCTTACCTTAACTGTCTTCATTCTAAAATTCTTGCCTCTGTGTAGTGCAGGCTAGTTTTTGGCTTGTGTTTACAGTGCAATTGTGTTAAAAGCAACCATTAGTATTCTTCAACCTTTTTCTGCTTGTGGTTGCGTTGGCAGCTCTTTCCCGAAATGTACAATGAATGGAATATCCGTGCAATAAAACTGTCTCATACAGCATGTGTGTGTATATGTACCTTTAAGTCACTTGTTGACTTATAGCAACCCCAAATAAAATGACAGTTCAAATAACAAGAAATCATTGTTTTATTGAAATATTATTGTGCCCATTATTAAATATTTTTGTTTAAATTAATTTTGCAGATACTTGAAATGAATAGTTTTTATTGTTCTCTGCTGGTTGGTAGGCATTTGGGGATTACTACCAAAAGAAAAGGAAGGATATATTTATTAAACTGAAATGAATGTTATGAAAATGCATTTTTGCAACTTTTTAGCCTATATGTCCAAAATATGGGAGTTAATTTGCTTTCTTTATAGATTCGGATCCAAGATACTGAGTCCAATATTTCATGATAAAAAGCCTGCTTTAATTTTTTTTATGTATTTCCCGTTGCACTTTAGCACTTCTCAAGGAGTCTGGATTGTCACATAGAAAACTTTTATGGGAACACAAAATTACTTAAAACACCAGTAACTGCAGTAACTGCATATCAGTAATTACAGCTTTCAGGTGTGGTTTACTGACCTTATCCTTGTTTACAATAATTTGACATGTGTTACTCCGTAGTATGTATCAAGATATTATGGGCTTCAAAAGGCAGTCGCAGTTTTGAGCAGAAGATCGTTTGCTCTCTGCACAGCCTGAAAATACACTCAATCTGTTTTGTGTTCTGTTCAATAAATGCATGAGCACATGTTACAATGAATACAAATCAAAACATCAAAAGTAATTCCTGCTGCTCATGTAGTAGAGACTAACAATGGTGAAAAAAAACCACAACTGGAGAGGGCTTTTTACTTGCTCTTTCCCCAGTGTTATATATGCCATCCTCTGCCATAATGTCCTCTGCACTCTTCTAGCTGAAGCTATATGGTGATAATGTGGAATCCATGGTTGCAAACTCCTTTCCTGAGCAATGCCACACAGCAGGTAACTGGCTGCAGTCTGGAGGAAGTGGCAGCACTCAAGAAAGAGTATGCCAGGAGTCACTCTCACCTCCAGCCACAACATAGGAGGAGGAGACAAAGGACAGTAATGAGGAGAAGCAAACAGAAAACACAGGGCTTAAACGGGGAAAAGATCACCAACCATGCAAAGGAGACATAGGCAATGATGTGATGGGAAGGGAAGACCCCAAATCTGGAGTGTCATTTGCAGAAACCTCATACTCGGAGCTTCCTTCTCTCTAGACCAGTGACTAGGGAAGGAGCAGAGAACTAGTGAGAGCAGAAACATGGCAGAAAGGCTCATCAGAGCTCCTTTGGGCTTCAAAGGGTGGAAATATCTGAAATGGCAAGCAGAGGTTTTCAGCTTGGCCAGAGCAATCTAGAACTTGACTGTCAGGGTGCAGAGATGAAAGGAAGAGGTCAAATTTTAAAGAGAAGCATACATAGGAGAGCTTGTAGAAGTGGAAACAGCTGTATTATAGGCTTGGTGAAACATCACAGAACCTGAGTGATGACAAGGAATTCTAGAAATCTTGCAGTGCAGAAGATTACAGGGTCATTTGAAACAAACAAGAAGAGATTGCGTTCTGACATCTGAATATTCACCCGGTGAAGCAACTGGAGAAGATAAATTCTGCAGTTACTAGATTTACAATTATACTATGTAATAAACTATGATGAATTGGTTGAGACTCTATAAGGTATTCATTGAAAAATTATAGCAAAATGTGCTGCAGGATGTCCCGCAAAAACAAACTTTTTGCAGTTTAATAAACTTTTTTCCATGTTTTTATGAAAGAACCAATTAGGAAATGACATTTCTGACCCCCCCCCCCCTGAAATTGTGTTAATGTTATCTAGTAATACTTACCTGATGAAGCAAACTGTATCTGAATAAAAGTTAAGTGATTGGCAGGGTTTCCAATGCAGAGCACCTGCAGGCAAGGATACTGTTCTGTTTATTTCTTCAGTAATTGACTTGTCAGTGAAATGTTGTCTTGTGAATACAAATGGGTACAGGATTATCAATCCAGTCAGAGAAGGTATTAAGCCTGTCACAACCCTACATTGTATAAACGGTACATTCTTGGGGAGGCAAAAGGAACAATTAACAACCAAGAGAATAAACAAACACAAATCTGACATTGGAAATAACAGTATCAAAACACTGGTAGAACATTTCATTTGTCCTAACACACAGTCACTGACTTTCAGGTAACTATCTTGATACAAAACCAATCCCCCCAAACCCCCCTCCAAAAGTTAAAAAAGGGAAAGTCAAACAGCTGAATTAAGATATTATCATATTCCACTCTATTAGCAGTGGTAATGGTTTCTTTAAAGATTTACATATATTAATGTGTTTTCTCTTATCATTGTTATTTACATAACAAAAGAGTCTTCTCAATGGAACTAACTTTTCATTAAGTAGAATGTGTTGCTTTGACATTTCAAGATTGACAGGCAACTGTGTGTCAGGTCCCTGGCTGCTGGGCACCAATAACCTTACACAGAGGCCAGTCTCTATCTAATATCTTTATTAAAGAAATATATAAAATCAATAAAAACAAGTGAAGAATATAGTTCAGAAGCAGACCTTTCAAATGAGGTCAAATATAGTCCAAAAATGTATTGTCCAATAAATGATATTAGAGTTCAAAGTTTTAATCCACTTGACCGAAACACACACTTTGCCAAGCAATAGTGTGGGGAAATAACAGAGTCTTAGAGTCCAATGAAGCTTGACAACAAGGCTGGAAATAAACTTGATTCTTGACTAGGTCCGTGACTGGAGACAAGGCAAAACATGAAGCATGAAGCAGGGTCCGTGGTAAAACCGCGAGGCAGGGCAAGGCTTGAAGCTTGATCCGGGAAGCAAGGAACTGGGGTACGAAGTCCACACACGATCTCTCTCCTGAAGGTGATCAATTGACTCCGCAAAGAATCCCTCGCGCCAAACACCTATATTGGGTCTCGTTTTCCCGCCAACAGAACTCTTTCCCTAGAGAACGAGAAGCGAAACCCAACTCTGTCCAGATGTGTGACTCCTTAGAATTTCCCAAGGGAAGCAGGCCTAATCAGCTTGATGTTTGGCATGGATGCGTAAACTCCTCCGTTGGGCTTCTCTGACTCCCCTTTCTCTAGAATAAGATTCCTTCCTGGGAAACGGAGGGGAGTTCTGCCCAAGGCCTGTTTGGCTGAATTCTTGAGGGCAAACATCAACATCCTGCAGGTGAAGGGACTCCGGCTCTTGCTGAACCGGCGAAAACCCCATGTTTTCCTCTTCGTCTGTCACAATAGTACTAGGAACAGGACTACAAGGCCCATGAGTCATCACACTGTGTGACAAACTACATAATTGTTGCAAAAGTTTTTGTGCAACAGCGTCTGACTTTCTGTATCCAGCATGCTCTGTTCCCTACAACTACGATACAATTATCCTTAAATACCTGTGGTTTTAATATTGTACTCAAGTGCATCTGAAGAAGTGTTTTGAAATCCAGAAAACTCAAAATAATAAGTTAGTTCCAAAAAGTATCAATAGTTTTCTACTTTCCTTCTTTCCTTCCTATATTGAAAAATAAAGCTATTATTCAGTAAGGGATCCAGCTGAACATATACATATTGTATGACTACAGAGAAGCAAAATATATTGTACCAAATCATCTTACATAATAATTTTGTGTTTCACCATCTTATATTGTGTTCACCATCTTGAAACTTATGTGTGTACTGCATTCCTGCATTATAGTCCAGTATTACTCAAATTGGTGGTCTGTTGGTTTAAAAGCCATCAACTATCATTCCATGGAGAGTTCCCGGCCAAAAAGAAACAGTTGTAACCAATGGACACAAACATGACACTGGTTTCAGGCACACTGGCCAGGAGGGTGGGTGGATGCCCCAGTTTTTCAGATGCAACAACAGACAGTACTATTTTAGATTTCATGGTTTCATTGGTGTAGTTTTCTTTGTTCTCTTTGCCACTGCAAGTGCATTGCCACAGATTGTGATATTCTAACTTGCTATATTGCATCATGGCTTTTTCGTTACCATTGAAACATTATGTAAAATCAAGCATTAGCATTGTCAAAATGTTTTGGTTTTTTTCTCAACTCCTGAAACATTTTTAAATTGTATTTGTTTAGGTGCTGCATTTTATTCACCAACTGAATACTGACACCACTTTCTGCAGTCCAGTGAGCCTTCATGAGTGGCTTCCAGATAGTGAGAGAGAAATATTTTAAGGAATGGAGTTGGCACACAGTTTATTACTTAATGAAGAAGCCTATAACCAACTGGGTGAATTTAAGAAAGCAGAATTTGTTTTTGAGTGGCTGAGGTTTTTGGAAAAACTTTTACCAGCAACCAGTCGAGTAAGTATTATATAACTCGTAATTTAAGAAAATTATGTTTATTTTATATTTTTGTCCCTGAATTCAGCAGCAGTGATAAACAGCCAGTGTGATTCTGGCAGTTATGCACAAATAGGAGAGGCCAACAAGATGAAACCTGAATTTTGCTGAAACAGACTCAAACTTGAAAGGTTTTAGATCCAGCTAAAACTGCACTGAAGCCTTTTCAAACAGAGCAAATGCGCACTCACATCCCCACAGTTTGAAGTTTGCTCCATCACTAATTTTAAACACTTTACTCTTTCATATTTCCAGGCTGATATAAGGGAAAAGCAGAGTAAACTTGTTGAACAACTGGTGTCTTTATTAACCAGTTCGCCAGGGCCTCCTGCCAGACAGCTTATTGCCAAGAATCTTGCTATAGTCTATAGCTCTGGCGACATCTTTTCGGTTCACCAGACAATTGACAAATGCAATGAACTTATTCGTAGTAAGGATGATTCACCAAGTTATCTGCCTACAAAACTGTAAGTCTTAAGGTTTGATGGTGCCATATTAAAATTGTGTTTCCTCATTATGAACAAAGTAATGCATGCTAACTCTAAGTAAAATGTTACAAATTTATTGTTGTGTGGGTTCATTGAGATCAGAACTGACTCCAGGTTTTTGTTGGTTGAGGCAAGACAGCCAGACTGTTCCTCCCCTATTTTCTTTTGTGTTGCCACCTTGCTACACCTATACTGCATAGAGATGCTAGTTTAATCTTGTCCTTTACTTGCAGTCTTCAGTCTTAAATCTAAATTAGGTCAAAAGGACAGAGTCAGCTCACCAGCAACAAAAGGAATAAATAACTGCAATTGTAGCTTAGGATTTTTGGTTGATTTTTTTGGGGGGAAATTCTTGGTTATAAATCCAAATTTGCATTTAAACACTTGAACTGTAGTTTGCCAGATATCCAAGCAAGTGAACCAGGAGGCTAGAGAAGGGATAAAGGGCTCAGTTGCTCTTTGAGTCTTTCAGAGACTCCCAAGTGGGCTCTTCAAGGAAGGGGCACTTTTCCCCTATCTACCAGCTTCCAGCATACCATTTTTGCAGGATAAATAGTTTTTCAGGTTTTTTTTTTAACAAGGCTGAAGTAATGACATCCTTGTTGTCAGTGTTATAGTAATGTACCCTGAAGGCATGAATGTGCCATTCAATTTTGGGAGGACAGAATATGTATGGTCTTGTAACTGTACCTAAATCAAAAGGCTAAAAAAGAGAATTTCAGATCTCAGCTGAGCAGTGCAGGGTTCAAGCTGAAATGACTAATAACACTTTGGCCCTCTAAGAGTGGTCTTTAGTTGTGCCGTGACGATTCTTCTTTCTCCTTTCTACTTTCTTTGACATAACTGGGCACACTTAAAAGAAGAATTAGAGAAGAATGTAGTGGAATGAGCAATGTTGTAGTTGCTATTTCTCCTCATTACAGCTAGTTGCAGGTGATACTGGACCTCCAATAGGGTATGTTCTCTAACAGATGTCTACTACTAATGCCAGGGCTGGGCAAGAGCCTAGTTATCTGATATAACTGATTGGAAAAGTCCATACCAGTCATTTTTTTTGTGGTGTCAGAATTTTCCAGAACAGACCATAATGGCTGTGTGACTCACCTGGCTTTTTCTCACACTTTGTGGAATGATAAATATGTACTTTAATTTTTTTAACCTGTTAATCATGAAAACAAATGGTAATGTACTAGTTAAGTACTTCAACATTTAATTGCTATTTGTAATGAATTTTATTTTGACTTTATTTTTTTATTCTGGTTTTTTTCCCAGGGCTGCAGTGGTTTGTTTGGGCTATTTGTACAAAAAGCTGGGAAGAATTTTGGGCAACAGTTTTCTGGATACCGTAGGGAATATCCTTAAAGCAATGAAGAATGCAGAGGTAAGCAAATGTGAATAGAAAGCAGAATTAGCATAATGCTAGTATGGGTCAATTATCAAAGAGTGAGGGGAGAGACACACAAATATGAAAGAAGACAAAATCCAGTTTTAGTTATAGGTAGAATGAGTGCAAGGAAATGAATTGGTTTCTTTAGTCAACGCCAATATAAGTTTCATTAATTTCAATGACTACTCTGTTGTTGGGACTAAAGTTGAATTTGCCCATGATACCAGAAATGTTTCCTAATAAGAGCAGAGCCCTTATTGTATGATGTTATGAATAGAATAATCTCAGGTAATTACTTCTGAGATTATAATACAATCAATGCATCAGTATACCATTCATTCATAAATCAAAATAGATATAAAGCAGTTTTTCTCTTTCAATGAACTTTACTTACATTTACTCTATCAACCCTAATAAAAGACTTTCTCAGCTTCTCCCCTCAACTCAGACAGAAAATAGCTATTCCAGGAAATAAGAGCAGGGGCATTTCACCACTCAGTGAAAGACAAATTAAAGCTTTTGTTTTGTATTGCTCTTTTTTAATAGTCAAAACTGTTCCTACAGTGGTGCAAGGATTAAAGTACCAGTTTCCATTTCTCACTTGTTGAAAAATTAGGAAGGAGAATTCAAGTAAGGTCTTTAAACCTGGTTTGCAACACATAGCTGTGCTGATGCTAGAAATGTTGTTCTGAGCTTGCTGAACAAGAGATGCACTAAAAATATAAAAATATAGATCAACAAAATATTTCTTTAGCTGAAAAATCTAACAAAACTTTTTTCTTTTGTCAGTCTCAAGGGCGGTATGAGATCATGCTAAGTTTGCAAAATATATTGAAAGGGCTTGGAGCGGCTGCTATTCCATGCCACAGAGATATTTACAAAGCGGCCCGTTCATGCTTAATGGATAGATCAATGGCAGTTCGCTGTGCTGCTGCAAAGGTAAAGCTGTATTAATTACTGTACTTTAGTAATTAATTTTCCTGAAAATAGTTGTCTATTTTAAATAGATAAAAGAAATCCATTTACCTCTTTCTTGTGACATAGAAATTATTTTTGTTACATTAAAACCAATCTTTTATAAATACTGCTTTCATTTACAGTAATTTTCTATGTTACTGCTGAGAAATCTTTACATAGGTCCATGGAAAGTGTATGTTGGTCAGGCATGGGCAAACTAATGCCCGTGGGCCGGATGCAACCCCCTGGGCACTTATCTCAGGCCCTCCTGATTTTCCCTATCCTCTTGGCATAAGGACATGGGTGGCCCCCTGTGTCCTTTTGCCAAAAAGATGGGGGAGGAAGGCACGTAGCAACTGAAAGCCCTCTGGAGCACTCGCAGCCACTCTGTGTCTCACCCTCCTCCTGGCATAACAACAGTGCGAGGGACCCATCCTTATGCCAGGAGGACAGCTCAAGGGAGGCACACAGTGGCTGAGAACCCTCCAGAGCACACTCAGCCACCACCTGTCTCACCCTCCTCCCAGCATAATGGCAAGAAGACAGCTCGAGGATCGAGGGGGGGGGGATGGGAAGGAGGATCAGAGCAATTAACGCATATCTCACCTTTCTTCCAACATAAGGATGGGACGAGCAGCCCCGTCCTTATGCTGGGAGGGCAACCTGAGGATGACTCGGGCCCTGCTCTGGTCCCATCCTTTCCCAGGCCCTCCCCACCCAGTCTTTTTTGCCCTGGGGCCACATTGTGGGCCTGACCCCCCCTCCCCTGGCCAAGCCCACAATGTGGCCCCAAGGCAAAAAAGTTTGCCCATGCCTGATCTAGGCCATTATTATTAACTTTCTCTGCTAGCAGCTATAAAAGGCTTCTGCAGAATTATTTCTTAGTCCTGTTTAGTTTCTCAAATCAAACAAGATTGCTGCATTATATTTCCCACTGCGTGAGAATGCTTGTTGTCCTCCGTCAGTTATCTGTGCACTCAGTCTAATGGGACTTATTTGTGCCTTGCTAATGTAATTTGCAGTACTGATGTGATAACAAAATTCTATTCACTATGTCAAACTTTGTATGTATTAATAAGTGTATCACATTTCTTTTCTGTACTAGGTCAGGAAGTGATTTGCAAGTAAATATCTATCTTTTTAGATTTTTCTTATACTAATGGAATTTGTGTCACTTGGACTACTTCCCATATTTTGCAAATTACTATTTTCTAGATTTTGAAAAAGAATGTACTTTAAACAGGAGCATACATGCTTATGTGAAGATGTTCTTTATTTCCATGCTCAGTTGAGGGACATTTTTTTCATCCAAAAAAGATAGATACAAGAAACATGATAATCCTGTTTTTATTCAAATACTGGCATATCTGTGTTAATAAAGGCTCTGACAAATTTCCTTTTTTTACAAATGCTTTTTAAGCGCAGTGTTTTGAGTGACATATTTACCATTCAAGATTTAATCTCTTCTGCTTGTTACTTCTGCCTTTCCTTCTCATTTTTAAATGTTTATCTTTTTATAGTGTCTTCTTGAACTTCAGAGTGAAGCAATGTTTATGTGGAGTACAGACCTGGATAGCGTTGTAACTCTGTGCTTTAAGTCCTTTGAAGGATCCAGTTATGATGTACGAATGGCTGTTTCTAAGCTTTTAGGTTGTGTGTTAGTTAGTGCTGTAACATCTAAACAAGGCACAGGTAAATTTTATTACTAATTCAGACAATATGAGGAGAGATGATGATTGTGATGATGATGATGATGATGATAATGTATGAACCAGTTCTTAGTATTCAATAGGCATTTATTCCAGGGCAGGTAAAAATATTTACCATAATATAATGAGACATTGAAACAAAAGGGAAGCAAAAGTTTGATAGTACAGTATTTACAACCAAAGTAAAGTCAGGGAGGAATGGAAAGGGGAAGGAGAAATGGCAGAAGTCACTAGGGAGGGTGCTTACTCATGTCATATTTCATTTTTTATAATCTCTGCTGCCCAATCAAAGTACTGTACTTAGTCCGTTTCCCCTTGTCTCATTTATGAGATTTAAATAAGAGCCAACTATTCAAGAACCTAGATCAATAAGGACAATCTAGGTTCTTGAATATAGTTAGCTCTTATTTATTCAGATTTATTAATGACATAAATAGGAGCCCCGGTGGCGAAGTGCGTTAAAGTGCTGAGCTGCTGAACTTGCAGACCAAAAGGTCCCAGGTTCAAACCCCGGGAGCGGTGTGAGCGGCCGCTGTAAGCTCCAGCTGCCAACCTAGCAGTTCGAAAACATGCCAATGTGAGTAGATCAATAGGTACCGCTCCAGCGGGAAGGTAACGGCGCTCCATGCAGTCATGCCGGCCACATGACCTTGGAGGTGTCTACGGACAACGCCAGCTCTTCAGCTTAGAAATGGAGATGAGCACCAACCCCCAGAGTCAGACATGACTGGACTTAATGTCAGGGGAAACCTTTACCTTTACTATTAATGATATTGATACTTGCCATTGAGGTGGGCAATTTGTGGTTCTGCAGATATTTTTAGTTTGTAACTTCCATCAACCCTATCAAGGGGGATGGTGAGGTTTAGAGTTCAACAATATCTGGATGGCTAAAAGTTTTCTCCTACAGTTCTACATCTGGCCTCTTCCTGAGAAAATGTGGGTATTAATAGCATTTGTGGTGTCTGGAATTACCAATAACATCTGCTGACTTCAGCATCTAATTTTACTTATACGCTGTATTTAAAATTGCCATTTTCTGTCTTAGGAATTATGATATTTATATATTGAAAAGTGCTAACTCAAACTTCTTGATTCAGGAAGCCAAAGTTAAATGTTTCCATAAAGGGTCTGCTTTAGCAGTGTTGTTGCAAGAATATTATAAGGCTAACATAATATCATATCCCATGTTAACTTAAGCTATATGATACCTCACCAGACCTCTTTTTTTGGTAATATTTAAAAATTTGGGACTGTTAGTGTTTTAGTAAATGTTTACAATTAAAAATTCACCTGTATAAATTTAGTGTGGATTAAAAACTAATTGTCTTCAATCTTACTTTTTTAGTAATTCTGAGACTGATTTTATGTAAGATAAGTCCAGTGAACCTGAATTTGTTTCTGTTTGATATAAATAAGGTAAAGCTACGCAGGTTTCAACTAATATTGGATATCTACATGCATTGTGATACAACAGAAAAAGAAATCCAGTGCTACAAATATGTGTTATAAAGTTTTATTTATTTATATATTTTTGTCCAAAAAAGCATCTTCAAGACAAAATGTTCGCAAAATCTCATTTGAGGAAGCCTTGGACCTGTTGGGAACAGGTTTTCTTCGTGGAAGTTCAGGATTCCTACGAACCAGTGGCGATATCCTAAAAGGAACTAGTTCAGTCAGCAGGGATGTTAGAGTTGGAGTCACTCAGGTTTGAATAATATTTCAAAACTTCAAATAAACAACTGCTTTTATGCTTTTATTCCATTTGTTTCTAGAAATCAGTTGCAGTGTCTACTATCTCAAAACATATTGGTTAATAGAGTTTTGAAGTAGACTAATTATTGTTTGTTTCTAATATTTTGCAGTACTTTACTTGGAAGTTAATACCTTCTTTATTTCTTGTTCAAAATTGACAATAGGAAAATATTTTGTTTTATAATTTACTTGAGCAAAGTATTGTCTCAGCCCTCATGTGACCCTTGATCCTAAACCCCATTGCAGTGGCTTTAAAATTCCTCAGTTTAAAAAGAATCAGGCCAATTTTCGCATGACTTTTCACTCCACAATGAATCCAGAGCCCCCAAACTACCTGCAAATGTGGTGGTTAGCTTCCCCAAGTCTCCACTTATTCCAGCCCCCAGACAAAAATGGATGCCAGAAGTGGCATCACATCACAGTCAGTGCACCAGGTCATGCTGGTGCTGCCTACTGGTTGGGTATGAGGAGAATATGGCCTCCACCGCTTCTTGATTTTCTCTCATATGATAAACAAACTTTTAACTTTAAAGTGTAAAGTTTATGCAGGTTTATTATTATTAATAAAACCAAACTGTTATGTTCTTCAACAATATCCATTTCAAATTTATATGAGTAGTTCAAAGGTCTAGTCTCTCTAAAATTTAATTTAGAAAGTTGAGAAAAACTTATTGATGATTAACCATGAATGTAAGCACTCGTGATGCTCAAAGCAAAACATTGCTTCTTCTCCCTATCTGTAACTGTTAAAGTAACTGCAATAACTGCAAGCATATGACTTAATTCAGGAGCTGCAATATTTCAAAAAGAATAAAATAATTTATTTCAGAGATATTTTCATATTTATCAAGATAGCAGCCAAGCCCGATCTATTGTAAATAGAGCTTGGCCACAATAAATATAGCAATTTGCTTTGGGTATGTCATGTGGCCCCCTTTAACACTTGAATCGGGGGGGGGGGGGGGTTACCAACTGCTGCTGCAGGAGTAGGGAACTTCTGATTCTCCAAATGTTATTGTGCTGCAATGCCCATCAGTTCTTTTCAGCATAGCCACGGTGAGAAATGCTGAAAATTGCAGTCTGGTGATTTCCAAATTCTAGTCTTCCAGGTGATTTGAACTTTAGCTCCTAGAAACTTCAGCTGCCTCCACCAGTGAACAAGGATTCTGGGAGCTGAAGTTCAAAACAACTGAAAATCCAGGGTTGAGAAACCCGTGTCTGTTCCAGCAACTCTTGAAATTCAACTCCAAATTGGTTCCTGCTTTAGATATTTTGATGCCTCAAGAAAAATTCAAATCATGGGCCAACATGTTAGAAGAAGGCAAGACTAATCTTTCTCTGAACAAATTTTGACAAGAAAACCACATTATAAGATTGCCTTAAGTTTGCCATAATTTAGAAATGAATTGAAGACATACAACAAGAAAATTGCTGTTTTAGGGACATCAAATCAAATTGTATAAATAAAATTGTATATAACTGTCTAAGCCCTGTATTAGGCTACTGAGTAAAATGTATTAGAGCTCATAAGTTTTAGCAAAAAAAAAACTCTTGTTCCTGTTTTAAAATAATAGAAATCATCTCTTGTTTTCCTCACAGTGCATTCAGCCCTTATTCTCAGACTAAGCTTTTGTCCTGGATTCTTGTGATAGACTTCCTGTTTTAAGTTTGCAGTACTGTATTGTGCCTTCTGGAAAAACAAAGCCATTGAAATAATTTCCCTTTCATGCTCAGTCAGACATAATATCATGTTTTTAGGGCTGTTCTCTGTCTTCAAATAAAATGGAAACTTTTTGGATTTTCAAAAGAGGAGGTATTGCTGCACAGTATCACTCTCAGTAACTAGGACTGTACTTGGCATGCTCACTTCCCATTGTGGCTGCTTATCTGCATGCAATATTTATGAAGTAAACCTATTCATTACTTGATGGGTAGGAGTTGATACACAGCAAGATGAACGACCTTCAGAATGCATTTTTTAAAATATCTCATCATTCTTTCTGTTGTAATTCCTCTATTTTTTAAAAAAAATCATTGCAAACTTTCTGTAATTACTACTAGTAGGGAGGAAATCAGAACCCTCAAGACTTCACAGTGTGAATACACTGTTGTAGCTTTATGTACAGAATGTTAAATAGCTGGAAGCTCTTGTCAGTGATGCCAAAGTGAATATTTTACAAAATAAAACAGAAAGAGACCAAATGAATTTGCAATTAAACTGGACTCACTGTTGTTTCTGTTTTAATTGAAAACAGCCCACAACCCCAACATAATATCGAGATTTGTCTAATGAGATATATTGTTTGAATGACTGAAAGCCAAAATGTTTTCATCCCACTTCACATTTAGAGACTGTAAACATGCAGCTTTTTAACACAACTGGTTTGGTGATTTTGTTATGTATTATTTAATGAATGCCTGCATGATGAAACTGAAATGTTTGTAAGTTTTATTTTGATGTAAAATATTTCTTTAATCAAATGTCTTTCAGGCGTATGTGGTATTTATTTCCACACTAGGAGGGCAGTGGCTTGAAAGGAATTTCTCTGCCTTGCTCTCCCATGTTCTAGACCTTGTCTCTCAGTCTCAGCCTAAAGCTATTCAGACTCAGTTAGACGCTATTTGCTGCCGCCGTTGTATTTCGTTTATCCTCCGAGCTACAGTGGGAGGCCTTCTTGGGGAAAAAGCTCAAATTGCAACTGCCAAGGAGATTTGTCAAGCCATCTGGAAGCTGAAGAAAGTTGTGGGTATGGGACTAACAAGATTATTTGCCATCTCTCCTCCCCCTCCTTTTCACTAGTACTTTATATCATTTCCTAATCTACTCATGAAGCCTATGCTGTGATGTTTTTAAGCCCTGTGGTAATGTTATCCCTGCAAAAAGTCATGTTCCTCTGGCTTTCTTTTCCCCATCCCAAGAGTTTAAAAACATCTAGTCATAATTTCAACATGAAAATGAGCCTTACATTTCCCCCCATGTAACGGAAAGCCTTATTTTATTGGTAATTTTTGCCTATGTTATTTAATGTTGATTCAGAGATAAAAGTGGGCAGGAGTTATAGCTACTGATGATTGGCCATGTGTCACCATGGTAACGTAGCTGCTTCGGTAGAAATGTAACAATTTCTAAGCTAGTGAAAGGGGTGGAGCTAGCTGGAGGAGAAAAGGAGGAAATGTTTTAAAAAGAGTTGAGACAGTTATGGTAGTCTCTAGCCGAGTGAGCTAGAGGGAAAGGGATCCTAGTTTAAAATTTGGGACTTCAGTTGAAATACTGAAGTAAAAAGTGAATATTTTGAAGTCTCTAGCCGGGTGAGCTAGAGGGAAAAGGATCCTAGTTTAAGTTTGGGACTTCAGTTGAAATACTGAAGTAAAAAGTGACTATTATGGAGTCAGGTCTTGGGTTTCTAGTGAGAAAGAGCTGAGGAAAAGGAATATTGTAGAGACAAAGTTTCAGTCAAGTTGTTAATGTTGAGGAATGAAAGATATGGTTTATATTGTGTATAAGTGAAACTGAAGAAGTAAACCATTGCAACAAGTTACGATATTTGGACTAAAGAAACCATAAATAAATAATTCTTTGTTTTAACTAAAGAAAGTGTTTCTGAGTGGTGAATTGCTCAACTTAAAGTCAGCAGAAGATTTGTCTCACATATTTCCCCTCAGTGTCACATCATATCGTACATGCACACGTACAGACTGAAGGGTTTATAGCTGGCAGTGGCTGGGATCCTGAAAGAAGGATTGCCCCCTGCCTGTTTTTGAAGTGGACCCTTGCACCCCATTATGTTGGTTTTTATTTGTATGAAAGTTAGGATCAAAACATATTTGCTAGTCTCAGCTCAATCAGTGAATAGCAATTCTGTACTTATGTACATTATATAGATTTGGTAGGTCTACTCTAACTGGGACTAACAGCTGGATTCAGACCAAGGTTTATTGACACGCTGCTAGGAGACAAGATCAACAAGATTCAGTTCAAACTCTAGTTTTGAAAATCAGGGGGAAAAGTCTGAATTGACTCGGGTAGTAATGCACTTTCACACCCCTTCCACCGCCATGGCTCAGTGCTGTGGAATCACAAGAGTTGTAGTTTGGTGAGGCACTAGCAATCTTCAGGAGAGACGATTGAAGATCTTATCAAACTACAAGGGTTCCATAACATTGACCCATAGTAATTGTTTTGATGAGATCTTGTTTTAACTAACTGTAAAACTGTATTGCATATTTTACGTGCCCATCTTCCCCTTCTCCTGCCAAGATTTATTTGATACAGGAATTTCTGTTATATTGCTAGATGCTGCAACAAGTGACTGTAATGTGGAAACTCGAGTTGGGACAACAGATGTGATAACTAGCCAGAATATGCTTATATGTGCCCTAGAAGAGCTTGGGAATATCATATATGGCTTAGGAACTACTGCTGCACCAGTATTGCAAGATTCTAGTACAGGTAATTGTTTTTTGTGCTTGAGTCAATGTATCTTTCAATTCTTGAACTTCTGGCCTGAAACTATAAAAATGCAGATAAATAATTTGACCTATTTCAGTGTGCTGTGGAATGGCAACAAAAAGTAATACAGTACACCAAAATGTGACCTCTGGACTACAAGTAACCTTCAAGGCCTGAGTTTGTGGCCCCTGCACAAATATCTTATGGCTCCCAAAACTACCTAAAATGGATCAACAGTTTGGGAATGTGAATGTTTTTAAAGTGCTCTCTTTACAAAGAAAAGGACAAATTTTGTTTATCTCTTTATCTCTTTTGCTTACTGTGTATGTGTTTGTAAATATTGCAAATGTGTGAACTGTGGGAAAACATGCATGTACAGAAAGAAAGTGAATAGAAATCTTCCAAAATATTGAGCTTAAGGAGAAAAAAGCTGAGTTTAAAAAGAGCAACATCAAGACAAAATATTGTTGGGACATACTACACGGAATGCTTTTCTTAGCTTGGTTAGTATTCCTATTATTCAGAAATAATTTCTTTAAGTATGCTAATTTTGTCAATTTTGTGTGCCTTTCCAGGAGTTCTGGATGCAGTTATATCTGTTATCCTTCATCCCAGCATTTCCGTTCAGCTAGCAGCGGCATGGTGTCTTCGCTGCATTGCTGTAGCATTGCCTTGCTTTCTCTCTCCACTTCTGGATCGCTGTGTTGAGAGACTCACAGCACTGAAATCTTCCCCTGAAGCAGTGACTGGCTATAGCTTTGCTATTGCCGCTTTGTTAGGAACAGTCAAACAATGTACTTTAGGAATTCCACATTGCAAGGGGAAGGTAATTATTAAAACTGCATATTTTATTCATGTTAATATCAAAATTGCTTTTATCAGTTACAAATTCAACATACAGTAGAGTCTCACTTATCCAACACTCGCTTATCCCACATTCTGGATTATCCAACGCATTTTTGTAGTCAATGTTTTCAATACATCGTGATATTTTGGTGCTAAATTTGTAAATACAGTAATTACTACATAGCATTACTGTGTATCCAACTACTTTTTCTGTCAAATTTGTTGTATAACATGATGTTTTGGTGCTTAATTTGTAAAATCCTAACCTAATTTGATGTTTAATAGGCTTTTCCTTAATCTCTCCTTATTATCCAACATATTCACTTATCCAACGTTCTGCCGGCCCGTTTACGTTGGATAAGCGAGACTCTACTGTACTATTGTTAGTAGTATTTTGGAAAGAGATCTGTGTATTCATTTTAAGTGTGCCTTTATCTGTTGTTTAGTTTTTATATCTGTAGAATTCTACAGGGAGCAGCTAATGCTTGTGCATGATAAAGATAGTAGTCTGCATAACTTTGCAATGGTAGAAATCACCAGGTGGTTCAATTCAACTAATAGGTTAATGTGTTCTGTAAAGTGGAACTGTCTTTTTAAACTGGATACTTTGCATTGGTTTATTTATTCCACACATGTATCATAATTTGTGTTGAGGAGTTCACTTTTTGTATCTCTTTGAGGTACAACCTTCATAGACAGTTAATGCATTCAAGTCTTTCTGGCATTATGAGATTTAAAAACCTTCTATTAAAGTTGGATGGCCATCTGTCACTAGTGCTTTTATTGTGTGTTTCTGCATGGCAGCAGGTTAGATTGAATGGCCCTTGTGGTCTTCTCCAATGAATTGATGATTCCTTAGGAAGGTTAAAATCCAGCGGCACTAAGATAATTGTACATAAAATGTCTCAATGTAATGCTGGGAAAGTGTGATCATCATTCTTCAGCACACAAATAGGGTCAGTATAAAACTGAATACAGGTAGTCCCTGAGTTACATGCATCTGACCTACAAATGACTCATAGTTAAGAACAGGGTTGAGACAACAAGAAGTGAGAGAAATCTACCCCTCAGAATGGAAATTTACTCTTGAAAGAGTTATGGGAAAAAGATGTCTCAACTGAAGGTTTATCACCTATCCTTGTTTCCCCAACAAGCCAAATTATTATTACAGAGACAAAAAATGAAGTGGAATCTTCTGAATAGGGGCACAGACAGCAAAACAAACACCAAAGGGTTGTTAACCCTTCCCTATGCTATCCAAAGCTAAATATCTATATCTTCTTCTGTAAATACAATAAAAGTCAAAGTTTGTATGTGTTGTCGAAGCCTTTCATGGCTGAAAACACTAGGTTGTTGTGCATTTTCCAGGCTGTATGGCCATGTTCCAGAAGCAGTCTCTCCTGACATTTTGCTCACATCTACGGCAGGCATCCTCAGAGGTATATTGGAAAACTAAGGAAGGGAGGTTTATATATCTATGGAAGGTCCAGGGTGGGAGAAAGAACTCTTGTCTGTTGGAGGCCAGTGTGAATGTTGTAATTAATCACCTTGATTAGCATTATTGACCTCGCAAGCTTCATTCTTGCCTGGGGGGATTAGTTTTCCAATATACCCCACAACCTCTGAGGGTGCCTGCCACAGATGTGGGAGAAATGTCAGGAGAGAATGCTTCTGGAACATGGCCATACAGCCCGGAAAATGCACAACAACTCAATGTTTGTGAACGACGGATTTCCAATACAGCTCCAACTTCCAGAGAGCATTGTGACTGTCATCAGCGACGGATCTGGACCAAACATCAAGAGAGCAATCTGAACTCCACCAATGATGAATCTGCACCACACTTGGCACACAGAACCCCCATGATCAACAGAATATACTGGAGGGGTTGGGACTGAACAACCATGGCAGTAGTTGTAGTTAACCTTGCATCAAGAAAGTACTCCAAACCCCACCAATGATGGATCTGCGCCACACTTGGCACACAGAACACTCATGATCAACAGAAAATACTTGAGGGGCTTGAGGGGGCTGAAGCACAATGGCGGGCATTGTAGTTCAACCTGCATCCAGAGAGCACTGTGAACCCAAATGACAATGGATCTAATCCAATTTGGGGGATGCATACCCAACTTGGCACACAGACCCAACATATCCAACTTTGTATACTAGCAAGGTTTGGAGGGAACTGACCTTGATTTTAAGGAGTTGTAGTTCACCCCCATCCAGAGAGCATCGTGAACTCAACCAACAATGAATCTGGACCACACTTGGCACACACACCCAACATGCCCAGCTTTGACTGGGAAAATGACAGGTGATGATAGAAGTTGTAGTTTACCAACATTTTTACACATTTTCTAATTGTCCCATTCTTAAAATCCAAAATCCAACAATGAATGCTTTTTATGTTTATCATTGCAAAATACATAATCTGGGCATCACTGGGTGCCTAGGCTAATATATGTATGTATGTATGTGTGTGTGTGTGTGTGTGTGTGTGTGTGTGTGTGTGTGTATATATATATATATATATATATATATATGTATGTATATGTATATGGCTGGAGTAACACTTAAAACATGTAACTGTTCTGACTTAAAAACAAATTCAACTTAAGAACAAACCTACAATACCTATCCTGTTAGTAACTTAGGGACTGCCTGTATATTGTTTCATAAAGGAGTATACAGATAGGAAAAAAGGATAAAGAAATCAGTACTGCTTCAAAATCAAAGACTGAAGTCACTGTAGAAAAATCCTTGTTTCAAGCCATGTTTTCAGGACTGGCAATGTTCAGTGTCTTAAGAGCTGGTGAAACTTTTAAAAACGTTCCAAGTTTCCCAACTCTTATCTTGGCTTGCTTTTGGCTTAAACTGGCAATGTACCACAGCTCAACACTTTCCCACAAGTATCACAGCTTTGACAACAGGAGAGAAAAATCTGGGTCTGTGTTCCTGGACTATGGAAGAGAGAACCATTCAGCTTTGCCAAAGAATTTTTTTTAAAAAAATGGCTGATTAGAAATGCATTCATGGATCAGTTGACTGTCTAAGTTTGAAACAGGAACATTTAAAGGCAAGATGTGTATATTCTGTGCTACACTTATTCACTGATGCCTCCCTGAATCTAGAATTAGTTGCATTCCAGACACCTTTCTTGGATGTCATCTGCTTCTCATGCCCGTTTCTTGGAAATGCATTCTAGCTTGGTCTCCACTAGGTCTGAGATACATTTACCTATTCAGTGCCAGCAGTGTGGGGTGGGAGACCAGCCTAAATAAAATGGAGTACAGGCATACCTTTGTTAATACTGCCTCTGACAAAGAAGCTCCTTTTTACAAAGTCTTTTTCAGGAGCCCAGCCCAGCCCCCTTTTCTTCTCTTCTGGAAGTTTATTTTTAACATTAAGATAGTGAAGATTGTGAAGGATGGCTGGAGAAAGACAGACATTCTGTGTTCAGTGCAACCGCATTCCATCTTGGCCTGGGAAAGAATGGAATTCTAGTCTCGGTGGCGCTACTGTAACTATCCCAGGATACATTTTGGAAAAAGCTTACAAGTGTTTTCTAGACAGTTAAAAGTGTTCTGCTTACTTATGGATGCCTTACATTACCTAGTTGTTTCATTTCACATACATCTAATGTTAGTTGAGAGGTGAAGGGAGAAAAACTAAGCCCAAAGCTGGTTAAGTACTAGACTGTAGAATTTTTCCATGGGATCGTCTTATACATTTAGAATCAATTGGACTCTATTTTACGGGCTGCTTTATAGCCCCTAAGATTTCAAGAGACTTCCTGGGTATACTGGAATAACAAGGTGCCTCCTGTATATTTTTTTAATTCAGTAGATTCAAATACCTCTGCTATACCCACCCTTTTGACGGCCATGCAGCATGCCAGGTGGCAAACACTTCCTTTTTAGTGTTATATGAGACATTTCTGTTGAAAGCTATGTCATGGAGGCTATTTCATATATAGAAACAATATGTGTGTTTCCATTCAAAATTATTGAATTTTGTGTTTTCTATTTTAATACACTTTTTTCGTTTTATTTTACTTAGGTCATTATGACGGTAGCTGAGGATTTATTGCGGTCTGCGTCTCAAAACAGCCGTATTTCTATACAACGAATGCAGTCTGGATGGCTTTTAATAGCTGCCCTCATGACACTGGGTGAGTCCATTCAGTCTTTATGTCTTTAGGTGAAATGTTAGATATTGCTGTGTATTTTTGTCTTAATTACTGTCTCAGTATTTGAGTATGGAGTTCTGTTTTGCATTATACAAGAAGGAAATCTTATTTTTATTGTAACAGTTTATAAGTTCTATCCAGCTGGATAGAAATACAATTAACTTGGTTAAAACCATTGTCACAGGTCTAGATGCATTGCCTTCTACAATAAAAGGATGACCATTCAGCAACTATGGCAAGTTTGCAAATCTGCCTTTTAATGTATCAAATACCTTAGGAAGCCTCTATTTTTTCTTGCTGTGGCATTGGTTTTTAAAATGTCTGTTGGGATTCTTCACTGTTTCAATTGGGAAAAAGATCTGTATAGCCCACTTATACAGTATTAAGTCAGTGTACTTTTTGTAACATTTGAATTAGCATTTTCCTTTTGGCAATTACTGAGGGCTAATAATACTGTGCTTAGATATCTGTCACCACCCGTTAAATTCTGTTATTGAAGAAATCCAAATTTTGTATGAAGGAAAGATATATTAATATAGCATGTTACATAAATTGTCCAACTTTATTTTACATCGTAACTAGTGTAGTTCTTTCAAAACTGAGAAATAGATCTGACGTATGTGTGTCACGTCTGACTCACGTTTTCCTTTCTTAGTTTTCGTATCATATATTTATTTTACCAAGAATACTTATGCATACATTAATTCAACTGTTTTCTTATCATTTCTTTTAAATACGTATATCTAGAACATTGAATTCTTAAATTTGCATTGTGTTATTCTGATTGAGCACACACAGTTCTATAGGTAATTTGTCAGCTAGCATTCATCAACCAGTAAATGGGGATGGGATCTTTAATACTTTTGGAAAGGTTTGGCCCTGATTTTTTTTCTCTTTGTCAAAGAGAAAAAAATTCCAGCTTACCCCTTTTTCAATGTATTTAACTGGGCGCATGCCTAGCAGTGCTGTCCTTTCTCCCCATGTGACAGCGGTTTGCAGTTTATCTAAAGACTGCAGAATTTAGATTTATTTATCCATTCCACAGAGAGCTTTTATCAAGAGGAAAATATGGACATCGTATATAGTTAATAGTTGTTTTACAATATAAAATATAATAAGGAAACTCAAAAGGTTCCAAGAATAAAAGAAATGCAGTTTAAAACATGGATGGAAATGTGTCTGCAAATTATTCTGACTTATTTTCCAGTCAACATACCAATCTTTTTCCCCATTGTATACCTCATACATTTTCAGAGTTGCTTAGAGTAGTTTACACAAATTAAAAGTGCTTGCTAGAATGTGGTATATAATATACTACAAACAAGCAGCAGTAGAAGACAAATATGATACATTCCAATTCAGTGACTCATGTTGATTAAGCACTTATTTCTGAATAAATGAAGATCTCTGCTAAACCAGACTATTGAGTCTAGTATTCTACTTCCCACAGTTCTCAGTGATAAGAAGTCACTGAACACAATCCAGTAAAATCTGTAGTCCTAATTTTGATGGCATATTTTTCCTGGACTCTTGGAAAAGAAGAGTACAATTACAAATTTGAGGACTTTTTGTCCTAATGTTTCAAAAAGATTTTTGCATAAGATTTCTAGATTTTACTTGGATCTCAGCGCCTTCATAAAGACATTGCTGATAATGTTGTTAATTTTAAAGGAGTTTGGTTCCACTACCATATGTGGCCACATTGCATATTCATGCACATCAGGATATTTGTGCTTCCGACCTATTAAATGTCTTTGAATAGTGTTTATACCAGATTTCAAAATCCTGTCTTTAATAGAATTTATATATGAAAATGTCCACATCTTTTAAATGATAGGTCCTGCAGTTGTCCAGCACCATCTTCCAATGATGCTTCTGTTGTGGAAATGTGCATTCCCATTATCTCCTAAAGATTTAGAAACTGAGAAGAGCCGAGGTGATTCATTTACGTGGCAAGTAACACTGGAAAGCCGTGCGGGTGCTCTCTGTGGTAGGTATCATTTTTCATAGATATTTAATATTTAAGTTGCATTTTCAAAAACGCTTTCAACAATATATGTGTCATACTATCAACAGTACCTGTGTTCGGTAATTGCAATAGGTAATACATTATGGTACTATCTCAGCCACCCATATGGGTTGTTTCGGATGTCGGAGTATTTTTGATTTCAGATAAGGGATGCTCAGCCTGTATTACCAATTAAATATAGCAGAAAATAGTTGTCTTTCCTTTTTAATAATTTTATTTCTATCTATGACAGAAGTTTTGATGACATTTGTAAATATTTTCTTTTATGGGTCATATAGGTATAAGTGGGAAATGGTAGATATGCGTGAAGCCCAAAGGAGTGGATTGATGGCAAATCAGGATAGGATAGGATAGGATAGGATAGGTATAAGTCTATAGCTGTTATAAAAAGAAAATTTCAGTTTGTTGTAATCAGTTTACTTTGTTTTCAGCTGTCAAAAGCTTTATTCTTCATTGTGGAGGACTTCTTACAGATGAAGTTATTCAAAGATTGCTTCCTCCCATCCCATATGCAATTGATTTACTGACACTGTGAGTATTAAAAATGGATGTGGTTTACTGGTGAAATTCTATTAATCTTGGAAGTTTTATATAAAAATAAATTTCAGGCTGTGATTTCATAGTAAATTAAAACATGAAATATTTTTCTGTCCTGGAAGTCAGATTTCTATCAGATTTGTATTTTGACACTTCAAGGGGACATGTACATATACAGTATATACAAAAATAAATGACTATTCTGAAGGCAGATGCAGAAACTATGCAACTAGGCAGTTATGTTTTTGAAATGGCTTCCATAGGAGAGAAAACATTCTTTACTCATTTGTATGGATTTAACTTTGTCAGTATTATTTTTATTTTTGTTATTGATTTTAGCCTTTGTTAGCTGCCTTAGGTTTCATACTGGGGAAGCTATAGCAAAAAAAAATCAAATAAAATTATACCTGTGTTTACTTGAATGTAATGGACCATCGATTATCATGTGTACCTTAATTTTGAAGGTGTGCACTACAGAAAAAAAAAACCGTTGACTTCCCCTTGCCTCTTAACCAAAGCAAAACAGCTGACAAACAAGGGAAGCAGAGGCTGTGGCTTCCCAACTAAGGCCTCATTCAGGAGGCCTTCAAAATTGTGGGCAAGTTTGGGAGGCCTTATTAATAAGGCCAGCTGGAAAGCCTCAGCCCTCTGACAGGCTGAGGTTGGCATGTTTGCTGGCCTGAATGAGGGGTGCAGGTGAGTTTATGTGCACAATTCTAATGTACCATCAATTATAATGCACACCTCAATTTTGGCAAAATAATTTAGCAAAAAAAAGTGTGCATTACACTTGAGTAAAAATGGTATATACACATGCTATTGTTTAGGATAATATTTCTCAAACTCATTGATGTGGCAAAATGGCACTTTTTAAATACCCAGTGTGCCATTGATGATGATGATGATGATGATGATGATGATGATGATGATGATGATGATGATATTACTACTACTAATAATAATAATAATAATGATAATGATAATTTTGTTTCTTTCCTGCCTCTCCTTGTGGCTGGAGGCGGGTTACAACAAAGATAAAAACACACAATTATCATAAACATAAAATACACATATTAAAATGTCTACAAAATACATATATTAAAATATTGAACTATAGTGAATACAAGACATGAGTTTAAAATTCAGGATTAAAAGTAGGTATGCCTGCTGGAAGAGATATGTTTTAAATTCCGACAGCCCATTTAGCTGTTGGATCTCTTCTGCTAGGTCGTTCCACAGTCTTGAGGCAGCTAAAGAAAAGGTACTCTGAGTGAGGCTGCCAGTCAGGTTCTGTCAGGCTGGAGTAGCTGCCCCCCAGAGAACCTAAGTGTTCAGGATTGTATGGGAGAAGGTGACTCTGTAGGTAACCTGGACCCAAACCATATAGGATTTTTATAACTATTTGTTTTTTTATAGAAGCTTACCAGTCAATAGTTTGCAGATCAGCATTGGTCCACATACCAGCACTTTGGATAACTCAGGTTTAGGACAATGCTTTATAATGTTACAGTGTATCCTCACTTCCTAAGAAAAATAGCTCATTGTTCCTCATAGATATCCATGCCTTCCTCTAGGCCAGGGGTCGGGAACCTTTTTTCTGCCAAGAACCATTTGGATATATATAACAACATCATTCATGGAGCATATCTTTGTGGGACAGTGGGAAGGCAGCACCAGCTCTGACCTTGACATGGAAAAACCGGAGGCAGGAAGGAAGGGTGGGGGGCAGACTGGGTGGGCGGTGGAAGGCAAAGCATGGAGCCCATTGGAATCAGGCAAGCCACTCCTTCACAGGGCTGGTGACGGCTTGCACCACCCAGAAAAGCAGAGAGCAAGCAATGGGGGGTGGGGGGGAGAGCAAGAAGGAGGCACAGCCGTTGATGCCACAGAACCAGATCAAATTATTTTGCAGGCCTTATACAACTTGCCGGCTAGATATTCCCTACCTCTAATTGAGGCTATTAGGATCTATATTCAAACTGAGAATTTCATTTCCCCTTCTGCCTTATTTTTTTATTTTCAATCTGGGGCTCAACATTCTAGGCCTATCTTTTCTCCAGTACACTGTAAGGTTTTTTAGGGGTTATAGTGGGGGAGATGCCCCCTTGGCTGTGCTAGCACTTTGTTCTTATTTTTCAGTCATCCAGTTTGAGCTCTCTTTCTGTCAGTACTAACCAAATAACCACTTGGTTTCAGTCTTAGAGGGGATTATATTTTGAAAATAAATATAGATATCTATTGCTATATAGTAAATTGCATTTCTTGTAGCTTTTCAGATAGTGAATTTCAGATAAGACCCAAAACAAACTATGGTTGAATTTTGTTCGGTAGAGGGGTTTTTTTTTGTCTGACTTGAGGATTACTTTTTTGCTTTTTGTTTTAAAGACTCCCTTCTCTAAATAAAACCTATGGAAATCCTTTAAAGCCATCATCAGTGAATTACAGGAAAAGGCTTTACGAATTGCTTACTTTGTTGCCTCCCAAAACATATGAAGGTATGTATT
The DNA here is from genome assembly GCF_035594765.1 of Anolis carolinensis. Classification (NCBI taxonomy): domain Eukaryota; kingdom Metazoa; phylum Chordata; class Lepidosauria; order Squamata; family Anolidae; genus Anolis; species Anolis carolinensis. The sequence continues at coordinate 323,709,114 of NC_085841.1, read as the reverse complement.
TCCTTGTGCAATGGTTTGCAATATATTTTCCAAAAAAATGTTTTCTCTCTCTCGTTCTATGGGCAAATGGCCAGTGGGTTTTGTTTTGATATCTGTGAATTCTTGATTATGGAACTGCTCAAAATGATTGCATAAACCTAAATCTAATTGCAAAGAGCCATTGTATTGTATGTTTAATATTTGCATAAAATCTCTGAGAGATGTCATGCTGCTTTTTGGGCTTCAGTGTCATTGGTAGTAGATGGCACACAGCTCTATTTCTCTGTTCTATCTGATACAAAGGAAGCTGTTTCTATGGTAAACTTGTCTCTGCTGTCAGGAATGAACTGGATGGGTGTGAACAAATTCCTACTTAATCCAGACAAGAGATGCTTCTGGTCAATTGTAAGGCAGTTGAACAGAGATTCAACTTGTGTTGTATGGTGTTACATTTCCCCTGAAATCTCAGATTTACATCTTGGGCATATGTCTGAACTATGATTTGAGTTTGGATGCCCAGGTTTTGCTTGTGGCCAGGAGTGCATTTGCATCATTAAGACTAGTGCAAGCTGCACCTGTTCGGTGTAAAGTCTGGCTATAGTGATACATATCTCTAAATTGTGGGCTTTAAAAAGGCATATTTTGGGACTCATTTATTTAAATCGTTTCTGTTCATGATCTTTCCAACAAGCACATATATCAGAAATCACATTTCTTATCCTCAAATGTCTTCTTAATAATATTTTAGATATAAGCTTTATGTAAAAATAGTTTTTTTCTACCTCCTGATTTATAGGAAATTTTTCTGCAGTTCTCAAAGAACTTGTGCTTGATTTGACCCAGTCTGATAACCAGATGGTAGCCTCTGCTGCGTATCTTCCATCTCTCTCTCATCAGAATGAATTTGCCTTACTTGGTCCTCCATTACAGGAGACAGAGCACAGATTTATTGAAGAGCAGGTATTTTCTTATATTTTATAAGTTACTTATACTATCAGAGAATAACAACTATTGTTCTATGGTGACAATTGTATTTTCCGTGTCTTTCCAGCTGCTCTTAGTCCATAGTATAGCTGGTGGAAGCCTAGAATATGATCCATATTCGGTATATGAAAGAGCTGCAGATAGTGATTCAGTGCCTAAACCCTTACCTACAACAATATCCATTATCAATGCAGCAACCCATCTCTTTGGAGTAATATTTGCCCATATTGCAGAGTCTCAAAGGTAAAGCCATAATAGTAGTAGTAGTAGTAGTAATAGTAATAGTAATAATAATAACAACAATAATTTTCTACAGTTATTTTATTTTTATTTCCAGTGACATGTTAGCTGATGTTGGGAAATTAGCTACTAAGAATCAGCTCTTAACATTCTTTATTATGGGTCTATTTGCTGAAGCTTAATAAAGTTGTCTAATCTAATTAGTGTATGAAATTCTGTTCAAAGTGACAGGAGTAATATTTGCACTTTCGGTAAATATTCTATGTATGTACATTATCATTGTTCTTTTCTTCCAATGAGTATGATAATATGCTGCCAAAATAGGTCCATTAGTAGCAGAAAATATGAAGAATCCAAAATATTCCAAATGATCTTTCAACTGGAGAAGAAACCAAACATAAACAAATATTAGGAGCAAATTCTATACCTGAGAATCCGCTTCATGAAGAAAACAGTTTTATCCTGAACCTTCTGATATCTAATGAATTTTACAGAATAAGAGACAGAATAATTTATCTTGTTTCCTTTCCCATTTTTTTGGTGTGTGTTTAAGGCTTCAGATATTGGAACAGATATTGACCTCCATAAAACAAACCAAAGGATCCCGGCAACAGATAGTGCAACAAAATGTTATGTCAGCATTTTCTAATGTTCTGAAGGTAAGAATTTTTTAGAGCAAATATCTCTTTTTCTAAAGAAACTGCATCTTTTCCCACCCTTTCAGCAAACGAGCTTCAGATGTCATAATTATGAAATTTACCATCTTTTTTTAAATTAAGAACTTCTGTGAAATGTGTAGTGCAATCATTAACATTTAATGTAGATGACAACAAAAAAAACCCAATTACAACTTTCAAATTATCATTTTTGGTTATAGCACTTAGCCAGTTGCAAGGGGAATTTAGGTTCTGAAGACATCCGAAGTTCTGCTCTGGCTTTAGTGATGAGTGCCTTAGAAAGTAGTAATCCACTTCTGAGATGTTCTGCTGCTGAATCTCTAGCCCGACTTGCACAGGTCGTTGCTGACAGCACCTTCACTGCTGGATTGGCACAAATTAGCTTTGACAAGTAAGTTACTTATCATTTAGTTTTTATTATATTATTATGTTCCTGTTTCTGTATTTCTTTTTCTCCTCAGTAGTTTGCACTTATTCAGGTAGGGTTCCAATATGCATAGCATGTTTCTGTAACAAACTGCAGTCCTTTAAAATGTACACATATACAAAATGTATCTTGTTCTCCTTTCTATTATAGTTAAATATTAGGGAAATTGAATTAGCCAGGTAAAATAATCATATCTAGGAATGGGGAACCTCTGATATTGGGACTAAATGTTGTTCTCCTGGGATCCAGAGCCAATCCTTCAGGGTTTCCCATTCAATTGTGATCCCTTCATTAAACAGTTATTTGGAGGTTTCCCAGCTTTTCTATGGGCATAACAAAAACAGGCATGATTATAGTCTATTATCAAAGTTTTATTAGGTGAACAATGTTTGGTAAATGCTAAAAACATAGGCATCTTATTTCTGCAGTCATTCCTTAAATAAATAAATAAATAAATAAATAAATAAATAAATAAATAAATAAATTCAGAATGGTGATAAAATGTTTTATCACTGCTGCAGGCTTGTAATGTTTAGAATGTGTTTCCTTACAATTCTTAGACTAAAATCTGCTAGAGATGTTATATCAAGGACAGGACATTCGTTGGCCCTTGGATCACTCTATAAATATCTGGGTGGAATCAGCTCTTCTCAGCACTTGAATGCATGTGTCGGAATACTTTATACATTATCTCAGGATAGCACTTCACCTGAAGTACAGGTACGTATTCGATTTTTTTTAATTCAGTGAGTGGCTTTGAGAAAATTTTGATTTTTAAAAAGGAGCCTTATAAATATATAGCAATTGCTAGTACCAATTTTGAGTAGAACCATTGAATCATATACAATGCATATAAGTATTAACTTACCATTCAGTGGTAACAACCCTCATTGAGATTAGCAATTGGATTTAGGCCAATGAAATGAACATTTAAATCTTATTTTCTAATCTCTGCATGCATAGATGCTTTACAAAATAATAGTACACTTCAAAATAGCCCATGAACTCTTGCAGATATTTATATTGCATTAAATTTGTGCCATGAATTGTGCATACATTTGAGAGAAAATGACATACCATGTTCAGTCGCAAGCCAAAGTGGTCATTTCCCCTTGCATTTCTCTTAGTTATTGGACCCTCTTGTTACCTCTTCTCAAATAAGAAGAGCTGGGAAAATTATTTTGGAAGCCTTATGACCTCATTTTTCAAACAAGGGTAGATTAGCTTGTCTTCTTACCATTCAAGGAGACAAGAAAGCCTGAGTAACTCATTTATGTAATAATTTTTTACTGCTTTTTGAGGAGAAACCCCATATTTTATACTATGTTTGTGTCCATTTGTGTCTGTGTGCTATGGCTTTGTTTGTTTTTCAGTTCTGCCAGGAAGAATAGCAACATTGCTTCAAAGCATTCATCTTAAAGTTACACGGTGTATGATCATTTTATTGCTTGAATTCATCTTCTCACTAAAATGCACCCATGTTACATAGAAATTTTATTTTTGCTCACATTTTGTGAATTATTTCATGTTTGTGCGTGTGTGACACAACACTACATTTTTGGTATTTTACAGACTTGGGCACTGCATTCTCTGTCACTGATCATTGATTCTGCCGGTCCCCTGTATCACGTGCATGTGGAATCTACCCTCTCTCTTGTTCTTATGTTGTTGTTGACTGTGCCTCCTGCTTATGCTGAAGTCCATCAAAGCCTTGGTCGCTGCTTAAATGCACTTATCGCCACTTTGGGTCCTGAGTTGCAAGGTAATTCATACATTTGCAACATGGTGAGAGACAAGTGTATATGTAGTGTTGTAAGAGTTAACTGAGAACTATTTAAGTTGTTCTATTTCTTATCTAGAGTCTGATCCAGATGATGATCAGTTGTTAACATTATTTACACTCTTCCTTTTCCTGCAACTGGGGTTCTTGCATTTGCAGCCTTCAAGTTAAATTTCATAGGCTCCTTTTTCTTAGTACTTCAGAGAAATCGTTGTTGCCTTTTTTTCTCCCTAACAATAGAACTGTCTAGTAGCCTACATCTCTCAGCAGTTTATTTTCCAGGCAGATTCCCAACCACATAGATACATTCTACCTGAAGTAATCCTTCTCTGTGTTCAAGGCAAGGATGTGCCATTGAAATCCAGCCTTGATCTCTATGGCCATTGTATGCCCAAGTACATTCTAACGATTGGAGGGACTAAATATATTGACAACAGTGAAGTGGGAATGTAAGCTGATTCATGAGGAAGTGAACACAGGAGCTCTTAAACTAAATGTAGAAAACCACTCCACATAATAGAAAAAATGTTACAGGTATTATGTGAATACTGTACTATTGAAATAAAAATACTTGCTAAAGCGTAACCATCACTGACTGTGTTGATAAACATATTCTATATTGTTATGTGGTACTTCATGATGTCAAATGTTATTAGAGTAATAAAGAAAATGATAGAGGCAAATATTTCTTTCTCCCTTATTGTTGTATGTGTAGGCAGTAGCACTACAGTTTCAGCCTTACGGGCTTCTTGTCTCCTGAGCTGTACAGTGATGCAAGATAATCCTGACTGCCTTGTCCAAGCTCAAGCTATCTCTTGCCTCCAGCAGCTTCATATGTTTGCTCCACGCCATGTAAACCTATCTAGCCTCGTAAGAGGCCTGTGTGTAAGTATCTGTGTGCACAGACATACACATTTTAAACTTGAACAGTTGGAATGTTTTTGAAGGAATTCTCCTTTAAAGAGTACAGATTTTAATATATTTTGAGCAGGAGAGTTCCCTTGGGGAGATAGTGTGGAATATAAATAAAATCTTATTATTATTATTATAGCTTTGCATTGTTTCAGAAGTATTTATGAGTGCTGTAGTTTATTTGGAGATAAACAGATTCATTGTGGCATAATATTTTATGTGTTAGAGCTAACTTAGATCACAAAATGAAATATATATATTATATACAATATGATTGTTCCCTTTTTCAGTAGACTAGATTGATCCTTCAGATTGAATGAGATGGTTGAGAATGAAGCTCACAAATTGCCCTGGGTGAGAAGGAAAGTTCCTTACAATACAATAGGGCAAAATGATATATTTCTTGTCCCACTCCCCTTTCCTGACTGGAAAATCAGCATCTTTACAGCAGGCTGAGTGCATATATGTAGAGTAGAGATGCTACAGACAGTGATAAAAGAGCAAACTGCTAACCAAATAGACTGAAGTTATTAGTGTTCCCTGTTTTTCTGCTGTTATGTTGTTGTTAACTACCATCAGGTTAATATTGACTTACAGCAACCCTATAAATGAGAGTCAACTTATCATCAAAAAGCCTACTCATGTCTTGCAGTTGAAGAGTGTGCCTTCCTTGATTGAGTCTGTCCATCTCTAACAAGTCTTTCTTTTTTCCAACTGCCTTCTATCTTACAAAACACTATTGTTTTTTAGTTGAGTAATTTCTTCTCATGATATGTCCAAAGTATGGCAGTCTCAGGCCCCTTCTACACTACCATATAATCCAGATGATCAAAGCAAATAATCCACATTATCTCCTTTGAACTGGATTATATGAGTCTACACTGCCATATAATCCAATGCAAAGCAGATAATCTGGGTTTTATGTGGCAGTGTAGAGGGGGGCTCAGTTTACTCATCTTGTCTTTTAGGGAGAGTTCAGACTTAATTTGCTCCAGGAACCATTTATTTCTCCTTTTAGCAGTCCACAGTATCTATCCACAGCATCTGTAGAACTCTTCTCCAGCACAGATTTTTTTTCTTATTATTTTTTTTCACTGTCCACCATAGAAATGGAAAATACAATGGCATGGAAAATCTTAACATTAGCATTCAATGATATCTCTTAGTATTTCAGGATTTTGTCTAGTTCCCTTCATAGCTGCCCTTGCAAGTCCAAGTCTTCTGATTTCTTGACTGTAGTCTATATTCTAATTAATAACTATGGGGAGAAAGTAAACTATTTTGGTGTCTTCATTGTCTATTTTAAACTTATGTAAACCATCTGTGGTCATTTTTTGTTTTGTTTTCTTCTTGTTCAGTTTAAACTTCAATAATTGTTCCAAGTATTTTGCTTTAATTGTTTCTAATTATTATTGCCACGATTCTGAATCAGCCACTACCTATTGAGCATTGGCGTTTCTGGTTTCTAGGCCTATAACATATTATCATAGATTAGGATTTTTGTAAATTGAGGGTCATTTCACAGTGCTGCCTTGGGATACCACCCCTGATTACTGTTGTAACCATTTGCTGCCCAGATCTTCAAAAAGGCCATAAGTAGCACTGTGGCAGAGATAGTAGGGTGCCTTGGTGCTTCTTTTAGGTTCTCCCAGAACAGACTAAGCTCCTGTCTTTCAACAGTCTTCTCAGAGGTGTTTCCTTTAAAAAAAAAAAAAAAAAAAAGAGTTAGTGTACAGTACTTACATGACTCGCAGATAAGTCAACACAGTTTTTCTAGGTCAATTTTTTTATTAAAATATCTAGACTGCTACACGAGTATATATAATACTTTGTATTCTTGAGGGCAAGCTCACTGTAAGCTCTGCTGCCCAGGGCTTTTGTCATGACTGGATTATCATTTGTTTTTGTGCAGGAGATCTTGTTGGAAAATTCTGTGTTGGTAGGTCTCTGTGCATTGTTCAAATTTCAACAATTTTTGGTGTGTGTGTTTTCTTTTAATTTTCCTTTTAAATGTATTTAACCATTAATGTCAAATACTTTCAGCATGGTGAGCAATGTTTTATTTCAGCCTAACTAAATTCTCTTAACATTCTTATAGCTGCACTCAGACTTTGTGTGCAAATTTAATTTTGCATTAATGTAACTTATATCACCTAAAACAAAACGGAGGCTACTTTTTAAGATCGTCTGTGATTCATGTGTATTGCCTGCATTTTCTGTGTGTTTGCTATTTTTTCTGTCCTTTTAAAACATGGGAGAATGAAAGATACCAGAAGTGTGCATTTTGCTTTGTCTTGCAGTTAAGCTTGTGTGTTCTGGCTTTCTCATACCAAAACATAAAACTGGCATTTAAAAAAGCATGCTTAAATCTCAAGATAGTGTGAAATCAGCTTGTGTGAGTGGTGCATAAAATATTAAATGGGTACTTTAATTTTTAATTTATAGCATCCTAATAAATTTTGGTCTCTTTAACATGTCCAGAGCTCATTATATGCACTCTATAAGTAAACATGCATGTGGCAACATATGATACTATTAGATGAAGAATTGAGTTTTTTAAAATGTGATTCTATAGTATTTCTTTGCGTCCATTTTATTCCCTTTTGTCACTCTTTCCTCTAATTATTTCTCTTTGACAAATGAGGTACATTATTTCCGAACATGGCAGCTTTGCACCAAGAACTCAGCTCCCCCCCACCCCACATTTTTTCAGATTTCTAATTAAAATTAAGTACAAGGGGGAAAAATAAACAATGAAACACTGAATAGTTTTAGGAAGTATAAAAAATAATTTTAGTGTTTTTTTCTTCTGTTGCAATGTTCAGAATCTGGAATTGAACTTGGACATTGGATGCTTTGACAATTACTAGCTTAAATACAATGTTAAATACAATACAATGTATCTTTATAGAAATACATTTAATATGTGTATTTATAGAATTTTTACAATGCTTGTGTTTTAATTATGTAACCCGCCTTGAACCATGAGGAGAGGTGGGTAAGAATATTATTATTATTATTATTATTACTATTATTATTATTAGGAAGAATACTTGGTAGTTTTAGTGCATTTTAATATAATATATTATTTATGTTGCTTTTCATTTGAAAATCATGATAACAAAATTCTCAAAATTATGTTGAAATGACAATATGTTAGAAACCCCTGCAAGAGCCCAGCAAACTTTTTGCTGTAGTGATGCATGTCAGGTACTGTTTTATAGCATACAAATTCTTAGTACATTGATTTAGTGTACCATGAAGTCGTGCATCTCCATCTCAGGATGGAATAGACCTCTGTCCAAAATACAGAAAAGCATTACCAGCCAAAGTAGGCAGTACTGAACTAGATGAACTAATTATTTAATTCAGTACCTAGCAGCTTCCTATGTTGAGTTTTCTTTCCTACACATATCTATATTCTGATCTTCTTAATGTTCTGTTTATGATTTTTATATATTTGTGGCCGGAACGGACTTTCTTCAGAATTATGCTTTAATGCATATACCATTACAGTAGAGATGTAGATGACTCACCAGTCATTGCTACCTCATACAGTTCCTCCAGTAGGGAGCCTCTGCTGGATACCAGTTTCCTCTGACAACAAGAACTCTTCAAGGAGTCTTGATTTAACCAATAGTTCATTGTGTTACAAACATTTAAATTATGTAAACATTGAAATCTTTGTGTATATGTATTGACTTACATTATTTGTTTCTTCATTTTCCTCCTTATGTGCTCAAGTTCAATTATAAGGGAAAAAATAAAGATGAAAAGATGTCTGGGATATGATTATAGGCAGTGGCAGCAGGAAGGAAAAGGGTGGTAGGCACAGTGGCAGTGAAAAATAGGCTTCCAAATTCCATATATCTTTTTTTCTTTGCCACAAGTATGTAACCCTGGAAAAGTGCAGTTATTAACTTAGTGCACTAACAGAATTCTCAGCAACAGATTATCTGGCCATCGGACAGGATTTTGGCCAATCAAAGGCAAAATAGTGGAAGTTGTCTCTTGAACCATCTCTAACCATTTCATTCTTGTGCAATACGTATTATGCTTCTAAATATATATCCTTTTCCTACTCTTCCCTTCTATATCTAACTTCTAGTTTTGCCTCGGGAATATGATTGCTTGAGGAGCTTTAGGCTTTTGCCTTTCAGTTACCATCTTACAAAAAGTGCCTTTCAGTTCAAGTCTTTTGTTCTCATTACAGGTAAATCTCTCTAGTTCATATTTATTACTAAGGCGAGCAGTACTAGCTTGTTTGCATCAGCTTGTGCAGAGGGAGGCAGCTGAAGTTTCTGAACATGCAGTGGCTCTTGCTAAAGACAGCAAAGAAGATTTTGCTCCAGGTAATATTAAGCCTTTACAAATGAAAAGCTTTACTAATTTAGACTACCTGCCATGTTTTAAGGCTTTTTGTAGATTTTATCTTGCCAGACAGAATCCACTATTTCACAATATACAATATTCTAGGGTCCTCATTGCACAGTGGATGCTTGGAGGCAATCCTAGGAGACTTTTGTGTGTCTCAGAATCTGCTATAGTAATGTTTGGAGTCTAGGCTGAACAAACAGCCTATTACAGGTGAAACTCCTCTAAGACTGCAGAATTTCAGGATGCTTCTTGGTAGAGGGCTCCTAGCACAACCAGGAAAAAGGCATTGTATAGCTATTACATTTTTCTTCCTTGACAAATTTGATTTTGAGCAAAAGAATATGTGAGAAGTTGTGCAAAAACAGAGAATGGCTGAGTAGTGCATTATCTGGACTGCCTGTAAATTCCATAAACATGGCATGATGATTCTGCAATAAAAGTCTCATTGGGAAGCATCCTGAGCATAACAAGTTGCATGTTAAAAATGGGTTGTTGTTTTTTTTACAGCAATTCCCGTAATACCCTATACAGCATGACTAATGTCAAAAATGTGCCCATTGTATAAATTAGCATGGCAAGAAGAAGCATATCAGTTTCTCTTGTAACATCTAGTGGCTTTACATATACAATATAAATCCAGTCTTCCTCCTCTTTTGCTTGTTTTTTACTATGGAGGATTTAGAATCCTTCAGCGCATTTGTTTTCTGTCTGTGTACATAAATTAATAATTGATGCATCTATTTTGGGACACAGGAGTATATTTTTGGCTTCAGATTGTAACCTGAGAGTCTGCTGCCCTGATGTTGAAACAGCATCTATGTTTATAGCTCATTTTGTTCTGGATAAATGAATGTTAAATGATTCACCTTAAGAATGATTTACTAACACTAAAAATGGTGTGGGGTTGGAAAAGGAGGGAGTTACTGCAATGTAGGGAAGGCGTGCAGATGCCTGTTTTGAAGCATGCTATATGCACACGAATTCTGCTAATTTGTGTTCTAATGTTTGAATTAGCACTCTGAACTACTTGCATGATGAAAGTACTCATAGTGTTCCTTTAATTTTCCTTCTTTTTATAAACCTGAGAAATGGATTGATTAAGGTGGTTCATAGAGCTGGAAATATTAGGGAAACGGACTACCACATTTTTGCAGAGGCCTGAAAATTATTGATTGGGATTTAATGTTTTTTTAATTATTTATCAGTAAAAAAAATCACATCATATGCATGTGTCATTTTTATAGGTATTAACATCAGAGAAGTAGGACTTGAAGGGGCATTGTTAAGCCTGTTGGACAAAGAACTGGATCCAAAACTGTGCCAAGACATCCGAGAAACCCTGACCCATATGCTTATATCAATGGCTGTTGAAAAGCTCTCTTTCTGGTTGAAGCTCTGCAAAGATGTTTTAGCTGCCTCTGCTGGTATGTGCTAATATATTCTTCCTGGAAATAAGACCTGATAGAATTTAAGGAAAAGAATAATCTGACCAAGCTATCAAGTGGTCTCTTAACCTGTTGGCAAATAATAAATAATTTCCGAGGTCAAGGAAAAATAGAAAAGAGACCTGTGCTCTTTGAGACCCAACTGAAAGAATGCCTGCCTCTATATCATCTTAGATGTCTGATGCAAGTGAATTGAGTGATTCTTAACTATGCGATTCCCTTTCTAGGAAGGCTCTTTTAGGTGACTGATTGCATTATTTTCAAACAGGAGAAGACTTATTTATAACTGTTCACTGAAGGGTTTCAATAGACATTTAAAATGTAAATACAAGTCTCTGTTTCTTACTCGCCTCTCCTCATGGCTCAAGGCAGGTCACAGCACTGTCAAAACACACAAACATCACTAAAATTCTTTAAACACACATATTAAAATGAAGTTCAATAAAAGATACATATTAAAATGTATTTCTGTAAAATACATATTAAATACACAGGATAGAGATTAAACCTTGATGCATTGCTAAACAATGTCCCTGTCTATTTTGCCTTAATGCAGATTTCACAACTGTGGCTTCTGTAGACACCACACAAGAAGAAGAAGTTGCTCATACAGATGACGAATTGGCATTAGCTTTGGAAAATGATGAAAGATTTCACCCTTTCCTCCATCCTCGATGGTCTACTAGAGTTTTTGCCGCAGAATGTGTTTGCAAAATTATCAGCCAGTGCGAAAATGCTGGCAATGCTCATTTTGACATAGCTCTGGCACAGGAAATGAAGCAGAGAGATTCAAGAGGTATGTGTTAAAAGTTAGTATGCAAAGATCAATGCAACATTTTCCCAGAGTTCAAAATGTTGCTTAACTTATTTTGAGTAGTTTAATGAAATATGTGTAGGGTCTTTTCACAAATATTGTAGCAGATGTTTATTGAGATGAAATGTATGTGCTGAAGAATAGATTATTGCTAACATGATATCTATGAATACATATGTAATACAAATTAAACAATATTATTGAAGAAGAAAGGTTTGTGGCACTTTGAAGAACCACAGATTATTATGATATAAATCTTTCTGAACTAGTTTGTAGGATCAAGCATACTGAAAGTTTTTTTTTCTTCGTGAGGTTTGTTGTTCAGTGTATATAGACAAAGGGAGAGATGGAGGATAGTAAGAAGGCAGGCAGGCTCAGAAACAGTAAAAAATAAAAATCTGGCTTCTAATTTCATTTTAAAAAACCCAATGATCTTAATAAATTTGAAGTGGTTGTATTATTGTCTACTGTCACTATCATCAGTGTGATTTTTTTGGTATACATTCCACATTTTAATTTGAACTATCACTATTATTTTTACAGTTCAGATTTATTTGAATCTATTTTTCCTTTCTTTACACGCATACACATTCACTCTCTGGATATATAGAGTGAGATTTGTATATGTTTATGTGTACTGTGTTTAGTTCATCACCAGGAGAAAGGTAGGATATACATGAAATGAAATCAAATACATGCATTGCATACAGTTAACTGCTAAATGGGAATAATGCTTCATGTTTCTGTTGAAATGAACCTTAGTTTAAGCCATAATAAATCTGTTGATTTTAAGGTGCTTCAAACCCTTTGTAGTTTTGCTGCTACAGACTAACACAACTACCTCTTTGGAAATTAAAAACAGTTTTTCAGCTATTGTAAGCTTAAGACAAGCTGGAAACCTTCTGACTCGATGCAAAATGTCAACGGTGTGCAATTGTAGTTGTGACTTCCTGGTATAGCAGTTTTATTGTCTAAGGTTACACTGATTTGTGCATAAAAATATAAATCTGGAGTGATGGAAGAAGAGTGGTGAAAGAAATGGCATAAGTGGGTCCATACTGAAAAAACAATAAATATATTTTTCTTATTAGTAAACTCTTATTTTTCCTTTTTATTATTCTTAGATGATTTCTTAGTACTGCATTTAGCTGACTTGATCCGGATGGCTTTTATGGCTGCCACTGATCACAGTGACCATCTTCGTCTTTCTGGTCTTCAGATGTTATTAGTTCTCATTCGAAAGTTTGCTGCTGTACCAGAACCAGAGTTCCCAGGCCATGTAATTCTGGAGCAATATCAGGCAAATGTAAGTAGCTAAAGAGTTTATTGAAAAAAATAAGATTAATGATCTTGAAGACAAAAATTATCAAATTGTAAAATAACATATTTACATCTTATTTAAGAAGCTGAATAGAGTTAGTAAATATGGCCAAGTTCAACGCTGGAGTTGTAGTAAACCAGCACTGGAAATGGTCCTACACGAAAGCATATAGAATCATAGAATAATAGAGTTGGAAGAGATCTCATGGGCCATCTAGTCCAACCCCCTGCCAAGAAGCAAGAAATCGTATTCAAAGCACCCCCGACAGATGGCCATCCAGCCTCTGCTTAAAAGTCTCGAAAGAAGGAAGCCTCCACCACAGTCCAGGGGAGAGAGTTCCACTGCCGAACAGCTCTCACAGTCAGGAAGTTCTTCCTGATGTTCAGGTGGAATCTCCTTTCCTGTAGTTTGAAGCCATTGTTCCACATCCTAGTGGCAGCAGAAAACAAGCTTTCTCCCTCCATGCTAGGATATCAACAGCATGTTTTATAAAGCAGTAAACTATTTTCTTGTAGTAGGCCAGGTTGGTGGGTAATCTCTTAGCATGCCAAAATTATACATTAGGCGACCACTTATCTGACCATAGCACTGCTGGAAAAGTGGAAAGTTGAAAATAAAGCCAGTCTTTTTTTTCCTTTTTTTTTTGCTTGCAAACACATTTGGGCTCTCAAAAAATAAATAATGTTCAGATAGTCCTCAAGTTACGAACAAGATAGGGTCTGTAAGTTTGTTCTTAAATTAAATTTATTTGTAAGACAAAATAGGTATCTTTTTAAAGTGTAACTCCAGGTAAGCTTTGGATAACATAGGGAAGGGTTGGCACCACTATGGTGTTGGTTTTAATGTCTGTGCCTCTGTTCAGAAGATTCCACTTCACTGTATTTTCCTCATGATTATTGGATTTTGAAAAACCTGGCTTGTTGTGGAAATAAGGATTGGTGGTAAAGCTTCAGTGGAGAAACCTTTTCCCCATGAAAACTCTTTCAGGAGTGAATTAGTCTTCCAAAGAGTCAATTTCTCTCACTTCCTGTTGTCTCAGCCTCATTCTTAACCATGAGTTGTTTGGAAGTCAGATTTTTGTAACTCGGGGACTGCCTGTGTACTGTAACATGTGTGCAAGCAGTTTCAAACAAGTCTTGTAGTTAAGATAAACGGATGAAGGAGAAGATCATAATCAAATCAATAGAATTTGTCTGTAATTTAAAAGCTTTGAAAAACAGATTGTGAAAAAGTGATGCATCCAAATGCAAGGGAAGACTACATAGGACATATCCACCCTCCCTCCTCCCCACAACAATCCTATAACTATGGGTTGCCTGAAACTATGCCAAGGGCCTTGTGCAACTTTTTCTCTGCAGAGTCCTCATTTCTGATAAGAGAATAGCTATGTAGAGGTTCTATATTTTGTTGTAAAAGGTGTAATACAAACCATCCAATACATTACATCATTTGAAATATAAAATGAATTTCCCCATTTTGTGTAAGAAGCTGCTATATATATAACAGCAGCTCACCATGTGATGACAGCATATGGAGTGATTTTAATCTAGTGTCTAAATTAGGAATGATTTTGCAAGTTTTTAGTTTCTACAGTGAAATAAATGTTAATGTGGGATTTGTGTATAGATAGTGTTTAAATGCAATTTGTGTCTTGCATGTATTGCATACTGATTGCATCATCCAGAGTGTACTAGTCTGGACAGAGTTAATTGCTAAGAACCTTGATGTGTGGCTGGAACTGGGGAGTGTCCAGACACAAGTGTGTATGCTTTACTGATTACATCAGTTGGGTTCTGTTCTGCTGAGAAGTCAAGTCCTGTGTCCATTGTCTTCAAGTCTGTTTGTCTTTATTACTGCTTTCAGTAAAACTTGTACAGTAGAGTCTCACTTATCCAACACTCGCTTATCCAAAATTCTGGATTATCCAACGCATTTTTGTAGTCAATGTTTTCAATATATCATGATATTTTGGTGCTAAATTCGTAAATACAGTAATTACTACATAGCATTACTATGTATTGAACTACCTTTTCTGTCAAATTTGTTATATAACATGATGTTCTGATGCTTAATTTGTAAAATCATAACCTAATTTGATGTTTAATAGGCTTTTCCTTAATCTCTCCTTATTATCCAACATATTCGCTTATCCAACGTTCTGTCGGCCCATTTACGTTGGATAAGTGAGACTCTACTGTATATAGTTTTACCATCGTCTCTGATGTCTCTTCGTGCTACGTTCCTCTGACTCCATACAACTACTGCTGCGTAAATTTCTCTGACAATAAAATCACATGCATATCACCTGTTACTACTTCAAGTGCATTATACTCAAAGACAATACACATTTATAAAAAATTAGATGAGCCAGTTTTCCAAAATTAGTTATTATGCTTTAAATGCAATTTAATGTTAACTAGAGAACTATTGAGTCAGTGGATCTTGACAAATGTTGATTTGCTAGATTCCCAGTGATTCATCAGGTCTACTCTAGTTGGGACTAACAGTTGGATTCAGGGTTCTGATAAAATAATTTTAACTCTCATCATTTGTATTAGGTTGGGGCAGCACTTAGACCAGCCTTTAGCCCAGAAACACCACCAGATGTAACAGCAAAAGCATGCCAGGTACGTTTAAACAAAAAAAATCCTTTTAATGTAAATTCCATCAACTGTTGGTCAAAGTTTCTCTTTTATGTGCTCAGGGAACAGCAGACTACCTCTGTGATTGTACGAGAGTTATTCTCTCATCCCCCAGTAATCCCTGTATATTCCCCTCCTCAAATATCTCCAGATAAGAGAGGAACCTGCCAGAACGTTTGTTTGGCTTTGGTATTGCAATGAGGGCTTCAGAAGGAAGGGAAGATGTTTGGGCCCTGTTTGTTATTCAGATTTAGACTGATACATTTACATTGGCTCTTAAATATGGAAATGTTGAACTCCTGAATGTAGCATATGGGTATGCATAATGCACAAAGACCTAATGGAGTCATCACACTTCCCTACAAAAGATTTGTAAGCTTTTTTAAGAAATTAATTTTTGAAACTAGTTTCTCATAATTCTGACTACTGAGTTAAACAATCAGTAGTCTTGCTGTTCTGAGGGAGTAAATATTATAGAAGTTTCATTCTGGAGTAATGGGATTCTGTGGGTTGCTGAGGTGTCTAATGGATTTCATAACTCAAATGAATAGTGCTTTTGTGAAATCCCTGGTGTCTCCAGAGAATGAAGAAATGACCTGGCTGTGTTGATATCATCACTCCAAAGTGGCTTCTCCAGCTGTGCATTATTCCTTATCATACCTATGACTCTTAAGTGTGATAAAATGGGTTGGTAGATGTATAGAATGTGAATTCAGGACAAATCTGAAAGAACACATGGATAAAGTCATTATTACTACTTTCTGTCAGTGGTGGTGCTGAACTGTCCTCAGTGGAAATGCAAACTCATCCATTAAATCTAACATATTTTCTAGATCAATTTAAATTGCAATTTATTCCTAGCTATGGTAATGAAACTGTCTTGATTATCTTTGCTGGGAAGGAGATGGGGTAATGAGTGCTGGACCACCTTTCTGTAAATGAACAAGTATTCAAACACAAGGATAATGTCACTCTTTGGAAAAATACTTTGCAGCATTAAGAAAAATAAGCATACTATTACTATCATGCTAGGTTTGCAGTGCCTGGATAGCAAGTGGTGTAGTAAATGACCTTAACGATCTTCAGAGAGTTCATCAGTTGCTGGTGACATCATTGATTAAAGTACAGGCTGGAAAAGAAGCACAAAGTCAGCTGTACAATGAAGCCACGTCAACTATGGAGACATTGGCTGTTCTAAAAGCTTGGGCAGAGGTATTTCAAAAACATGTGTTTGGAACTGTAATTGTGGGTCAAGATCCAAAAGCACTACAGGTTGAATAACCCTTCTCCAGAAAACCAAAATGCTGTAAAAGCCAAAAATATCCACATAGTTGGCTGAGATAGTGATAGCTTTGTTTTCTGATTGTTCAATATATAAAAAAACTTTGTTTAATTCAGAAAAGTATTTACAATGCTGCATATAAAATTCTCTCTAGGCTATGTGTATATGACATGTAAGTGAATATGAAATGTAATGTTTAGACTTGGGCCCTATCTTCAAATATTCCATAATAATTTTTAAAATAAAAAATCTTCCGGTCCCAAGCATATCAGAAAAAAGATATTCAACCTGTAGTATCTAAAACGTGGAACTGTATCCTTATTGAGTCCAAATCAATTATGTTACGTTGAATATGTTGTATACTTTCCTATGAAGAAATATGCTTTTAATTGAGTTATTTTTAGCAATTGTCTGCTTCTTTTATTCCAGATAGTGCAGAACCATTATCCATATGCATATTGGATGCTAACCTTCCTTATGTTAAATCTGTGGCTTAGAGAGTTTGCTTTCCAAATAAATAGGAAATCTCTCACAAACACACAGACTCGGGTTCTGCATTATAAATGATTTGTCAAGAAAACAATCAAATGAAGATCACCATCATTTGTCATTAAATTGAGGGAGTATGTGGAATGTTGTTCTGGCGTTTTTCAGTTGGGCCCATTATTTTTATATTATCTACTCATGAAGTGGTTAGTAGTATATACTAATGGGGTGATTCATGTTGCATGTGCCTGTAGCTGAAGACACTGCCATTGCTTTGTCCCCCACCCCACTGCTTTTCCAAAACTCATAACAAAGACAGAGCCACTGTGCATGCTTTCTACTTACTCTTGTAAACCTGTTTCTCTGTGGGTAGAGAGGATGAAATTTGGCTGTTTTCCGTTCTTCTCATTCCTTCCCCTATACAAATTCAATTTGTATTAGACAAAAATGAGAAAAACAGCTGGAATAAAAACTAGTTGTTTTGCTCTGCAAAATACAGAATGGCTACTTTAAATGAGAAGCAATGGAGATATATCTTTCCTTATCAAAGGCACAGTGTTTAAAGGGTTGGAAAGAGGTGCTGTAGGGGCCATTAGAACACATGGCTATTGCATGAACTTCTATATGTACAATGTATTTATGACTTCTGTTGGATGATAGCCAAAGATCCATCTAGTTTAGCATTCTGTAATGCTTGAAGACAAAACAATTTCCACTATTTATCCTGAGCACATCTAAGGCAATCTATGACAAATTGCCTTAGAACTTAAGGTTCCATATAGCCATTAAGACAAATACCATATTTCTTCAGTTCTAAGACACCATCGATTGTAAGATGCAAACTAACTTATGTTCCAATTTTTGAGATGTTTACATGTGGAAAGACGTGCTTCTTAGAACTGAAGAAATACGGTAATAATGAACTCATTTGTGATTAATCTACCAAACTCTCCTTTAAGCCAGCTAAGCTTTTGCCAGTACATCTTGTGGCAAGAATGAAGTAAATTCCTTCATTTTTTTCAAAAAATGTAATTTACTAATGTTTGGAATAATCATAACCAATGTGCATGATTAAAGATGATATTTAGAGTAAATAAAAAGTGACATCATGATAGTAGTATAGTGTACTAGTTTTATAGTTAGCACATATTCAGGACTACATTTACCAAGCATTTAAAGTAACATTGAGTGAGACTTCGCTGCTTAATGCCACTAATCTAATGTGTAGTATGTTAGAAGGATGCCAGATGTCATAGATTTAGTCTCTTTTACATATGGACATGAAAGGTAATTCTGAAAAATGAAATTGGTGAGCATTTGAGTAATGAAATACTACTAGTGATTTTAGGATGCTGAAAATTACAACTGGGACTTAATTAGTTTCATCCAAATTCTTATTGGGTGAAATGCAAACAATTTTGTTGTTACAGGTTTATATAGTTGCAGTAGAAAGACAGAAAAAACAAAGCAACATCAGTAGGCTACTGTTTGCCACAAATATCAGAGAGGAGAGTGATAGGGATCAAACCTCTTCAGTGGATGACCTTCTGCAGTTAGTTCAAGCAGACCTGGGAAATCTGAGCAAACTCTGGCTTGCTGCACTTCAGGATTTTGCTCTCTTAACTTTGCCTTTGGAATACATCTCTCAACTTCCTATTGAAGGTAGGAGGCAAATTGAATGATAACGTTTTTCTTGAAAGTATTTGGGAAATGTATATTAATTCAGATGCCACATAGCTTGGACCTGAAATGTGCTGATAGCATGATGCTGAGAGCAATAATAACATTTAATCAACGGATAAATCAACATTTATGCAGATACGATTTCTTCAGTACATCTACTCTAATCATACCCATTTGGAAATGGGAGACTACCAACAAATCCCAGGTGTTGTGGACTATATTTCAGCAGAATCAGCTGGCAAAAACTTCCTCTGCTGCAGCAGATTTGTAACTGGTTGCATACAATTCCCTCATTATAACCAATTCAATGCTACTAATTTGTGGAGATTTTTTGTGCCCCCCCCCTCCCACAAACTGAATATATTTGAAGAAAGGGCTTTATTAACATGATGTACTATTTCAATGTATATTGTATATTGTTTTAATGTAATTCATGGTTTAATTATTGCTAAATGGTAACATTGTATGTGTTCATCCATATTGGATCTGGTTTAATTTAAAGAATGCATCTTGAGTCCAGTTCAGGGCGAGGGGGAAATCAGATTTAAGGTTTATAGATTGCAAAGTGAAACTGATAAAGTTTAGTAAAATAGTCTCTCGGATTTTATGAATAATATTACTTGCAGAGAATGCCTTGCCAAGTCCTATATGTTTATAGAAAAATGAAGTACATTTAAAACAATATATCCCTATAACTGCTGAACTTTTATTTCTTTTTGTAGGTGGTGCTTTCTATACTGCAGAGACAATTGAAAATTCAAGACCACACTATCAAAACTCCTGGGCTCTAATTCTTTATGCTACAGCATTGTGGCTTACCAATACAGGTTTCCTTATTGGTGATTCCGATGAAGGCCTAACTAATCTGTCTCGACCTGTCACTCCAACTACTATGTGTCAAGACTCAACATCTAAGGCTGCTGTAAAGTCACCTGAAGATGTCAATACAGAGAGATTTCATCTTATCCTGGGTTAGTGAGTGGGTGAACTTTTTAAATATTGTTTTGCAACATTTTTGTCTGGTGTCCTTGGAAATATCAATGTAGACTGTTAACATATATGTCAAGGTCAATATGCCAATCTTGATCAAATGATTATGCTATACTGAATTATCTTAGCTGACAATACTTAAAACAATATTGACATCAGATCTGAAATCTAATTCTGAATTCCTTTCCTAGCACATAATGTATTCTGCAATATCCTAGGGTTTGTAGTTTGAAGAGGTCTCTCTGGATGAAAAATAAAAATACTACCGCATTCACTGTGCAGATCCTAGAATTCCACTGCATGTTGCCGTGGCAGTTGAAATGGGATCAAAGTGCTTCAGTTTGTGTAGTGTGACAGGGGCCCTAGTCTCCAGAGTATGTGGTTTGCTGCTGTAGATTTTATAGTTATAGATTTTATGAATCATGGTTACATATTTTGTCAGTTGTATGGTGTTGTTTTGGTTATTCTTGTCTACCTCTAGAAACATGATTTTAATTCATTAGATTAATAGTTATTCTCCCCTCTCTTTTTCAGGAATTAGTGTGGAATTTCTCTGTTCTCCTCGATCAGATGCAGCAATGGAAGACATTACTTCTTGTTTACATGCCCTGCAGGCAATGCTTGATGTTCCTTGGCCAAGGACTAAAATTGGTAGTGATCAGGTAAAAGTCTAATCTGGAAAATCTGAGTTTGAACAGTTTGATTTTATGAGAGTTCCTTTTGCTTGACATTTCTAAGAAACAGCTGCTTCTGTTACATCCCATCATTATATCCTTATTATGCTTATAATGTGATGTTTAAATTTACTTTATTATTTAGGTTAATAAGCAGATAAAATAGATTAAATTGAGGCAAAACCATTTCATGCAGGAGTAGGCAGTGTCAGTAAAATGTAGCATTACTTTCTAGGACATGCATTGGTTCCCATAATAGTAAGTCCGTTTTGATAGTATTTTCCTATTATGTAGCCTATGTGTGTGTAGTAGTCGATGGTCTCAACATAAGTCATGAAGCAAAATACGTTTCACTCTTATTTCAAGCTACCTAAAGAGTTATACTAAGGATAAAATTTGACAATTTAAAAGTTAATGAAAAGACCTTGACCTGTTTCCTCATGTAGGAATTGAGTGTTGAGCTGCTGAATGTTTTGCATCGTCTAATACTGACCAGAGAATCCCCTGACATTCAACTTGCTGCTCTAGAAGTTGTTCAACACATTCTTTTTGCAGCACAAGAACATGTCAAGGAAAAACGGAGAAGTGCAGAAGGTAAACTGACCAAATTTTGATAACATTTAGCAAAGGATTCATCCTGCTGACTATGTTTGAAAGTAGCAATTTGATTTAGGCTAGCATACATTTGCTAGAATTAACACAGGAGCCAGAATCTATAGCATCAAATCGGGTGTGCTTAGCAGACTGTAATAAATTTGCCTTGTGCAAGCTGATGTGCGGGGACAACAGTGATAAGAGGAGGAGTTGCCTGCTCCAAACCAGCTAAATCCCTGAGCTTGACTCCTTGCAGCCAAAACCTTATGGGAAGAGTATCTTGACAAATATCGTGTGATTTTGCAATGTCCCCTCCAATAGGGCTGCGCTTCAAGAAACAACCACCTGAGAGCCAGCCAGCCTCTGGAGTGTGGAGGATGACAGCCAACTCCTTCTGCTGTTGTCACTGATGGTGCTGTCATCATATTTTCCATCCCCGTTGTCCCATCCCTTGTGCAGGCCTTCCACTGCATCATGATCCCAATTCACTGTGCTGTTGAGGCTTTCTGCACCTCTACTTCAAAATTAATTTTTTTAACATACATGCTACACAAGAGAAAGTATGCTCCCTGCACACTGTGTAATTAAAATCTAGAATTCCTTACTATGGGAAAGTGGTGATGACCAACAACTTGGACAGTTTAAAAATTGAATTGTACGTGTTCTTGGAAGATAGATCATGGTGGATAAATGCTACCTGGAATCAGAAACAAAATACCTCCTTTCCAGTTGCTGGGTTACAGCAGTGGGGAGAGCTATTATAATCATGCCTGGCTTGTGAACCTACTGTGGGCATCTGGTAGGAAACACAACGCTGGATTAGGCAGGCCAGGCAGTATGTCTGATGGAACAAAGCTGCTGTTCTCAGGACAAACAGACAGTGCAGGTTTCATCTCTAGTTTTGATCCAGTAGAACAGGCACAGTTGTCAGGTTTCAAAACAGTCTAATTATTTGTTTCAAAGAAAACTCACACTGTCTTATAGATGGTACTTTATCTGTAAGCAAACAGTCTAAACATCTTCCACGTGGCATTCATTGTCAGAACTGAGCTATTACAACAGCAAAAAGGTTCAATCTCTTAAACTTATCAATCCTAAGTATAAACAGTATTTTGTTGCTTCCTGGAATGTCCTAGCCAAATGTTTTGGAAAAATTGTCTCCTTTAAACCTTGTCAGTATCTGTAGCCTATGTCCCATGTTGACATCTATGGCATGACTTCTAATGGGTCATGACAACAATTCATAAAATTCCATATTCTGGATAAAAGATTTTTCAATCCCAGACACTATTTTTCTTCTGTCCTTCTTCATGGTGAAAGGGCATTTTCACACAGAAGTCTCTTTCTGTGCATAAATTGCTCTTGCTGCATTAATGTAATAATTTTATAATTCTATCCATATCTATATATATAAATGAGTGATGGAATCCCGGCGACGAGCAAAACAACACAACTAAACACCCTCCAACCTCAAAATTTAGCAGCACAACCCCTCATCCATGCCTCTAGGTTCATACAACAAAAATAAACAACAGGAACCACCATGGGGCCTAAAAAAATCCAAAAAACAAAAACGCTTCATGTGCGCCTCCGCCAAAACGAACCCCAGGCACGGACAGAACAACCCCCACCCCTCCCCTCAACAGGCTCTCCTGCGCACTCCCCTTTTCCTGCCCCGAGGCACTGCCCACCAACAAAAACTCACCCAGCGGCCCTCAACATGGCACCAGGGAGGAGGGACCAGCAAGGCCTGCACGGAGCTCCCCACCGCCACCCTCCTCCCTGGCCACCCTCCTCCGGGACCTCCTCCTCCTCATTGTCGTCAGGGAAACAGAGCGAGGTGGGAGGAAGGGAGAGGCGCCTTGCCCACGTCGCCCCGTCAAATAGGCACACCGATGCCACGGAGGTATGGAGGGGCGGGGGCCAGGAGGAGGGGGAAGTAGGAAGAGTTCTCCCTCAGTTACTTTCAGTTTCTCCTCCTCTACACCTCAATTATAATAAAAACAATCACAACCACAACAATAATAATCAACAGCTTCACAGGCAAGAAGCACCCAGGCACTGAAGCTGCAAGGCCATTCAGTGCTAATCAAGCTCACCAATGGCAACATTCACACTTGGCCTCCAAACAGACAATACAGTACACTCTCACTTAGCCAAGCTTCACTTATCCAAGGCAGTCTGCCAGTTAGTAGTCAATGTTTTCGAACTAAATGTTGCAATGTTTGCATGCTAAATTCGTAAAAACAGTAATTAATACATAACATTACTTTATATCATATGTAATAATTACTATGGTCTAATAAGAAAACAGAACAATACAATCTCTAAAATCAGGACACTAAATACAAAACAACACTCAAAAGACAGGGACATTCCAGACATGGGAATTCCACACAGGAAACAATCAGGCCCAGCTAACACCTCCCAACAAAGGATTCCCTCAACCAGGAAACAGCCAGGCCTCGAACCTCCAAGGCCATTCAATACAAATCAAGGTAACTAATTGCAACATTCATACTTCCTGCACTCAGACTATTCATTCCTATTCAACCTGCCCTACCAACAATTCCACAAGGTAGAAAGCGGCCAGGCTTCAAAGCACCAACACTATTCACTCCTCTTCAACCTGTCAAACCAATATTTCCCCTACATAAAAAACCCTCACGTTTGGAAGCCATCAGGCCACTCCGTCCCATTCAACCAGCCGAAGCAAGGAGGCCCCTATAGAGAAAGCACCCAGGCTTGGAAGCAGCAAGGCTATTCAGTGGAATTCCAAATGGCCACAGCAACGCGTGGCAGGGCACAGCTAGTACATACTAAAAGAAGAACAGCGCAACTAGTTGCTATTTATGAAGATGAGTATGTTTTTAAACAAAAGGGCATTTGTTATATATCTTTGTCTTTTTTTTTCATTTTAGTTGATGATGGGGCTGAAGAAAAGGAAACTTTGCCAGAATTTGGAGAAGGAAAAGACACAGGAGGACTGATACCTGGAAAGTCCTTAGTCTTCGCAACCCTAGAGATGTGTATGTGCATTCTTGTAAGGCAGCTGCCTCAGCTTAACCCAAAGATAACAGGTAGTCCTGGAATTACAGCTGGAAAACCTCAGTTATTATCAGAGACTGGAAGCAAGCTGGTGTCAGCAGCATTAGGAATCCTTTCTGACGTTCCAGGAGTTTGCTCACCAGAAGGTAGGATGAAATATTACAGTATGTTTTAAATGGGAGGGATTAATGAGGAGATACCCTGGAGTGTAGGGGAGAGTGCCTTGTGCCATTATATATTTAGGCAGGACATTGAGACAATGTACTCACAAGTTGTTTTTAGCCATTAAAAACAGGTTGTTGAGCCAACAAAGAAAGCAAACAACATGCAAACAGTCACCTTTTGCTTTAAAAAAGCAGTATATTTGTAGCATACTCAGACATGATCATGATTTGAGGTCACACACTACTGATCCAAATAGCCCACTGATGGACATGAACCATTTTTTTTCAAACAGGCTGCAGTTTAAGCCTATGGTATACTATTTTTCTTATTGACAGTTCAAGAATTGTTGTCTAGATACAGATATGGTGCCATGGAATTGTTTTTCTTCCTCCTTCCTGTTCCTAGAAAATTAGGGATGAACCTAATTGCACATACACCAAATATTGTACACCTCTGTCTCTCTCAACTAAATATCCTTTGATTGTTCTTAATTAACACTCTGTTACAACCTATCTCTCAATTTATCTGTTTGATTTACATTTTGCCTTTCTCCAGAAATGGCAAGTGTAAATCTTACACTGCATTTTAGTGTAAATCTTACACTAAATCTTACACTGTAGCATACTATTAAAACGTACTACTGGGAAAATCTCTGGTGGGGACCACTATGCATATCTAATTCCTTAGCTTTCTTCTGTGGTGAGTGAGTAAAAAGGTGCCTGAAAGAGCACTCTCTTTTAGCAGGAGAGTCAACCTTAAACAAGAGTAGCTGATAATAAACCTTGCTGAATAAATATTAGTAAGATAGTAAGGTTGACCTTTTCCCCAATCTTGTGATTGCAATATTATTGTTTTTCTATTTCTCTGGAATACTTGTCAGTTAACATTTAATAACAAAATATCCCTTTTTTCATGTCTTGCAGGGAGCATTGCTGTGCTTCCTACTATATTATATCTGATTATTGGAGTCCTGAGAGAAACTGCTGTAAAGTTACCAACTGGCCAGATACCTTTAACTGTTGCTGCATCTCTACAAGCTCTTAAAGGAGTGCTGTCTTCTCCCATGGCCCGGGCTGAGAAGAGCCGAGCTGCTTGGAATGAATTGCTCTGTAGTGCTTTGGTCTCTATCCTTAATTTTTGGAATCAAGGTACGTCAGAGTGTACTTTGGTCAGCCAAAGAGGAGGAAAGATTTGCCAGCAATTGAATATGATCCATACCATATTTATTTATTTATTTATTTATTTGCAGCATTTCTACCCCGCCTTTCTCACCCGAGGGGACTCAAGGCGGCTTACAAAATCTGGCAAAATTCAATGCCAATAACAAAATTCAATAAAATAAAACATAACACATTTAAAACAGTTAAGCGTTACTTAATAAAAGCAGTATACAAGCTTAAAACATAAATAGTTAAATCCATTCATCCAGGAACTTTGAAATGAGTGCTGCTTTATATGTAATACTCAAGCCAATAATACATTGGTTCTTGATGTTTGTTCCTCCAAATGTTTTGTATTTATGCTCTGAGAATTCTTGATAGAATCCCATGCAGGTTGTGGCTTCTCAGGTATGAAATACAAAACATCTGGAGATTCACACATTGAAGACCACCTCATCAATATACTGTCTCATCAGAAAAAGGCAAGTAGCCACTGGGACCTAGATAACTGGCATTCAAGGGGTGAATTTCTGAAAAGTGCAGGGTGCTTACTGATTTGTACTGATATTTGTAGTACTTGGTCATAGAACCTCTTTTGCTTCTTTACTAGTTGGCTTTCTTTACCCCCTTGCACTTTCAGTTCAATTTGGCTTACACAAATTTTATACCTTGATAACAATTCCTTTTCTTCTTTATTTTTTCTAAATCTGTTTATACCCAAACTCTTCTTTCTCATTTTATTGAAAATCTTTTTACTGACATTTTCCTTCTGATTAACTTTTAAAATTGAATGTGTTGAGGATTAGCTCTGGAAAATATCTACAAACAAGTAGAGTCAGACCTCCACATTCGCTGAATTTAGGGGCATAGAATCCCCAACAAATGAAAAACAACAAATAAATTGCTATTTTTTACCCAAGAGAACATCTTTCTTCAAATTTGTATGTCTTCCAGCATAACTTTGTAGTCAACCTCAGATGGCAGCTGAACATATCATTGCATTGGAGGACCTAGAGCAATGGTTCTCAACCTGTGGGCCACAGCCCAGCAATGGGCTGCGAGAACAAAAATCTGGTTCGCAAACCTCCTTCCTCTTATTAATGTATTTTACTTTATTAATTGTATTTCCACTCCTTTTGACAGGTCTGACCATTGCATTGGATAGACCACATTAGCTCTAGATTATTAAATATGGTTTTCTGTGGGCGAGCAGATGGTGACTACTAGATGGCATATGTTCTGTTTCAGCAACTAGAGATGATGTGGTCTATCCAATACAGTTTTCTGAATTAGCACCCCAAATAATCAAACGGAATCTAAAGTTGACCAAAAACTGATTTGTAACCCTTGGTACTAATATTGGAGAGTGCTCCCTGATCAAAGTGGGCTCTGGTCAAGTGGACCCTGGTCAAAAAAAGATTGGGAACCACTGACATAGAGATTTCTAGAGAGAACATTTTAATCATATCTGCAAAAGTTAAAACCGCAAATATGAACAACTATATTGTATGAACTTGCCATACTAAGACCTTCAATCTGTTTAGCTCAGAGTTATTCGCTCTGGCTGGTAACCATGGTCTCAAATGTCAATCTTCCCCAAGTTTTATCAGGAGATGCCATTGATCAAAATTGTGGCCTTCACTACATTGACTGTGTGCTCTGCCACTGAGCTGTGACCTCACTATGTTTGTAGTTGGAAAACCAGATCCCAACAAAGTACACTGATTATGGTCAGTTCTCAAAGTCAGGTTTCCAGCAACCATTCCAGTACGCACCTCAAGTACACCAATGCTTAGCAACTTCAGAACTGTGAATCCAGGTAATCACCCTGTCTCTGTCATCCAGGAAAAAATATTCTTCATTCGCAGAAAAAATAAAAGTAAATATGCAGAATTTAACTAACAATATTTGAGTTTGAGTCCCTTTTGGGGTGAGAGGGGTGGGATATAAATATGGCAAATAAATATTTTGTTACTTTGTAACCTTGATGTTATACAGATAAGTAAAATAATCAGGTTGTGCAATTTGGCTGGACCACGATCCGTTTTTGGTATCTGAATTTTGGTGGGTACCCAGATCTGTTTTTGGGAACATCCCGAAATTAGTTAATGGGCAAAAACTGTTTTTGGCTTGGCAACGAAAAGATCTGGGAAGATCCAGCCCATTGCGGCTATGGGGAACTTACGTGGCTCCCCTTTCCGGCATTCGACTTAAGAAACCACTCTTCCTGGGATCCTTTCTGTTGGGAATCTATGAGTGGTTAGACTAAAAAAAAACCCTCTCTTGGGTGACTCCACCAAAAATATAGCAGAGTGCCAGAAGCACACTTCACAACCAGCAGAAACTTACAGCTGGGATAGGCCTCTGTTGATTACAATGGCACAGGATTGCAGAGCCAAAAATATAAGTTCAAAAGTATTTATTGAAGTAAAAGAAATACATTCTGGATAGGAAAGTTCTTGGAGCTTAACTAACTTTCTAAAACACATATTCTAAGGAAGATAAAAGATAAATATCAAAGAATATATGCTTGCAGCTACATATTGCCTGGAGGATGGCAAAATGCTTTCTCACCGGAGGAGACAAAAGGCAGAAAAGAAGGAAAATGGAGGCCGACCATGTGGTCAAAGCCTAGGCCCAAACAAGATGGCAATGGAGAGGAAGTTACCTCATACCTCAAAGAGATCACATTTCTACATCTTCAAATGGGGGAGGAAATAGTAGCAAACAGGAAGGGAGGAGTAGAGACAGAAAGCCCCTTCTATGAAGGCATGCATAGGAATAGGGAAAGGAATCCCTCATTCTAATCCAGTTTTCCTAGTCTAGCTACTCATTGGGGACTGGAGACTTGTGGAGTCCAGGATGACACCCAACACTTTCCCTTCTGTCCTTTGAGGAGACCTGGATTTACAATGAGGGCTTACCATCCTTCCTGGGATCCTATCACTTCTGTCTTTCAAGGAGACCTAAGTTTAAGACAAGGGCTTAAGAAAACACCCTTTCTGGGATCCTTTCCCTTCTAGCGGTTGCTTCCTTCCCCACACTTCACATATAGCCAAAAGAAACTGAAAGCAGTAGTTTTTCGGCATTGTTCTGTTGTGACCGGAAAAAAAAATGGCAGTGGAGTCCATACCATTACGGACATCTGAACCATCTGAAGACCATTTTTGAAAACAGATCCATGCATAACCCTATAAAACAACCTACTGTGTCTTACATCTGCTCTATGTGGAATAGATTGTTTTTATCATTCGTAGATGGTGCCCACCAAGAATTAGATCAAAGCAGCCTATTGGCTGCCATCACAGTATTTATTTTGTCCGCAAGTCCAGAAGTTACTACTGTGGAGTGCCTTCAGATGAGTTGCATTGAAAAGTTTAAATCTGCAATGGAATCTAAAGATCCTGTTGTGAGTACAGTACACTGTTAGATTTATTGTTAAATCTGCCATTGTTCTTTGTGTGTTTAATGTTCAACTTTTCCACTCAAGGAGGGTAGCAATAGAAGGAATTTACTGTTAGAAAGGGTGGTTAGGATACATTTCTCAGTACAACGTAACACAGGATTTATCTTTTCAGGCTTTTTAAAATATTTGTCTGTCTGCTGTTATCATTTTCTACCAATAAATGTTAAGCCAGTACAGAAATATGTAAATTAAATTCTGAATGCAGAATTATTACACTTGCTTTGAAACGTTTAAGCAAGTGGCAAAAATGAGCACATGTTCATGTGATTTTATTTATTACAGCATCATTAAGATAATTCTGTGTATATACAATTTTCTACCATGCGTTATTGATTTGTCATAGTTGTTTATAACTTATAGAGCAAGTTCTTGTAGTTCATAAGGAGATGAGATTGTCACTTTGGATTTCTTGGTGTATTATACATTGACTTTCTTACTTTCCATTGATCGCCTCTCCTCTGTTATTGGACTGAAGTATAGATTCTTCATTCGGCATTAGAGAGGCCTTTTGCTTCTGATAGTTTTAATAGTACAATTGAGTCTTGCATATCCAACCTTCGCTCATCCAACATTCTGTATCATCCAATGCAGTCTGCCTCTGGCCCGGATCCACAGCTGTTTCCCTAGGCAGCAACGCGCAGCGGGCCAACACGCCCAACAACAACACAAGTGCAGCCATGCTCCCAAACAAGTGGCAGACTTGTTGTAAAACGTGATGCTTTGGTACTTAATTTGTAAAATCATAACATAATTTGACGTTTAATAGGCTTTTCCTTAATCCCTCCTTATTATCCAACTTTTTCACTTAACCAACGTTCTGCCGGCCCGTTTATGTTGGATAAGCGAGACTCTACAGTATATAACACAGTCACACAAATTCTAGTCCAAATTTCAGTTACCTCTTTTTTCTGACTTTGAACTATCTTGATTTTTTAGATACAACTTAAATGTTACCAGCTGCTACTGACCATTTTTCAGTATCCAAACAAAGCAATCTCATATCCTTACATTCAGTCATTAGCAGCATCAATTGTGAACAAACTTCAGGAAACAGAGAAAGCTAAACCTGAGAATTCTGCTGAACTTCAAGTTATTCAAGAAGGAATAAAGGTGGTGGCTGCTATTATACCCCTTGCTCAGGAGGAACATCGTAAGTGTCCACTGTAGAAGCAAACACATTTAACAATTGAATTACTTGTAGATGAAAATAGGAGTTTTGATGCAACATCACTCCCTTAATATGCTTAATTATATTTTTAATTAATCTAAAAATAATGGAGAAAATGTTTGCCCAAGATCATGCTTCTGGGTGAAATGTAGCATTGTGTGCCTTCAAGTCATTTCTGACTGTTCATGTTCCTACTGAAAGTGAACCTGTTACAGATTTTTTTAGCAAGATTTGTTTGGGGGAAGGGGTGCCTATGAGAGATCACACATTTCCTTGGCTGAGCAGATATTCAGACCTCAATCTTTCATGTTTCATAGTTCAGCACTTAAACCACTAAACCATGGTAGGTTTCTGAGTGTAGGATGAGGGGAATAATATGTTTGGGGGAGTTTCCTGCTCTGGAAGTTCTTAAGCAAAGCTGGATGACTATTTGTCAGTAGTGCTTTGTTTGTGTGTTCCTGCATGGCAGAAATGGGTTGGACTGGATGGCCCTTGTGGTCTCTTCCAAGTCTGTGATTCTTTGATTCTAGTATTAAGTTCTACTCTGACTCCATTTGGATAATTAGAAATATTTTCAATCAACATTTTCTGGGAATACTCCCCAGGGTACAGTTTTTCTCTCATTCATCAGTTTAAAAACTTCTATGCTAGGCTTTTAATATAAATGTTAGTAGTATGGTACCAATTCTGCTCTCCTAGAACCTTCCCCTTCTGTTCTACCAAGTCTTATTTCCAAACAACTGAGTGCTTAATAAATCCAAACCGTTATTTTCTGACTATACAATTAAATTCCTCAACTCTGTCCCTGGCCTTGATCATGTAACAGGTAGAATCGATATCACAATCACTCAGCAATCTCTACCATCTTTATGAACCTTTAACAATATTTTGCTAAGGAGAAATACCCATATGCTTCATCTGATGAAAGTTTAAATTGTAAAACATTATGATGCGCCTATTAACACATACAGCAGTTTACCATGGTCTTGCTGAATAAAATTATTATAAACAGATAGAACTATAACACTTAACTTAGATTTCTAAGTTGAAACACATTTGATTCCAATTAGTTTGGTTCCGTTGCATCCAGACATAAAATATCAGATTCATAATGGTATAGACTGCAGGCAGAGTCATATCTATATCTACTATGTGTGTATGTATTAGTTTCAACTTCTGTTGGTTAGAAATACCTTTGTCCACTTTGTAGAGGGTAAATACCTTAAGATAAAAATATTATTGGAAGTTGAGAATTCTCCTTCTACTCCAGAATGTTGGTCTTTGAAGCCCAATATTAAAAAGCAATCAAGAGGTGAGAAGGCATGCAGCCATAGAGAGATAAAGGGTTTCCTGTCACTGTAAAATGAGTTGGGCAAAATGCTGCTCTCCTTGATAGTATTGGACTGCAATTCTCACGATCTTTTCATATTAGTTATTCTGGCTATGACTAGTAGGACCTGTTGTCAGGTAACATCTGGAGGGATTTACTCTGTCTATCTGTCTATCCAAAACCACTTTTTAGCCCCTTCAGAATGCTCCAATACAAGGCTTTTGCATATATGTCGCCACTGCCTATATCTCAGGCCCGCCTTGTGGGAACAAGGGAGAGGGCCTTTTCTGCTGTGGCCCCCCATTTGTGGAACTCACTGAAATCAGGCAAGCCCCCACTCTTTTAGCCTTTAGGAAAGATTTAAAAACATGGCTCTTCCTGTGTGCTTTTGGAGAGTAACTGTTATACACAGCCCGAAAGACATACAACAACCCTGTTATACACTTCCTTTGTTACTCCCCCCAACATCTATCCTCTAGACTGTTTCTCTATCTTGTGTCTCTGTTCCCCGTGGTTTTTATTCTTATCTCTTTCTCACCCCAAGTTTTATCTGAGTGTTCATGCGGCCCGCCCCGTTATATTGCTTTTTTGACTTTGTGTTGTACTGTACATTATTATTTATTGTATTGTTTAATTGTATTATGATATGTTGTTTTTATATTTTGCTATATTGTATTGTCCTCGGCATGGCCCCATGTAAGCCGCCCGAGTCCCCGTTGGGGAGATGGTGGCGGGGTATAAATAAAGTATTATTATTATTATTATTATTATTATTATTATTATATCCTCACCAACTGTAACTGAAAGAGCATAATCCTGTACATAATCACTCATATTTAGGATTTCAGTCTAAGAATAGCTACTTGTGAATTTAATCTATACTGAGGACTTCCTGATTTTTTTAACTTTCACAGGATCTCAACTAGTGGCTTGCTTTCTACCAATCCTAATTTCTTTTCTCTTGGATGAGAATGCCCTGGGATCAGCTACAAATTCAGCAAGGAGTCTGCATGAGTTTGCTTTGCAGTATCTGATGCAGATTGGCCCACAGTATTCCTCAGTCTTTAAAAAACTAATGGCTGCCTCTCCACCAATGAAAGCAAGGCTTGAATCAGCCGTGAAGGGTAATCAGGAAAGTATCAAGGACAAGACATCCCCTCGACACTCAAAGAACCCTGGGAAAAGTGCAAGCATTCAACTAAAGACCAACTTTCTGTGAAATTGTTTTTAAATGTTAAGCACTTTGATAATACTGAAGAGAGTCTTCCTTTTTCTCATCATGAAGTTGATTGTTGCTTTTCAAGTTTAATACCTTGGAAGTCAGAGCAGTAGCCCAATTCCAGAGAACTACTAATCAGATGATCAGTCAATAACATGCATGGCTATGGCTGCTAGATGTGGAATGGGAACAAATATGCTGAATCAATTTACATAATAAATACCAAATCCACAAGAGGTTCCCTCTTGTCAATCAAAGTATATAAATTATAAAAATATTGTTTCAGCAATTTTACATTTGTTTCATGTTTTTAAAACACTATGCCATTTTGAGAAAAATATATTCCAAATGCTTTATGTTATGTTGGAAGCTTTATATATTTACATTAATAGAATCTCATATTTGATACTCATATTCACACAAATAAATGGAAAGGATATAATTCCTGTGATTTATCAGTGCAAAAATGCCATATGTATATTTCTGTATTTTGCTTCATATTCATGTAACAGCTCCTAGTGTGGGACAGTAAACCCTTTCAAAATATGCATTTGGACATTTTAAAAATACTTTGCAAGTGAACCACTTCAGCAAAAATCTTTATACTCATATTTTTGGTTCTAACAGAGTACAGTCAATGTGCATTTCAGATGACAAACAGGCTAAATGGCACATAAAATGGCTCACTGCTCTGACAAATGAAAGGGGTTACTAGCTCAGGGATGCTACAAGGGTGGAACATGAAGTGTGACTATGGGCACAGACACATACAGTTGGGATGCTCTTTAGTCTTCACTATCAAACTACAGCCATTGCTAAAAATGCTAATTATGCTATCACAGTATTATTAAATTACAATTTTAATCCCTCAATTCCTTTCAATTCTATCATATGTTCTCACTGCTAATTTAAGAAATATCATTATGTAAAAAATAATAAATGTTCTTGAAGTCCCTAAAATTACTAATATTCTAGACCTATATTGAAGATCTTATTAATTTTCTTTAAGTTCTCATGAATTTTTATATTAGCAGCTTTATAATGAGACACTTACCTTACAGCTATTTGGAGATTTTATTTACAAATTAAAGCACATATATTTGTAACTGAGGCCTTATTCTACCCACAAAGTTCTATCTATTCTGTGAATTTCAAACATATCATGGCAGGTAGACAACTGAAGTTTACATACTGTGTTCAGAATATAACAACTGTCTGGGTCCAGAGTGCCTTTTGCATAAGGCACATGGTTATTTATCATGTTCTTCATTTCATAGTATTTCCATAGGTAAAATGATGCATCAATTATGCATCAGATTCATGTTAATAAGTAATCTTATTAAGATTGGCTTGACTTATGTTCAGCTGCAACTGAATCATGAGAAGAAACAACAAAATGGTACATTTTAACAATGGGTCATCTTTTAAGATAGATGTCTAGCTATTAATTGCTTTAGCTATTACTTTAAGAATCATATTGGCAACTGTTGTGTTTTTTAAAATGTCAATATTACTTGAAGTCAAACAAATGCTAGGACGATTATGGTATTTCCACCTAGTAATTAGTGAAGGGATATCATACATAGAACTTATACTCAGGAAATGGGTACTGTATTTTATTATAAATTTTGTACATAAAACTGTAAATTGTACAGAATTAACCATTTGAATAAAATTCTAACAAGTCATTTTTTCTAATCTGCATAAAGATAATTTTCCTCACTTCAATCTGTGTGCTTGCTAGTTTATTACATTTTGAATTTTAGATTTTTTTTCTTAAACTACAGTCTCTGCCTTATGTATGTTATTTCACAAATAAGTTTTTAAATATTATTTTTCCATCTTCCTACATCTATAGTACACTTGTATTTAACTTACTGGCTTGTAAATCCTCAGGTTTGCCTTTTCATATAACATCCCAGTAGTAGAGTCTTTTGGGGTAATATCAGAGCCAGGGTTAGGAAATGAAATGTATGATCTCTGGCCTGGATAGAATAGGCAATATTTAAGTGAGGAAGACTGTTAGAACAGATACTCCATTATGCATCCCTTAAGAACTCTGCTGTACCAGATTTAAAATGCCCATGCATTTCATGTTTTTCTAACAGGGATGGTGCTAAAAGCAAAAGGAATATGAAGTGCATTTTTCCCATTCCATGTACAAAAGCCAATCAGACTTGATGCTAAATCTTACTTTAACAATGTCACTGTAACACTGTCCTTAACAAAACCTAGAGGCAGCAGGCAGATGACATGGCACACAGCTATTCTCCATGGCATCCACTCCAATCATTTTCTTCCTAAGGCAGCCACTTTACTCTGCCTAATGTTAGGGGTGCCCCTTATGAAACTATCATGTATTGTTGAGAGGCAGAATGCTATCAAGATGAAAGTTTATTTATAGATTTGAATCCCATTTTCAGCAAGGGACTCTTAAAAGCAGCTCACAACAAAAGAGGCAATGGATATATACAGGAATGAATACACTCAAGTACTATGTTTTAAAAGCATGCACATATACTAATAGGAACAGAAATCTGATGTCTTGACATTCTTCTGTTATTTCTCAACATGAATCAAGTATATGGAGTGAAAAAAGCTATTCTAGAAGATGCAAGTTCCTGATATCCTGCCCCTGCCCTCTGCTAGACTTAGATGTATCAGTGTTATCCATCATGAAGTTGTTTTATTCTTTTTTTAAACCATGCTTAATCTTAATTTGTGTTTGACAGTACCAAGTTATAAAAGTAACTTTGCATTGCAGACATATCAAAGTGATAAAATTGTTCAAGGAAATGTTGAAATGGAGAATGACAGAGATACAGCCAAAAGATGAGCTTATGGAAAAATAGCATTTTAATTGCCCAGAAATCTGGAGTGGGGTATCCACCCAAGTTTGGAATTAATCACCATGCAAATTTAGGGCTAAGATCATGCTTGTGAGTATGGAAATACATTTCCACATTGTTTGACAATATACTTCGATCTTGTCACATTTGCAATCGAACAGCAATATTCTGAACAGAGTTGTTGGCTAAGCCCCAGCCATCTCTGGTTTGTTTTGTCCTGAGTTTGCTTATTAGTTCTAAGCTCTATTACAAGTTTGGTGGGTAGTCAGCTCCTCTAACCTCCGGATGATTTCTCATAAGTGCCTACTATCAGCTTCAGCTGTTGCACCAGCTGCAACCCATCCTACAGCTGGAGGATCTAAAAATGGTAATGTACACACTGGTAACCACAAGGCTGGACTTCTACCAAAGCTTGGCAGCCAGACTCATGACTAGTATATCTAGAAGAGATCCAATTACACTAATATTATAATCACTCCATTGGTTACCAGTTAGTGTCCCAGCAAGAAATAGTGTTGGTTACTACCTTTAAACCTCTACATTGTTTCTGTCCAGGTTACCTGTAGCATGGTTGCCTCCTGTATAATTTACCAAATAAACTCAAGACTTCTGGCGGATATGTGCTTCTGTCAATCAGCCAGGGCAAGGCTGGGAACCACCATCTGAAGATCATTTTCTTCAGCTGTCTCCAGATTGTGGAATGACCTGCCAGCTGCATATACTGTCAAAAGAGCAGTCTCTTCTGGGAAGCCAATCCAGACAATTTTTAAATTATTAATTTTAGCGCAATGATTGATTGTTTTAATATGTATTAGTTTTATGGGATCCTTTAACTGATACATATTTTAATTTGTGTTATATACTATATTTTAATCTGTCATTGTTCTCTCCCTTGACTCATTGGAAAGCAGTTAAGAAATGAATATCATATTTATTAGTAACTAGCTTAGGTACCTGGTGATGCCGAGATCAGGTTTTTTGCAATACTACTTATGATAAATAGTAATTGTTTGCTTTGATTGTTTATGAATACTCCAATTAGAAAATGCTTAAGAATGTGGATGAACTACAAATCCCAACAGCGTGGATCAATTCCCCCCCAAATCCTGCCAGTGTTCAAAGTTGGCCATGTTGGGTATACATGCTGAGCTTGGCCCAGATCTATCGTCAGTTGGGTTCACAATACAGTAGAGCAGGGGTCCTCAAACTTTTTAAGCCGAGGGCCGGTCCACAATCCTTCAGACTGTTGAGGGGCCGGATTATCATTTGAAAAAAAATACAAACAAATTCCGATGCATATGTGTTATTTGTAGTGCAAAAACAACAACAACAACAACAATGAAAGACCAATAAATATTTAAAAATAAAAGCAATTTTAACCAACATACATTGATCAGGGTTTCAATTTTAAGTGTGGTCCTGCTTCTGGCCAATGAGATAGTCAAGTTAATTAGGGTTGTTGTTGTTGTTGTTGTTGTTGTGTGCCTTCAAGTCATTTCAGACTTTGGGTGAGCCTGAGTCTAAAATTTATTTATTATTTATTTAATGCATTTATTTACTACATTTGTATCACACCCTTCTCACCCCAAAGGGGACTCAGAGTGGCTTACAAATTATATGTACATACAATATATTATATTATTAGCATAGCACAATATCTATATATATAAAAGAGTGATGGCATCACGGCGATTCACAAAACAACAAAAGTACAGGCCCCCCAACCTCAAAATTTGACAACACAACCCATCATCCACGCCTCAAGGTTGATACAACAAAAAGAAAAGAAAAATAAAGTCCTAATTAGAGGGAGAGCAATAATTTTTTTATCCAATTGCTGCCAGTTTAGAGGGCTAATCTCTGCCCACTTGGTTGCCTAGCAACCAAGGGACAGCCAGGTTTCAGTTAGGGGACAGGCAGATTTAGGCCTCACTTAGACTTCTTCCACAGATTATCTAATTTGCACTGGATTATATGGCAGTGTAGACTCAAGGCTCTTCCACACAGCTATATAACCCATTTATAATCTTAAATTATCTGCTTTGCACTGGATTATCTTGACTCCACACTGCCATATAATCCACTTCAGTGTGCATTTTATACAGCTCTGAAGAAGGAGCCTCATATAATCCAGTTCTGAGCAGATAATTTAAGATTAGAAATATACAGTATAGTCTCACTTATCCAATGTAAACAGGCCGGCAGGATAAGTGAATATGTTGGATGATAAGAAGGGATTCAGGAAAAGCCAATTAAACATCAAATTAGGTAATCATTATACAAATTAAGCACCAAAACATCATATTATACAACAAATTTGACAGAAAAAGTAGTTCCATGCACAGTAATGCTATGTAGTATTTACAGTAGAGTCTCACTTATCTAACACTCGCTTATCCAACGTTCTGGATTATCCAACGCATTTTTGTAGTCAATGCTTTCAATATATTGTGATATTTTGGTGCTAAATTCATAAATACAGTAATTACTATATAGCATTACTGTGCACTGAACTACGTTTTCTGACAAATTTGTTGTCTAACATGATGTTTTGGTGCTTAATTTGTAAAATCATAACTTAATTTGATGTTTAATAGGGTTATCCTTAATTCCTCATTATCCAACATATTCGCTTATCCAACGTTCTGCCGGCCCGTTTATGTTGGATAAGTGAGACTCTACTGTACTGTATTTACAAATTTACCACTAAAATATCACAATGGATTTAAAACACTGACTACAAAAACATTGATTATGAAAAGGCAGACTGCGTTGGATAATCCAGAACATTGTATAAGCGATACAATGGATAAGTGAGATTCCTCTTTAATATGAAATAATTACTGGGATAGAATAATGCAGAACAATATAATCTCTAAAACCAGGACAGTAAATAAACAGGGGAATTCCACACAGGAAACAATCAGGGCCAGCTAACACCTCCTAACAAAGTATTCCCATCATCAAAGTCTGGCAAATCCTCTGTTTTCTCAGGGCCACAGACAGTTGAAGCACATAAAATATCGCAAACAACACCACTCTGAAAACAAGGGAATTCCAGACAGGAAACAATCAGGGCCAGCTAACACCTCCCAACAAAAAATTCACTCAGGGAGGAAACAGCCAGGCTTTAAAGCTGCTAGGCCATTACATCCTAATCATTTTTCCTAATTGCAGCATTCATACTTGCCTCCAGCAAACAAAAAAACCAATCAGAAATATTGTATATTCACAACCTTTAGGAAATAATAGCCCCTGATGGCGCAGCGTGTTAAAGCGCTGAGCTGCTGAACTTCTGGACCGAAAGGCCACAGGTTTGAATTGGGGGAGCGGAGAGAGCCCCCACTGTTAGCCCCAGCTTCTGCCAACCCAGAAGTTCGAAAACATGCAAATGTGAGTGCATCAATAGGTACTGCTCCGGCGGGAAGGTAACGCCGCTCCATGTAGTCATCCCACATGACCTTGGAGGAGTCTACGGACAACGCCGGCTCTTCGGCTTAGAAATGGAGATGAGCACCAACCTCCAGAGTAAGACACGACTGGACTTAATGTCTGGGGAAAACCTTTACCCTTGACCTTAACTATCACCAATTCCTCAATACTTTATTTCCCATACCACCAGACTTCGCCACAGCAATGCGTGGCCGGGCACAGCTAGTTAGCATTATAGATTACTATATTGAACTATACCACTATACTGTAATATTATTAGTAATATTATATGTAATATAGAATATATAATAAATATTATTATATGGTATTATTATTAGTGTTATATTGTACTACATTATAATATTATTATCAATATTATATGTATACAATATATTATATTATAAAACTGAGGGCGGGGGCCAGGTCAATGACCTCGGAGGGCCGCATCCGGCCCCCGGGCCTTAGTTTGGGGACCCCTGCAGTAGAGTCTCACTTATCCAACATAAACGGGCTGGCAGAATGTTGGATAAGCGAATATGTTGGATAATAAGGAGGCATTAAGGAAAGGCCTATTAAACATCAAATTAGGTTATGATTTTACAAATGAAACACCAAAACATCATGTTAGACAACAAATTTGGCAGAAAAAGTAGTTCAATATGCAGTAATGCTTTGTAGTAATTACTGTATTTATGAATTTAGCACCAAAATATCACGATATATTGAAAACATTGACTATAAAAATGCGTTGGATAATCCAGAACACTGGATAAGCGAGTGTTGGATAAGTGAGACTCTACTTACTCTCTGGATGTAGCAACCACCCACATGCAAAAATACCTACTTACAAATACATTTTTACTTTTAATAGATAGATAGATATTCTCTTGGTTTTGGCTCATGTAAAAAGTACATGAGCCAGAAAAGTACTCTCATTAACCTTGATTATTGTTTGAAGATTTCTGTTTCAATAAAGAATTAGATTATCTTTCCGTAAAACTATTGAATGTTACAGGCAAAATCACTAAGTTTCCTGTAAGAGAGATAAAGTGGGTCTAAATAACAACAACAATAATAACAACAATGGGTGATAAGTGCTGCAAACACCTTTACCTGATTTAGCAAGGCCTGGGAAGAAACTATGTTATCCAACAGGAAACCTACATGCTTTTCTTCTTCAAACCCTGCATTTCTTTCTTAAGCAGATGGTTTTTATAGAAGAAAATATGTGACATGACCCTAATTCTTTCTGAACTAGTGTTTAGCTATTATAAGTACAGTAGTTAAGTGTAGTTATCACAAACCGAAGAACAAATGGTGCTTGTAGGGAATCACTAATTTCAGTGCTCTCCCTATTAATGTTGTATTTCCTGCTTGCATACGTTTGAATGATGGTCCATGTTTTCCCCATATGTATATGTAATTGTATTCTTAAGTCTACTAGCTCAATATTCAAATACCTAAATCTATTGCATTTGTAGTCACAGTTCTAGGTACAGTATATAATTCAGATTTTCTGGCCCAATGTTAGTTGTCATGATGCCACTGCTTTAACTTTAAAAATAGGCATACACAACCCATCAGGGGATGTGCTTGCTACAATGATATACAATTTAAGGTTTCTTTTTTGGAAAGTGGGCTAGCATGTAATGCATTATACTAAGCTGGGGAGGATCTCACTAGTACTTCAGTAACTTGCGGTTTCTGTGACATAAAAAGTGTAGAAGACACATTGGCGATAGCTTTCTAGATTTCAAATTCAAAATTCTGTCTGTCATTAATCTTTACAAGGCCACAAAGAAGTTCATAGTATTCTACAATGTGGTATCTAACTTAACAGTGCATCAAAATATGAAAAGTGCTACGTATATTTACAACTTCATTCCCTATTTAAACGACAACTCCACCTCTACACTCATTTACAAAAAAGGGGGAGGGAGATGAAAATGACATACTTTGAAAATGTACAGTTGATATTATAGTAAGACGACTAAAATGATCAAAGGTCTGCAGACCATGCTCTATGAGGAGCTTAAAGAACTGGGTATGTTTAGTCTGCAGAAGAGAAGGTTGAGAGAAGAAATGATCATCATGTTTAAATATTTGAAAAGCTGTCATAAGGAAGAGGAAGCAGGCTTGTTTTCTGCTGCCATGTAACTAGGACTCGGAGCAATGGGTTCAAATTACAGGAAAGGAGATTCTACTTGAACATTAGGAAGAATTTCCTGATCATACGAGCTGTTCAACAGTTGAACTCTCTGCCTCAGAGTCCACTGGAAGCGCCTTCCTTGGAGGCTTTTAAACAATGGCTGGATAGCTATCTGTTGAGGCTGCTTTGATTGTGATTTTCCTGCATGGCAGGGGGTTGGACTGGATGGACCATGTGGTCTCTATGATTACATGATTAAAAGATAGGAGGAATTATATTTCATTAGGTACTGCTACTGCAAAAGCACAGGAGGAAAAAGCAAGGACCTCCCTGATGAGGAGGCTTACCATACAGATTTTAAAAGAATATAGATAAAATTGATCATGCAATCAAAGAAGAATTAAATAACTGTCATATTCAAAACAGCAATTAATTTAAAAGATTTAATGTATTTAAAACCTAACAAATGAAACAGCAAGCAGAAAATAGCCCAAAGCCTGACTAAAGAAAGGGTCTTTTCCAACTGGAAGGAAGCAAGCAAAGGGGAGAGGCAAACTACCTGCCTTTAATGGAAAACCTTTATTATTGCCAATGCAAACCTCTCCTGAAATGCAAATATCAACTTTAGAAAGTTTTTCTTATGAATTGGAGAGAAAATTACATTTTACCTCACATCCTCCTATGATCTTGTAATTTACATAACAAAAAGAAGCACTAAATTTCTATATAAGGGTAGCCTATTGACCATGCAGTAAAATCCAACATCAGAAAGCAGTGATGCCTTTATTGGGCCATCAAAATGCAAAACATAAACCATACAAGCTTTTTCATCAAGTAAAGATATTAAAATCTTACAGGAAAAAATGACAATGTTCAAATCACATTTTGTCTCAAATGTTACTTCCATTGTCAGTCAAGATCATCTTGAAGGACATCAATGCAGGCACATGCCACTCTCCTTAAGATAAAGGTAAAGGTTTTCCCCTGACGTTAAGTCCAGTCGTGACC
Source organism: Anolis carolinensis (assembly GCF_035594765.1). Lineage (NCBI taxonomy): Eukaryota > Metazoa > Chordata > Lepidosauria > Squamata > Anolidae > Anolis > Anolis carolinensis. The sequence continues at coordinate 323,666,813 of NC_085841.1, read as the reverse complement.
GACTCTGGGGGTTGGTGCTCATCTCCATTTCTAAACCGTAGAGCCGGCATTGTCTATAGACACCTCCAAGGTCATGTGGCTGGCATGACTGCATGGAGTGCCGTTACCTTCCCGCCGGAGCGGTACCTATTTATCTACTCACATTTGCATGTTTTCGAACAGCTAGGTTGGTAGGAGCTGGGGCTAACAGCGGGCGCTCATTCCGCTCCTGGGATTTGAACCTGGCACCTTTTGGTCCGCAAGTTCAGCAGCTCAGTGCTTATTCCGCTCCTGGGATTTGAACCTGCCACCTTTTGGTTTGCAAGTTCAGCAGCTCAGTGCTTTAACACACTGTGCCACCAGGGGCCCCACTACTCTCCTTATTGCCCATCAAATAATAGGACAAAGGCTGTAAAACACTGGCAATAAAATGTAAATCCCTTGAGCATCATTAAAGTAACTTCCATTGAGCTGCAGGCAATAAAATGTAAATCCCTTGAGCATCATTAAAGTAACTTCCATTGAGCTGCAGGCAAACTCTGGCCTGCAGAAGACTAACTTGCCCTTCTCAGACAACAAACTCTGAATTTCTCATAGATTTTCTGTGCCCTTTTGTCTGTCAAAACGTTTAGGTTTTGTATAAGTAAAACTTGTCAAGTGTAGCTCAAATTAAAGGGTTTCACCCTTGCTGGAGGTAGAAACCTCAAATCCCATACCAATAGCTCCCTCTTCTTGAAATTTTGTCTATTGTGGCAAAATTCAGTGGTCTTCAAATCCAGGACACATATTCAGAGACAGCTGTGTTGGCCATGCAGCAAAGCACAACAAAACAAAGTTCTTGTCATGGAAAGTCAAAATCAAAATACTCAATTCCCACTGGGTATATATCTCCCAAAACCATAATAAAAGAAAAATGTCAGGACACAAAGGAGCTTCATGATGCATGTATGTTTGTGTATACTGCAATCTTGCTTTTAAATATTGCTTAAATGCTACTCAAAAGCTACAGCTTTTTTCAAGAATGATAATACACTTTCTCAAGGTGAAGAGCAGCTTCCTAATGAAGTCAAATCTGTCTCAGTTAATTTAACATCATGAAAGTATGAGCATACATAGACAAACACAGATGCATTCACACTGAGCATGCAGTTATTGTGGTTAGGATTATTAAACAGCGGCATGTGTGTTAGTCATCCTAGAATAGGTTTGGTCTAACAAAGGAGGACAAATGTCTTAATTGAACAACATCATTGTATGACATCCTTCCGTAAATCTCGATTGGCTGGGATGAACAGCTGAAGCCTTCCTCATTACTTCAGCTCTGTGTCATACAACACAAGCAAGATATTTAAGCAGGGAGTTCACTTCCTGTCTGCTGGTTTTGTACATTTGAATTGGCTACATCTACAAAATGCTCTCTTCGCTCAGTATAAATGTTTTGAAAGGGGAATTAAAATAGATCCTGTTTGCTTTGTCAAAGAGTAGAAGTAGAACCTACTTTTAAGGGAAAGGAACAAATCAAAAGATGTTGAACTATATACACAAATCCTGGAACCTAAGTCATTGCATTTTTCAAGTTCAGCTTAACGATTTGTAATACTTTTAAGAAAGGTTTAGATGTTTAAAAAATTGTTTTCTCCTACAGTGCCATGCAAAACCGGCAAGACGGAAAGCCCTGAGGCACGAACCACGTTGACATGACTAATAAAAAAATGTAAAGTATGTAACAAGTAATCCTTAACACACTCCTTGTTGCAGCACATTACACAAACCGGTAAGTGGTAAACACTGCGTTTTACAGCTGACACACCGCCACACTTGTGACCAGGATCCAAGACATGATGGGAAAGTCCTACATTGATCCTAAGTTTAGATTCCCAAGGACTATATAATGACAACAGTGTGTGAGAGAAAAATGCCAGAATGTTTTTTCTAATTTACAATATTGAAGGCTGGACTATTATCTTGCCAGATTAAAGTATTTTTTCAAAAAGATGTCTGAAAAAACCAACAAGCTGAATGAGACATTTTCCTGCTTAACTCCTTCAGTGGATAAATCAAGTAAGTATTTAATTTTGACTGTCCCTTTTGGTGTAAATGGACAATAATCTGAAGCAGGAATAACTTTATCAATAAAAGCTGTAAGAGACTGGATCATTAATATTTGTATCATCCCATTTTTAACATCTTTTATAGAGAATAGTTAGATGGGCATGAAATAGTTACAGCAAAGAACCTTGCTAAGCATGGAACCCTAGAATAATATTTGTGTTCTGCTGACATATTGCAAAACATATGGATGAGATTTTAAGTGTCAAAACATTCGTATTCCGCTTTCAATATCCTAAGAAGTTTTATATGCTTAGAACTAGGGTTTTCTCAATGTTAGAGTCAATTTAATTAAATATTTATATGAAATCTAAAACCATATGAATGTAAAAAAAGTGTTTTAGGTATGGCATCCTGGCTAAATTCAGAACAATTACAGGCAGTCACCAAGTTACAAGATAGGTTCTGTAGGTTTCTTCTTAAGTTGAATTTGTTTGTAAGTTAACAACGATGTGGTGTTTGTTTTGCTGTTTGTGACCCTGTTCAGAAGATTGCGCCTCCTTTTTTGTCCCTGTGAGAATGGGATTTTGAAAATGTTGGCTTGTGGTGGAAACAAGGATTCGTGATAAAGCTTCAGTGGAGACACCTTTTCCCCATGGTAACTCTTCCAGGAGTGAATTTCCCTTTGTAGGGGTAGATTTCTCTCACTTCCTGTTGTTTCACCCCTGTTCTTAACTATGAGTTGTTTGTAAGTCGAATATTTGTAACTTGGGGACTGTCCATACACAGCAAGGTTTTCTTGGAAAAGTTTGTTGTACCCCACATATTTGTGTTTAATTCTATTTTAGAGTTTGTATATTTGTATATTTTAAATTACATACAAATGCTTTTATGTCAAGCCGCTTTGAGTCCCCTTTGGGGAGATGACGTGGGGTATTAATAATAATAATAATAATAATAATAATACCATGACCTAATGATATGAAACTGTTGGAGTTAAAGTTTTACAAGGTCTTTAGCTTTCTCTATCAAAGGGTGTTGGTGCTTCAACAAACAACTTCCAGGATTCCATAGCATTGATACATACAGTTAAAGCAGTATACACACACACACGCTCATAATTCTGAAAATACATACACTTAGAATCATAGAATAATAGAATTGGAGAAACCACATGAGTCATCTAGTCCAACCCCCTGCCATGCAGGAAAGCACAATCAGAGTATCTGACACATGTACCTGTTTCAACTTACAAACAAATTCAACTTAAGAAGAAACCTACATAACCTATCTTGTTTTTAACTTGGGAAATGCCTCTATATTTTGTTGTTTACTCCATAATAAAACACACATTACATATATACGCACATGATATATACTGTATATACTAGCTTTGCCCAGCCACGCATTGCTGTGGCTTATGGGAATCATTTGTTGGCCAGGTGGAATAGCAGTGAATAGCCTTGCAGCCTCAAAGCCTGTCTGTTTTCTTCATTTGAGAATTCTTGTTTGGTGAGCTGGAATGCAATGGAATAGGGTTGCTGCTAGGAAGCCTGGGTACTTGTGTTCTAGGAGACTGGTTTTTTGGGCTGCTAGAATTGCAGTCTGGCAAATCCAGAAAAAAGAAAAAGTAGAAAGTGGCCAGGCATTGAAGCTGCAAGGCTATTCAGTGCAATTCAACCAGATCAACCAAGGATTAACCTTGGTAGAAGGTGCCAGGCTTTGAAGCAGTGATACTATTCTGTACTACTGAAGCTGACCAACCAAAGATTCCCCCAGGTACCAAGCAGCCAGGCTTTGAACCAGCGAGGCTACTCATTGCAATTCTAGCAGGTTTGAATTGGGGGAGTGGAGAGAGCCCCCACTGTTAGCCCCAGCTTCTGCCAACTCAGAGGTTCAAAAACATGCAAATGTGAGTGCATCAATAAGTACTGCTCTGGCGGGAAGGTAACGCCTCTCCATGCAGTCGTCCCACATGACCTTGGAGGAGTCTACGGACAACGCCGGCTTTTCGGCTTAGAAATGGAGATGAGCACCAACCCCCTGAGTCAGACATGACTGGACTTAACGTCAGGGGGAAACGTTTACCCTTTACCTTAACTACCACCAATTCCTCAATACTTTATTTCCCATACCACCATACTTCGCCACAGCAACGCGTGGCCGGGCACAGCTAGTTACATTTATAATCTTATATTATCTGCCTAGAACTGGATTATGTGAGGCCCCTTCTACACAGCTGTATAAAATCCACTCTGAACAGGATTATATGGCAGTGTAGACTCAAGATAATCCAGTTCAACGCAGATACTGTGGATTATGTGCCTTGATATTCTGGGTAAATAGCTGTGTGGATGGGCCTCGAGTCTACACTGCCATATAATCCAGTTCAAATCAGATAATCTGTATTTTATAGTCAACGTGGATGAGGCCTAAGTACACTCTGCCTGTGCTCTGGGCGCCATTTTGGCTGAAGGAGTTGCTAGGACACGAAGGGGGCGGGGCCTAAAGCCAGTGTAGGCCTAAAGGCAGCAGGGCCTACCTTTCTGACTGGCAGTTAGGGGGAGAAAGGCTCTTCCTCATCCTCTGTAATTTGGACTATTTTTCTAGGTTTTTTTGATTGAAAGACATAGATTCAATGACTATGTCTTTTGTAGCCAAATTTGGTGTGTTTTGGTTCGGTGGTTTTGTTGTTTACTCCATGAGAAAAACGCACATTACATTTATCTATATATATAAAATGATAAAGTTGTTTGCGCAGTGACTATAACAACAAAACTAAACATCCCAGAAATACGAAATTTGGCAACACAATACAAAAGGCTTGCCTCCAGGTTACAACAACACAACCACACCACAAAACCACAACCCAGACCCACAAAACTCACAACAACGCATCATGCGATAACAACACAACTAAACGCCCCAGAAATACAAAACTTGGCAACACAATGCAAAAGCCTTGCCTCCCAGTTGTAACAACACAACCACACCACAAAACCACATAGGACCCACAAAACTCACAACAATGCATTGTGACTATAACAACACAACTAAACGCCCCAGAAATACGAAACTTGGCAACACAACGCAAAAGCCTTCACTCCAGGTTGTAACAACACAACCACACCACAAAACCACAATCCGGACCCATAAAACTCACAACAACACATCGTGACTATAACAACATAACTAAACGCCCCAGAAATACGAAACTTGGCACACAACTAAACGCCCCAGAAATATAAAACTTGACAACACAACGCAAAAGCCTTGCCTCCCAGTTGTAACAATACAACCACACCACAAAACCACAATCTGGACCCACAAAACTCACAACAATGCATCGTGACTATAACAACACAACTAAACGCCCCAGAAATACGAAACTTGGCACACAACTAAACGCCCCAGAAATACAAAACTTGACAACACAACACAAAAGCCTTTTCTCCCGGTTGTAACAACACAACTACACCACAAAACCACAATCCGGACCCACAAAACTCACAACAACGCATCGTGACTATAGCAACACAACTAAACGCCCCAGAAATACAAAATTTGACAACACAATGCAAAAGCCTTGCCTCCCAGTTGTAAGAACACAACCACAACACAAAACCACAATCCAGACCCACAAAACTCACAACAACGCATCATGACTATAACAACACAACTAAACGCCCCAGAAATACAAAACTTGGCAAAACAATGCAAAAGCCTTGCCTCCCAGTTGTAACAACACAACCACACCACAAAACCACACTGGACCCACAAAACTCACAACAACGCATCATGACTATAACAACACAACTAAACGCCCCAGAAATACGAAACTTGGCAACACAACACAAAAGCATTCCCTCCTGATTGTAACAACACAACCACACCACAAAACCACAATCCGGACCCACAAAACTCACAACAGTGCATCGTGACTATAACAACACAACTAAACACCCCAGAAATACAAAACTTGGCATACAACTAAACGCCCCAGAAATACAAAACTTGGCATACAACTAAACGCCCCAGAAATACAAAACTTGGCAACACAACACAAAAGCCTTGCCTCTCAGTTGTAACAACACAACCACACCACAAAACCACAATCCGGACCCACAAAGCTCACAACAACGCATTGTAACTATAACAAATACAAAATTTGACAACACAACTCATCCACCTCCCCAATCCCTACATTCACACTTGGCCTCCAAAAAAACAATTACAATAATAACAATGACAGCAACAACAACAATAAGAATCAACACCATCACAGGCAAGAAACAGCCAGGCACTGAGGCTGAGAGGCCAGTCAGTGCTACACTGGGCCTCCAAAAAACAATACAGTAGCATCTAACTTATCCAACCTTCATGACCACTACAACAACAATAATAATAAACAGCTACACAGGCAAAACAAAAAAAAAGACTACTGTACCACAATAAAAATATAAACCGCACTCAGCAGAATCAGACATTACAACTAACAACAAACCAAAGACAACAGGGATCTCAAGCAATTATCAATCAACACAAAAATTGAAGAAGGTAACAGATTTCAAATACTACTACTAATGTGAGTATAAAGAAGGGTGGAGGTCACAGCATAAATACAACCTAATGTACACTGACCAACACCACCAGACTAAGCCACAGCAACGCGTGGCCGGGCACAGCTAGTATATATATATATATATATATATATATATATATAGAAGATATATATATATATACACATATATACCATGTAAAGGCCTACCCAGTCTTTAAACAAGAATTTTAAGTATCCTTCGTTTGATCTCTGTTTTGTGTGTTTTATTATGTAGTTTGTAGAGATACATTTTGGTGTGTAACTTTTATGGAGGTACATTTTAGTGTGCGTATCTGTAGTGTTTTTGCTGTGCTAATGTATTTTCATTGTTTTGTAACCCACCTTGAACAATGAGGAGAGGCAGGTAAGAAATAACATTATTATATAATTCTTCAGTTGATAACTCTGAATATATATACAGTAGAGTCTCACTTATCCAACACTCGCTTATCCAACATTCTGGATTATCCAACGCATTTTTGTAGTCAATGTTTTCAATACATCATGATATTTTGGTGCTAAATTCGTAAATACAGTAATTACTACATAGCATTACTGCATATTGAACTACTTTTTCTGTCAAATTTGTTGTATAACATGATGTTTTGGTGCTTAATTTGTAAAATCATAACCTAATTTGATGTTTAATAGACTTTTTCCTAATCCCTCCTTGTTATCCAACATATTCGCTTATCCAACATTCTGCCGGCCCGTTTATGTTGGATATATATATATATATATATATATATAAGGGAAATTTCGGCCTAGGACAAAACAACAAAACTACACATCCCAGAAACACTAAACGTGGCAGCACAACCCCTCATCCATGCCTCTACATTCATATAACAAAAAGAAAAGAAAAATGAAGTCCTAATTAGAGGGGGAGGAATAACTGTTTTTATCCAATTGCTGCCAGTTAGAAGGCTAAGCTCCGCCAGGTATTTCCCATACCACTATACTTCGCCACAGCAACGCGTGGCTGGGCACAGCTAATATATGTATATATATATATATATATATTAGCTGTGCCCAGCCACGCGTTGCTGTGGTGAAGTCTGGTGGTATGGGAAATAAAGTATTGAGGAATTGGTGGTAGTTAAGGTAAAGGGTCCCCTGGGCTGAGTGGGTTGCTAGGGCACCAAGTGAACAGAGCTTAGCCTTCTAACTGGCAGCAATTGGATAAAAACAATTATTCCTCTCCCTCTGATTAGGACTTTATTTTTCTTTTCTTTTTGTTGTATCAACCTAGAGGCATGGATGAGGGGTTGTGCTGTCAATTTTCGAGGTTGTGGGGTGTTTACTTTTGTTGTTTTGTCCGCTGCCGTGATGCCATCACTCTTTTATATATATAGATAGATACAGTATATATACGCCTAAATATATAGATATAATTCTTCAGTTGATAACTCTGAATATATATAGAGAGATATATATTCCTAAATATAGATATAATTCTTCAGTTTATAACTCTGAATATATATCTCTCTTTTCAGCTCAAAATTCTGAATATACACATGCGCACACACAAAACTATATGTGTGTATACATGCTAGATAGAATGAGTGAATGCTCAGCACTTAAGGGTGCGTATCCAGTGGGAAGAGGGGGCGAGCCAGGCCTGAGCAGCCCGCCGTGACGACGGAGGGGGAAGAGACGGGAGGCAGGGCCGCTGTCCGTGGCGGGCTCCGGCCTCTCCCTCCGCAGCGCCTCCTCCGTATTTCTTTCTCCTGCGCTGCCGCTCTGGCTCCGGCTGCGCGGCGGGCTCCTCCTCCTCCTGTCCGTCGTGCCAGTGGCGCTTTCCGTCCTTCCGTCCTTCCTTCTTTCCCTCCTCCCTTCCCGGTGCGCGTCTCTCCTGCCGGGGGAGCCAAGATGGACGGGGTCTGACGCTGCTTGGCGGCGGGTGGGGGAGAAGGAGGAGGAGAAGGAGGAGGAGAAGCAGAAGAAGCCGAGGGCGAAGCGAGCACGAAGAGGGCCAGGAAGCGCGGCGGCTTTTCCTGAGCCGCAGAGCCGGGTCACCCTGCGAGGCCTGCGGCTGGGCGACGACGCGAGGGCCGCGGCGCCACCCGGGTAGGAAGCGTTGGAGGCCTGTGAGGGGATTCCGAGAGTGGCAGGGAGGGAAGGAAGGCCCACGCGAGGCCCCGGCTTGGCGGAGGAGGGTAGGCCTCAAAGGCATTCGGCTTCGAAAGAAGGAAGGAGGCCGCTCAGGCCGGAGCGGCGAGGTTGTCCCTCGGCCGAGGCCTTCTCGGCCTCGAGGGAGGAAGGACAAGCTGCGGAATCTGAAGCAGGCATGGGCCAACTTCGGCCTTCCCTCCAGGTATTTTGGACTCCAACTCCCACAATTCCTAACAGCCTGTTAGGAATTGTGGGAGTTGGAGTCCAAAATACCTGGAGGGAAGGCCGAAGTTGGCCCATGCCTGAGCTAGGGCCTTTGCCCTTCACTGCCTGGAGTTGTGGCCTTCTCTCTTTCTCTTCCCTTCTCAGCCTGTGGTTGAGCAACGTAGGACTTGTTTTCCTCTCGAAGGAAGGAACTCAGAAGTCCGCCAAACACGGATGTCTTGCCGGAGTTGGCTTTATTTAATCTCCTTGTAGGCTAAGGGCGCGTTTGTGAATACGGGCAGAGAATCCCTTACCCCAAGTGTCTTTGGACTGTGAGATATCTTGGAATTGGGACCCAGGTGCGTTTTGGATTTGGGAAATTTCCAGATTGTGGAATACGTGTTAATTGCTTATATATACATTCAGTCGAAGTGTTTTGGACTTCTGTCTTTGGACTTTGGAGTTGGGACCCAGATGTGTTTTGAATTTGGGAGATTTTCAGCTTGTGGAATTGCTTAGATATACTTTCAACCTCATCTCACTACTAGAGCAGGCATGGGCAAAACTTCGACCCTCCAAGTGTTTTGGACTTCAACTCCCATAATTCGGCTGTGAGGAATTATGGGAGTTGGAATCTAAAACACGTGGAAGGCTGAAGTTTGCCCATGCCTGCACAGAGCATGGATTTATTTATTTGACACTATAGGTTATTGGCGCTGTTCTAACTTGAAATTGTTGTTTTATATACTTGTGGTTTTATTTTGTATTGTACTGTGTTTATTTTATGCGTTGTTTTAGGCACCTTGTGCCATATGCAAGCCGCCCCCAGTCCCTTGGGAAGATGGAGGCAGGGTACAAAAATAAAGTTGTTATTATTATTATTATTTACGTCACTTGAGGATTCAAGGCGGTTTCCAACATATTTGTGCCAAAATTTGATGCCTCACATACATATAAAGCCTAACATAAAGCAGCAATAACATATAACTATCAATTAAATCATAAAACGTAACAACAGTTAAGACAATTAAAATGTGAAGTTAAAAACATATTAATGTAAATGTTAAAATCACATAATCCAGAAATCATGGATCCACTTTAAATCCGGTTTCTGCTTCCTGCAGAATTCTGGGACTTGTAGTTCCGCAAGGCCCAGGACCTGCCTGTCTGAGCAGTTTAAAGGTTCCTCCCTAAACTACAAGCCCCAGAATTCTGCAGAATCCATGCTTTAGTGCAGTAGTTCCCCAACCTTTGGGCCTCCAGGTATTTTGGACTTCAGCTCCCATAGTTATTAACAGCTGGTAAGCTGGCTGGGATTTCTGGGAGTTGAAGTCCAAAACACCTGGAGGCCCAAAGGTTGGGAACCACTGCTCTGTGTGATGAGGTCCGTAATAAGATATTGAAGTTGGGAACCAAGTCGAGACAGAAAATTCATTTATATTTCCTATACACCTCATACACATAACCTGAAGGTAGTTTTATATGAAGTTTTTTTTTAATAGTTCAGTGTAGAAAACAAAGTTTTGTGTATGCTGAACTATCACAAAGCAGAAGTATTACTAAGTCAGGGTGCATATTCTACACTATAGAATTAATACTGTTTTACAGAGATTTAACTGCCATGGCTTAATGCTATGGATTATGGGAGTTTTAGTATCATAAGATCAATAGCCTTCCCTGCCAGTGAGTATAGGAGTTTCAGGAAACTACAGATCTCCTGGATTCCATAGCATTGAGCCCTGGAAGTTAAAGTTGTGTCAAACTACATTAATTCTACAGTATAGACCCAGACTCAGCCGCCTGTGTGGATAATTTTGGAGTACAGGTAGTCCCCGGGTTACAAATATCCAATTAATAATAGTTAAGAACTGTGCTGAGATAACAGGAAGAGAGAGAAATCTACCCATTGGAAGGGAAATTCACTCCTGTTAGAGTTGACATGGGGAAGAGGTGTCTCAACTGAAGCATTTCACCAATTCTTGTTTCCTACAACAAATTAAATTTTTCAAAATCCAGTTATCACAGAGACAGAAGGAGATGGGAAATTTTCTGAATAGGGGCACAGATAGCAAACCATATACCATAGGAATGTTAACCCTTCCCTGTTCTGTCCAAAGCTAAAAATGTCAATTTTTGGCAGGAGTTACACTTAAGAATTGTGCCTGTTCTGACTTACAAACAAATTCAACTTAAGAACAAGCCTACAGAACCTATCTTGTTTGTAATTAGGGGACTGCCTATATTTGAGGATTTCTGGAAAAGGGATATTCAATCTGCGTATGAAATTACTGTATGCCAGGTCATTGGTATAATCAGCGAAGCACTATAGTATTTTGACTGGGGATCTTGTGTATTTTTCTATATCTGCATAAGATTTCTGTCTCATATACACCTCACACACCTGACTCAGCTACCCATATGCTTTGGATTTCCAGATAAGGGAAACTTAACCTGTATATGAAATTACCTTATTCCAGGTCATTGGTCTATGCGGCTAAGCACAGCATTATAATGGTCTAACCAGGGACCTTGAGTACTTTTCCAGGTCTTCTTTTTAAGATCCTTCTAATTGCAAGCGAACTTAGGGGCCTTCTTAATGAAAAGTATGTGTCTGGCTTACCACGTTCCTCTGAGCTTTTTCATCCTGTTTTATTACTGTTACAGAGTGTTTACGTTGAACATATCTTTTTTGCTGCATGATTTACTTTTACCTATAGTTTGAAGTAATGTTCACTGTAAAATATGCTGTAGGCATGGTAGTGGTCCTTGAAATACATACCAGTAACACTGATTATTTTACTTTTGTGCTATATGTACTTTATAGAGGCCATGTTCTTTGTTACCTAGAAAGTTTTAAACAAGCAGGGATCCCTGTGGATTTGTTGTAGTCATAACCACGTTTTATTAGAAGTAGATTTTATTAAAATCCATGAGATTTTTTTTTAGGTCTGGTTGAAGGGCTGGCATGATGTAGTAATGTGATTGCTTTATTAGAATAATTGAAGACCAGGATTCAAATCATGGTTTAAGCAGTCAAACTACTTGGCCTTGGTCAAATCACATTCTCTCAGCCTTAACTGAAGCCAAAGGCAAACTCCCTCTGAACAAAAATCTGCCCACAAAATCCTGTGATAGGTTCACCATAAGTCTGAAATGACAAAGCAACAAATACTGTAAAGCCACCAGATCTCATCTGATCCTGGAAACTGAACAGGGCCAGGCCTGGTTAGTAGTTTGTGGGGGGGGGGGGGGGGGGAATCAATTAATACCAGGTGCTGTAGGCTATATTTCAGATGAAGGAACCACCTCTTGACTATTCTTTGCCTAGGAAAATCATATGAAATTCATTGGGTCATAAGTTAACAAACAGCTTGAGGGCATATACGGACACAACATTTTACACACACACACACCAGGCTTATTTGTTCTGTGCAGTAAAAGATGTTATCTTTTAAAATCACTAACCAATGACAAACATAGAGACTTTGCCCAACATGCAGTAGTTTAAAGCAGAGGCCAGCTAAAAAAAATAAGACCAGGGTCTTTTTGGTGGCTTGTAGAGGATTCAAAAGAGTCTCTGTCTCTCTTTCGGTTAACAATATAATCTACTATTTAATGAAACCTAGACTATTGAAGATTAGATAGTTTGACAGAAAATAAAAAGAGTGTCTTGAGTCCCTAATACTTAAAACAATTGTTCTATGATTCTAAGGGAGTATTTTCCCCTGAAAGACTATTTTTTTCACTTGGGTCCAGTTGGTGGATATCAGGGTTTTTGAAGAAAACAAAGTAGATTTTACAAGCCTGAAATCTACCCACCTCTTGCTTAAACTTACAGTTGTGGAGTCTTCATCTTCTCAGTATTTTAGAGATTGGGGAATCTGTATCTGGTTGTCTTTATACTATAATTCAGTTTCTGATATGATAAAAGAAATGTAGATTTTAATTCTGTCCTTCTTAGCAAAGTAAGGCTGGCAATTTTATTGTTCTAGATATTGTTTTAAGTTTATAAAATTAAGTTGCATAGGACTAGTGCCAATGTTTTGGTTCCTAATAAAACAAACAAATTGAGGAACCTGCAAGTGGAGACATTCTCAAGTATATATTTCAGTTCATCATCTGTATGCTGTCCTTCCATATTGTATATTACCAAAAGCTCATTAATAAGAAATAATGAAAACTATAACAAAAATACATTGGGAACAACTGAGATACAATGTAATTTTCATTACATTAGTAAAGGTCTTGTTGTTAAGTGTTTTCAAGTCATTTCTGATTTATAGCAACCATAAGGCAAACCTGTGGCAAGATTTCCTGGGATTGAGAATGTGTGGCTCACGGGTTTTCATGGCTGAGTGGAGAATGAAATCTTGGTCTCCAGAATCGTAGTCCACCTATCAAACAGCTATATTGCACTGACTCTGTAGTGTTAGTAAAGTACAGGATAACATTTTAAGATCCTTTACTCAAAGTACTATTTTATCTTACAAATCAGTGAATTACAAAAGGACAAGATAACCAGAAATTTAGTATTATATTGATAAATTAGTGAAGTCCCTAGCACAAGAAGTTGTAAAATGCACAATGAAATGCAAATACAATATACATAGAATCCAAACAAGCTGTATGTAAATTGCCTGCTAAATTTTCATTCACCTCAGAAGTGTATGCAAAAGTTTCAAAATGCTTAAAATGGAGTGGATGGCTACATTGGAAGAGGGGGATGGTTTCTTACCCACCCCTCCACTATACTGCAGTAATATATTTTTAGCAATCAAGAATGATTTCCATTTTTATTTACTTGGTTTTGTCAGAGCATGTAGCAATTTCTGGATGATTGCAGATTACCTTGGAAAGTATTTACAGGCATCTTAGGGATTTTAGGGTGCAAAAAAAGGTTTAGTTTAGAGTGCGTGTGGACTGCATGCCATATTTCACCCATTTCTGAGGTTGAATCTACACAGATAATATAATGCAGTTTCAAACTGCAGTGTGGATCCAGCCTAAGTGTATATGTACTTTTTTCTTAAAATAAGCTGCCTTATGTGTCTAATGCCAGCAAGCCTTATAGGAGATGTTAGTGCAAGTACCGAATGGAGGTCCAAATTGCAGAAAAGTAACATCAGATGATTTTATTGCAATCCTAAACACACTAACTATGATTAAACTTTTCTGAATACAGAAGGACTTCAGGTATCTTGAATTGGCTTTGGCTACAGGAGTAGGGATTTGAGCATCGGACTATGACTTTAGAGTCCAGTTTGAATCCCTGCTCAGGTATAGAAAATCATTGGGTGATTTTGGGCAAGTCATGCTCTGTCAGCCTTAGAGTAAGGCAAAGGTACATCCACATAGAACAAACCTTGCCGAGAAAGCCTCAAGATAGTCACTTTGGGTTGCTATACATTGGAAATAATGTGAAGAAATATAACAACAGCAGCAGCAGCAGAGTTGTTTAAGTCACTATTTGGCATATTTGAGGGAAATTTGCTGATTACATTATCCCAATTGAGTCTTGGGAAAATATTTGGAAAAGGTAATAATGCTTTGTAAAGTGGAAGGCAGTAAGAAAAGAGGAAAACTTACTATGGGTGGATTGATTCACAGTCCTGAGTTTGCAAGACCTGAACTGACCAGCTAATAACAGGGGCTCTTGGGACCCTCTTATTCATAGGGTTGTCATAAGTCAAAGGTATAAAGGGTACATCCAGGCAGGTTTTAACTGTCAAAACTGAAAATATTGGTTTGAAAGCATGACATCAATACTCTATGAAATCTCCAAAATAAGAATGTTGTTGTTGTAGATGACACTTGAATGTTCTCTCTACCTTTTTATCTTTTCAATTTCTAGTACTAACAATTTGTGTGTGTGTGCTTTCAAGTCTTTTCTGACTTATGGTGACACTAATGCAAAGTATTACAGATTTTTCTTGGTGAGATTTGTTCAGAGGGGGTTTGCCATTGCCATTCTCTGGGGCTAAGGGAGTGTATCTTGCTCCAGCTTACTCCGTCCAAAGAAGCCTAGTGGGTTTCTTTGACAGATCAGGATTTGATCCCTTGTCTTCTGGAATCCTAGTCCAGTACTAAAAGTACTGTACTATGCTGGCTTTTGGGAAGCAAATTAAAGTATGCTAAATCCACAAATCTATAGGGTAATTTTAATTTGGTGTTTCTCCAGTAAAAGAAGACAACATGGACAAAGTTAAGGGAATTTTTGTCCTTCCATGTTTGCTCTGCAAAGCTGGCGAATCCTTTTGAGCAATATATGAAATGGCAAGGACTGCTGTGGGGTCAAACTGGAATCACTGAAGATCCATCACTTAAGCCGTGACAGTGGTGAATGGCTTAAAGCTGTTGGAGTACTACTAATTAGCATTTGCATAATGTATTAATTTTGTACCCAGCTGTTGCTTCTGAAGTGTAGAAATATGTATAGCCCTGGTATTCTGTATCTAAAATGCATTGTAATAAGGTTGCACACTTCCACAGAAAAAAGTTTGTTGCACACCATTGATGTGTTTCTGTTTCTTTTTAGGTGAGGACTGCAGAAACCTAAGACATCCTCAGAGTGGAAGATCTAGAGTGCTGGAGTTATTCTGATTGGATTCTTCAAAAAATTGGTTATTTTTTAAATTAAGAAAAGACAACTTTCTAAAATCATGGCAGATGTGGATCCAGACACGTTGTTGGAATGGCTGCAGATGGGCCAAGGAGATGAAAGAGATATGCAGCTGATAGCATTGGAGCAGTTATGTATGCTGCTTTTGATGTCAGATAATGTGGATCGATGCTTTGAAACGTAAGTAATTGTTTCCCTTTTGATAGTTATATGCAGCTTTATATCTAATGGTCAGTTTTATCCCCATCATGCTGGGACATTTTTGTTAGGATTCCATAATCAGCACATGTTCGTGTCAGACTCCTGTAAACAAAGTGACATATACATTGAAATTGGTGCTTACAATAGTGAAAAATAACAGCTGTAAATGCAGCTTGCGTTCACATTGGTTGAAAGGTAGCCTTACAAAGGCATCAGGGAACAGTACTGTTTCTCTTGGAAATGTTTGGAGTAATTTTCTCTTTGGGAGTTTGCTGCTTTTGAAATTTACTCAAATCCTCTACTATAGCAGCTTTTGCTACACTACTATGTATGCCAGTAGGCCAAAAAATGTATGAAAGGGGGAGTACTTAAAAATTCTATTTTACTTGAATCTCTATTTAAAAGTATTATTTCCCTTTAAGATTGTATTTTAATTTAACTGCTGTTAACCCACATTGCTGACTTAGCAGAGCCTTGCATACTGAGAACATTGTGTCACAACTAAACAGGAATGGCCAAATGATGCAATTCAGATCAACACTCAGGCATTGCTAATTTTGAAAATGATAGGTCACCATCAATGCATTTCTATTGAACACAACTTCTGTGTTCTTAAAGACAGAAAACATTCTGAAATATTTTAAATCTTCTGAGCAACAGAGTTGAAATTTTTTAAAATCTAAATTGTGTCATTCTTATGGAAAACTTGGGACATTTATTAAATCAGATGTTTTTAATTGTTGTCAACTTCAGAGGTAATTGCAAAGTTTTAATAAGTACCTCTGTGAGACTAATGGGATTTTTAAGAGTCATTTTTATTAGAGCACTAAGACTTCATTTTTTTTCTTCTGAGCAGTAAACTTTTTTTTATAAGTTAGCAAAGCTTCCCAGATTTAATGAAATACATCTGCCAAGAGTAAATAAACTCTTTGTTGTGACTAGCCAACTCTAGAAACCACAAAGTTTAGCGGGGAAATGCAGTATGAATGCTTTACCTCTACTTTGTGGTGTAGAGATTCTGTGCCAATATTACTTCCATCTTCTTAATTTACATAAAGTTTAAGAAATAATATATTTGTGATCATAAGTGTGGTACCGTAAACGAGAGCTTTGCAAGCCACAGCTGTTAAGGGAAAAGCAGAAAAATGAATGATACATATTATGAACTTTGGACTATGGTAGAATGAAATCAAATTAGTTAAAAACCACATAGTGTGATTTTAGATAACTCTGTAAAACTATTATCATTCTAAAAACATGATACAAGCAATACTCTTACATCACTTCAGTCATTCTCTTTAATTTTAATTTTTAGTCAACAATGAATCATGTGGACTGCTTATTAATAATTTCTATTTTTCATAATCAAATGTTTTCCATTTTCGGGGGGGGGGGAATACATGTAATGTATACTGTTTTGAAGGGGTGGAGAGAGAATGAAAGAGCTTGGATTCTACCATTTCCCAGCTCCAGCCTTGCATTGCAAATGAACAAACATGAGGCTCAAGAGAGACTGAGAATCACAGATTAGCACTCTTCACTCACTTTTTTTGTGTAAATTATTGAGTAGAATGTAAGTTGTAGCCTTTGTGGTCCTCCCATATGTTGGACTATATTTCCCAATATCTTCTCAACTAGCTATGATGGTTAGGCTGATTGAAGTTGTAGTCAAGAAGCATCTTGACAGTGACATGTTGCTTGTACCTGTACTTCTTCTGACTCACTTATGTTTACCCAATATCCACTATTTACTCATTTCTGTCTTACATAATGGGTTATTTCCTTGTATGTTTCAAGTCAGTTTTCTGCCACTAAACATCATTTTAGTAAAAATAAAGACATTTCAGGCTCTGGAGCCATAAACTTTGATGGGCCGAATGGCTTGCACTAGTATGGATTACATTTAATGTGTACTGGCCATTTCATGACTTTGGTATGTTTTACAATGTTCTGGAAAACTGAATTTCATAGAATCATAGAGTTGGAAGAGACCTCACGGGCCATCCAGTCCAACCCCTTACCAAGAAGCAGGAAAATCACATTCAAAGCACTCCCGACAGATGGCCATCCAGCCTCTGCTTAAAAGCCTCCAAAGAAGGAGCCTCCACTATACTTCAGGGCAGAGAGTTCCACTGTTGAACAACTCTCACAGTGAGGAAGTTCTTCCTAATGTTCAGGTAGAATCTCCTTTCCTGTAGTTTGAAGCCATTGTTCCGCGTCCTAGTCTCCAGGGCGGCAGAAACAAGCTTGCTCCCTCCTCCCTGTGACTTCCCCTCACATATTTATACATGGCTATCATGTCTCCCCTCAGCCTTCTCTTCTGCAGGCTAAACATGTCCAGCTCTTTAAGCTGCTCTTCATAGGGCTTGTTCTCCAGACCCTTCATCATTTTAGTTGCCCTCCTCTGAATTTATGTTAGAAAATACAGTGACGACTGTATAGAGGATAGTCCTATACTTTCCTTGATCATGACCTAATATTTCATGTGCAAACACTACATTTATTAATGTGACCTTACTGTATCCTCCCAGCACATTTTTACTGTCCTGGATTTCTTCAGATAAGGTTATTTATAATTCTCAGATGTGTGTACATATAGTTAGCATGAAAAGATATTTGAGAAAATAAAGGAACAATGGGGATGCTTTAAATGCGATTTTCCTGCTTCTTGGCAGGGGGTTGGACTGGATGGCCCATGAGGTCACTTCTAACTCTATGATTCTAATGACAATTATGCAAAAATGAATTTGAATGTTGATAATGTTTTAATTGTTCACAGCAATGCCTTGTGTCTATTCCATAACCCTTATTTCATTCATTTTCAAGTGACTTACTGCTACATTTTGGAAAGAAACGAAGTTGATACTGTATTTATTTATTTATATTGTTTTATATCCTGCCCTCACTCCCTCATTGAGGGACTCAGAGCAGCTAACATATGGCAGTGTTTCGATGCAATTTAACATACACTACATTGAATTGAATAGCTACAATTATAATTACGATTATGTTAAAATTCTGCTATTCAATTCCTGCAGTGATATATGATTAATACTAGTCATATGGTAAGATAGACATTAGTGGGAATTATGGTTTGCTGTGAATAAGTAACATGCTGTTGTATGTTGTCCCATCACTCTCACTTACAGTGGGAGCAGCTGAACAAATCATGATTTGTTTATCATGTTGTGCTAATCAGGATGAAGATGCTATTATGGTTTGGTTCTCTCCCTACAAAGGCAAAATCCATGATGCATATTCGGTGTGCTTGTGAATTGTGTCTCTGTCTTGTTAGGAGAGAAATAAACCAGAGTAGCAGCTGTGCCCAAATTCATATAACACATTAAACAAATAACAAATTCAAAATCACCATTTAAAAATATAAACCAGATACCTCTTTAAATAATTTCATTTTGCAAGTTCTTGTTGTAAATGTCTTCAAAGAGATGCACTCAACGGATGGTATACAATAAAAGTAGCCAATTACTATAGTATTAACACTGGAGTACACCATTGGATTGCAGCATTAGTTTTTCACCTTTAGTTCCCCAGATGTTTGTGGATTGGCCTCTCAAAGTAATTGCCCGTTATCAATGCTGTCTTGAATTCTGGCTGGTAAAGTAAAAAACAAAAGACTTGAGAACCATTGGATTAATGAAATTCACAGGTAGAACTCCATGTGTTAATGTTTAAACATTCTTTCTGCAGTCTAGCTGATTTACATACAGTCCATTGTATATGTTTAAAAGTATTATTTACATTGATTGGCCACAAGTTGGAAATTGATCTTTCCAGCGTTACCTGAAGACGCTGAAGATTGAGTCCAGGATTTTTGCTTGAAAAAATGTGTGTTCTTCCATTAATATGGTCTTTCAACAGTATGTAGTGCAGGAATTGGAAAGCTCTGAAGCTCTTAGAGCCAGTTTTCAGACTCAGTGATCAATTGTAGGATATCAGCCTTCAAGATAAATGTTTTGTTTTGTACAATCCACTTTTAGACTGGGGGCTTTTTGGCAGTCAAAAAACATATGTTTTAAAGCAGAGTTAATAAACCTGGAATTTTTTCAGGGGAGAGAATTGCCATATTTTATCCTCAATTTACCCTGCCCCTGACTTTATAGTGATTGGCATATTAGAAAATCCAGGAATGCAAAAATAAATGTAGCAGGTATCACAGGATTCAGCCGTAATCTTACACATAGCATTGTCCATCTTTGAGATCTCTGCACATTTTATCCATCACACAAGGCAGAGAACTAACCTCTGTCATTAAGGCAAGCTCCCACACTGTCTATCTAAAAACGTATCAAATGAAATGTTTAAATATGTAAAGGAAATATTAATTTGAAGGTGTCCAGATCAAAAAATTATTTCTATCATAGTAATTTCAGACTGCAGACAAAACTAATCTCTAATAACTGTAGAGATTTATTTACTTTGAATTATTTCATTTATTTAGTCTAATTGTGAGCATGAGATTGTACAACTGAAATAAGACATAGTTCTTCTGTTGAGTTTATAAAATGCATAGTAGTATTCTGAACACAGTGCAGTTGTGTGGTGTAAATTACCTTTTCTAGTACACCTGTAGATATGGTTGATATGTTCATAACTAGAATTTTCTGATTGCAACTGTAGTTATTCTCCTGGATCAAACATTATTTTTTGTGTACAGAGCCTGCACTGCATACTGCATTTCAAATTATTGTTCACCTCTCATGTTCAGTTGTGGAAGGCAGTAGAAGCTCTGAGAGGAGTGAAGAAGCAATTCTGCTCACATTATGGAAATGACAATCAAAATTATCTGTGATAATTAGAATGTGGTTTTTAATTCATTTGTTTAGGGTAGATGTTAATCTAATCACTTTGTAGATAAGAAGTAATATACTATAGAGAATAATTATTCAAATGACTGATAGTTTTTATCTTCTTTTCAGATGCCCTCCTCGCACTTTTTTGCCAGCACTATGCAAAATTTTTCTTGATGAAAGTGCTCCTGACAATGTATTGGAGGTAACAGCCCGTGCCATAACATATTATTTGGATGTATCAGCAGAATGCACCCGAAGGATTGTGGGAGTAGATGGTGCTATCAAAGCACTTTGTAATCGTTTAGTAGTTGTTGAACTTAACAACAGAACTAGCAGGGACCTGGCAGAGCAGTGTGTAAAGGTATGTTGCAATAATTTTCCTTTGTTAAACCTTCTCCTTTCCCAGTTGAAAGACTGGGATTTGGTGCTTTTTGGTGTGTGTGGGTGTGTGTGTGTGGGGGGGGGGTTCTTATTACATCAAAAGCAAAAAAACTTCTACAAAAAACATTAATTTGTCCCTAAACAACATGAGTTACATGCCTTCTGAAAAGACTCTCCTTCAAAACAGGATGTTCTAGGAATGGCATATCAGGCATTATGTTTTTCCTTATTGAGATAATAATTGGTTTAGGACAAATCACATATATTGTCAGTTGTAAAGTGCAGTGCCAGTGTTTTAATTTTGTTCTAAATATACAAGTAGGAAAACACATGATAATGTAGAGATTTTTTTCCCTTGTATCCAAGCTGGGTCTCTAGCAAGAGTTTCTTGTGTATGATTTGCTTGCATAGCAAAAATTGATGCAGATCTTAACATTTAACCAAAGTAGGAATTTTAGATAGCAAATTTATTAACAAAAGCTGCTGCTGTATGAAGTAATGACTCATTTTCACCTGATTTGGGAAACTTTTAAGGATTTCGACGTATTCAGTGTAGTGTATCTGCAGTTATTTCACAAAAGGCTCAAAGTTTCTGAAGAAAACACCGAGGTTTCTTTCACAATTTCTCATAGTTTCAAGAAAAACATTCCAGCTAGGCTCTCAAAAATCTATTAAAAGCCTCATACTTAAAACATAGTTGCCTACATCCTATTTCAGCCCTGACTAAAATTATACCCATTGAATCCATTAGAAGTCTCTCTATATTGACTCACCATTCAACAATCGATTGAATATGTCTACGTAGCTGGGGCTGACTAGTGGGGTGCTAATACTTGGCAAATTGAACACTTATAATGTAGGAAGAGTCACATCTGTCACACTTCCAAATAAACATGAACACGGCAGAGAGGTCATGGCCACCTTTAAAGAAAGAGAAGATACTTGGATTTATCTTCATAGTTTTGTTTTTTAGTAGAGGCTTCTTTGCATCACACAGGCATATTGTACCAGTAGACATAGTTATATTTTGTCCCATTTTGTTATATTTTGTCCCATTTCATACACACTTGCACCACATGTTTTGTGTCTGAGTATCACACAGCCATTCAGTGGACAGGAGAGGATAAGGGATTATCAGGAAGCTAGCTGTCCTTAGGAAGAGGACAGATGTCACCCTCTTGGATCTCTTCAAGACCTTGGGAGGTCTAGGAAAATTCCATTCTCAGGATGGCAGGAAGATGCAATCCACCTTACTAGGATAATCCCTGTGTTTCAGCTAAACAGATAGAAGCCTACCTTCTTTTTCAGTTACTTCAGTTAGATTCCTTCCCTTTTCCTAACAGTTTTTTTTATCCTGCCTGGCCAGCTAGGTGAGTTATTCCCCTGCCTTTTTAGAAAAGAGATTAATTAGAAAATTCTGTAAGAACCGAGTCCCTCGTGTTCTTTTAACATTGAATATGTAGGTGGCTCAAGGAGAGAGTAAGAGCGGATGGATGTGTTGTATTCTTTCATCTGGCATGACAAATAAACTTAAAACTTAATATTTTCATTGACAGAATGCGAACCTCAGTGTTCTACAGTCAGGCCTCCGCATTTGCCCATTTGGCATTTGCAAATTTAATTACCTGTGGATTTGCCACACCCTCTCATGAGGGAGGAGGGAGGATACCAGTGATCACCACAGCTGCTACATTACATTCGTTACATTCCTGAGGCGGCTGTGTGATCACTGCTCTCTCTTGCCAACCATTCCTGAAAACCAGCTGCTGCATAGGCTTCAGGGGGGTAGTTGGCAGGCTATCGTTACTACTTTGCCCTCCCTGATTTTTCCATGGAGGTGGAAGAGCAGCAATCTTCCTGGCAAACCACTTTCTGACTTGTTGCTGAAAAGTTTGGGACATTGTGGCTGCTCTGTGTCACCCAACGACTTTGGGGGAAGTTAAGCAGCCATTGCCTCTTCAAAACTACTTCCCAAATTTCAATGTTTCAAGTTTTGGAAATGGTTTGCCAGGTACCTTTGCTTTGCCTCTTCCAAAGTGGTGGGGCGAGGCAGAGCAGCCACTGTCTCTTGCAAATTGTTTCTCTAGCTTCTGTGGTATGGGGATTTGGGAGGTGATTGCTTTTTTCCCATAGTTTTCCATAGTTTTCCCACTTTTATGGGCTTCTTCTGCCCCTAAATCCCATGAATGTGGAAGACCATATATACTACCAAATAGGACTATCAAAGCCATACTTTCCATTAATCTACTTTACCTTCAGTACATATGTATGCTATTATTTTGACTACTCTACTGAGTCATCTATTATAAACAATTCACAAAAGCAGTGGAATGTAATTTAGTGAGGAAAAGTTAGTTTTAGGTATATTGCATCTATATTGCAAAGTCAAATAGCTTTTTTCAAAGTGGTCACTATGTAAAATCAACTTTTATTTTGAGAAAGCGATATCAAAGAACTTTGAGGGCTGATGCTAGTTAAATAATAATTTTTAATAGCCCAACCTGGTTGATGCTTCTTGCACAATTTTGTTCCAACATATTTTGTAAGTTTCTTCGTCTTTACAAAGTACCGTAGTTTGTATAAATAAGCTTTTCAACAAACTTTGGGCCCTCAAGAAACATGTGCCTTTAATCTGAGATCTTGTGGCCCTGGGATTAGATTTCACTGGGTTTAGTTTTGGAGGCAATAGATTGCACCAGAGCTTCTTTAGGAACATCACAGCAAAGAGTGTGAATCAGTCAACAAGTGTCATTTGGGTTTTTTTTGCTACAATAAATTCGTAGCACAATAAAAAAAAATTACACCTTTGTGTATTGAGTGCCTTATTAAAGTGGTAACAAGGTGAATAAAATCCATTTCAGTTCTAGGTTGTGACAACAAAATGTTGGAAAGTCAGAAGGATGGTATTTGAAGCTAGAATAGAATAACTTTATTGACATTGTACATTGTACAATGAAATTAAAAGCTTTCCCCAGCACACATCACAAAAACAACACACCCATCCCTCCACACTGTAATCACCAGATCATCTGCAGAGCATTGTGCAACTTCTCTTTTATGTCTTGAAATTTGAGACTCCTAAAACCATATATGCCAGAACTTTGCATGGTTCAAATTAGGAGTTGTTTTGAAATATATACTGTATTAAAGAAATATAATTAAAGAATGAACTAAATATATTGTTAGTCCTTAGAGTAGACCCATGGGATCATTAGATTTTAATACGTATAATTTATTTCAGTAGGTTTGTGCAGAGTAGGACTTTGCACTTATCCTTATGTTATAACTCATACAGTTATGCTGACATGAGTAAATTGAGTTCTAAAAACAAAATTCTTAAATTAATCTGGTTGTTCACACTATAGTCTTCCACATTTGTGGAGTTTAGCAGTGGCGAACCCTCATAAATGTAAAAAACAAACAAACATGAATATCTCTGGGAGCAGAGCAAGGCTTCCTTGTACAGCCAGCAGGTTGTAGGTTACTGTTGTGCCTTTCCAAAACGGTGAGGAGCCGAGTAGTAACCAACCAGCAGACATTGGTGGGAACTAGACAGTTACTGAAATTGCCACTGAACTGCTTCTCTGGCTTCAGGGAAGACACAATAGTACCCGTTTTTACTTCTCACCATCAGTCCCCCTCCTGGTCTGCTAGTTTATAGGTTTTGGATGGGAGTGGTTGGTGGTTAAGATTGTCAGTACTTTGTTTGCTGAAGCCTCAAAAAGTAGAGTAGTGATGATTTCAGTTACCATCCACCCACTCCGAAATCTACAAGCTAGCAGGCTTTGGTGGGTGGATAGTGAATGAAATCTCTGCTAGTGTGCTCCCTGCGGCTTCAGGAAGCAGAGTAATGACGATTTTAGTCACCATGCACGTTTCACCAACGTCTGCTGGTTTGTAGACTTCAGAAAGCATTTGGTAAGCCCTTCACTGCATACCCCTCTTCCTAAAGCCATAGGAAGAGGGGAAAACAGCAAAGAATTTGCCAATTGCCATTTGAAACTTACACACCAGCAAATTTTACTGGTGTGGTTGACAATCCCTTTCCTGCTTACCTCCTCTCTCAAAAGCTCTAGGGAGAGGGCGTAAGCAGCAAATAGCTTGCCAACCACCCCACAAAGTATGCACACTGGTAGACTTTGAGAGAGCAGCAGACCCACAAATAATAAAATCTGTTAAGATTGAAACTCCAAATGTGAAGGGCTGACTGTAGTTCAAAAATCTTTTCCCAAATTGGATATACTTTAGTCAGATACTGTCATGTGGTATCATTTGCCCCATTTAATAATAATAATAATAACTTTATTTTTATACCCCGCCCCATCTCCCTAGTGGGGACTCGGAGCAGCTTACATGGGGACCAAGCCCGAAACATACAACAATAAAACGATAAAACAATTATTCCAACAGTAAAAGATCAATATCAATAAAACCATCATAATAATCAACATACAGCATAAAGTATTAAAAACAGGAGACTAAAACAAGGATCTGTCTAACATTTTATCTTGGTGCATTGTTTGGTCTTTTATTATATTCTTTATCATTCCAAAAGTTTATGTAGAGGGTTTTATTCTCCAGTATCTTTATCTATTTTTTTATTCGTGCATGTTATCTTTGTGTCCTGCTTTCTTATTAGACAGCACAGTAACATTTCCTGTGCATGGTGGTAGATGTAAAATGTAACTAGTAATATTTTAAAATAAAATATGAATAGATATTAGGATAGTGAGAAAGAAGAAACATCTATTTTGTTTAGTTTTTTTCATCATATTTCTGTTTTCACTCCAGGTATTGGAACTCATCTGTACCCGTGAATCTGGTGCTGTGTTTGAAGCTGGTGGGTTGAACTGTGTTCTAACCTTTATTCGTGACAGTGGACATCTGGTTCATAAAGATACTTTGCATTCTGCAATGGCTGTGGTATCCAGACTCTGTGGGAAAATGGAACCTCAGGATTCTTCTTTAGAGATCTGTGTTGAATCCCTCTCAAGTCTATTAAAACATGAGGACCATCAGGTAAACTATTCAGAACTAATTTAATGCTAAGATTGGCAGAACTGTATGTAGCTTGACACAAATTTAATACAGTAGAGTCTCACTTATCCAACGTAAACGGGCCGGCAGAACGTTGGATAAGCGAATATGTTGGATAATAAGGAGAGATTAAGGAAAAGCCTATTAAACATTAAATTAGGTTATGATTTTACAAATTAAGCACCAACATATCATGTTATACAACAAATTTGACAGAAAAAGTAGTTCAATACACAGTAATGCTATGTAGTAATTACTGTGTTTATGAATTTAGCACCAAAATATCATGATATATTGAAAACATTGACTACAAAAATGCGTTGGATAATCCAGAACGTTGGATAAGCGAGTGTTGGATAAGTGAGACTCTACTGTATGTCTAAAAACTGTAAAGAATTTAATTATATTAAAAAAACTCAATTCAGTATTGGGCTAGTGTAAGATGTACTATATTATTACTTTCAGTGTAATTTACTTCATATAAATTATTACCATGCTAGTTATCTCAATGTCATTTGAAAGAAAAAAACCTTGGGGTCAGTGGGCTAAATACAAAAATTTCCTTCTCACATAAGATTGTTTAGACCTGGCTGATAAGTTTTATTAATGTTTGGGCAAGATTTTTGGAATAGTGCTAGTGTCTGTTTTCTGACGTATAGCACTTTTAAAAGGAGTAAATATTAATTACTTAGTTACATTTATATCTTATCCTTCATTCATGGAGTTTGTGGCAGTGAACTTACCTCCCTGTAACATTTTATTTCAGGAACAACATTTGTGTGGTAGAACCGCAATAATAATAATAGTAATTATTATTATTATAATAACTGTATTTGTAGCCAGCCCGATCTCCCCGAGGTAACATCACACTATAGCCAAGGGAAGATTTCTGTTTGGCTGTACCAGTTATACACATTCCCAGATACTAATTTTGCAATGAGAAAATATCATCATTGTAGTTTTTCTGTTGTTTTCCTATAAATGTTTTATGCAGCGAAGATAATAACTTCTTATTAATACTTGAAGAATACTAGTATTTGCCCAAGGCTGCTACTTAACATCTTCAGACATCAACCATGTCAGACTGAAACAAAGTAGTTAAGTAAAGTAAAATGTATCTCTGTGTTTTTATTTTAAAACTGCTGCAAAAGCTATGAGCCTACCTCAATTGGCAGCAGTCGAGGGAAGCTTTGCCAGCAGGCGCACAGGCAGGGAACCTTCTGGCAAAGCTCTGAGCCTGCCCCTCAGAGAGAATCCTTGGAGCTCCCAAGGGCAGGCATGTGGACGGCTTGGCAGCTACGGGGTTTTCCTCAGCTGACAGCTGAGAGAAGTCCTGTGCTACAAGAAAATTTCACCATGTACCATTATCTGTGGCAGGTTTGGTCCAGATCCATTGTTGGTTGACTTAACAGTGCTCTCTGTATGTAGGTCAAGTACGACTCTTGTAAATCATGGTGAATTCTCCACAAACCCCTTGTTCAGTTGCTGATCAATTCCTCTGTTAATTGTGTGCCATACGAAAGGGTAGGAAAGGGTTAAGGTAGAGGCAATGGGTGGGGTCATGCAAATTAAGGAACCTTGGGATGTCCATTCTGGACATCACTATAACCTGCATGTCAGTGGAGGGAGGGCCACTGATGTCTCCTGCTCAGTGGGAAGTATAGCGGTTTGTGGAGGCGGGAGACTATGTGAGTGGACACCTCCTCCACATACACACATAGACATTTTTCACTTTTATTATGTGTATAGATGAGGTCTTAGTCTGGCCAGTTCACCCTAAGTGTATTTTATACCTCACAACTTCTGAGGATGCCTACCATAGATGTGGGCAAAACATCAGGAGAGAATACTTCTGGAACATGGCCATACTGCCTGGAAAACACACAACAATCCTGTGATTCCAGCCATGAAAGCCTTCAACAACACATTAAACGTATTTTTTTGCTTCAGGTTTCAGATGGTGCACTGCGTTGTTTTGCCTCCCTTGCTGATCGATTTACTCGCCGTGGGGTTGATCCAGCACCATTAGCTAAACATGGACTGACTGAGGAGCTATTATCCCGTATGGCTGCAGCGGGTGGCACAGCTTCAGGACCATCTTCAGCCTGCAAACCTGGCCGAAGCAGTACGGGGGCACCATCTGCAAATGCAGACTCTAAACTGAGTAACCAGGTGTCAACTATTGTAAGCCTGTTATCAACACTCTGTAGAGGCTCTCCAGTAGTCACACATGTAAGAATTCTTTTCAACATTGTTCAGTATTGATGTTTTAACATTCTGTATTTTGTAGTATGAATTACATGGTCACATTTTGTATTATTGTTAATTTCTGTCTTCTAAATTATAATGATGAATCATTAAGGAAACACAGCCTTTAGTGCTATACATTTTATATATTGATACTTTAAAATCTTTAAATTAGTAACTATTACTGTTTTACCTGAAGTTCAGTGATATTTGTTTAAATTCAGCTTTTTCAAATGGAGATATAATCCTTTCTCATTGGATTTTCTAAAGTCCTGTATATTTTTATTGTTCAGACTTTTAATTATTTCCAGGATCTTCTAAGATCCGAGCTTCCAGATTCTATAGAGAGTGCATTGCAGGGTGATGAAAGATGTGTACTTGACACCATGCGTTTGGTAGATCTTCTTTTGGTGCTACTGTTTGAAGGACGGAAAGCTTTGCCAAAGTCTAGTGCTGGATCCACAGGCAGAATCCCTGGATTGCGTAGACTGGATAGTACTGGGGAACGTTCTCATCGGCAGCTGATAGACTGCATCCGCAGCAAAGATACTGATGCCCTAATAGATGCTATAGACACAGGAGGTAGGTGACATAAATTTGTTTGACATCCACCAGAATTCTATGGTGCATTAGGCTCGATAATTAGGTGGTGACAGCCAGATGAAAAAGGACATGGGTGCAGCTATCATGAAGAGCACTGGAGAAGTAAGCAGTTTGGGTCTGACTCATAATTTGCTTTCCCTGTTCATTACGACTATAAGTGAAAACATATAAGTGCTAGCATAATGTACCAACAGAATTCTGGCACTAATAATTTTCTAGTTGTTTGTGAATATTGTTTTCTGTGTATTTATTCTCCCTAAGGATAAAAGCATATGAAAAATCTTTTCACGTCTTAAGCTGAAATGAAAGTTCAGAGGCTTGTTTGGGTGGAATATGGAGCCTTACCCTTTTTCCTCATTATTATCATTGTGGCAACCGCATTGCAATTTTGGAAGAAAACATTTCTTTCTTTTTTCCAGCTTTTGAAGTAAATTTTATGGATGATGTAGGACAGACTCTCTTAAATTGGGCCTCAGCCTTTGGAACTCAGGAAATGGTAAACAAGAGAAAGAATAATGATTAAGTATTTTATTTTTATTTTTGAATTAAGGAAAATGTATAAATAAAGATAAGCCATTCCTCTTTTGTGAACAGGTTGAATTTCTCTGTGAACGAGGTGCTGATGTTAATAGGGGTCAGAGGTCGTCATCCTTACACTATGCAGCATGTTTTGGAAGACCTCAAGTAGCAAAGGTAATTTTGATAGCAGCCATTTATTTCATATTGTTAATAAAACAAAATTGGAAATATATTATTCTAGTTTTCATCTTGGCTACCTGAAGTATGTGATTTTAAAAGCCCCAATAAACCCCTGCTAGACTCTTAGCTGAATTCAAAAAATGAAAAAGATACCGAGAGAGTGAGAACCAAGATTATTTTCAAATAGTGCTTTTAATGAGATATATTTGAGTTTAGCACGAGTGCTATCAAGTGTTTGGTTGCAGTGTAAAATTAATAAAACCTGCATCTTGCATCAAAGTAGATATTAAATCTAAACATTAAGAAGAACTTCCTGATGATAAGCTATTTGGCACTGGAATATGCTGCCTTGGAATGTTCTTTGGAGGCTTTTAAATGGAGGGTGGATGGCCATCTGTTGGGAATGCTTTGATGTGTGTTCCTGCATGGCAGGGGATTGGATTGAATGGCCCTTGAGGTCTCTCTTCCAACTCTATGATTCTGTGATTCTGAGTTCATATGGTATTGGGGAATGGCAGCAATCTTTCCCTGGAATGCTTTTGTATTTATATGTACAACTCAAGAGCTATGGCTGGAATGTGTGTGTGTGTCTGTGTGTGTCTGTGTCTGTATGTACATTCTCCTGGCACAGAGTTGAAAGTATAATTCCAAAGTTCCTGGTTGATGCGGTTTGAAAACACAAACCATGGCTTGCAGCAATCGCTCAGAACAGAATTTTCTGATTGAATCAAATCAATTTACTATGATGTCCAAATAATTATGGCCCTTAAGAAGAAAAGGAAAGAGGAGGTTTTTGTGACAGATCTTGTTCACAGTATCCCAAATCTTAGTTCTGGGGAAAGGTTACAACATGTGACTTTTAGGCTCTCCTTGAGTGTCATCTGAAATAGACAGGGCCCCACTTGCCAACTCACAATATAAAATGGCCTGCAAAAGGCAAAAACTGTTGTTCCCTGGCTTGGTAGATTACTGATTTTCTTATGAGTGTGTGCTTGAGTGCTAGATGTCTGGAAGCCGGGGGAGAAGATTTTATCCCTTATGTATTCTCAGAAGTGTATGTATGTATGTGCATGCCCCTTGCTCTCATGAGAACATTACAGCTGAACATTTCTGGAAAAGCAGACTTTCCCCACACCCCAGGATGCATACATTCTGGATTTTTGTTATTCTATTTTTGCAGGTAATTTTTAAATATCAAATCATAACATGGTTGGATTTACTATTAAATAATTTTTGTAATAATATTTTGATTTGTTTTAGACTCTCTTGCGTCATGGTGCCAATCCAGATTTGAGAGACGAGGATGGAAAGACTCCTTTGGACAAAGCTCGTGAAAGGGGGCACAGTGAAGTTGTGGCCATTCTCCAGTCTCCTGGTTAGTGTAAAACCATTGCCAGTCTAAGAATAAAGCAGTGATTTAAGTTAAACAAGAATGTAGAACTGCACTTCTTCTTTAGGATAGCAATTATTTCCTCCACTCAAAACGGAATGATCTTTCCAGTTCAGTGAAAATATTTTGGATTTTATCTCAAAGATAAATTGCATTGTTGCAAGAAAGAAAAATGCTATGTTAAATTTCAGGCGATTGGATGTGCCCAGTTAACAAGGGGGATGAAAAAAAGAAGAAAGATGCAAACAAAGATGAAGAAGAATCAAATGAGCCCAAAGGTGATCCAGAAATGGCACCAATATACTTGAAAAGACTATTGCCTGTGTTTGCACAAACATTTCAACAAACTATGCTGCCTTCAATAAGGTAAGAAGAAGGAAGATCTCTGTTGATCTGTGTGCTATAATTCACTGCAGGAGTATTTTTGTTAGCTTTAAAAAGTTTTAATGTTTAAAAGAGCTGCTGCACAAGCTAAAAACAAAGGAGAGCCCAACATGGATGACTCTTCTACACAATAACATGGGAAAAACAAAACTACTACATGTGCATGTACACAGTGTCCTAGAAAGTATCAATTAGCTTTTTATAGAGTGTTGCAGTTTGTAATACTTAGTCTGAGAATAATACAGAATTAATGACTGAAGACTAGTTTTGATTACTGATTCTCTCCTGAGAGATGTGAAGTGCACAAGGGAAGGAGTAGAAAATAGATTATGGGTCCTCTTTATCATTTGTGTTCCTCCATGATATATGCATGCCTGGGTGGCAGTAGAAGAAAGGGCTGCAGCAGCAGCCATGCTTTGTGAGCAGCCTATGCTTTGGTCATAGTCAAAACCTGATTCTAGGTGATAGTAGTAAAAAATAATAGTAGGTTCAACAAACATTAAAATCATTAGCTAAAATATAGTTCAGCTTTTAATTGTTAAAATACTGTTTGTCTTTCTCTTTAAAAAGGAAAGCAAGTCTTGCTCTCATCAGAAAAATGATTCACTTTTGTTCAGAAGCACTTTTGAAAGAAGTTTGCGATTCTGATGCTGGGCATAATTTGCCCACAGTGCTAGTTGAGATTACTGCAACTGTTCTTGATCAAGAGGTAAGTGACTGGATTTTCCTCCCCACGGTTATAATTTTTCAGCAGTCCAGTGTACTTATTGCATAAAGATAGTGAAGAATTCAAACTGGTAATCTAGGACTTCAGTAAAATTTCAGTTACTGGGAGTTTTAAGGACAAATTAAACACATCTTTTGAATGATGTAGTTTTGGTGATTTTTGCTCCTGAGGCCAAGGGATTAATTGAAGGTCATTTGCTAATCATGTGTAATAACTATTCTTGTGAAAGCTGTGATTGGCAATGACTCACTGTTTCCTCTACACTGGATAGGGAACCTGTGTGTATTATTTATTTATTTATTTCCAACATTTATATCCTGACCTTCTCACCCAAAGGGACTTAGGGTGGCTTACACAATTTGCAACAATTCGATGCCGACACATAGTTAAAATCACAACAATATATAAAATCCATTAAGAACAATTAAATACAATATAAATATATAAGACATATAGTTAAATCCGTTCATCCAAGATCCTCATACTTTATCCATAAATCAGTCCAGGTTGTCTTTGCCGTTTCATTAAAAACCTGAACACATAGCCATGTTTTTAGGGCTCTTCTACTGTTATATTATGTGTGAAATAGACCTAACATATTCAATTCATTGATGAGTCTGTAGGTTTCTGGTGCCAAGCATCTCTCCTGCATGTTAGATTGCCCAGACAATCAGTGTCACCTACATAATAAGTTGCTGGTCAAAATTACACAATTCTCCATTATAATAAAACTAATAGTAATAAGGTATACGTTAATAACTTTCCATTCAAAGTGGGTGATGGTTACATTTAACTTAATTTAATGGTGTAACAAATACAGAGTAAATTTCTGCATGTCTTTATTTTTACTTCTTTGTTACTCCTTCAGGATGATGATGATGGCCACTTACTAGCCTTACAGATCATAAGAGATTTGGTAGATAAAGGTGGTGACCTTTTCTTGGACCAACTTGCTAGGCTTGGAGTAATAAGTAAAGTGTCAACTTTGGCAGGACCATCTTCTGATGATGAAAACGAAGAAGAATCTAAACCAGAAAAAGTAAGGACAAATTACTTCAGTACTGTATTTGTTATGTGTGAAATCATGAGCTAATCAATATCAGCAGGAACTCTGATAGGTTCTAGTAATGTTTATCCTGGGTTCTGTGAAAATTATTGAGTGAAAACTACAATAATACAAATAATGACAGTGTCTATGGCAGCCATAGTTCTTGGCAGCATTATGCTAATTGCTTCAAAATCCATTAATGATAGGTCAAAAAAGGAAATTCCATATATAAATATTTTAAATTATCTTGGTATATAGGAAGATGAACCTCAAGAAGATGCCAAAGAATTGCAACAGGGGAAACCGTATCATTGGAGAGATTGGTCAATCATTAGGGGAAGAGACTGTTTGTATATTTGGAGTGATGCTGCTGCTTTGGAACTTTCAAATGGTAGCAATGGATGGTTCAGATTTATCTTGGATGGGAAGCTGGCTACAATGTATTCCAGTGGGAGTCCTGAAGGAGGATCTGATAGTTCAGGTATAGTTTTGTTCTCAACTCACATTTTAAAGAGATCAGAACATTGCATTTTACGTATTTGATTTTGAGATGTTTTATTTTACAGGAATTGCCTCACTAAATAGTAAAGGATGTAAACAGGTGGAAGGTGGTCAGTTTCTTGTGATGCCTTTGTCAACTAGCATGTGGCAGTAACTTACTACCTAGTAACTGTGTTCAGTGAACATCTTAGCTTCATTTTATCTTCATTCCTTTCCATGCATACTAATATTAGTCAAAAAGTCATTAAAGGCAATGTGTAGTGATTATAAACTGCATTTCAGGTAAAGCAAGTTGGAATGATGATGTGGCTTGCATCTAGCTAGCAGAATGAAATTGCATGTGTGTGAAAAATTGTGTAGCTTTCTTGGAGCTGAGAAACTATGACAGACAGTGAGCTAGAAGAGTTTCATTTTTTTGGTTTACTTAAGCTGTCATACTTCTTAAATATAGTGGTTACTGCTTGCTGCTTCCTTTTCAGTGTTGTTTATATTTTCATCAGTGCAACAACTAATAAGTAATAGCAAAGAAAGTGTGCATTGAAATGTAGACTTGCTTTATCCTGTTGAACAATGGCTGTAATACACATTATGATTCAATTTCTCAGGAAATTACTTTTTCCAGTGATTATATACTGCAGGCTGATTATACAGGTTAAATCTGAGAAGTTTTTTTAAATTAACACTAAACTGCTTTTTGTTATTAAGAAATGCTATAATTTCCTTGTCATCAATTTCCTTATTTGCACTGATTATGATGGAATATGCAGGTTATATTTCAGTTACTGTGAAAACAGTTTTGAACTATTAAACCATAGTAATTTTTTATTATCAACTTTTGGCATCTCATCCATTATAGTGAATATTTGAATTTATATTATGAAATGATTGTGATGCCGAGTGCATAATATAGAGAATTGATAGAATGGTGGAAAGGAGAACCAAGACTGAAACCAGACATAATAAGAATGAGACATCCAGAAATTGCCAGAAAGACAAAGTAAAGATTAATGTTTATACTTGCGAATTTCAGGTGCCTTAGCAGCTCAGAAAAACTAATTTGCTGCCTGCGTAGGCCTCAAAACATAGAAAAGACATCCTGAAATTTGAAGCACCTTGATATGCAGCCATACATTAAGGTTTACAGAAGTGAACTAAAATCTGCAGTTCATTGAAATAAGGACTCTTTGGTCAAATTATGTCATCCAATTCTGGGTACTCATTGAATGCTAAAGCAAGGGACATTGGTTTTTGCTGTTCTCTCCTTTCCTTCTCTCTCCCTGCCCCTTGTTTTTATGGGGATGAAAAGAATAATGCACATACCTTGCCTCCACAACAGTTCACTGTTTTATATGGGAGGCTGTCACCTCCATCTGAGAGTGAGTTCAGATGGTGTAAATGTAAAGAACTAAAAGTTTGACAAATAATTCAATCCCTATTTCTTTGCAAGGAAAAAAAAAGGTGTTCAAGTACTAAATCAGGCCACTCTGCTGTGCTGTAACCACTGGAAGGAAGTATTTTGGAGTAGTTGGAAACTAGGGTAACTCAGATGGATATGTTGAGGTTAACAAACCACCTCTCTGTTGTATAGTCAGATATTTCTGTGAGAAGGAATGAGAAAGAAGGAATAGGACAATCTATAATTGCAGTTCATTAACAGTTTATTCAGTTTTAAATGTTTCTCTCAGTGTATGGTAAATATATCAAATGACTCCCTTTTAGTCCTGCTTAAACCTAGTGTAGTCATAATTTTGCAAATTAATTCACTTCTGGATCGATTTAATCGACTAGAAAGGAGCAGGGGACCAATGTTGTTCTATATATGAGTTGGAAGGAAGAAAGATTTTGAGGGCATGGACTAGATCATTTGTCTTAATTCATACACAATGATGGTTTCCCCATGATTATTAGTTATTAAGCTTCTGTCAAGTTCTGAAGCTTCTTGTGTGGAATGTCTTGCTGCAAACTTTTGTCTGTGAAGGCAAAACTTGTATTTCTTCATTGTGTCATTGTGTCATTGTGATGAGAACTGTTCACATGGCACTCATTTCAAGCAAATAAGACTTCCATTCAGGTCGACCTTGTTGTTTATTTTCTGCTATATGACCATCATATCAGTCCTAAATACTCAGAGTTGGAAGAGACCACAAGGGCCATCTAATCCAACCCCTGTCCTGTTTGACCAGTTAAGAATGTCTGTATAGCAAACTTCAGTTAACTGTTATGAAGGCTGTCCAATTAAACTGAATAGTGTGGTATTCTTGGAAATATATATTTTGCCATTTGTATGGTTTAAACATAAATACATAAATTTAAAATGCTGCTTATGCAACACATATATACATCATGTTCTCACTGTGTGGTATTGCAGCAGATAACATCAGTTCCAAATCTTCTTTATAGCCGGCTGACAACTCTGTAATGTTCCTAGAAGTCCGTTCAGTATTTCCTTTTCCTGTTTAGTCTGCTCTCTTCAGTTCTAACATTTAGATGCTTCTCAAATGCTGAGACTTTCTATAGGTTCTTGTTTGTAGAAATGAAATTGTAACCATACAGTTTAGTTTATAAAGGTTGTTTATAATTTAAATGGATTTAATCTTTGTGTAATTGTTTCAGAAACATCTACTTATTACATCAAGTAATAATCATTTTTCATTGTCTTATACTGTGATAAAGTAGCTAATGTTTCATCTGTCCTGAGAACTTGAATCTACCTTTTCAATTTGCATTAAGTGCACAAATAATGTTGTTTGTGGAATTTTCTTTTATCTTAAGTGAAATACTAGTCAATTCTTTTCTTTCTTTTTATATAGAAAGTCGAAGTGAATTTTTAGAGAAGTTACAGAGAGCTCGAAGCCAGGTGAAACCATCCACAACCAGTCAACCAATTTTATCAGCACCAGGGCCTACTAAACTCACAGTGGGGAATTGGTCTCTGACATGTCTGAAGGAGGGAGAAATTGCTATTCACAATTCAGATGGCCAGCAAGCTACAATATTAAAAGAAGATCTGCCAGGTTTTGTTTTTGAGTCTAATAGAGGAACCAAACATTCATTTACTGCTGAAACCTCTTTAGGTAAGTGTGTAATGAAGCGAAATGACTAAATAAAAGCAGATGTATATTTATACTGCTCTGGTTCATATGTCACAGCCATGTCTCAATCGTTCATGATTTGCCAGTTGAGGAATTAACTTGGTTTTTAACAACTGATAAAAGCATGGTTTTTGGTGTAACAATTAAGAAGAAAGAGAACAGAAGAAGTGGCTGAGTACCAAATTCTTGATTCACTAAATCATGACTTGTACTGGTATTGTGAAAGCTTCATGTGTATAATTTTTGGAGTCATTTGATAGCCTAACTTCTATGTATATATATTGCAGGATCAGAATTTGTGACTGGTTGGACTGGCAAAAGAGGCAGAAAGCTAAAATCCAAATTGGAAAAAACAAAACAGAAGGTTAGTATGTTTTGATTTAAAAGCATTTTAGTGGGGGAATTTTCTGTTTTGCTGCTTCTTGTATAAGCTGTTGCTGGTTAAAAGTGATTCAATTAATGTCTCGGGTGCCTGTATTTTTTTAAGAGTGAAGATCAATAGTTTTAGTTATGAAATAGACAAAAATCCTTTTCATTTTCTGGATGAAATGAGAAAAGAAAGCAACCCCACTGAATCTGTGGAAATAAGAAAAGAAAGCAACCCCTCTAAATCTGTGGAAATCACTGAAAATATGTGACTGCTTGGTAACTGGCATGTGAGGATATATCTGGTCCTTCATAGATTGCTCCTCACTTCAGAGGATGAACGGTCATGATAAATACAAATCTTTCCTTTACTGTCAAACATGGGTTGGGCTACTTCAGGCCCTGAGACTGAATCTGTCAGCTGCAGTTCTCTACATGATCATCATAATTTATTTCCCATTGTACTGTTTGGTGTTTTTGTTGAAAACCAACAGTTGGAGTCAATTTGAAGATATAAAATAGCAATAGTAGACAAGTTTGTTTCAAGAGAAGTGACCTGAAAGTCATTTTCTGGGTTGCTTCCAGTTAGGGAAATGAGCGCCTCATAGGTCTAAAATGCTTATAGGGTCAAATACATGCAGACATTTCTCCCCAAATCTCCCATTATGTATTGATTTTTTTTAACCAGTTACTGGAGCAGCTTGGGCTCCAGAAATGATGACGCAACCATTAAATGCTTGCTTTTTATTCTGGTTCTTGAGCTGCTTCTGCTGGAAGTAGAGGACAAACAGGAGGAGGATCACAGCATCTTTTTAGAAAATTACTAGCTGGGCCCGGCCACACGTTGCTGTGGCTTTTTGTATTCGTTTGTTCGCCAGGTGGAATGGCAGTGAATAGCCCTGCAGCCACAAAGCCTGGCCGTTTTCTTCATAAGGGTATTCTAGTTTGGTGAGCTGGAATACACTGAATTGTCTCAGTGCGGCAGGTATGCATGCTGTTATTAGTCTCCTTAAGTAGCATGTAATGGCTTTGCAGCCTGAAAGCCTGGCTGCTTCCTCCCTGGGGGACTCTTTTGTTTGGAGGTGTTAGCTGGCCCTGATTGTTTCCTTTCTTGAATTCCCTTGTTTTCAGATGGTTCCCCTTTTATTTGTTGTCCTGATGGTATACATGTTATTGTTTTGTTTTTGTTTTTTCCTGATTGTTTCCTCTGTGGAATTTCCCTGTGTTCAAAGTGTTGTTTATTTAATGTCTGGGTTTTTTTTTTGTTTTTAATACTGGGTCCTTTTTTATTTCATTTGCTGTTGTTTGTTGGATGGTGTTAGCTGGCCCTGTTTTCCCTGTGTTCATAGTGTTGGTTTGCTTTCACTTCCTGGTTGTAGATTGTTGCAATATTTGCAGTGAGGTGTTGTTGTTATTCATAGGATTTCCCTTTGTAGGAACCAGACATGCATGCTGCAATGTGTCACCTTGATTAGTATTTAATGGGCTTTTAGCGTGATAAGCTGGCTTGTTCCTGGGTGGGTGTTTTTTGTGTTTGAAGGTGTTAGCTGGCCCTGTGTGTCTCTGGTTTTGAATTTCCCTCTTTTAAGAATGTTGGAAGTAGTTTGCCTCTTTAGTATTCATTGTCCTTGTTGTTTTTAAGATGGTAGGGGCTTGAGCAGTCTTGTTGTACTGTCCTTGTGTTTTGTACTGCAACTCCCATATTCCCAAATAGCTGGTTTGGGATTGTGGGAGTTGATGTCCAAATGGGGGCCCATTTTGTCAGAGAACTGCTTGATTGTGCTTAAAGAAACGGCCTTGCAGCCCTTCCGTTGGCGTCTGATAAGCAAACTGAGGCGTTTCTGAAGTAAGTGGCTTTTTTCCTCCCGGCTGTTTCGCCCTCCGTCCCTTCTCCTGCCAGCGTTGCTTTCCCCTTTTCCAGCTTTTAAAAACTTATTTTCTTAGAATGCAGTCAGGGACTTTGTGAAAAGGCCTTAGCAAGAACACTGAGGGGAGGAGTGAGAGAGGACGGGAGAGCTGGTTGGGGAAAAGCCACACCGCCATTACTTCATAAACGCCTCTTTTTGCTTACCAGACGCCCACGGAAGGGCTGCGAGGCCGTTTCTTTAAGCACAACAAGCAGTTTTCTGACGAAATAGGCCCCCATTTGCACTACCACTGCTATAGGCCCAAATAGCCAGTTAAGGATTGTGGGAGTTGTTGTTCGCCTTCTCCCGCCTGCATTCGCGCTATGTAATTTTCGCAAAGTCCCTGATTGAATTCCAAGAAAATAAGTTTTTAAAAGCTTGAAAAGGGGAAATCTTTCCTTCATCCTTTTTTTTCCTCTGCCTCGTTCACTTGCCGGATGTGATTGTTTAGGCCTATTGTCCTCCTCCCTCGCATTACGCAATCTGCCGACCCCGGCGGTTGGGATGCCCGTGCGCAGCTGCCTTTCATGCACGTATGTCTTCCAAGGGTGGGGGCTACTCCGCACATGCACACAGTGCAGTTTTCGTTTTTGGGGGGTTTTGAGTGACTTCCAGTTTGATTTTTGATTTTTTTTTAATTTATTTTTTTGGTTTTGATGTCTAAACACAGCGGGGATGACCATGTCTTTTGTGGCCAAGTTTTGTGGGTTTTGGGTGTTTAGTTTCACTGTTTACTTTAAGGCAGAAACGGTCAGAACATTTTTATATATATAGATGCAAATTAAGCTGCTAGATGTTTATGTATTGCAATTCTTCATTCCTAATTCCATTAGGTTTAAGATGAATTGGTATGAATAAATGTAATTTAATTCTAATTTCCCTACTATATTCAGGTACGTACCATGGCAAGAGACTTATATGATGATCACTTTAAAGCTGTTGAAAGTATGCCTAGAGGTGTAGTAGTTACACTAAGGAACATTGCAACACAGTTAGAGTCTGCATGGGAACTCCATACAAACAGGCAGGCAAGTATCATCATCTAACTGTTTATGATTATTTATTATTTATTTATTTCAAATATTTCTATCCCGCCTTTCTCACCCGGAGGGACTCATGATTAATATGATTGTGACTGTGTTGGCTTTACTTGCTGTAGTTTTTGTTAGACCATGTTGTTTTCCTCAACGTTAGCTGTTTGGTATTTATTTACCTATTCTCCAAGTGAAATTAGATATCTCTCTGTGCTTACCTTAACCTGTATTGCTGTCAGCGACACTCCACATGAATACAACATACATAGAGATATACTGTAACTACTTGCTTATGAGAAAAGAAACAGTGTTGGGGAAGGAGGGATGGGAGATCTACAGCCTTTTCCTGATGTGTAAATACCTAGTTTTCATCCCCAAAAGCCTAAAAATGCTGTTCCTTTAATTTTTCTACTGTTTTTCGACAAATATGGTAACATTAATAGAAGCCACATTGTTTGTTCCTTTATAGTTCATTGAGGGAGAAAACACTTGGCGAGATCTAATGAAGACTGCTCTGGAAAATTTAATTGTTCTACTAAAGGATGAAAATACAATTTCGCCTTATGAAATGTGCAGTAGCGGCTTGGTACAGGCACTTCTTACTGTACTGAATAATGTAAGTATACTGTAGAGCCAGTACAGCACAGGTTTGGGGAAATGATGGTCTCTATTCCTGCCCAGACATGAAGTTGATGAACTTGCCTTGGGCCAATTATTATTTCTCATTTTAAATGACTGCAGGATGGTTGTCATAATACAAGGAGAAACTGTATAGTTTAGAGGAAGTATTGTGTACAAAAGCATAGAAATAACATTTTGAATATTCTTAGAGAGATCTTCTTAATATATTAGCAGTAAGACATGTGTGGAAGGCCATTGTGGTGCAGTGGTTTGATTGTTGGAATATGACTGGAGAACAGGATTTGAATCCCTACTCGGCCATGGAAATGCATGGGGTGACCTTGGGGTAAATTGCAATGTCCCAGCTTCAGAGGAAGGCAAAGACAAACCTCATCTGAAGAAATCATGACTCCATGATAGGTTCTAGGGTCTTCATAAACCAGAAATGAACTTTAAGCCATATGGGAAGATGTGTTTATGCACTTAGACCTATTTTAATACACAAACACATAGTGCAGTGGACATAAACTAGGAATGATGTCTTCTCTCAATTACATTGCAGTATCAAGAGGGTCAGAACAGTAGTAGATGTTCTTTTATTTTTACAATAGATTATTATTTTGCCACATCAGAACATACAGTAAAGATTGGAGGGATATGTGCATTGTTTGGATGTCCTGCTAGCCAGGTGAACAGGGGAGAAACTACCCCGAGTAAGATGGTGGAAGGCATCTGCTGCACTAACTCTGATTGGGATGTTTATCAAAATGCATGTCTCTGTGTGTTAGTACTTGAACCCTGTGTTGTGTTCTGAGAACCCCATTTTGTTGTTTCTTTTATATTGACCATATACCTTTCATTGCTTGAAGGGTGAGGAAAGTTATATATTTGACTTCCATGGGGGTCAGCTGTACATCTTGTGTTTTATGATACCATTCACAGTTAATATGACTGCTTATCATTTTCTTAATTAAACAAAGCTCAGAGCCTATTTAATCATCATCATTTAATAGTGCTTCCTCCCCTTTTCTCTTAGAATGTGGATTTTGATGTGAAACAAGATTGCAGTCAGCTAGTGGAAAGAATAAATGTTTTCAAAACAGCTTTCAGTGAAAATGAAGATGATGAAAGGTAACTATTTTGTAGTGATTGAACATGAAGTATAATGTATCCTTGCAGCTATTTTAGTAATGGTTTCTAGCAGTTAAAGATTAATATTTAAATGCAGCATCAGTCTCTAAAACAACAGTATTCTACTGTGCAGTGGTAGGAGACAATTTTCCCACGCCAGTTCTTCCTGTGAAGTGCATTCTGGGCAGATGTACCAAAATACCTTGTTTTCCTGCATTTAAAATGGCAACCGGAATTAATGTTGTATAAGTTGTTGTCACCTTTTTGAAAAAGAAACTGTTTTAAAAGAAGATACTGGGAAGAGGGTGCAGGGCTTATGTTCTTGCACATATCAGGAGGGGTTAGATGAAGAGTTCAAATATGAATAAGTTTTGAAATAGTGTTCCAGAATAATCAGACTAAGCTTTTTCTTCGTGGACTCTGTGATTGCACATAATATGGAGTTACTGCGCCTGCACAGGCTCAAGTGGAAAACTTTTCAAGCTATGATCTTTTAAATTTTAGCAGTAACCCCACCCACTCCTCAGGGCATAAAAGGCGCTCTGACTCTGCGTTCTCCAGTTCCTT
The DNA here is from genome assembly GCF_035594765.1 of Anolis carolinensis. NCBI lineage: Eukaryota > Metazoa > Chordata > Lepidosauria > Squamata > Anolidae > Anolis > Anolis carolinensis. The sequence goes on along the minus strand of NC_085841.1, from coordinate 323,624,500 downwards.
TTTTTCCGTCATGCAACTCTTTTCGGAACTTCATAAAGATGTCAATGATGAGCTTCAAGCGTTGTGCCAACTGCATCAAAGATGCTGGATTCCAACAACCATGCCAAGTGCTTGCTCTGCTTTGTCGAGGGCCATGTGGCTGGCTCGTGCCGCCATTGCCAAGCCTTATAGCTCAAGCAAGAAAGTACAGGGCGGCTAGGCTAAAGGAACTGTTATACCAGCTGTCCTTAGCGAGCCCGCGTGTAGAAGTTTCCCGCCGATGCTGGGGAAATCGCTCAAGGCCACCTGGCTTTGCTGAGCCAGCCTGCGCTCAAGAGGAGGAGACATCAACAAACTTTTTACTCTTCATCTAAAAGAGACCAGACCTCTTCCTCAGCGACCTCAGCTTATCGATCATTACCGTCCCTCCAACCATCCCAACCAATTCGCTCATCACCGGATTTGGTAGTGGAACCGATGTCTGAAGGTGAGATCCAAGACTCTCCATCGAGATCAACTCAAACAGTCATCCAGGCCCCAACCCAGCCTCCATCACAACCAGCTCCACAGCCTCAGGCTTTGCAAAAACTATTTCTGGAGCCAACGACTGCCCAGAGAGGGGCAAGCAAATGGTGTGACTGGTAAGAGCGGCATAGTACTCTGCATCGAAACAGATCCCAAGGACATTGACGCCTCCTAGAACTTTAGAAGTGCCAGTGACCCCCTCTAGGAGACCCACAATACCAGCAACATCCCTGCCACCTCCACATCAGTTGAATGATGACAAACCCGACCAGGACATTGCAGATTCAATTCACTTGGAATCTGTCCTTCCTTTGGGCCTGGATCTCTCACCAAACCCGGAGGCATACTGCGCCGACCCGCCTTCCCCAACAGATAACGTCATGACATTTTACGACCAGATGATCTGCATCGTATACACCCTTGATCTCAAAATCAAGCCGACCTCCAAGGCCATTATGACCCAGTTTTTAAGAGAGTGCAGGCCAAAGCTCCGCCGGCAAGTCTCCTACCCTTCTTACCCAGCACATATTCAGGCAATACAACCAACACTCTTACCATCAACACAAGCCACCTCCGTCCCCAACACCACAACCACCACGCTGGCCTCAACAGGGCCAAAAACATCAATCTCAACCTGGTACCAACCCAAACGCCAGGTTTGACGGTGCGCCTGACATATCTCTATCACGTACCACGTTCAGGTCAGAAAAACCAAGTTTCCTGTCTCAGCTAAAACCTGAGTCCCTCGAAGACCCTCCATTCAGTAACTGCCTTACTCACTATGCCAACGCCTGGAGGAGCATTACCTCAGATGTTTGGGTTCTCGACATAGTACAAAACGGCTATGCCTTAGAAGTACTATCCCTACTCGCAAAGGGTACACTTGGTCCCTTCAAAAGACGATGTGATAGCCTTCTTCTCCAGGTACTTTACCATCCCCAAGAAGGATGGAGGCCTCTCCCCCATCTTAGACCTGTGAGTCCTGAATGCTTCTTACTACTAAAACAGTTCAGAATAGTCACGGTATCGTCCATCCTACCATTGCTCCATGCAGGCGACTGGTTCACAACCATCAGTCTTTGCAACATGTATTTCCATATTGCGGTACGCTAGGACCACTGTTGTTTCCTCTCCTTCTGACTGTTGTGACAAACAATTTACTGTTCTTCCCTTTGGCCTGGTCATAGCGCCTCAAATATTTACAAAATGCATGTCGGTGATGGGAGCATGCCTATTCAGACACCACATCATATTTTTCCCTTACCTAGGAAATTGGCTAATTGTCACATGATCTCCAAGAATCCTCGAATCCAACGTGGAAGTCTAGACTCCCTCAGCCTCCAGCTGAACACTGAGAAATCACATCTCACCCTGACAATCTTGATAAAGAAATACAGCTCTGCCAGTTTCATTGCCAAATCCAAGCCAGGTCCATCCAAATGCTCCTTGGCCACATGGCATCAACAGTAGCCATCACGCCATTTGCCAGACTTTGTCTTCGACCACTACAGATGTGGTTTATTGACCAGTTCAGCCCAACTCGCTGCCACAACTCTCGATTCCTGACAATCCCGAGGCCAGTGTTAAGAATCCTCACATGGTGGATTCATCACCACAGCATCTGCACTGTGGTGCAGATGCCCCACAATTGATGGTCAGATCTTCAGATGAAAGCTGGAAGATCGGACTATTCAGGACCTATGGTCCCACAAAGAATCAATTACCTCAAACTATTAACAATTTTCAAAGCTTTTTGAGTATTTTCTCGACTGATCTCACAAAAGACTGTTCGGATTTTAACGGCTAACAATGTCCATGTATTACATCAACAAACAGGAAGACATGGGATCAAGGAAACTACTATAATTAACATTCCAGATTTGGGATTGGTGGATCCAACACACGATAACCCTGACTGCCCTACACCTTCCAGGAACCCAAAATGACCTGGCAGACTCACTCAGCAGATCCACAACATCTTCCTATGCTCAACCAGGCGGAACTTCACCATTCGTGTTGTCGAAGGCTTTCATGGCCAGGATCACAGGGTTGTTGTGTGTTTTCCGGGCTGTATGTCCATGTTCCAGAAGTATTCTCTCCTGACATTTCGCCCACATCTGTGGCAGGCATCCTCAGAGGTTGTGAGGCATATGGAGAAACTAGGCAAGGAAGGTTTATATTGTGGAAGGTCCTGGGTGGGATAAAGAACTATTGTCTGTTGGAGGCCAGTGTGAATGTTGTAATTAATCACCTTGATTAGCCTTAAATGGCCTTCACAGCTTCACATCCTGGCCTGGGGGAATCCTTTGTTCAGAGTCATTAGCTGCCCCTGATTGATTCATGTCTGGAATTCTTCTGTTTTGAGAGTGCTCCTTATTTACTGTTCTGATTTTGGAGTTTTTTAATACTAGTAAACAGATTTTACTCATTTTCATGGTTTTCTCCTTTCTGTTGAAATTGTCCACATGCTTGTGGATTTCAGTGGTTTCTCTGTGCAGTCTGACATGATAGTTGTTGGAGTGGTTGAGCATTACTGTATTCTCAAATAATATACTGTGTCCAGGTTAGTTCATCAAGTGCTCTGCTATGGCTGATTTCTCTGGTTGAGTTAGTCTGCAGTTCCTTTCATGTTCGTTGACTTGTGTTCAGGCAATGCTGCTTTTGGTGGTCCCTATGTAGACTTGTCCACAGCTGCATGGTATACGGTAGATTCCTGCAGAGATGAGAGGATCTCTCTTGTCCTTCACTGAATGTAGCAATTGTTGGATTTTCTTAGTGGGTCTGTAGATAGTTTGTAGGTTGTGTTTCTTCATCAGTTTGCCTATGTGGTCAGTGGTTCCCTTGATGTATGGTACCCTGTTTCCCCGAAAATAAGACAGCGTCTTATATCAATTTTTGCTCCCAAAGATGCACTAGGTCTTATTTTCAGGGGATGACTTATTTTTCCATGAAGAAGAATTCACATTTATTGTTGAACAAAAAATGAACATTTATTATATGCTGTACTGTAGTTGTCATCACAAACCAGCATAACCAGACAAACTGTGGATCCTATCAAGACTTTCTTGTTACTTCCATTATTTCCATGTACAACAATCTATGGTACGTATATTACTAGGTCTTACTTTCAGGGAAGGTCTTACATTTAGCAATTCAGCAAAACCTCTACTAGGTCTTATTTTCAGGGGATGTCTTATTTTCGGGGAAACAGGGTAAGAACACCTTTCCTCTGGGTGGATCTGTGTCTTTACTCTCATGATTTGTTCTTGGCTCTTCTGATGTCCATGATGGAGTATCCATTGGCCTGGAGAGCCCAGTTTAGGTAGTTTTGTTCACCTTGAAGGAGCTGAGGTTCACAGATTCTTTGTGCACAGTCTGTCAGGGCTTTGATTGTTCTTCTTTTTTGACTTGGGTGATGGATGGAGTTTTTATGAAGGTATCCATGTGTGTAGGTTTTCTGTAAACTGTGTGGCCCAATTGTTGATTGGGTTTGCAGATGACTAGAACATCTAGAAATGGCAGTTTTCCTTCCTTTTCTTTTTTCGTGGTGAATTGGATGTTTGGGTGGATGCTGTTGAGGTGGTCCAGGAACTTGCTGAGTTCCATGGCTCCAAATGGTGAAGCCACCTACAAGTCACCTACAAACAAGCAAGATTTCTGGGTCTCACAGACCTGTAACTTCTTCTCTAAGAGGCTCCTCTGTCTTCCACTCATTACCTGTAGTAATGGCACCTATTTGAACTTGTTATCAGTATAAAAGATGCCTGTCCACAACCTCAAGCAGTCACATTCCAAACTCCACTCTGGGGAAGACCTAAGAGTGGTCAAATGGCACCAGAAACAAAATGGTAGCCCTGCACCAGATTGAGAAGACTGAATCTGCAATAGGCAAGCAGCTTGGTGTGAAGAAATCAATTATGGGAGCAATGATTAGAAAATGGAAGAGATACAGACCACTGATAATCTCCCTCGATCTGGGGCTCACGCAAGATCTCACCCCAAGGGGTCAAAATGATCACAAGAACGGTGAGCAAAAATCCCAGAACCACATGGGGGGACTTAGTGAATGACCTGCAGACCAACGTAACAAAGGCTACCTTCAGTAACACACTACGCCACCAGGGACTCAGATCCTGCAGTGCCAGACGTGTCCCCCTGCTTAAGCCAGTACATGTCTGGCCCCAGCTGAAGTTTGCTAGAGAGCATTTGGCTGATCCAGAAGAGTATTGAGAGAATGTCATATGGTCAGATGAAACCAAAGTAGAACTGTTCGGCAGAAACTCAATTCATCGAGTTTGGAGGAGAAAGAATGCTGAGTTGCATCCAAAGAACACCATACCTACTGTGAAACATGGGAGTGGCAACATCATGCTTTGGGGCTGTTTCTCTGCAAAGGGACCAAGGCGACTGATACATGAAAGAATGAATGGGGCCATGTATCGTGACATTTTGAGTTCAAACGTCCTTCCATCAGCAAGGGCACTGAAGATGAAATGTGGCTGGGTCTTTCAGCATGACAATGATCCCAAGCACACCACCAGGGCAATGAAGGAGTGGCTTCGTAAGAAGCATTTCAAGGTCCTGGAGTGGCCTAGCCAATCTCCAGATCTCAACCCTATAGAAAACCTTTGGAGGGAGTTGAAAGTCCGTGTTGCCCAGCCCCCCCCCCCCCCCAAAAAAAAACAAAAAAACAAAAACACATCACTGCTCTTGAGGAAATTTGCATGGAGGAATGGGCCAACATACCAGCAACAGTGTGTGCCAACCTTGTGAGGACTTACAGAAAACATTTGACCTCTGTCATTGCCAATAAAGGATATATAACCAAGTATTGAGATGAACTTTTGTTATGGACTAAATACTTATTTTCCACCATAATTTGCAAATAAATTTGTGAAAAATCAGACAATGTGATTTTCTGGATGTATTTTCTCATGTTGTCTCTCATAGTTGAGGTCTACCTATGATGTCAATTACAGGCCTCTCTCATTTTTTTAAGTGGGAGAACTTGTACAATTGGTATCTGACTAAATACTTTTTTCCCCACTGTATATCACAAAATTATTATTAAAATCTGTGTTTCCTTTTACTTTATCCTATCATAAATACCTATACTATCCAAATTTCAGGTCATGCCAAAGAAATATATTTTATATTGCTGATAGCTTGAGGAGTGGCACACATGTTCCTGACTCAGGCAAAATAGTAATTCACAATTTGATAGAACTAACAAGTTGGAATAGGGAATGTTAAGCTCTCATGTATGGTTTCTAACAAACTTCAGTTTCCTATACTTAGGTTTGGTGAAAAACCATGGTTTGTTTTGCATTCTGAAGATTTATATTCCTTCCAATGGTGCATGAAGGAGAAAGGAAGATTCATACTTTCACTTGCTGTTGTATCAACAGACTATTGCTTGTCATTTCATTCAAAGTGGGCCCTTACTGTGACTTTTTCTGGAGTTAGATCTGTTGTCTACAAAATCTGTTTCTACTTTTCTAGAGATTGTAACACCTATCATTTTTATGTCCACAGTCGTCCAGCAATTGCATTAATTCGGAAATTGATAGCAGTATTAGAATCTATTGAACGACTACCTCTACATTTGTATGATACACCAGGATCAACATATAATCTACAGGTAAATTTTCAGTGCTGTGGCAGCTTACTCTATTGGAAACGAATATTACCAAGTTTGCTGATGTGATAGATGTGTTTTGAAAAAGGAATGAAGTAAAAGAAAGCATTGGAGAAGCCATTATAACAGGGAGGATAGACAGCAGGGTCACTAAAGGATAGGAGTGGGCAACTGTCAAGAGATAAGGATCCACATTAGTCCAGTATGTGTCCACACGGCTTGTTGTCACCTATTCACCATATTAGTGGGGTCTAAAATATCTAGTAATACCTAAAGGTGCATTCTGTTGGCCATTTCATCATGTTTTAAGTGATTCTTGCCTCCTCTTCCTTGTTTACACCTGTACAATTGCCTCCCCAAATAAGGAAGAGATTAGCCTTTCTTTGGTCACTTCCTGTTTTGAAGAAAGGCTTATGTAAGCCAAAGGAAAATATTTAGGGACAAAGGACAGATACCCTAAAATGCAACTAACTAGCCAACAGCATACCTTAACATTTGGGGTCTCTATTGGTCCTTGATAGGAAGAATACCTCCAATTTTGACAGTGAAGAAGAATGTAACTTTCCTGATACAGTGGAAATAATCCCCTTTGAATGTTCCAGGACTGATTACTGATGCAGAGTACTTGATTATTTTTGATTACATTTCTTTGGATTTAACTCTTTCTAACTGTTTTGATGGATTTCAACTGTGAATTTTTAGTGCTGTTTTGTGTTTAATTCTATTTTAATGTTTGCATTTTTGTATATTTTAACTTTTATACTAATGCTTTTATGTTAAAGTGAGATGATGATGATGATGATGATAATAATAATAAATGTTGCTGCTAAATGCCAGTTTAATGACTGGAAAACAATTATATACCTCAAGGTTGCCATATGAGTAATGATAGAATATCTCATAAAAGCATTTTTTTTTTAAAATCTCTTCAGTTGTATTGTATTGGGTAACTTCTCTGACTTTTCATTCTTTGACATAGTTTTGGAGAATTCACTTTCATGTCAGTTTCAGATGGTTTTTTAGTTTTTGAGAGATGAATTACCAGAATCCATTTCTAGGTGGGTTTGGGTCAGTTCATGGGAAAAGGACTTCTTTAAGTTGCCTTGATGGGCTCTGTGGTTGAAGATCATGTGGTTGAAAGCCTATTGGCTTTAATTTTTGTATTTAAGTGTCATCTGCTTTGAAATCTAATGCTTTATAAAAAATTAGATAATTAAAAATTAGCTTCAGTTCAATGTATTATGAATAGAAGGTTGGAGAAAATGTGTTAGTGCAGCTCCATAAATGATTTCAGAAGAGGTGGTGAGAGATTGAGATTGTTGGGACTTGAGATTGTTGGAAACTGAATAAGGAAGAAACTGTTTGTAGCATAGAATCAAATGGTGACCCATAAAATGTTATTGAAAAGAGCTTCAGCAATGTCTTCACAAGAACATGCTTACACAGAAATTCTTTGGTCAGAATTACTTATGTCAGACCCTGATCTTCTGCTGACTTGAAAATGGTCTTTCACTGAATTGAATGAGGTGCTGAAAGGACACATTGTCTTGTATGTTTATGAACTATTAAGACAAAATGATCATGTGAACTTGTCCAATTTATCAATTCCTTTTTTATTGTAATAACAGCTTTTAATATTTATTTAATACTAGCTTAGGGACCCGGTTGTGGCCGGGTCATTTGAGAAAGGCATTATTTGCCTGTATTCCAAGTGTAGCCTAGGTCTAAGGTCAGCTGGGTTCAGTGGGTGCGGGTGAACTACAACTCCCATATGCAAGTCCCATCGTGCATGGTCCATCCCCCTCCAAACAGCGCCAAGATGTAGAGTAGGCCATGGGGGCTCCATGTGCCAAGTTTGGTCTTGATCAGTCATTGGTGGCTGTTGCAGTGGTCTCAGGAAGTGAATGAAGGTACTGCAAGTCCATTATCCTTGGTATGTCCTCCCCCAGTCCGCACCAGGACGTAAAGTTGTCATGGGGGAGTATGTGTGCCAAGTTTGGTTCTGATTCGTCATTAGTTAGAGTAACTGTTGCACCCCAGGGCTGCATGAACACCTTGAAAATCACACTGGAGCCCAGAATATAAGCAATCAAGCTGTTTATTGTAGATTATATGCAAGTACAAGCAAATAGAGTTCAGAGTCAATAGAGTAAATGCACCACCAAGCAAATGTACTTATCTGTCCTTAGTGGAGGTCCAGGAAAGTCTCTCAAAGTTATAATCCAAACAAGAACTGTGCTTAGTCTCACAAAGCAGCAGATATAGTCCACACAAAGTTCCCTGTTCAGCAGGGAACAGCAGGAAGCCACAAGAAACAAGAACAAGATCCAAGGTAAACAAAAACTGTAATCCACATCAAGGAGTCAGCGAGATCCAACTGGAAACACGGAACAACAAGGCAAAAGATACTTGAAATCCATAAGGCAAAATCTTGTCTGGAATATCACGGAAACAAGAGCACGGAGACAGATCTTTCTCCCTTGAATAGCAAAGTTGACACCTCTGCAACACAGAGGCAGCCAGGAATATTTGAGGAGAATTCAAGGCTATATTTCAAATGGCATCTGGGGAGTGCAGTTCTTTCTCATGAGAACATTGCTCATTAGCGTGCTTGTGAACCAAACACGCACTTCTTCTCAAAGCCTCCCTTTCCATTCGGCTTTGTGTAAATGTTCTCCATCTATTAAAACCAACTATCTTCCCTCCTGGGCTAACAAGCCCATCTGGCTGAACTGTCCTTGACGGATCATTGGAATGTTCTTCCTTGGTTTCAGTGTCCTCTGCCAAAACTAATTCAGGTGCCTGTAATTGCATTGGAGGCCTACAGGCAGAGTCTTGGACCAAAGTCTGATTCTGACTCTACATCAGGCTGAGCTACAACAGTAACAGTGGTCTGTTGGAGACAGTGTTTGAACGTACTGCAAATCCATAATCCTTGGCCCACCCTCCCCGAAAGTGCTGCAGCATGTAAAGAGTGTCATTTGGGATATGGGTGTCAAGTTTGGTCCAATTCTGTCATTTGTGTCAATTGCAGTGGTCTCAGGAAGTAAGTGAAAATACTGCAAGTCCCATCATCCTTGGTCTGTACGCCCCAAACCGCACCAGGATGTAGAGTGGATCATGGGGGGGGGGGTATGTGTGCCAAGTTTGGCCCCAATCCGTCATTGGTTAGAGTAACAGTGGTCTGTGGGATTAGAAGCGTTTGAAAGTACTGCAAATCCCATCATCTGTGGTCCAACATCCCCCAAAACGTACCAGGCCGTAAAGAGGGTCAGGGGGGTTGTGGGTGCCAAGTTTGGGCAAGTTCTGTCGTTCCTGGCAGTCTCAGTGGCCTGTGGAAGTGGCAGCCAATCAGAAAGCTGCCACATACATACATACATACATACCCACATATAAACACTGACTTTTATTATAGAAGAATAGAAAGAATAGATAGATAGATAGATAGATAGAGAGATAGATATAGAGACATAGATGAGTAACAAATGTGTAAACCAAAGAAATTTATCAATAAAACCTTACTGAATTCATTTTAGATATTAACAAGACGGCTGCGGTTTCGCTTGGAGCGTGCTTCTGGGGAGACAGCCTTGATAGACAGAACCAGTCGAATGTTAAAAATGGAGCCTTTGGCAACTGTAGAGTCTTTAGAACAATACCTCTTAAAAATGGTGAGGAAATATCTCTTTACACCTTATATATGGGCATTCCTATTCTTCTGTGATACATTTTATTACCTTTTCTTTTAGGTGGCCAAGCAGTGGTATGATTTTGACAGAGCATCCTTTGTTTTTGTACGAAAACTACGTGAAGGCCAGACGTTTATTTTCAGACACCAACATGATTTTGATGAAAATGGAATTATTTATTGGATTGGAACAAATGCAAAGTAAGAGTTTAGTAAATCTGGTCTGACATAATACTGTAACCTCCTTGCATGAAGCATGGCTGTTGTAAAGTAGTATTTGGTATATTTTACAAGGACACTGTAAACTAATTCATTCAGAAATAGTTTTTATCAAAATAATTACAACTTATTTTCCATTCTTAATGGAATGTTGATTTTTAATTTTGACACATGAATTTTTGAAGTATGTTGTTGACACCTATTTAGGCTGTTGATTTTCAATTTTTGAAATAGTGTTCAGTTAACCATAGATTCTTAATGGACTATAAAATAAAGTATATATGTGTATTACAATTTTGAATTATGTTTAATGATATCTAGTTTACATGCACAATATAAATAAGTTACACTGCTTTTCATATTCTTCTTGAATGGTAGTAACATTATGTTTTATGTTACAGAACAGCATATGAGTGGGTAAATCCGGCTGCCTACGGGCTAGTAGTAGTTACCTCTTCAGAAGGAAGAAATCTGCCATATGGTCGTTTGGAAGACATCTTAAGCCGTGACAGCTCTGCTCTGAATTGTCATACTAATGATGATAAAAATGCATGGTTTGCCATAGACCTTGGCCTTTGGGTAATACCTTCAGCTTACACATTACGCCATGCTCGTGGCTATGGACGGTCTGCTTTGAGAAATTGGGTTTTTCAGGTATCCAAGGATGGACAAAACTGGACTACTCTGTATACTCATGTGGATGACTGCAGTCTTAATGAACCAGGGTATGCAATATTTCTAAAAATCATTTAAATATTTATATCCCATCTTTTATCTGAAGATCCCAGAGCAGCCTACAATAAAATCAACATTAAATAACACTGGCCAACAAACATTTTGGTGCCTCAAATGTTAGACCTGGGTATATTTGACACGTAGATTCCAAAAATGGCACCAGTTTCCCTCTATCGGCTCTAGTTTTTGGGATAAAAAACATATGTCATCTACCAGTCGCCATCTGCTCACCCATGAAAAATCATGATAACCATATCTAAGAAACTAGTCCTGATGCAGTCCACCCCATGCTATTTTCTGAATGAGTGCCCCAAATAACCCCAGGAATCCCAGGACACCAAATTTTTTTCTGATTGGGTTGTGTAATTGTGTGCCACCTAGGCATTTCTGATGACCCTAAGAAGAGCCTTTCATAGGATTTTCTTGGCAATTATTCATATAATATAATGGACTTACCATTATCTTCCTAAAAGGCTGAAAGAGGGGCCCGCCCACCCTGTTCTTAAAACTATGGAAATACAGTAGAGTCTCACTTATCCAACTCTCACTTATCCAACGTTCTGGATTATCCAACGCATTTTTGTAGTCAATGTTTTCAATATATCATGATATTTTGGTGCTAAATTCGTAAATACAGTAATTACTACATAGCATTACTGTCTATTGAACTACTTTTTCTGTCAAATTTGTTGTATAACATGCTGTTTTGGTGCTTAATTTGTAAAATCATAACCTATTTTGATGTTTAATAGGCTTTTTCTTAATCTCTCTTTATTATCCAACATATTCACTTATCCAACGTTCTGCCAGCCCGTTTATGTTGGATAAGTGAGACTCTATTGTATGCTTCATTTTAAAAGGGAACATTTCATGAAACAGCTTTAAGAAAAAGTGGGCTGGCACAGTGTTAACAATGCTAAGTAAAATACAATAATATTGTGTAGTTTTGCAGTCAGTAGATTTTTTTTGAAGTAATACTACTCTCATAAATACTACTCTTATAGTAATACTACTCTTATAAAACACAATAAGTATTTTGTCATTCTGGTCAGATGTCATGCTTTTTAAAATTATAAATGTCAAATGTTTCTCATGCAACTTTCCCAAACCAATACAAAAGGTCAACAGCAACATGGCCGCTAGACCCACCAAAGGATGAGAAGCAAGGCTGGAGGCATATTCGAATTAAACAGATGGGAAAAAATGCCAGTGGGCAAACACACTACCTCTCTCTATCTGGATTTGAACTTTATGGCACTGTGAATGGTGTATGTGAGGATCAGCTAGGTAAGCAATAGAGACCATTGTAATTAAGAGTGCCATATATATCAATTGGATTGTATTGGTGATAATAGAATTAAGTTGTAATTCATATAAATTGCTTAAAAAGCAGTACTAAACCACCATTTCAATTGTATATAGGAAAAGCAGCTAAAGAAGCAGAGGCTAACCTACGAAGACAAAGAAGACTGGTTCGTTCACAGGTTTTGAAATACATGGTTCCCGGAGCCCGTGTCATCAGAGGAATTGATTGGAAATGGAGAGATCAGGATGGTAGTCCACAGGGAGAAGGCACTGTTACAGGAGAATTACATAATGGTGAGCAAATGTTTAAACAACCCTCTTTTCTTTAACTTGGCGAATTATTCAGAATTGTATTACTTAGTTTCATTTTGTGATTGAGAAAAATCCAAGATTTTAAAAAAAATATATGAGGAAGGAATGAGTGGATTTTCCTTGAAAAATAGCTCAAATGGAGCAGTATGGTTTTGTACTCTGCAGAGACTTGTTCTATGTTCAGTCAGGAGTACATGATCTCTTTTTCATAGCAAACATTAGTACTACTTTTAAGTTTACGTTTCTTCAGATACAATTGGTTCTGCATCCTAAAGATGTTTATTACTCTGATTGTGATGGAACGTGTTAACAAATAAGTATCTTTACTATTATTGCAAAAGAAAAAACCATGGTTCAAATATGGCATATAGCATTTACAAAGGACAGAAGTAAAAATAAGGGGGAACATTCTTCTACATTACAGTAATTGGAAGAGGAATACTTAAAGCTGTCAGTTGCTTTGTGACTGCAACAATTACTTGTGAAGGAAGATAGGGGAGAAAGTCAGACTGATTCATTTCCTACCTATCCAGGTAGATTATGAATCTAGAAGAGACTGCCTTGAATTTCAAAAAACCTGTATCTCAAGAAAGCCCCTGGTTGGGGCTACAACACTGTCATAAATCAGAAACAAGTGTCCATATTCCTGTGGCACAACATTCCTTGGAGGGCAATGTTCTGTACATTATGGGCAGACAAAGAATCATGCTTGACATACATTTCTACCAAGTTAGCATATTATACATTATTGCGTATAGTGAAGATTATATATAAGATTACATGTAAACCTTGCTAATCATAGATTCACCATAACATTGGAATACTGTGTTGGTCCAATATCACTGGATAAATGCTTCCTATCTACATAGTACCTTGTTTTATTTCTTCTGGCTTGACACTTGCAACTTGCTTTTTTCCCCTTTGGCCTTTAAGTTTTCTATACCTTTTTCTTTTTCGTTAGCTTCACTGGGATCCAGTTGTTGTTTTCTTACAAAGAACAAAATTGGATAATGCTAGGAGGTTAATCTCAAATTCCTAAAGTCATAAACTTTTACATTTATACCACCATAGTTAATACAGAAGTGACTTTCTGCTTCTACTATTCACATCCATAGGTAGAATGCAGTATTTCACCAATGGGAGTCTACTGATGCATTGGGACTTCCTCTTTCCTTTGTGTACAGCTCCCTGGACATCTGTGCTCTGCATTGAGGGGCTCCCCAGTTCTAAGTTAGATACTGTGGGTTTCTAGGGTTTAGGGGTTATACCCCTTTTAGTACTGCTGATAGAAAAGGTTTGATCATCAGAAAATCGGATTTGGATTTTACCATATATTACGTTCAAAACCTTTAGTTAAAATTGCCTCATCGTTATTACCACTTCTTGGCATATTAACACTAAAATTTCTTTTCCCCACACATCAAAATACACTGAAATGCAGGTACTGAAATCAGCAGCTTGTCAAGTGCTCTTCTGTGACCAATCCCTTACTCTTCCTTAGAACATCCCTAGTTAGCAGTACTGAAATCAGAAATTTTCTCAGCTTGGAGCATCCAATAAATCTAGAAATCTGTCATCCCATATACACTCTTTAGAGTTCAAGTTGGGTTTAATAGAGTATTCCTTGAAATTAAAGCCAGGTTCTAGTTACCAATATTCCAAGCAATATTAAAATAGTACACACTATTTTAGCAAACGTGAAGAATTCAAAATACCTAGCTGCAATCTGGAACAGAACCTTCTTTTTAAAATCTTGGCAGCATGGTTTCTGGATCAGCTGTAGTCATATTCACCTCTACAGCTGACCAGTCAGGCCAGGTTTGTCTTTAAGTACCATAATATTATATTGTATAAAACATAATATTTACCAACTGTTTTGATAACAGTAATGCCTTTTAAATGTTCAGTTATGTGTACTTAACTCAGATATACTTTCAGAGATTTAATTAAGGGAATTAAATTTTAAAGTAATTAGTTACTCTTAATATGAATTTTTTTACTATACGTTTTGAACTATAGCAAAGAATCTTATGACATTTTAAACTAACCATTTTTATTTTGCTTAGGTTTCAGTACACTGCACCTCTGTCCATCAGAAGCATTGTGTATGTAGGTTTGAAATTAGTGGGCTCAATGGGAATAGTAATACAAAAATATACGCAATGATAATTAACTATATGATATCCATTGTCAAAGAGTATTTGTTTAGTAATATATGTAACTTAGCACTGATGAGCTAAGTAACATATGTAGGGAGATGTGTATTTGTCCTTGTCTCCTCCCCACCCACAAATAATTATTATGAACAAAAGTTGGCAAAAAAAGTAGCCCTCAGATGTTGGGTTGTAGTTTCTAATATTCTTTAACATTGTTTTTGCTTAGGACTAATTAGGACTGGTGGAATTTGCTACCCAACCTCATTTTGCCCACCCTTAATTTAAAGATTCAGCTTTTATCTGTTGAAACATGAATAGAGAAAAGCTTTTCTTTATAGCACACGTGTTAATCAGCATTTCTTTACCAACGTGGCTGGATTACCATTCAATTATGATTGGGTAGTGTTTGTACTGACTGCCTTTCTATCTAACCACTTTAATTATAGTCTCCCCATCCAAACAAGTCTTTAATAACCTGACAACTGTGACAACAATCTTTGCATCAGATGGTGAAGTGCTATCCACAAAAAGCATATGTTCAATTAAAATTTGTTTATGCTTTAAGATGCCATAAGACTCTTCATTGTCCAACAGATCCTCTGGGAAAAAATAGCTCAGTTTTTAGCTGTTTGGAATTTAGATGAACTATGTAAAACCTATCAGTGAAATTTAGCACATCCCATAGTGATTGTACTTATTTGTTTTTAAACTTTGATTTTTATTTGGTTTGACTTTAAAACCATTAAGTATGTCCCAAAATTTAGATTAGTGGCCCAATGAGAAGCTGATCCCGTATTGTGGAGCTACTGTCTTGACACGCTCCTGTCTGCTTTCTGCTGGGTCTCACAAACTCCTGTCCCTTTCTAGGCTGGATTGATGTCACCTGGGATGCTGGTGGCTCAAACTCTTACCGTATGGGCGCAGAAGGAAAATTTGACCTCAAGCTTGCCCCAGGGTACGACCCTGATTCAGCGGCATCACCCAAACCTGTTTCATCCACTGTTTCAGGCACAACGCAGTCATGGAGCAGCTTGGTGAAAAACAACTGTCCAGACAAGATGACTGCTGCTGCAGGCTCTTCAAGTAGAAAAGGAAGTAGCAGTTCTGTGTGTAGCGTGGCCAGTAGCAGCGACATCAGCTTGGGTTCGACCAAAATGGAGCGGAGATCTGAAAATTTAATGGAACAAAATATAGTTTCAGGCACAGACGTCCATGAGCCAATTGTTGTACTTTCCTCTGCTGATAGCATGCCTCAGACTGAAGTAGGGTCAGCATCCAGTGCAAGTACGAGCACCTTAACTGCAGATGTGGGAAATGAAAACGTTGAAAGAAAGCTAGGACCTGACAACTCCATACGTGCAACTGGAGAGTCCAATGCTATATCCATGGGAATTGTTAGTGTGAGCTCTCCAGATGTTAGTTCGGTATCTGAACTAACTAATAAAGAAGCCACTTCCCAAAGACCCCTTAGTTCTTCAGCAAGTAACAGACTATCAGTGAGTTCACTTCTGGCTGCTGGAGCTCCAATGAGTTCTAGTGCAAGTGTTCCTAACTTATCATCACGGGAAACCTCTAGTTTGGAGTCCTTTGTCCGAAGAGTGGCGAACATAGCTCGCACCAATGCTACTAACAACATGAATTTAAGCCGAAGTAGCAGTGATAACAACACTAATACATTGGGAAGAAATGTCATGAGCACTGCAAGTAAGTAAAAGTAATTTTGGTTAACATGTGCAGTTTCTTTGTGAGAGAGAAAGAATAGTATTTACTTGGCCATATTGAAATGTGATAGCTTTGAACAGCTGTATTGCCTATATTTATGTGTGGACTTTATTTCAGAGTTAGTATTGCTTATTTCCTAAATACAAATGATAAGACGATTGTGGAAACAGAATGCATTTGTTCCATTTACCCAGCACTTAATTTCACAGGGTAATATAACTTTGTGAGATATCAAACTCCTTTAGCAGGCAGGTGTACTTCAGTTATTATAGATGTATAAAAAGCAAGCTCCCTCTGAACAAATTTTGCCAAGACAATCCCTTGATAGGATTGCCATAAATCAGAAATGAAAGTGCACAGCAACAATCCCTTTTGCTTAACTGGGCATACAACTAAGCTTTTAATTCTAGCAAACCACTGAATACATGCATGTCTCATTGACTTCTGCTTAGAATGTTCTGTATGTGTGAATATAATTTCATTTGGAGACTATATACTTATATTTGTACTCCTTCTTGTAGTGTATTTTTTTACATTGATTAACTGAACATTTGCAATATGTGAAAAGTTTAAAGAATACAGTTTTGTCTCAAAATTGTTCTATTCTTTATGCTTTTTAAAACAAATGAACAGCACTACTGTAGGGTGAAGTAACGAAGTGGCGTTTATTTAATTGTGGTACATTTTTTGTAGTTTCTGCATACAAGGCTAAAACTACAGGAATATAAGCAATAATAGTAATTTGATATACTAAATATATATCAAAAATCTGGTAGCCATTGCAGGAAAAAGTGTTTTTCCCTAGAGTGGTTTTTGGAGGCGGGGGTGTCAACAGAGCCACATAAAGTACATTTTATGTACTTTATGAACATAAAATGTATTATTTATAATTGTGTTTGTTGTCGTATTATCATGTTCTATATACTTAAAGTGCAGTTTATTCGAACAATAGTTAAAGTAGTTAAAGATTAAATGTCCTTTTAAATTTGTGGGTTTGTACAAGTTCTTTGACTGTAGGGAACACTGACTGTAAGAAACATTTTGGCTAACAGCAGGAAGAAACAAGATCCATTAACATTTTTGAGATAAAATCATCAACATTACTAAAAAAGAGAAAAACATTTCCTCTCCTTTTGTTCTGCATGGTGCCAAACAGAAATAAAGCCCTCATTTATCATAAAAAGGATTCAGAATAGGAAACCAAGATTAGGAAGCTGCAATGATCTGATATTGTACATAATATAGTAGATACAACTTTGCAGTAATAAAAATATAAACTATCATAAACATTTAGTTATCATTCTAAAAGCACACATAACACACACCAGTTTCTCTGGGGGGGAATGCTTGGTTTAAAATGCTTAGTTTAAAACCCCTGGGGTTTCTGGATTTTTGTATTTCTGATTTGTACTATGAAATAAGACAATATTGAGTTATTTTACTGTTTTTCTCATATCAGCTATGGTCAGTATATGGCAGAAGATAATGTAACGCATGTTGAGCTACTTTATCTTAATTTGTTCAATGAAATAAGCAGAAACTGCTAGGCACAGTGTTAAAGATTGTTTCATTTATTGAGTGAAAACAAACATTTGATTGCATTGGAATCTAAACTTCAGCCTTTGCTACTTGATTTTTAAGAGGGCTGTTTTATTGTTGTTATTATTATGAGGAGCTGTTATAGCCAGCATATTGGAGAATTTAAAGTCTATTAAGTTTTCTTTTAGAGGTGTACCAGAACATTATGTAACCCTATCTATGTGATTCACAGATAAGACTTGATGTAATAATTTTTAAAAGTAAATTATTATAGGCTTCAAACCTCTGTAATTCATTTAGTAAATGTATGACTACTATATTAAATTTTTCCCACCATTAAAAAATAATGAAATGGAATGCAATAGCAGTAATAAAAGACATTTATGAGCTAATTTATTTTGAACTAAAAACTATTTAGCAAGTTTTGGGCATTAGCTTACGCACAATGTGGTTTACCGTTATATTTGAAAAAACCGTGTTGAGCATAGAATACATTGTTTGAGGTAGTTAGGGATTCTCAAGGAAGACAGATAAAGAGATAAATCACTGATGGTTTGTACATCTGTAATAGTATTGTGAATTTCATATAATACTATGTACTCTTCAAATAATTACGATTGTTCAAAACTGGACATGGGCTATTCTTCAAAACAACCACTCTCAGTCCCATACCCATGCTTATTTGATTGTCCTCTTTTATTTCAGGGCCCCACTTTCATTGATATGTAATTCAGCATTGATAAGGCTTGATTAATTCATTATATATGTATGTTAGTTTAAAACACAACACTCATGAATGTAAGTTGTACTACTTCGGATCATTTATTTTATCTTACCATATCTTTATCTGTAGCTTCTCCTCTCATG
Source organism: Anolis carolinensis (assembly GCF_035594765.1). Classification (NCBI taxonomy): domain Eukaryota; kingdom Metazoa; phylum Chordata; class Lepidosauria; order Squamata; family Anolidae; genus Anolis; species Anolis carolinensis. The sequence goes on along the minus strand of NC_085841.1, from coordinate 323,605,815 downwards.
GGTGCCCAAAGTTTTCCTAATCTGACTACAACTGGTACCACATCAACTGTGACCATGTCTACATCCAGTGTTACTAGCAGCAGCAATGTAGCCACAGCAACTACAGTTTTATCTGTTTGTCAGTCACTTAGTAACACTCTAACTACTAGCCTAACATCAACATCTAGTGAGAGCGATACAGGTCAGGAGGCAGAATATTCTTTATATGGTAAGTTTCATTTTTAAATGACCATAAGCAGATTTCCCATTAATGATTTTCCTTTGCCTTTTCAAAACTAGATTTCTCACATAGTAATTTCATTTACTAAAGCGTATCAAGCAGTTGAGTTGATTACTCTGTTATTAGTTACGTGAAGGCTAAATGTTCAGCCTTGATACTAGTGTTCTTTAAATTTCAGCTCCTCACACTGGGTTTTCATGCTTTTATTCTAAAATGCAGACATCTCTATCTGAATATTTCAAAATATGTGGCTCATTTTTTCAGTACAGCAAGTGGCATTTGTGGAGATGTATTCATGAAGATACCTTAGATCTAGAGACATTTGTATAGAATTCATGGATGAGTTCTTGCATATAATGTGTTTGCTGCTCTATTTGCCTTTGGGAACTTGTAAAGTAGATTGGGTGTGCTTGGAAGAACATATTAGGATTAGGAATTCTGTTTGTATGTAGAATTATTTGACTGTTGTCAGATGCTGAGTTCAGAAAGTGCTTCTACTTTAAAATGGGCATTTCTGAAGCCCATTTCAAATGTTTCAAAGCATTACATGCAGTGGGCAAAAAGTACTGTTTTAGAATACTTACTGTGTAGATGCCATGATTTTCATCTCTATATGTGACACATTGAGTGCCAACAACAAAAGTATCTTGAGAGCTTTGGTGAATGAGAACAAGTTATTGACTCCAAATCATCAAGAAAGTAACAGAATCTCTTGGCAACAATCTCTCTAATGTCCTCATAAACATAAAAGGTATTTGCAGACTTGTGTTGTAAAAGAATCTGCTCTTTAGCAAGTGATATATAATAAAACATCTGAGTGCCTTTAGGGCAAGTTTGCATAATTTTCATTTGATAAAATCACTGTAAAATCAATTTTGCTTAATTATTACTATTATTAGTATTATTTTATTTCTTACTTGGCTCTCCCCATTACTCGTGGCGGGCTACAACTTTATACTAAAACACACAATCATCTAAAAACATTCTATAAAATACACATATGAAAACATGTTTTTATAAAATATGTAGAACAGAGATTAAACTTAAGACACAAGTTTAAAATTTGTGATTAAAACTGGCTGGGTTGGCCTGCTGGAAGTGATAAGTCTTTAGATAGTTTTTAAATTCTTTCTCTCCCTGTTTTTTTTTTATTATTATTTGTGGGTTGGTACAGATTTGTTTTGTATTGTGAACATGTTGAAAAATGCCCACAGAGGAGTTACTGGTAGTACAGTTAAAAATGTACTATACATTACAGCCACCTCTTTGGCTTTGCTTTATCAAAATATTATTTGAGTCGTGTCAAAATCAGGCATGAGATGTCTTAGTGGACAGGTCTTTTGTACACTTAGTTGTTGCATGAACCTTTAATCTTTGTGAGATCATGACACTTCCTTTTGAAAACCACAACATGCAAAAATCTTATAGAAACAAGGACCTGGATTGCTTAACCTTCATGAACACCACTTTTATACAGAAAACATGCATGTATACTGTTAGAGCAAGAAAACTAAAAATAAATCTCCATGTGGAAAAACCTGCCACCAGTTGGAGCTTCCCTCATGTCTGTACAATACAACTTATGTGCTGCATTTGTCAAATCACACATATAACATTTTTCACATTTAAGCCATTCTGTCTCCCATGAAAATCCTGCACAGGTAAAGATCAATAACATGTCAAGAGAAACATTTATCCAGGTTGCAGAACTCCATGCACATTTTTAATAGTTTTGATTAGTTTGGTGTGGGGTTAGAACCACTGTGAGATTATTACTGCTGTCTGTATCCTCATTAAAAAGATTTAATCTTACTTCATGTCGCTGAGACAACAGGAAGTGAGAGGAAATCTACTCCTAGGAAGGGAAATTCATTCCTCTAAGAGTTATTATGGAGAAAAGGAGTCTTCACTGAAGCTTTATCACAAATCCTTGTTTCCACAAAAAGCCACTTTTTCTAAATCCAGTTGTCACAGGGACAGAAAGTGAGGTGAAATCTTCCAAACAGGGGCAGAAACAGCAAAACAAATACCATTGGACTGTTTTAACCTTTCCTTATGCTATTCAAAAGAAACATATGTTCCAACTTACATATATATTCAACTTAAGAACAAACCTACAGAACTTATCTTTATATAACCCGGGGACTGCCTCTACATGGCATTTTAGCTGTAATATTAGAACTTACTTAAAATACCTAACATGAGACTTGCGTATATTGTTACTTTTCTATTAAGATTTAATACATGAGGTCCTAGATTGGTATTCCATTTTTGAAGTTCAATGGTTTTCCCACAATGGAGAGAAAACCTTTCAGTTGGATTTGATTTCAGTTGGAATTTACAGCACTACAGTAATGAAAAGCAGTTTACAATTTTCTCTGTGAGATAATTTGCTAGTATTAAAGACACTTGTATTTTTTTGAAAATATATTGAGGAAATGGATTCTAAGAGAAGTACCTTATAAATATAATTAATGGTAAATAGCACTCAAAATCCGTATATTTTCACAAATTTGATACGTTCAGAAATTGGTTGTTTGTCTGAATCTTTTACTTTAATATAAAGCTTCCTATTCTTTTTCAGGTTTTAGTGCTTCCCCTCCTTTCTATCTATGTCCAACATTTTTGCATAAAACTTTACTCTTGAGTTTTTTTTCTTTTCCTGTTCTGACGTTCTAGATTACTTTGTCTTTCCATCTTGTTTGCTTTCCTTTTAAAAAGGATTTTTTAGTGTTTGTTTGTTTTCTATGTAGATTTTCTTGATAGTTGTCGTGCAAGTACTCTGTTGGCAGAGTTAGATGATGATGAAGACCTACCTGAGCCAGATGAGGAAGATGATGAAAATGAAGATGACAATCAAGAAGATCAAGAATATGAGGAAGTTATGGTACTGTGCATATTTACGCTTTTTAAAACTGTGTGTGTGTTTCCTACCCCATGGACTTGGGAGAATTATAATTGTAGCAAAAGTTGCCTTCTCAGCATCATTCTAATGGTCACTTCAGTGCTTATTTTTCTCCTAAGCCCAGTGTTTTTACTGCTCGTTTAACTATTTTTGCAACATATAAAATGTCTTATAATTTAGAATATAAAATGGACCCATCTGACACATGTATAAAATTAGAAAATATAAATGCTGTAATTTTGTATAAACAGCATGATTTTTTTATTTATTTTTTTCGTGTCAGGAGCAACCAGAGTTGCTTCTGGAGTGAGAGAATTGGCCGTCTGCAAGGACGTTGCCCAGGGGACGCCTGAATGTTTTGATGTTTTTACCATCCTTGTGGGAGGCTTCTCTTATGTCCCCGCATGGAGCTGGAGCTGATAGAGGGAGCTCATCCACACTCTCCCCAGGTGGGATTCGAACCTGGCAGCTTTCAGGTCAGCAACCCAACCTTCAAGTCACTTAGTCCACTACACCATCTGGGGGCTCCAGAACAGTATAATGAACATTCTATATTAAAGTGGGACTGACAGGAAATAGTAATGGTTTTGTAAGATACTTCTTCCATATGCTTCCATCCTTTTTTCTCCGAGCAAAAGAGAAATGCTGAACTAAAAACTTTTTAAATTATATGGGAACTTCATTATAAACACTATATGCTGATGCCATAATCATTTTCGTTAAATAAATATTTTAAATTTATTTTAAAGCCATTTTTTCTGTGTGTTTGCTTTTGTTAATAGGAGGAGGAAGAGTATGAAACAAAAGGAGGCCGTAGGAGAACGTGGGATGATGATTATGTTCTCAAGCGTCAATTTTCTGCTTTAGTTCCTGCTTTTGATCCTAGACCTGGTCGTACTAATGTTCAACAGACAACTGATCTTGAAATTCCTCCACCAGGTTGGTTGACAAACATGTACAAGATTACACAACTGTAAATATATTATCATGCCAGAGAAATATAAAATGGGAATCACAAAATAGGGGAGGGAGAAGAGAGCAATATGACAAAGAGAGTATCAGTAGTCCATTGTTGATTGCAAAGTTACTTCCTGGGTAAGCTAGCTACTTGAGTTATTACATTAGCGTATTGAACTTTTAATATTATCAAAGTAATTCATAAGAGTAATCTATGAAAAAATGATATACATTTTTCATATTTGGAAATATACCCCCTCAACTCCCACAAGACCCAACATTTTGCTATAGGACACCCCCCACAAACCCCAATAACAACAAACACATGGCTATTTAGTGCTGGGAACAAGCATGTGGCATCAAAAAAGTATCTGGCTTTGTTCCAGTAGCCAGGCTTAGGAAAATGACATCATCCATTGAGAAGCATCGGAGGACTATGGCATCATATTGATAGATGATGTCACCAGTTTTCTACTTGCTGTTGGGACAGACCATACACTTTTCCAGTCCCCTATGTTCTCCACCTGGCAGCTAAAAGGTGCATTTGGGTAGAAATTGTGGGCATTGCAGAAGGTTGGTATAAAATTCCAACCTTCACAATGACCAAAAAATGTGACTTAAAATGAGTTTGGCATAAGCCATTGTAAGTCAGTAAAAGAATGCCAGTCTGAGATTTCTTCCCTCCACGCTTTTAACAGCTGGGTTGGAAATGAAAGTTAAGAATTGAACCATTCTTCCATCCTTTCACAGATCTCCAAGAAAGGTTGAGTTTAGTTCTAAGAGGAACACACTGGAGAGGAGGGATTTGGGCTGGGGGATAAGGAAAATAAGGAAAGCTCTGGAACTCCCTTTTTCCCAGGGAAGCCAGAATGGCCCCCTCCCTGCTGTCCTTCAGACGACATGTTTAATTCCATTTTAATGTTTATATATTTTTAGGTTTTAATTGTATTAGTGTTTTGTTTTTGTTTTTTGCTTTGCCTCTCTTTTTTAGGAAGAAAAACAGCAACAACAACAACAACAACAACAACAACAATAATAATAATAATAATAATAATAAAAAAAAGACTGTATAGTCAGGGACTATACAAGGGTAATAATGTAAGGAATGGAAAGCTAGAACGTGAATTGAATAAAATTACAAAGTCCTTTTTTATATGTAAGTTTATCTTTGGGCCTAGATAAAAAAAAGACTTTCTCAAGATGGCCAGGAGGAGCAATCCACTACAGTGAGTAAAACCCAATTGTCGTGGATTGCTCCTCCTGCCATCCCAGGATGAACCTTAACGGTAAGTACAATTTCTCAATCTCTTACAAAAAGTCAAAAGTAAGTATGCAAATGAGAGGTGCTGCAGAGACTAACATTTATTGCTCATCTCATTAATGTACCTTTGTTTACAGGAACACCTCATTCAGAACTTCTGGAAGAAGTAGAGTGTACGCCATCACCACGTTTAGCACTTACCTTGAAAGTAACAGGCCTTGGTACCTCTCGTGAAGTTGAACTGCCGCTAACAAATTTCCGATCAACAATCTTTTATTATGTACAGAAACTGTTACAACTTTCCTGCAATGGCAGTGTGAAAACTGACAAACTTAGACGAATTTGGGAACCAACCTATACGTAAGAATTCTAACATTGCATTGTGAATCTAAAGCAGTTGAGGTTTTAATTCTAAATGCATTTACATGGAAATGTACATAAGACAGTAATGTAAGGCAAAGTACTTAAAATTTTATAAAGAATTGTTGATGTCTTGTAATCAGTCTTCAGAGTGTTACGGCCACTGGATCTTGTGAAAAATGGTGGTGCATCAACAGTGTTTGGTTGTTGACACTATCTCCCCCAATCTCTGAAGTTATCACTGCTTTTTGCCTACCTAGCCTCTTCTGTACTATGGTTCTTAATTTCTTAAAACATTTTAGGTGTGTGTTGACTGAATAATTCTTAACATAAAACATACTCTCACTGCTCCAGAGTTAACAGTTGGCCCCTAAATTGATCACTATTTTTTTATAGTTGTGGTAATGTATACACAAGATCAATTTGTTGGTGAACTGGCAACTTAATTCTTCGAATTAGTTATATCAGATGTTCCACCAATGTATATATTATGTATGACAAGCAATAAAATACTTAATATGCAGTGTTAGCAGAAGATAATTTAAATATCCCCCAAGATTGACGCTCTATACTGAATAATTAGAAATAATCTTCTTCACCTGGAAGGTGGTAACTTTTCTTACTGTAACACTAATCATTTTTTTTAATATTTAGAATTGTATACAGAGAAATGAAGGATTCAGATAAAGAGAAAGAGAATGGAAAAATGGTAAGATAAATTTTAACACTTAAAAATCAAATAACTGCATCAGGTTTTTGTGCAGTTTGTATACTTTAAAAATGCAGCTTAAAAATCCTACACTAACTTAGTTCTATTATTTGGCAGATGTACAGTGAATGTTTGTGAATGCATGTTCCTTAAAGAAATGTGTGTAGTGCATGTGAAATCTGTCAGACTTTACAATCAGGAAAGACCAACATTTGGTGGTTCCTGTTGTAGGGTTGCTGGTCAATAGAGCATGTGGAACAGTACCTTGGCACTGATGAGTTACCAAAGAATGACTTGATAACCTACCTGCAGAAGAATGCGGATTCAGCCTTTCTGCGCCACTGGAAATTAACCGGCACTAATAAAAGCATTAGGAAAAACAGAAATTGTTCCCAGCTAATAGCTGCATACAAGGTATACGTCCGCATCTAAAAGTATTGGTTTGGGAAATGTTTGTGCTTTTTTCATTTGCGCATCGGGTTAGAAGTCCTCATAGAGGGGTATGATATGTGACTAATGGAAATGCTCTTTGATTACATGTGTTCATGTGCTACTCTTATGTTTAGCTTTTAGCAGCTCAAATCTTTTGAATAGTTGGAGTAACATAGTGTTATTAATATAGTGCCTAACAGTATTCCAAGCAATTATGTTGCATTGTGCATTACACAAAGCCATGCTTGCATTTTTCCCTTGTCTAAATTTACAAAAAAAAAATCAATTTACAGTTCTAGTAAAAACGTATTGCTACTTATTTTCCTCCTTTTTATTTATACAGGATTTTTGTGAACATGGGTCAAAATCTAGCTTAAACCAGGGAACTATTTCCACGCTTCAAAACTCTGACATTCTCAGTTCAATAAAAGAACAGCCTCAAGCCAAAGCTGGTAGTGGACAGAATTCCTGTGGGGTAGAAGACGTTCTACAATTGCTTCGTATTTTGTATATTGTTGCAAGTGACCCTTATTCAACTCGAACGTCTCAAGAAGGTAGGGAAAATACTATATCCTTTCCACCCAAAAGTGTTCCACAAGAATATATGAAATTAAAATGTTCTCTTAATCATTTCAGAAGGAGACGAACAGCTTCAATTTAATTTTCCACCTGATGAATTCACAAGCAAAAAAATCACTACAAAAATTCTTCAACAGATTGAGGTAATGCACTTATTTTTGAGAAATTTATATTTACAGGTTTCCTCCTGGTCTAAAAGCCTGAAATCATATTTAAATGGGATTTTGAAACTATGTTTGTTTTTGTTTGTGGTGTGAAAGTGAGTGGATTGATCCATACCACTTAACAAAGTATTTTTATAATGTTATATTATGTGGTGATGAATGGCTCCCTATTCCTTTATAAGTGCAACGACCAAAGCAGAATGCAGAAAATCACAAAGTTCAATCAGTTGGAGCCAAAACATTGAATTTATTTGGAAGGATATGACCAAGACACAAATGTAAAAGCTCAAATGACTAGAGCTGATTTTTTTTTTAAAAAAAATACTAGATTTGTTTGTTTGTTTGTTTGTTTGGCTTTCCTAAAAACTTAGCTTACAAAAGCATGAAAGTCACTATGCTGAATATAATTAGAGTAGAGGTCAAGGACTGGAATGGTCAGGTTTAAATCCCATGTTAGCTATAAAAACCATTGTCCTTGCATCACTCCTTGCCTCAACCTAACTATTCTCCCCAGTTTACTTTGAAGCTAAAATGTGAATAAATATAACATGCAACATATATATGCATTGATAGAAGAAGGACAGTAAACATGAAGAAAAGTATGTTTTATTTAGCATTTAGCATGTTAGGCAAAGAAATCCTCCTTTAAAAGTTTATTAACAATTTTAAAAGCAGTATAAATTTGAGCAGTGAGACAGTATAAATTAGAGTGCACCAGTAGCCATTTATTCATCATTTGTCTCTTCAGGTTTCATCCTTTAAATTACTTATGTGTTAAATTGCAGGAGCCATTGGCACTAGCAAGTGGAGCTTTACCAGACTGGTGCGAACAGATAACTAGCAAGTGTCCTTTCTTGATTCCATTTGAAACTAGACAGCTGTATTTCACATGTACAGCGTTTGGGGCATCAAGGTAAGATATTTAACATAAGCAGATACTTAATTGGAACAGTCTGCATGAAAATGAAGCTCTGAAACCTAAATTTATGATTTGAAGTTAATGTTAACATTGAGAAGTAAAATATACGTTGTGATTGTTTCTTCTTCAATAAATCTCCTTATTCCTGTCACCAGAGCAATAGTGTGGCTACAAAACCGGCGCGAGGCCACTGTGGAGCGGACACGAACGACTAGCACTGTGCGGAGAGACGACCCAGGAGAGTTCAGAGTCGGGCGCCTTAAACACGAAAGAGTGAAAGTCCCACGTGGTGAATCTCTAATGGAATGGGCAGAAAATGTTATGCAAATTCATGCGGATAGAAAGTCGGTCCTAGAGGTAAAAGATGCTCTTGATTAAGAACAGTTATAATAGGGGCTTAATTTCAGATCTTTTGTGTATGGAGTGTGTCCATAAGACCCTTCTGTTGGAGGAAGGAACATTTTCCTGCGTTCACTGTAGTTGAGAAAGTTATTCTCAGGGGCAGAGAACGAGAAGGATTACATGAGAGGTGGCCTTTCAAAACTAAAGGATGAATTAGAAACAGTGCACACACAAACATGCATGTGTACATCCTCTACCACTTGACTATGTAGCAATGAAATAGCATGTTAAGGGTGTGGGAAAAGTAACTTAATATAAACAACATGAAGCTGCTATCGCTGTGGTCTTTGGTTTTCAGGTGGAGTTTTTAGGAGAAGAAGGAACAGGATTGGGACCCACCTTAGAGTTTTATGCCCTGGTGGCAGCAGAATTCCAGAGGACGGAACTAGGAGCATGGCTTTGTGATGACGATTTTCCTGATGATGAGTCACGTCAGGTATATTTCACCTTTGTAATCAATAGAACTGAAGAGATGCATGGTAATATATATCTCAGGTAATGTCTTAACATTTTTTCTCCATTGTGTTTTTTTAAAACAGGTTGATATAGGAGGTGGTTTAAAACCTCCAGGGTACTATGTACAGAGATCTTGTGGGCTCTTCACAGCACCGTTTCCACAGGACAGTGATGAACTTGAAAGAATAACCAAACTCTTCCACTTTTTGGGGATTTTCTTAGCCAAATGCATTCAAGACAACAGACTGGTAGACTTGCCCATTTCTAAGCCTTTCTTTAAATTGATGTGCATGGGAGATATTAAAAGCAATATGAGCAAATTGATTTATGAGTCACGGGGAGACAGAGACTTGCACTGCACAGAAAGTCAATCAGAGGCCTCCACCGAAGAGGGACACGACTCACTCTCAGTAGGAAGTTTTGAAGAAGATTCCAAATCTGAATTTATTCTTGATCCACCAAAACCCAAGCCACCAGCCTGGTTTAATGGGATCTTAACATGGGAGGATTTTGAACTGGTAAACCCTCACAGAGCAAGATTTTTAAAAGAAATTAAAGACCTCGCAATTAAAAGACGTCAGATACTAAGCAACAAAGGCCTTTCGGAAGATGAAAAAAATACAAAACTGCAAGAACTAATGATGAAGAACCGGTCAGGATCTGGACCGGCACTTAGCATAGAAGACTTAGGGTAAGGATTATCTTATTGCCATTGCTTACATGTGACTGTGACTACCTTCTGGAGTGAAACCTTAGGAGAAAAAACACTTAGAAAACAAAGAGATCTGTTTATTGGTAGAACATTAAAAGCACGGTATTAGAATTGATGGCATTAGCGTTATTCTGTTTTGAACCTTTGGTTTTTACCAGTTATGCTGAAGGCTTATCTACTGTCATCTTAAGTCATGCTTCTCAATATAATAAATTACTGGTTATTGATGAATAGAATTACAATCTGGAGATATGATGATACATCTGAATGCTTTTTGTCCTCAGACTGAACTAATCTGTTGTACAATTGAAACCATGATTATATTTTGGCAACTTCACTTAATAGATATACATTACTTAATTCTGCATTCTCCTTAAATGCTAAATGTGACTGAATCTGTTACCAGCAACTTTCTGGCACAGCTTCTAAATGAGTCTTTGGTGGGATAGTAGCAAGTGATTTTATACTAATTCAAGCTATAGGTTCAGTATTATCTATATTATCTACAGTATTGGCCAACAGCTAAGTTTTAGGAAGGAAGCTTCCCCAGCTGTATCTGGAGAGCAAGTGACCACTGGGCTTCATGCAAAGGGCATGCATTCTTTGAACAAATAGTAAGAAATATGCTATTGTTTTCTCCTATAAGGAGACCAGTTGGAGGAGTCCTCAAGGGCCATCCAGTCCAACCCCTATGTTTATTTACTCTGTGAAACTGGATCATTCAACTTGGGATCACACAAGCATCAAATACAAATGTTAAGCTAATACTGTGGAAGAATCCCTAATGCATCATAGCACTGACCCTGCACCCCACCCCAAATTAGGTGTCTTTTTCAACTGTCCTAATTGGTTTCTCATTGGCTATATATTTTTGTCAGTCATTTTTGTTGAGGAAAACTAGTGCAAAATAAAGGATACCTACTGGGTTGTAGATAACATTGATCATAGACATAAAATATCTGAAATATTTGGAAATAGTTATAATAAAGTTCTTTGCATTTAGAAGAATTGTGGTGGCTGAGAATTAGAGGGATTTAAAAAACTACAAAGAAGGAGCTATGACTGTTGATAATTCATAGCAATAGTTCAGCTTACAGTAGAGTCTCACTTATCCAACATTCGCTTATCCAACGTTCTGGATTATCCAACGCATTTTTGTAGTCAATGTTTTCAATACATCATGATATTTTGGTGCTAAATTTGTAAATACAGTAATTACTACGTAGCATTAGTGCATATTGAACTACTATTTCTGTCAAATTTGTTGTATAACATGATGTTTTGGTGCTTAATTTGTAAAATCATAACCTCATTTGATGTTTAATAGGCTTCTCCTTAATCTCTCCTTATTATCCAACATATTCGCTTATCCAACGTTCTGCCGGCCCGTTTATGTTGGATAAGTGAGACTCTACTGTACTTAGAAGGATAGGGCTAAAAGTAAAGTTTTACTTATTTGTGTTAAAAGGTTTGTGCCTTTAAGTTGTATAATTTAAACACAAGGAAACTAAATTCCAGTTCATATGGGTATGCTACCTATTCAAAAGAAATGTTTAGCCATGTTTATTTATAATTCTGTGAGAAACATAATAGAAGCAGCATATGCAGGATAAACGCTAAATGCCACATTTAGGTATTAGATATTGGAAAGAACTTAACAAAAATAAAGTACATGTGATTAGCAATACTCCTATCAACACAACAGATTACATATGTGCTTCTCTCAGTGTACTTTTTTACCTTTGTGTTTCTTCATTGGGTCCAACCATTTATTTTGATAAATCTTGCATTAAATTAAGAATTTCAGGATAAAATCACATTGCTAATGATCTCCTGACTATTACCTTAGAGGAGACAGCTTCCTGCATAAGAAGGAAAAGGATGAAGAAAGTGAATTAAAGGTTATTGTCTTTTGTAATACTGCACAAGGTCATCTATACAGCATTTTTAATATAGTACCAAGTCATCTAATGAAACTGGTGGGCAGGAAAACAGATCAGGAAAAATATTTTTAGGGTGAATAACTGATTTCTGAAAGTAGTTGTCGCAACATAAGACTAGACATAAAAAGGATTAGCTCAGTTATGTATCTCAGTAGTTACTAGTCACTGCCATGATGGATGCATGCAACTTTCTAAACAGTTTAGCCATCTTAAATCAGTTTTCTGTCAAAAAAAAGAAGCAACTAATGCCATTTCTTGTCTTACAGCCTTAATTTCCAGTTTTGCCCTTCATCCAGAGTATATGGTTTCACAGCAGTGGATCTCAAGCCTGGTGGTGAAGATGAGGTAGAATAATTTTACTAATAGGGGTTCAATATTTAATTTTCTTCAGATTTGTCTGTGATGTAATGTAGATATTCTCTGACCCTTTACAAATATTTTTATTGCAGTTGGTAACTATGGATAATGCAGAAGAGTATGTGGATTTGATGTTTGACTTCTGCATGCACACTGGAATACAGAAACAGATGGATGCTTTTAGAGGTATGTAACAGATTACTGAGATGAATTAAAGATATGATGGAAATTCTGATTAATTCATTTAATAATTTGAACTTTATGTCTTCATGGTTTCCAAGAATAGTTTCTAGAAATGCTGAGAAGGAGGATACTGACAGAGGCACTCAGCTACTGATGTGATAGTAAAAGAGAGGACATTTTCAAGTGCCTCACTTATAGAACACTTTCTCCTAGTGGTAGCTTTGGTTTTGGCTAACAGTTTGTACTTCGATTTTGGTTGCATTCTAATGCATTTGATGAAGTGGGCTGAAATTTCCAAAAGCTTACAAGAAACAAAACTAGTTACCGTATTTCATCACATAATAGTTGCCACTGCAAAATTATTGCAATCCATGGGTGGCAAATTTGTATTTTTGTGTTCTTCACATAATAGTCGTAGAGCTGTTGGGGGTTGATTCCCTCTTCTATCTCCAAAGGCAAGGCAGTTTAAAAACTACAATGGAGGTCTCCGGAGCTCATTTCTTCCTGTCTTCCTCCCAAAGGACTACATTTCAGACTTTGTAAATGAATCTATTCTTTGTAGTAGATTCACCTTAGCATCATCACCAGTCAGAAACTACTTTAACACATGTTAACAACAAAAACCAGGGAAGTTTTCTGTTAACTGTTTTCAAATGCAGTTAGATTCCGAATTCATATTTCTGATTGCTTTAATTTTATATCAAGATGGTTTCAACCGAGTCTTTCCAATGGAAAAGCTGAGTTCCTTCAGCCATGAAGAAGTTCAGATGATACTTTGTGGAAATCAGTCACCATCCTGGGCAGCTGAAGATATAATTAATTATACTGAACCTAAACTTGGCTACACTCGAGACAGGTAAGTCACAAACATATGGCAGTATGGTCTGAGTGCAGTTGCTAGTCCTAACAAAAGAAGATGCATTGAACCAATTTACAGTCATGTTGGCTTACCAGTTCCTATTGTCATTGGACCTAGCAGTTGGATTTAGGTCTTTGTTTATAATAAATTCTTAGATTATTGGATATCTTTGTTCCACTTGGAGGACAAGAATAGCTTTGAAAAAATGTCAAACATTTATTTCTAAATGGAATAGTTCAAGACAAAACTGAGAAGCTTTACATAGTATCTTTTGAAGTACACATATAATTGGGAACCTCATTTAACCACATGCAGTTGGGTTGCCAGAAAGATGTTTGCCTCTCTAACAGAATTCATTATTACACAGTTCTCTATTATGCCAAACTAGAAGCCAGTCCCTGCTTGTGTTGGTAAAAGAGAGGAAACAGATTGTTTAGGAGCATACAGTCAAAGAGTAAATAAATGCATTTCACTACAACGCAGTTGAGGCAGTGGAGAAAATGTTGCATTTACATATCAAATCTTCTGTTATGGCTGGCAGACATTTTAAATAATTTCTGCTTTCAATGAAAACGAAGTAAAACTAAATACCATTTTAAAAGACTTGAATACAACCTGTCAACAAAGTTGTTTATGTGAGATTAATAATCAAAAGTAAAGATTGAAACATAATGGCTTCTGAAAACATTTGATCACCAGGTCATTATGAAAGGATTTTGATGAGTGTACTTTACCATAAGTCCTCCTTCCAATTCTAAAATTGTTAGATTGTACACCATTATGAAGTTAAAATATGGCTATCGCACTATGTCAAATCTTTCCCTTTTGGCTTCTGAAAAAGGCAAATGTGTAATGCTTATGAACTACTAATTCATACACATTATATACAGTTTGATTATCCCTTATCCAAAACGTTTGGAACTGGAAGTGTTTTGGATTTTGGAATACCTGTATTTGCGCGCGCGCGTGTGTGTGTGTGTATATATATATATATATTATTTTCATCATTTCTATCCCACCCTTCTCACCCGAAGGGACTCAGGGCGGCTCACAATCTGGCAAAATTCCAGCCAATATACAATACAAAAAGATAAAACATAAGCAATTAAAACAATTAGGTAATTTAACAAAATACAAGAAATAGATTTAAAACCATACATTATAAAATACTTGAGCCATTCGTCCACAACACCTTATACATAAACCTTAATCCGAACCGAGACGAGCCAACAGTATTCACTCATCAAACACCTGCTCACAAAGCCAAATCTTTACTTTTTTTCTAAAACTCAGAAGGGATGGAGTGCCGGATATCACTGGGGATATCACATGCATACATACATAATGAGATACCTTGGAGATGGGACCCAAGTCTAAACATAAATCAATATATAATGCGCAAAGTCATTTTTACAATTTTTAAAATCATTTTATGCATGAAAAAAGTTTGAGTAAACTGAACCATCAGAAAGTAAAGACATCACTGTCTGAGCCACTCCCATTGGACAATTTTAGAATTCCAGGTAAAGGGTGCTAAGCCTTCACAATGAATATATTTAATGACTGACTCTTTTATATTTTAGCCCTGGGTTTCTGAGATTTGTACGAGTTTTGTGTGGCATGTCTTCAGATGAAAGGAAAGCATTCCTGCAATTCACAACTGGCTGTTCAACGCTTCCCCCAGGAGGCCTGGCTAACCTCCATCCACGTCTCACTGTTGTACGCAAGGTATGGATATATCCTAATATATCTCAAAATTTTCTATTATAGCCTAAGAGTAGTTGCCTTTTAATTACTTTCACTTGTGGATTGATCCAAAAAACTGTTTGTACTTGAAAGGTGACTTGACCGTCAGGCCTTTTGCAGAAATGTTCATAGACATTACTTTTTTAATAGTTGGAGCCACATGCATGACAATCGCATGCTACTATTGCTGCTACTACTACTACTACTACTACTAATAGATTTATTACCCACCTCTCCGCAGCAAGATAGTTTATTTTAACAAAAGATGTATAACAGGAATGTTGCCAATGTATTTATTATATTATTTCTCTTTTTTTTGGAACCAAGTCATCTTTCTCCTGTTTGGGCCACAAGGCAACTGGCATGGATTAAAACAATATGCAGATAAAAGCAATCACTATGCTAAAATAGTTTGAAAATATTATTAAATAAGCTATACTAGGCTGACCACTTAAAAGTTTATTTTTAATACCATTAATATTTAATTCTATTGTAATGATTGTATATTTTAGGTTTTAAATTGTAATGTATTGGTTTTACTGTAAGCCACTTGGAACAGTGGTTCTCAACCTGTGGGCCCCCAGATGTTTCGGCCTTCAACTCCCAGAAATCCTAACAGCTGATAAACTGGCTGGGTTTCTGGGAGTTGTAGGCCAAAACACCTGGGGACCCACTGGTTGAGAATCACTAGCTTAGAGTCTTTTTAGAGAGAAAAAGTGGGGTAATAATAATAATAATATAAAGTGAGTTTGTGATATTTTGATGTAGGATAGTGATAGCATTATCTCCTGTCTGAAATCATTTTTAAAAATTATTTTTATTTTTTGCTAGCCATCGGATTTTTGAATCAGTTGGTTGTTTTCTAAAAGGTGCTGAACTAGCTGCAAATAATATGGAAGCATATCCATATCACACAATGAGACTTTATTCAAAAGCTTTATGGATTTTTGTTCCCAGGTTGATGCTACAGATGCAAGCTACCCATCTGTGAATACCTGCGTGCATTACCTTAAGTTGCCTGAATATTCCTCTGAAGAGATCATGCGGGAACGCCTGCTAGCTGCTACCATGGAGAAGGGTTTCCATCTCAACTGAGGTGCATGACCTGGGACTGTGACCTGGGACATAGCAGCCTGGTTTTGCGTTCATAACTAGTGAAGCCTCTTGTGTTGTATGTGCAGAAAATACAATCTCCACACTGTGCTGTAACGAGACTTGCCTTCCCCCGCCCCCCCTATCCATGAGGCTTTGGAAACACATGGAATAATTCTCTTAGCTGCTAACAACAACAAAACCAACCCCAATGAATTACACAGCCAGCAAGGAATGGGCAAGAACGCTGTGTGGTTGTGTCCGAGGGCTTGCGCAACCAGAAGCTGAAGCAAACATTTGACTGTTCCAAAGAGCAGATCTGCAAATTTTCAGTGTTTACTGATACAAGATTTATAACAACATATTTGTGTGAAGTTTAGCGTTTAATACCCTGTACACTACAGTTGCCATCACCGATCCCTATTTTGCTGGCTGTTAAGCTGACTGGTCAGAAACCTGCTTCTTTAACTTAGTCACTGGGCATCCCAAGCTTTCTTTTCTTTCTATAATGGTGCCTGCACTGTTGGGGGTATGCTAGTGGTTTTTGGGGGAGGGAGGGGATGTTTGCATATAATCATGCACAAACTTATTTCAAGTGGGAATACATTTTGATTTCTAAATGCCCTGCTATAAAGATCAAATCCTTACCGTGTGTGTATGTGTGCGTGTGCAGCTCAACAATAACGCTTTTAAGAGACACTGGTTCCTGGTGCAAGGCACACTTTAAAGCAAGTTTTACTTTTGTTGTACTTTCTTTGTATATTAAAAACATTTATTTAACTTGTTGCAGTTTGAAGTTTAAAAAAAGAGTTCCAATGTGTATGCTCAACAATAATCATTAAAAAGTTTGCAGCGTACCAAGCGGCCTCTGGTTGGTAATTGACTAATTATTTTCCTATGGTTTTGCAGAATAATGCCTTTGTTATTACCTTTAATTTAAAAAGGAGTCTTGTACAAGAGTTTGTGTAGTGCAGTGGTTCTCAACCTGTGGGTCCCCAGGTGTTTTGGCCTACAACACCCAAAATCTCAGCCAGTTTATCAGCTGTTAGGATTTCTGTACGTTGGAGGCCAAAACATTGGGAAACCACAGATTGAGAACTATTGGTGTATTAGAGGTATATCAAGAGCAGAGGCGGTTCAACCGTAAGGTAATTTAGGCAGTTGCCTAAGGCGCCATCGTTTGGGGGGCACAGTTGAGGCGCCTCGAAGTGCCCTAAAGCCAACTTTATGTTCGCACGCGCCGCCGCTTTCGGCGAGGCTGCCTCCCGCAGGGTGAAGCAGCTGGAGGGCGCGTGCGCCACCGCTTCCAGCAAGGCAGCCTCCCGCCGGGTGAAGCGGCAGGAGTGCGTGTTCCGCCGCTTCCAGCGAGATCTCTTGGAAACTAGGTAAGTGGGTTTTATATATATGTGGAATGTATGTCCTTGAGGCAAGGGTGAATATTGTAAGTGGCCACCTTGATTAGCATTGAATGGATTTGCAACTACGAAGCCTGTCTGCTTCCTGCCTGGGGAAATCCATTGTTGGGAGGTGTTAGCTGGCCCTGATAGTTTCCTGTCTGGAATTCCTCTGTTTTCTGAGTGGTGTTCAGGGCATCCCTTGCTCTGATCTGCATAGGACATACTTCTTCCAGGACTGAGCTGGGAAGCTGTAATGATCCATTAATCAAATTCCATGGCTTAAATGGTCCAATGAGTATGTGAGAGAGAAACAAAGGAAGATGTACTTTTTTCCTGAAATGGACGGCTGTTAAAAGATTTTCAACACTTTTATTTCCAAATGGTCCTTTTATTTGTAGTCAAAGGCTTTCATGGCCAAAATCACTGGGTTGCTGTGAGTTTTCCGAGCTGTCTGGTCATATTCCAGAAACATTCCATCCTTTTGTTTTTCCCACATCCAGAGGTTGTGAGGTCTGTTGGAATCTAGGCAAGTGGGGTTTATATATCTGTGGAATGTCCTTGAGGCAAGTGTGAATGTTGTAATAGGCCACCTTGATTAGCATTGAATGGCTTTGCAACTTCAACGCCTGTCTGTTTCTTGTCTGGGTGAATCCATTGTTGGGAGGTGTTAGCTGGCCCTGGTTGTTTCCTGTCTGGAATTGCTCTGTTTTCTGAGTGGTGTTCTTTATTTACTGTCTAGATTTTAGAGTTTTTTTAATACTGGGGGCCAGATTCCCTTTCGGTGGCTTTTTAATAGTGGATTATCTGCTTTGATATTCTGGGTTATATGGCTGTATGGAAGGACCCTCAATGCTCTTCTACACAGCCATATAACCCAGAATATCTGCTTTGAACTGGGTTATCTGAGTCCACACTTCCATATAATCCAGTTCAAAGCAGCTATTGTGGATTATCTGCCTTGATATTCTGGGTTATATGGCTGTGTGGAAGGATCCTCAGTGCTCCTCCACACAGCCATATAACCCAGAATATCAAGGCAGAATAACTCACAATATCTGCTTTGAACTGGGTTATCTAAGTCCACACTGCCATATATCCCAGTTCAATGTTTGGTGCTAAAATTGCAAATATAGTAATTCCTACATAACATTACCATGTATTGAACTGTGTTTTCTGTTGATTTGTTGTAAAACATGATGTTTTGGTGCTTAACATGTAATTTGATGTTTAATAGGCTTTTCCTTAATCCCTCCTCATTATACAACATTTTTGCTTATCCAACGCTTTTATTGTTCAGTGATTGGTTTTTTTTTGGGGGGGGGGGGGGTGCCAAAATTCTGTTCGCCTATACCTGAAAATTACCTAGGGCCGGCCCTGATCAAGAGCCAGTTCATATTTTGGAGTAATGGCTTTTGGTTTAGATGTTTGTTAAGGAGATCTTTTATTCTAGTGATAAAGAAACCATATGCATTTCTTGAGAACTCATTGACTACATCTTGTGATAAATCATTTGTTGAACACATTACCTGACTATGTGCTTTTATTTCGTGAGGATAATATTCGACTTTCCAGTTTAATGCTTGTTCCCACTGCAATTCTTATCAGTTAAGACTCAAAATGTGAATCCAGTATACAATAGTACTTGCTAGCAGACAAAGACAGCTATTAATGTTCAATGTAAAAATTTGCCCTTATTATTGGTGAGATGTTGGACCAGTCATAATGGCTCCAAATTATAGTCTGTTAGGAACATTGGTGGGGGAATGTTTTGCCATTCTTCTATTGTAGGTGAGATTTTAGTTGGGAAATGTAAGCAGTACTTTTGTGTATTGGAATTATCCTGTTACCTTTTATATGGTGGGGGGGGGGCGTATATAGAGTGGTCACGAGTCAACCAATAAACTAAGCTTGTACTTTAAAAACAATGGATTGAATCATGCAAAGTCCTGTAACGGGAGGTTTATGATGCATCAGTTATTCTGCCAGCTAAGCAGGAAAGACAGGAGCAATCTGTGCAAATGCACCCTCTGTGTACAATCTGGTGTCACCCAGAAGCAATCTCTTAGCGGTTGGGAGGGCTGCAGAAGAAGAGGACAATCAGTCCTCCAGTGCTTTCATTAGTGGGTGCATTTTGAACAGAATTGCACTCAGGGAATATTCCCACTGGTAGAAAGGAAGCTAAATTCAGCCCAAGGAAAGGGTGTTTTCTTTTCCACCCACTGAACGGAGGTGAGGAAGGAGTAGCAGCCAGATGTACTGAGGGCTTCAGATATTTTTTAATGTATGCTCTGACTTTTTATCTGATGTGCCTCAGGATGGCCATGGAATGTAGACTATGCCCATGGTTAATTACGGTGGTATTCTTAAATTTGTCTGCCTTGTGTGTGTTTAAACTTTAATGCAGCCTGGCTTTCTGTCTAAAATTACTATATAATAAGGCTTCACTGAAACATAATAAATCTTTCTTTTTCATGGTCTCTGACTCACACATATGGGTTGTTCTGCACCAGTGCAGGAACTGTCAGGACTTTCCAGAGATGGAGACATATTTAGATGGGAGCCCCATCCTTAGCAAGTTCCACAGTGACTAGATAAATCCTTCTGGGAATTCAGTGGATGATGCAGAGTTCTAATATTATGGTTGGGGGAGGGAGGAACCCCATAAATATCAATTTCTCTAAGATCATGTATAACTTTATATGCCAATCTTCTTACCCCCCTTACTCATTTATCCATCCATCGAAGAGGGACTCATGAAGACTGCATATCTGACAAGCCATCTCTATCACATATTTTTTGCCCATTCTTTTACTCTCAAATATCTTGCTCTACTGCTGCTGTTTTAGTCACAAGTCTCCCTCTTCAAGGAAGGCCACATATGGGAATTCTGTGATAATTTAGACTCTGGATACAACAGTTTTATCTGGTAGATGAAGTGGGATAATTCTCCAGCATTTAGATATTCATGCTTTACAACTGTTTTTATATTGCCAATAAGCTTAGAACAAAAAGAAAAAAAATATTTTTTCAAGGCTGATCTTAAAATAATATTGGAAGTTTTTCATGTTGCATCTGTTGCTATGGTGTAAAACATATTTTCTTGGTGGTAATGCAGTGTCCAGAGAAGCTAGTCTGCATGATATAGAGCGCAGTTCCCACCTTCTCTGCACAACAACCTGAAAACCGGATCTGAAGAACTGTATAAGTAGTACGGTTCTGTTCTAATTGCCAGAGGAAATGTGTGTTTAGCCTTCTGATGCTGTCTCTGGTATGCTGCTATCACCTGCTGGCCCACTGTATTTTTGGTTTCTATGTATGTATATGAAGCTGGATAAAGCTGATAGAAAAAAATTAGACCATTTGAAATGTGATCCTGGAGAACCTGTAGTACCTGGAGTTCTACAGATACTAAGGAGACTTCATCAGACGGTTGTAGGGCTCCGTTTCCATGTGCTGCTGAAACAACCTCATGGGAGTCCCATGGAGGCCACCATGATGGTGGGACTCTTTTTTTCCTCGATTTCCTCAACACATAGAAACGGAGCCCTACACCCATCTTCAGGAGTCTGGTGTTCTCTGACTCCAAACCTCCTTAAGACAGGAGAAAGTGGGGGAAAGACGGGTTAGGATGTGGGATGACTAGCCATCCCCCAATACAAGAGGGAACGGGGTAAGACATTTCCCTCTGTTTTCTCCCATTTTTCCCTGCTCCATCTAATGAAGTCCTAAAAAGACAAATGAATAGGTTTTACAACAAATTATGCCTTAACTTACTAGAAACGAAGGCTCATTTATTTTGGACATATCATGAGGCAATGTGACTCAAATGAAAAGATAATAATGCTTGCTAAAGTGGAAAGCAGTAGGAAAAAGGGGAGATCATTCAATTGGATTAATACAATCAAGCCCTGGTCCTGAGTTTATAAGACTGGAGCTCTCTCATTCATAGTTATACCATAAGTTGACATCAACTTGACTGCAAATAACAGCACAGTCATCTGCTGGTTGGTTGGTTGTTTGCATTTTGGCCCCATGGTCTAACTCTAGATGCATAATTGAAGGAAGTGAAAATAATTACCTAAAGCTTTGAACTCTGGGGATCTTATCCATTCCATCCACCACTATTTATATCCCATCTTTCTTCCAGGCTGGGAGTTAAGGTGGCTTACAAAAAGAATACAAAAAAGCATATATTGTTTTTAAAAAGCATACAAAATCAATACTAGAAACACTTAAAATCTTACTTCAAAATTGATTAAAAACAGTACAGTCATTTTTTTTGGTTAAAATCAGTTTCCAAGTACTGAAAAAGAAAAGAAAAAACTTTCACTGAGGAGAAAATGAAAAAGGAGCCATCTGAAGTTCCTTGGGGAGGGAGTACAAAAATCTGGTAACTGTCCCAAAGAAGGCCTTCACTTGTGTTCCTAACCAGCTGCGCAGGTGAAGCGTCTCCTCTACAACTGCTGATCCTGGACAGTGACTCCCAAACTCTAGTCCTCCAGGTGCTTTGGACTTCAGCTCCCACAAGCTTCAGCTCCCATGGCCAATGGCCAGGTATTCTGGAACTTGAAGTCCGAAACACCTGGAGGACCAGAGTATGGGAAACACTGGTTCTCAACCTTTAGTCTTCCATATATTTTGAACTTCAATTTCCAGAAGTCCCAGCCATCTTATCAGCTGTAAGGAGTTATGAGAAGTGAAGTCCAAAACACCTGGAGGATCAAAGGCTGAGAATCACTGGTTTAGTTTGAGGAGGCTCATATGGGAAGATCTGGTCCTTCACACAGCTTGGGGGAGAATAAGGAATTGCAGAGCTTCAAGGAACAATGGGCCTCTCCACTAAGGACAACCTGATGCTAGGTTTCAGAGGAGTAATTCCAGTGTTCTGTTGCATCAAAATGGCACCATGTTTAGCAGACTGAAATTTACTTTGTTGGATGCAAGAAGCAGTACACATCATCGGTTTTGACATTTAAGGTCAGATGGCATTTATTTATTTACTTTTTTGTAACCCAGCTTCCTTTTTTCCAGCACAGAGACTAAAGGTACTTAGTTTAAAGGAGCAATGTACTTGAAAGTATACATTAAAATAGAATAAGACTAATCATAATATTAAAACATTTTAAATCTTTAGTTAAAAGAATAAATCTACAATTTAATATGATTAAATATGAAAATTGTTTTTAAAAGTACAGTTGTAAACAATACAGCACTCCCCAGTGCATCATTTGAATTATTCTATATTTAAAATCCTGCTGGAATAAAAAGGATTTTGCCAGCTGACAGAAAGGCAGCAGGGAGAGGGCCATTCTGGCCTCCCTGGTAGGGTTCCAGTGTTTAGGGCTGCCTCTTGTGTTCCCACCAGCCATGGTTCTGAAGATGGTAGAACTGAAAAACCTCTCCTTATAATCTCAGGGCCCAAGCAAACACATACTGACAGACATTCTGCCCATCAGCCTAGGCCTGAGCCATATAGCGCACAACTGGCACTTTGAATTATGCCCAGAAACAAACTGGGAGCCAATTGAGCTGTTTTAACAGGGGAATAATGTGGTTTTTGTGACCTGCTTCAGTTAGCATTCTGTCACAGCTCTTTGAACCAGCTGACATTTCTCAACACTCTTTAAAAGAAGCCCTATATAGAGCATGTTACAGTCATCCAAATGGGAGGTAATCACATGGCCAGATCTAGATTAAGGAACAGGTACAGTTGTTAGGCACCCAGGCTTTAAATGTGAAACCTATCTCTCTGGGTTTTCCCAAAGAAAACAAAGACAAGTGGAAATGTATGTAAAGATTTATTCTTACCTTAACTGAATTATACATAGCACAAAATATAGATGATATACATTTTGTTATATTAAAATAGTACATATTTCCACAGGGCGAGAGCACCAGGTAGGCACTTTTAACCTAAATAGCATCAATTTATTTCATCCACAATGTGGACATAAATTACTGGAGTCCCAAAGAGTTAATTCTTTGTATCTGAAGAACGTAATATGCCTCGCCAGCATAATCTTGCTAACTTTCAGCCATTTTGTCAAGAACAAGAAGAGGTGCAAGAATTCTTGTTTTGTTAGTTTCTACAATGCAACCGTTTAGAACCATTTCATCCAAAATTATGTGTACTCTGTCTAATTTGAACATGATCTGTGTAAATATCAAGTTAAGGATGACTCCATCAAAACATTTAATTGGTATTTGATTAACTCATTGCAAGATTGCAATTTGAAACCTATCAGTAACTGCCAAAATTACAATTATGCAACTCAGATTTCATAAAAGATAATACTATATATAATACACATAGTTTATGATGTTAGTTGGGCCTACCAGTCTCCTTGTACGTTTAGTTAACTTAGGTAACAGAATGACTGAGTAAGTCAATATAGAATGAAGTAAACAGTTCACTAGCCCCTCATTTCTTCTGAACCCCTGGGAGAAGTTCTCTAGGCAGTCCGATGACAGGTGGAAATAAAGTGGCATCATGTGCTGAGAGAATATTCTCTCAACAGTGCAAGATGTTCAATGAGAATGCACATATTTAATGTTCTTTCTTGGTATATTTTGAAAAACAATTGTTTGCCAAAAATATCCCAAGTACTCTGAAGCTTTTATTATTTAGAATTTCTTGTTGTTTTGAGCCTCTTTTGCCAAGACTTATTCAGAGGACCTTTGCTATTGCCTTTCTCTAAGTCCAAGAGAACATGACATGCCCAAGGGTGTACAATGGGTTTCCATGGCTGAGTCAGACCACTATAACCTGCTGACTTCTTGCATAGAATTTATCCACTCATTTTCTTCTTTGTGCACCAAATGATCAACTAGTACGGGGGTCCCCAAACTAAGGCCCGGGGGCCACATGCGGCCCATCGAAGCCATTTATCCGGCCCCTGAGGCGGCTCACTCCTCCTCCACTGAGGAGGCATTTTAATTATTATTTAATTAATTATTAATTATTAAGGGGTGCTTTGCTAGTGCTTTTAGTGCACAAAGGCAGAAGGGGTTTGGACTAAATGGCCCAAGGGGTCTCTTTCAACCCTCTATTATTATTATTATTATTATTATTATTATTATTATTATTATTATTATTGGGGCCTCGGGTAGCACAGTGTGTTAACGCACTGAGCAGCTGAACTTGTGGACCAAAAGGTCACAGGTTCAAAACCGGGGAGCGGAGTGAGTGCCCACTGTTAGCCCCAGCTTCTGCCAACCTAGCAGTTCGAAAAGATGCATATGTGAGTAGATCAATAGGTACCGCTCTGGTGGGAAGGTAACGGCGCTCCATGCATTCATGCCGGCCACATAACCTTGGAGCTGTCTATGGACAACACCGGCTCTTCGGCTTAGAAATGGAGATGAGCACCAACCCTCAGAGTCGGATACGGCTGGACTTAACATCAGGGGAAACCTTTACCTTTTTATTATTATTATTATTATTATTATTATTATTATTGTATGACACAGCAAACAAGATAGATATGCTGTATTTCGTATCACAAAATCACAAGTCGAACACTTCCCAAGTGTCTAGAACTGTGTGATGTATTTTAGGATGATGCGCGCAGATCACAGTAGGGTGGCCTTTTGCAGTTGGCAGATCGTAATTTTGTCAATGTCTATTGTTTCCAAATGCCGGCTGAGATCTTTTGGCACGGCACCCAATGTGCCGATCACCACCGGGACCCACCTATACTGGTTTCTGCCAGAGTCTTTAAAGTTCAATCTTGAGGTCCTGATAGTGGCTGAGTTTTTCCTGTTGTTTTTCGTCAATCTGACTGTCACCTGGGATGGCGACATCAATGATCCAAACCTTTTTCTTTTCCACAACTGTGAGGTCTGGTGTGTTGTGTTCCAGAACATTATTATTATTATTATTATTATTATTATTATTATTATTATTATTATTATCAACATTGAGGCTGTATTTGTTACCATTTTTTTTTACTTCAAAATAAGGTATGTGCGGTGTGCATGGGAATTTGTTCATAGTTTTTAAAAAAACAAAACTAAAGTCCGGCCCTCCAATGGTCTGAGGGACCGTGAACTGGCCCCCTGTTTAAAAAGATTGGGGACCCCTGATCTAGTACATTAAGTGGAAGTAAAGGTGCCATCTAAATCTAATCTAAATATAAATCTAATCTAATCTAATCTAAATCACTCTTTTCCACTGACATTGCGTTTACAGCGAGCGCCATGAACATGCAGCCCAGCCCCTGCCAATGTCCTTCCCAAACACTACAGCCCACCACCCAAGGAATGCTTTCGTTTGGGGACCATTTCATCCTAGATTTTGCTTTTTCTTCCACCACAGGCAGGCATCCCAGGATTCTCCATTGCTGTGGAATTTCCATGGCCCCGCCCACTGCCCTTTCCTTTCCAATCTCTCTGCATAACAAACAGAGCAGAACTGAGCTGCAACTAAACTTACTGGAGGAGTTTAGGGATTGACTCCAGATGCTGGAAGTTGTAGTTCACCCTGCATCAAGTCAGAGCACTGTCACTCCTACTGGGGAATATAGAGGAGTTGTAGTTCACCTACACCCAGAACGCTATTAACCCAAATAATGATGGCTCTCGACCAAACTTGCCATGCAGACCCGATATGCCCAGATTTGACTACTGGTGTGTTTGGAGGGGAACTGGACTGGAAGTTAAGGAGTAGTAGGTACTGGGATTTATAGTTCACCTGCAATGAATGAGCATCACACTTGGCACACAGAGCCCCCATAACTAATACAACATATTGGACAAGTTTGGGAAAAAGGGAGTTATAGTTCACCTGCAGCCATATAAACACTGACTCCCACCGACAATGCACTAGGACCACACTTCACACAGAGTAGCCTCATGACCTACTGAACATACTGCAGGTATTTGTGGGAAGGGGCCTTGATTTTGGGAGTTGTAGTTCACCTCCATCCAAAGACCACTGAACCTAGCCAATGACAAATCTAGACCAAACTTGGCACACAGACTGAATATTGCCTGCTGTGGATACTGATAGATATTTCGGGGCAATTACCCCGGAAATCTAGAAATTGCAGTAGTTCACCCCCATCCAAAGAGTACTGCAACACACCTGGTACACACGCCCAAAATGGCCAACTTATAATACTGGCAGGGTTTGGGGAGGATTCAGCCACGATTCTGGGAATTGTAGTTCACCCACTCCAAACAGAATACATGACATTAAAAGACAAATAATACCATTCTCAAATGACCCGGGCATCGCCGGGTCCCCAAGCTAGTGTGTAATAAAAATCAATTTGTAAAGGAATATTTCAGTGCTAAGTCACCTCTTCCACACCTTACATGCATTCTGTATTAATTTCTGTTAATACTGCTCAAAAACCTCTCCAGACTCAACAAGCATAAAAAATGGAGTAGAGAGAGATCTCTGCTTCAAAAGCCGATGTTAGTTTTCCTGGGTTGGCATTTGATATCATGCACATTCCATCTTATAGTCTAGTGTTTTTAAAAGATTATGTGGAGATAACTGGTGGTTGGTGATATGACAGGAAGCCCGGAGAGGTTTCCTCTTGCTCCAAGTGAGATACAAGGGAGCCCCGCCCGGCTGGGCAGCATTCCACAACTAGCTGCTCTTCATTCCACCAGCAAGTACTTCATCTGCTATTGAGAATCAAGTGACTGCAGCTCACAGTCTCTTTCCACACAGCCCATTCCTTCCTCGTTTGCCCATCTCACTCTTGGCAAACAGTCAAAGGATCTCTTTACTCTTTTAGGGGCTGCATTAACTTTTGAAAGACTTCTGGTTAATTAATGCCACTTCTCCATAAATTCTCTCTACCTTACTAAAAAAAATGAAGCAAATATCTAATGGTTAAAAAAAACGGACTATCATTGTGCAGCAGACAATTTACGGTGACTTCCAGAGAGTTCTTGACATTAAGATTATGGTGCAGTCAAAAAGGATTGTAAATAGCTATATAGTACAGTACTTTATGTAAACACTTTGGGTTTTTTTTGAGCCAGTAGAATAATGACTTCCTTTTTTGCAGATGGAAGTTTGAATCTGATGGGCCGAATTACCACTCGGCGTACAGCCAGTTTGAAATTTGATACTAGGTCTATATCTGACTACACCCCAACGGTAATAGGAAGAAATAAGACTAATATATAATTTAGCTATACAGGCAGTCCCCAGTTACAAATACAACAGGTTCTTTAGGTTTGTTCTTAAGTTGAATTTGTATGTAAGTCAAAACAGGTACATTTTTAAAGTGTAACTCCAGCCAAATAAGCTTTAAATAACAAAGGGAAGGGTTAACACTCTTGTGGTGTTTGTTTTGCTGTCTGTGCCCATGTTCAGAAGATTTCCCCTCACTTTCTGTCCCTGTAATAATTGGATTTTGAAAAAAATTGGCTTCTTTTGGAAACAAGGATTGTGAATAAAGATTCAGTGGAAACACGTTTTCCCCATGATAATTCTTTCAGAAGTTAATTTCCCTTCCTAGAGATAGATTTCTCTCAATTCCTGTTGTCTTACCCCCTTTCCTAACTATGAATTGTTTGTAAATCAGATGTTTGTTACTTGGGGACAGTCTGTATACTGCAAGTATTTTGTATTCAAAATATTCTCAGAATTTTCTGAAAATGTGTGTGTGTGTGTGTGTTTGTGTGTGTGTATATAGTTTATTAATGTTTCCTATATATGGAAACTTTTGGGACACCATGTATTTCACAACACAAGCACAAACATGATTTGTACACTTACTATTTTGGGGGTATCACATAGTCAGATGTATCACCTTTTAGCAAAGTAGCCTTTTGCCCAGTGAGTTGCATGGCTATTTCAGTCACTCAAACTGTTTGCTTCAATCAGGATATGTCTCTGCAGTATCTGCACCTGAACGTGTTTAACAAACGTATATGCAATAATGCAGTTAGTGCTCAAATTAGACAGCAAAAGCTGAATATGATGCAGAATATTTTAAATTAATGTTTTGTGTCTACTGTTTTTATTCCATGTATTTTAATATGTGTATTTTATAGAAATATGTTTAATATATGCATTTTGCCAAACGTTTTTATGATTATTTGTTTTAAATATATTTTAACTTAATGTTTTTATGATGTGTATTAGACATGAGATGGGGAAGAAATAATCATCATCATCACCATCATCATCTGCATCCAACTGTAAGGTATCTTTCAAGGCTAACTTTCAGGGTTTGGAAAATGTACTTTAAATTTATTTCTTAAAATCCCCCAGGCAGCGCACTGTGACCATGTTGACTAAGGAAGATCTTCTCCTAAAAATGAACACATTTTCACATATGAATGAAATATGCTTTGCAGTCTATGTGTCTTTATATAGAGATCAGTCCCAGACTGTTCAATGGGCCTTATTTTCAGGTAAGTGCACAGAACTGCAGTCTAGATAGCAATTTGTACTTGCTCAATCAGAGCATCGTGTGTTTTAACTTTTGTGAGGTTAGCTGTTCTCTTGATTCTAACCCAAATTAATTCTCCCACAAAGCTGGATTCCTGTTAACAGCAGAAAGCCAATCTGAACTTTGGTAAGTCAATGTATTTTTAACTACTCCCACTTGAGATCATGATTTTGCCCCATAAAATTGCTGTGATAAGTTTCAACTGTCACTTTTGTAATCTTCTTTATAAAAATGATTCATCTCTCTTAGAAATCAGCGCCTACTGCAGTTGTTTTCAAGAGCTTAATATGATTCCACCCACTCTGCCATGCACAAAGCTAGGACTTGTCAAATACACTGAAGTTCCAAGTAGCAACACTTTGATTTTCAGCTATAGGAGAAAAGGTTTCAATCCAAACCATTTATAAAGGCACATGGCTTTTGTCTTGATACAGTTTCAATATTGGAAGCATCCTATTGCATATGTAATCTTAATTAGGTGAAGCCTAACCATTAAGATGCTCTTGTAAGGGAGCCTCCCTCTCATTTCACAGTATGCTTCCCTAAACAAACAGCTATATAGCATGCAGTTAGGAGAGTATCCTTTAATTATCTAGCTTCAGACACCACTTTTAGTGCTGCCATGTTCGAAACATCTTGAATTTTGCATAATTTAAGGAGTTCAGCAGGGTGGACAGCTTTCATATTAAAATCAATACGGAAACAAATGCAAAATAATTAAAGAATACAGAAATATAGAAATAAACCTTCCAGCCTCAGGATGAAAAAAGATATGTTGAGTCCCCATGAACTCAACATTTCTAAGATAGTTAACTCCCCCCCCCTTTGCATTTTGATGAAGTCAGCAGGAGAGAAGAGTCTCTCCAGAAAGGAAAAGAGATGAAAGTATAAAAAGAAAAATATCAAAGGTTGAGGGAGCAGCTATAAGGAAAATAAATACATCGGAAATTTGAGAAGGGCATTTGGCATGAAAATAATTTACAGAAGTTCTCAGAGTGAAACATATATGAAACAGATGCATGCACTTAAGAATTTTAGAACCAGAGCTGAACCCCAGATGTTGTCATCCCATCAGGAGAAACCTCAAGCAATTTTTGATTGGCCAAAATATCTGCCTTTCAGAGCTAGTGACTGGGACACCACACTGCAGATGTCCTCTGCCACTACAGGAAAAACTAATTAATTAAGATGTATATGAAATTATTAAATACACTACATATAAGACAAACATAAGATAAGATAATTGGATTTGTTTTAAAATATATCAAAACAGGATGTGCAAAGAGATTAAAATAATGTTGAAACAAAATATTGGGGAGAGGAAGCCAGTTACATCTCTCCTAGAAAGGTGTTCAAATCCTGGATGCAACTATCGACAAAGTTTATGTGCTCTGCCAAATGTACGTCCAAACATGAGAGAACACAAAACTGAGCTTTAATTATGGAAATAAGTCATCCTTCTAATTAATATGAATTACTGTAGTATGAAAGAAGTCCGTTAAACCCATATCTTATGTAGGTAAAGGTTTTCCCGTGACGTTCAGTCGTGACCGACTCTGGGGGTTGGTGCTCATCTCCATTTCTAAGCCGAAGAGCCAGCGTTGTCCGTAGACCCCTACAAGGTCATGTGGCCGGCATGACTGCATGGAGCACCGTTACCTTCTCGCTGGAGCAGTACCTATTGATCTACTCACATTTGCATGTTTTCGAACTGCTAGGTTGGCAGGAGCTGGGGCTAACAGCGGGCGCTCATTCCGCTCCCGGATTTCCTGCTTCTTGGCAGGGGGTTGGACTGGATGGCCCATGAGGTCTCTTCCAACTCTACTATTCTATGATTCTATGATTTGAACCTGGGACCTTTCGGTCTGCAAGTTCAGCAACTCAGCGCTTTAACACACTGTGCCACCACCAGGGGCCATATCTTATGTATTACTAGCTGTGCCCGGCCATGCGTTACTGTGGCGTTGTCTGGTGGTGTTGGTGAGAAATTGTTGAGGTAGTGGTGGTATTGAATGTCTGTTGTATAGTTGTCTTTATGTTTAGTATGCACACTGAAGTGGATTATATGGCAGTGTGGAGTCAAGATAATCCAGTTCAAAGCAGATAATATAAGATTCTAAATGGGTTATATAGCTGTGTGGAAGGGCCTTGAGTCTACACTGCCATATAATCCAGTTAAAATCTGATAATCTGTGGAAGAGGCCTAAGTGAGGCCTAACTGTGCCTGTCCCCTGGACTGAGTAGGTTGCTAGGAGACCAAGTGGGCGGCCTTCAAACTGGCAGCAATTGGATAAAAACTATTATTCCTCTCCCTGTAATTAGGACTTTATTTTTCTTTTCTTTTTGTTGTATCAACCTAGAGCCGTGAATGATGGGTTGTGTTGTCAAATTTCGAGGTTGGGGGGCCTGCAGTTTTGTTGTTTTGTCCGCTGCCCTGATGCCATCACTCTTTTATATATATAGATATATAGAAGATATATATATACACATATATACCATGTAAAGGCCTACCCAGTCTTTAAACAAGAATTTTAAGTATCCTTCGTTTGATCTCTGTTTTGTGTGTTTTATTATGTAGTTTGTAGAGATACATTTTGGTGTGTAACTTTTATGGAGGTACATTTTAGTGTGCGTATCTGTAGTGTTTTTGCTGTGCTAATGTATTTTCATTGTTTTGTAACCCACCTTGAACAATGAGGAGAGGCAGGTAAGAAATAACATTATTATATAATTCTTCAGTTGATAACTCTGAATATATATACAGTAGAGTCTCACTTATCCAACACTCGCTTATCCAATGTTCTGGATTATCCAACACATTTTTGTAGTCAATGTTTTCAATACATCATGATATTTTGGTGCTAAATTCGTAAATACAGTAATTACTACATAGCATTACTGCATATTGAACTACTTTTTCTGTCAAATTTGTTGTATAACATGATGTTTTGGTGCTTAATTTGTAAAATCATAACCTAATTTGATGTTTAATAGACTTTTTCCTAATCCCTCCTTGTTATCCAACATATTCGCTTATCCAACATTCTGCCGGCCCGTTTATGTTGGAGATATATATATATATATATATATATAAAGGGTAATGAAATTTCGGCCTAGGACAAAACAACAAAACTACACATCCCAGAAACACTAAACTTGGCAGCACAACCCCTCATCCATGCCTCTACATTCATATAACAAAAAGAAAAGAAAAATGAAGTCCTAATTAGAGGGGGAGGAATAACTGTTTTTATCCAATTGCTGCCAGTTAGAAGGCTAAGCTCCGCCAGGTATTTCCCATACCACTATACTTCGCCACAGCAACGCGTGGCCGGGCACAGCTAATATATGTGTATGTATGTATGTATGTATGTGTGTATGTGTGTGTGTATATATATATATATATATATATATATATATATATATATATAAATAAGCTGTGCCCGGCCACGTGTTGCTGTGGTGAAGTATGGTGGTATGGGAAATAAAGTATTGAGGAATTGGTGGTAGTTAAGGTAAACGGTCCCCTGGGCTGAGTGGGTTGCTAAGGGACCAAGTGAACAGAGCTTAGCCTTCTAACTGGCAGCAATTGGATAAAAACAATTATTCCTCTCCCTCTAATTAGGACTTTATTTTTCTTTTCTTTTTGTTGTATCAACCTAGAGGCATGGATGAGGGGTTGTGCTGTAAATTTTCGAGGTTGTGGGGTGTTTACTTTTGTTGTTTTGTCCGCTGCCGTGATGCCATCACTCTTTTATATATATAGATTTATACACAAATTAATATGAGAGAATACATATCTTATGTATTCTCTCATATTGATTTGTGTATAAAACTACAAAAGAAAGAATGCGACATCCATGAACACAACACCTTCATTTTTCTACAACACATTTGTGACCTTCACAATTTACCTTCCTAATGTCATTCTTTAGATACATCTACCGCTCTTCATACTCCAGCTCAGCTGCCTACAGCTAAATCAAAGTATGGCACAACTTTAAATCCATTGCATGCCCACCTGAGACAACATGACGACTTCATCAACTGATTGAACAAAAAGGATACATCTAATTCACTCTGGAAGGTTTAAAAAACAAAATAAAAACAGAGTTTCAGAAACAGCATAAGACTGGTATTATTTCACTGCACAACTATTATTTCAGTTCTTCTGCATACAATTTCCAGCTTGAGAGATCTTCAAGATAACCACACCATTTGCAGCTGTTTTTAGCAGCTCTTTATTGTAAAAATAATGGGAATCTATTTGTTTACTATGCCGATTGCTACAACTGGGATGAGACATAAACTACAAAGAGAATTGAAGCCTCTGATGGCAAGCAATCCAACCGAGTGCTTTTCTTTTGGTTTGAGATCATCAGACATTTCTCCCAAATGTTCAAGACTCTCTCTTTATCAACCCAAAGGATGCAAAGCTGACTCAAAACATGCTCTTCAGTTAACAGAATATTTTCTTCTGTTTGCTGAAAAGTCACAATTCCAGCTGAAATTCCTGTGGGAAGAAGGGTGGAGGAGGTGATTTTCATCAACACCACTCCATCCCAAACCTGGTTACAAAAGCTGCTCTAGAGGGTTTGTTTACCGAGTAACATGTGAAGTGTCAGTAGGAGTGGCATGAGGAATTTGAATAAATCGCCTCTTTCCTCCAGAGACTGAAAGGCTGGTAGTTACCATGAAGGCGTAATCCATAATAATGAGTTACACTTTTATGCCAACTGATTGAGGCAGGAGCGTAAAGTTGCAACTCATTTCTTCTGTAGACTCCTCTCCCACCCTCAACAATTTAATAATACAGCCTTGCTCAGGCTTATTGAAGATTTAGAGACTATAACAGGTCCAGAAGAAGAAAGGACTATTTGTTGTTTCTTTAGGTAGAAGGAAACAAATAAGGCCTCTGTTCAACAAACATCCTTTTCCCCCTGTATGTATGCTTTCATTGCCCTTTTCAAATATAGAGAATGCCATTTTTCCCGTAGAACTGTGGCTCACAACCTTTGGTCCTTCAGGTATTTTGGACTTCAGCTCCCACAATTCTTAACAGTTGGTAAGCTGGCTAGGATTTCTGGGACTGAAGTCCAAAACAACTGGAGGACCAAAAGTTGAGAACCACTGCTTTAAAGTATTGCATCTCAGACCCTTTGCAGAACCACCAAGACATTTCTTGCTTTCACATTGTCTTGTGCCACAGAATATTTTGAGTATCACTTTTGAAGGCCTTCACATATAGTTTCATATGTGCACTGACTAGACTGGAAGCTATTTTCATATTAGTCACTGGCTCCACCTGCTTCATCAAACCTCTCCAATTAATCTGCATGTTGTTAACCATCACAATTGTGTATTGAGATGGCATATGGGTACCTGCTTTGGTCTCTGATGTAGTTGACATGATTAATCTATTTGACATGTTTATAAGAAGAGGGAACCACAATCTGCAAGACCAATGCAGAGTAAATAATACTATGAGTTTTCTCAAGCATGATTTTTGTTAGAACTTTTCAACCATTTCTCCTTTTTGATGGCACCCTGGTCCTTAGTCTGTCAAATATTTCTTTTAATTCCTGCAAATCTGCAGAATTTGGGACAATAGTGCTCAATATATTTATGCTGGTGTGGTATGTGCCAATGGCAATGTAGTGTTCAAAGTAGCCATGGCAAATGTATTTCGCTGTGTACAGGGAATATCATGCTCAAACATATATATATGTGTGTGTGTGTGTGTGTTTGAGCATGATATTCCCTGTACACAGCGAAATACATTTGCCATGGCTACTTTGAACATTCATTCATATACTTCATATATGAATGAAATTTATTACCAAGTAATGAGGTGCCAGAAATATTTCTGAAAATCTGTACACCGATTTCAGAAACTTTCTTCTTATACTTGCTGGTTATAGCATTTGCAACAGATGCCATGTATCTATTTTGGAAACACTAACTATTGGTGAAAGGATGCCATCTAATAACAATGTACCACTTGTACCTCCCCAAAGGACTGTCTCTGCTCAGAGCTGCTACTTTATTAAACTGGGAGTAATGAAAAGTAGGCATCATTCTATTTTAACAGCACGTAACACATAGAAAAAAAATACATGGCTGGTGTACTAGTGAAAACCTCAAAAATTAAAGTTGTTTTCTCTGTACTAAGTTAACACATCATAACTCTCGAAGTGTCCCAAGTAATGGACGGGAGAGAAAAAACAAACTCAGAGAAAGGAGAGAATAAATGCTTTTTACTAGTTTGACAATTTGTCATTCTTTTAGTTTCAAACGTTCTTTCAAAGTGCTATATTTATCTAACAGGATTCATAGGGCTTATATTCAGTTATAGGACTTCCCTAGAATCCCATAAGAAGCATCTGAAAATTAGGAGCCATTCACCTATCACAATTTTAACTTTTGCTTAGGTTGTCCTTCATTTTTATGGCAGCTACAAAACCAGAATTTCATAAACATGCAGTGATGTATATTTGGACCATTTAAACGCGTCACATAGGACACTTTATAATTATTTCTAATATTAGATACAATTAAATATAAGGATAAATATATATATTCTAGTCTCACTTCCATTCACGGGAGCATGTCTTCCTGATTGAGTAAAAGTCCTGTCTGACTCATTCTAGGCCTCTGCATTTAAAACCTGATGTTCATGCAGTTAGTTTCTCAGTCAAGATTTCATGTGCAAGGCCAACTGTCTCTATGGAAGAGTTAAACATGATTGAATGTTGAATGCATGTTCCCATCTCCTGTCAAAAAGATTATTATCACCACAAAAACCTTCAGTGCTAACTATTTACTTAGAAATTTTTTTAATGTGCATAGTCCATTGTTGGCTATAATGATGGATGAATCAGCAATCCTGGTGTGAATTGGTTTTTCTTTTTTTTCTTTTCATGACTTAAAAAAGATTGGTGATTTGATCACTGTAGTGTAAACATGGAGACTTCCTCCGTGCTAACACTGTTCCCTTCTGTCTCTTGGCTGCGTCAGATATCGAAGCATTCTCCCAACAATAAGCATACAATTCTTGTTTAAATAGCAATCTATGTGCACATATTATCCTTCCACACGTGAACCAGAAATAATCAGGCCACAATGATACTCAGCTAAACCAGCCTACATCTAATGGTGAAAGAAGAGGATCACAATTGTAAGTTTAGAACAAGGCATCCTAATGTGCAACTAAACTCCTCAAAGTCATTATTTTTCAAATAATTGTGCCCTGTCCACAAAATGATGCACCATTTACAAAGAAGAATAATTACTTTTTTCCAAAACTTTCTGGAAAAGAAGAGATTGTATTTGGTTGTAAATCATACTTACCACTCTGCTGAAATACTTGTCCAAAACCTCTACAAAATTATGAATCAATTCATATACAGCCATTTCATTCTGAAATTTGAGAAAAAAAATAAGAAACCAACTAATAGTCTGCTAACATTTTGCATTTGCATTTCTTATAAAGATTACATATCTAGTTAAAAGTTGTAGACTCAAACAAAAGTTTTTTTGAAACTGGAGGCGGACATCTATAGCCCTCCACTGAATCCAATGTGGTTGACTACAATATCTGATTGCTGGGTTCTATGGGACGACTCTTTTTCCTACTCTGGAAATGTCTTCATATTTCACTTCTTGTGTGCATGAACAAGAGGTCAAGAAAGGATGGAGCTTTGCAGTCCTGCACTGCCATAAGCTCCTCCCATCTACTTCCTGTAACTATTTACTAAGGAAAGAACAGATATCTTCTATCCCTTGTTTGGGCCCTAGGATTTGTTGCACCAGCAAAGTAACTGCAAAAGCAAATACACTGCAGAAGTAATGCTATCGCAAACACTGCACTGAATATTATAGCAGGAATAGTTGCAAGCTGATATGTAGATATTCATGTTTGGGCTCAAGATACAATTAAAAAAATTCTAGTAGCAAACAATCCTTATCAAATTTGCTGCATATTAACTTTCACAGACAAAAGTCTATTTTATTAGATACATTAGAAAGCATGTCTGGTGGAGATGAATTGCTTTGGTCAACATATGGAACAAGCACATTCTGAAATCAGAAGTTAATCAACTACAGTTCACGGGAAAGTTTTAAGCTAACAGATGTACATGGATTCAAGCTCACACATATTTTTTACAAGCTAGTGTTCGTCTTCTTGACTCATAGGTTCCGAGTCACTACTTATACATTCTTGCTTATGGTCATGCCAATTTGTTAGGTCCTTTCACTATATAGTCCACTTTAGCTGCCATACCAACATCATATGAAATCCCTCATGAGGTCTGTAGTTCAGTGGGACATTAGGGTACCTTGGCTGGCAATTCTATATACTCCTCAGATGGTACATTCTAGTAATCCAGAGAATGTTTCAACAGGAATCAACGAGGAATATACAATCATAAATGTGCTGGATGAAAGGATTTCTTAGTTTGTTAGAGAACTGATTTTCTTGCCACAGTTCATACCACTCAACTGTATTCCTTTTGGCTTAATGATAATGCTAGTACTTTCGACTTAGTTTCCAGTTATTTGTAAATCTAATTGTTTTCTCATCATCTAAGATTGAATAGCTATTACTATTGTCACAAATGGCTTCTAACATTCTGAGGAAAATCTAACCGTTCTGTATGTTGGGGGACCTCTATTTTGGCTTAGTGATGGACTTCCATTTGGAAAGCATCTTAGGGCCCATAATCCATATCAACTGGAAGTTCTCTCCCCATGGATCAATGCTTCTGCATCCCTACTTTATACTATGCTCCTGTGATGGAAGAGGAAACCATGTGCAGAAAGGAACAAAAGTAGTAGTACTGGATAACAAAGAGGGTAAAGAAATAGGCATGTACAAACATGTCCTTGGAACGATGTTTGTATTAGTCTTTACATAATTAAGAAATGAATACATACCTCAGTCTCATTAATTCCAACCACTATGAAAAGAGCAGCATATTGCCTGTATACCAGCTTAAAATCTTTGTACTCAATGAAGGAACACTAAAGAAAAACACAAAGGAAAAGGGAGGCATATGTATTGATCCATAATAGACACATTTGCTGGTATGTGTCTGCTCACTGAATGTGAAAGTTACAGTCATCCCTCCACATTTGTGGTTTTGACTTTTACAGATTTGATTATTAACAGATTTGATTCGAAATGTTCTTGCTAAGATTCTCTACATCTTCCATTGTGACTCTATGGTCAACTTGCACCAGTCATGCTTGAAGACCTAGAGATTTGTACAGAGAACAACTCTCTAGGAAGAATCTCTAGGCACTCCAACGCAAATCTAGAGTCAGCAGCAGAAATTCACTATAGACTTGTGCTGAAAGAACTAGAAATTCCTAGAAATGTTCTGATAGATTAAAAATAGCAATGTATTTATTTAAAGTTTTTAGCTTTCACTTGGGTCATGTGTCTTTAATGCCAGTGAATGGAAATGGGCTGACTGTATATCATAAGATAAAATATTTTAAACCTTCACCCCATCCCATGCATAACAAAGTTCATTCTTTAAAATGCAATTTTTCCTTACCCAGGTTTTTGATGTGGAAAGAGAACCTGATTGGAACAAAATGCTGGTGATGATATTGCCTAGCAGATTCAGCATCACATCTGAACATGTCTCTTTTATATTTTAATCACATACACACACACACACTTTACATGGTGGGCCAAGATTAAAACCACAGATTTACCACAATCACATATAACGTAACCCGAGAACATCTACAAAGAATAAGACATACTTGTTCCTTTGAACGGGAAAGGCATTGCTTGATTACTTCTGTTTCCAATATTGTCCGTTTATGAAGGTCCATGTATTCATAATAACGAGAGAGCCTTGTTTGGCCTTGTTTGTTCACCATCAGAAAAAATTTGATCATGTTTTGTTGTCTCCTCTCTACTTCTTGCAAGCATACAAAACTGAAAGGGAAGAGATCAAAGAGTTAAAAACTCCAATTATGTGAAAGTATCAGAAACTGAACTATTCTCATGAATTGGCTTTGGTATTAGAAACAAACTTCCTCAGCCCAGGATTGTACAGAGCAATTAAGTAATGCTTATGGATGAAGGCACACAGACCATTCAAACTAATTAGCAAATAGATGGAAGCTATTCTGAAACAACTTTAGCTACCAAATAATTTACTAGCCAAATAAAGCAGGTATTTTCAAATGCAAAAGCCCTCATGCAAATTCCACCATGGAAGATATGTTTAGCCGGCACGTGGGAGGAAATCACAGAGCCAATGTTACTGCTGAAGAATGGTGTTCTAGAGAAAATTGAAAGGCTAGAAAATAGAAAGCTTTTATCTCTGCATCAATGTGCCATCAACAGAGACATCTTTTGAAAGACAGAAAAGCAGGAAAAGGTGAAGATGTTGGCTTGCTCTGAAATTACCTGTCAAAACATTTTAGGGACATTTAACTGGGCTTTCAAAAAGGCCAGTAAGAGAGAGAGAGAGAGAGAGACAATATCAGGGTATTCATATAATGTGTTTCCATTAATTCTTATTAATTCTAGATAAATTCAAGATACAACTCCATAAAGGTAAGAGAAAGAAACGGGCAATATCCTATCACAAGCACTTATGATTCTACACACTGCAACTAATACCTTGCCGGGTCATTCTGGGAAAGGTATTTTACCTCAGTCTAATCTACCGCCCAGATTGTTGTGAAAATACAATGAAATAAAGTAAACCATTATATATTATACTGAACTTCTGGAAGGAAAAGTGTAATCAAATGTAACACATAAATGAAACTTCATACAAACTGTACCAGATCAGAAAAATATATATACTCCTATTAGTGGCTAGCTGGATAATCCATAATGAAGATAACAGAACAAAAGCACTTTCCTGCTGTGTTCATCAACAACTAGAACTGAGAATATTATCTTCAAACAATATATATTTAAATTTAATAATTTGCTTCTGCAAGATGCAGTAATATCCTGGGTGGTTTTAAAAGAGGATTAGGTAAATTTATGGATCCTTATTCTATTGCTGATTCTAATTATGGCAGGTGTATGTTACTTCTAGTGTTGTAAGAAACATAAGAAAGCCTTGCTGGATTGGATCATGTGCCTATTCAGTTCAGAATTCTGTCCACACAATGGCCAACCATTTGTTTTTGGTAAGCCCACTAACAGGACATGAATGCAATATATGGTAATTATTCTATTAGAGGGAGAAAATGGACTAGTGGTTTCAACATTGAATTATGACTCTGAAGACCAGCATTTTTATCACTGCTCATTGAGCTTGGACAAGTTACACTTTCCCAGATTCAGAGAAAGACAATGGCAAACCCCCTCTGAGCAAAAAATACCAAGAAAACCCTGTGATAGGTTTGCCTGAGGATCACCATAAGTCAGAAACTATGTGAAGGCACACAACAAAACATTATTTGCCAATAATGCATACACAGAAGTCTATTACATCCAGTGTCAGAAGCAGTATGCTTCTGGAGACCACCAGCTGCAGAACAACTGAAATGGGATTTTTCACTGTCACTTTTTGACTACCCTATGAATTTGGTGCCATCAGTAAACATGATCACCGTATTCCTACCACTAGATCAGTTGTTTTCAAACTTAGATCCTCCAAGTGTTTTGGACCTCAGCTTTCAGACTCCCCAGCCATTGGTTAAGCCTACTGGAACATCCAAAACTCCCCCCTAAAAATCTAAAAACTTGTCAATATTAAGGGGATGTTAAGGGTCTTGCTGCTGCAGAATCAAAGCATAACCCATAAATCTAGAACAGATATCTAGTGCCCCAATCTCTCTTCCTCTGAAAAAAAAATGGATTAGATCTCTAATCTATTATGTTCACATTTTTAGTTCTGCTCTGCCTTTCAGACTATCCAGCTCTGCATAAAGACATTTTGTTAGGCCACTAATTCTTCCTAACAGACGCTGATTTTGGCAACTGCAACTTCTATCTTGATTTGTCTATTCCTTGGCTACATTATTGCTCCAAGCTCATTTTAATTAATCTAGTCAACTACTATACAGGGTGTTTGAAAAAGAACTCCCTAGTTTTAAGTTAAACACATTAGAACTAGGGAGTTCTTTTTCAAACACCCTGCATATATATCCAAGTCAAATATAAGGAATATCTATATTAAGCACACTCTTGATGAACATTTTTTGTTCTTAACAGCTAATTTTACACCTAGTTTAAAATATTTTAAAAGCCATAAGGTAATAAAATATATAAAATATGTATAAACTATATCAGCATCCCTCAGATTAGGAGGCCCCAGTTGTGCAGCGGGTTCAACTGCTGAGCTGCTGAACTTGCTGACCGAAAAGGTCGGCAGTTCAAATCAGGGGAGTGAACTCCCGCTGTTAGCCCCAGCTTCTGCCAACCTAGTAGTTTGAAAACATGCAAATATGAGTAGACCAATAGGCACTGCTTCTGCGGGAAGGTAATGGAGCTTCATGCAGTCATGCTGGCCACGTGACCTAAGTAGTGTCTATGGACAACGTTGGCTCTTTGGCTTAGAAATGGAGATGAGCACCAACCCCAGAGTCAGACATGACTAGACTTAATGTCAGGGGAAAACCTTTACCTTTACTATCCCTCTAGCACTCATCTCTAGGCTCAGCTGCATATTGTTTTGACTGGAAACATGCAGGAAGGAC
The DNA here is from genome assembly GCF_035594765.1 of Anolis carolinensis. Taxonomy (NCBI): domain Eukaryota; kingdom Metazoa; phylum Chordata; class Lepidosauria; order Squamata; family Anolidae; genus Anolis; species Anolis carolinensis. The sequence continues at coordinate 323,564,055 of NC_085841.1, read as the reverse complement.
CTCCGGTTTTTGCTGGAGTATAGTGCTCCTTCAAAGTTTCCCAGGGCAGTGTACCCTTCCCTCATAGATGCTTTCTTTAGATAGATGCACCTTCACAAGGTTGAAGTTAGCCAAGCATATATCTATTTCAGGGGAAATTTCATAACAGATAAATAATGAGGTATTGTCTGTGAATTGTAAAGAGTAAATATAATCATCTACCACCCAGTTATTACTATTACCCAGTTATGCGTACTGTATTGACATGCTGTGGATTGAGCCAATCCTTAGCTGAATTCAAGTATACTAGATACAAAGATGTTATTACACTATTTCTCTTTAGATAGTCCTCCACAATAGCAACCACAATGTCACTACCTGCAATTTGTGAACCAGTTATACAAGTAGTCCACTCAATTATGACAGGAAATGGGTAAATAGGATCATTCACATAAGTGCCCTTTTCAGATGAGTAATGGTCACAAAACTTGATCTTTAGTCAAGTATGACAATTTAAAGCCATAATTTCCTTATGACTGTCTTGAGTTTTATAAGGGCCTTATTCAGAGAAAAACGGAATTGTATTTAGCCTTTAGACATGCGTTCACCAAATCTTTCAAGAAACTCTATGTTTATGTTATGTAGACGGAACAGGAAAATGGTGACTGTAAGTATGATATGGCATATCCTGGAATGCCTTCATAGTACAAGACTGCAATTTCCACTCACCTTTCCAGTTTTTATGTAACAATTGTGATTAACAAATGTTGTTTACAAGAAATTTTGTGGGAGTCCCCATAGGATAATGTATACATTACCCATACTATCTTCTACTAACAACCCATCAAATGGGGCCAAAACCAGTATTTTTTATCTCTATGTCCTCACGCTACTAGATACCTTAGAATAATCAACAATTTTCAGTATTGCTGACTGAAACATTTCCCACCTTATTTTCAGACAATTAAACTGCTTCCAAAATCAATCTTAATTAAAATAGGTCAAGAACTTTGCGTTGCTCAAAAATACCCAGAGCTGAACAGATGCTATGTTCTCCATTATGTTACTTGCAATCTTACTAGATAAGGTCTAGGCTGGTAATTATTCAAATCACACAGATTAGGATTCATAGCATGAGATGCACATACTAATCTTACCTACTCCTACACTATACTATGACTCCTATAACATGAGAAACTTAATCCAAAGCAACTAACTCAAGACCAGTATTACTGTGCACTGATGCTTAAATATACAAAACTCAAACAGCTAAAAATTGGACTCTAGGAAACTGAGCAAATGTAAGTTTAATTTAAACTGTTTAAATCAATGCTTTAGAATTCTGATTTAATTTTCTCCATGTCCCACAACAGTGTTTCACTTTTGAAACATAAATAATAACCTAGCCCTGTAAAACTACACAGATACAGATAGATTCTTCTTAAGAAAATACCATCTTCCCCTTTGGTTGAGTCATCCCTATTAATATTTTGCAGTCTTTTTTGTTCAGAGTAAGCCCAACCTGTGTGATTTTGGAAGCTAAGCAGGATGAGCTCTGGTGAGTGCTTGGATGAAAGACTGCCAATGAATATTAGGTGCTGTAGGTTATATTTCAGAGGAAGCAACTGGCAAAACCACCTCTGGTGCCTTAGAAAAACCTATTAAGTTCATGAAGTTGCCATAGGTTGACAGGTTACTTGAAGGCACATGCTCCAAGTCACACATACTTGGTGGCTTATCACTCAATGAGTAGCAACTGAATGAGTGAACGGGATGGTATTTTTTCTGAGTTAATTACCAATTATATTAAAACTCTCCTTTGGAATCTGATTTCTTGATGGTTATTTCAGATATGCAATGATGCTACAATTACTGTGCAGCAAATACATTGACTCTTTGTGTCCCTGTGTGTGTAGCAGTACAGGAGAAGCATTGCCCAGCTTTGTATGCACGGATAAGTCAAAATACTGGCATAAAGATGGGGTCATTATTGGAGTGAGTAACTGTAGGTCCAGTGGGACACTTCTTTCTTTTCTTTTTTTCTGGGCCTTTCTGGAAGTACATGGACTGCAAAGTAAAAAAAGAGGGGAACAGGAAATGAAAACAAAACAGGATTGAAAGTGCCAGAAAACATTTGTGTTTTTTTTTGTATTCTTGCCTCTGATTTGGCTAAGCAGCAATTCCAAAGATTTTTTTTTGAAGAAACAAATGTACAGAAACTGATAATTTCTATATAAATTTGGAGTGTGTATGTTTCTGTCCAGGGCAAATGCATCTTCACTTTAGTGTTACACAATCCTTTCAAAAGGCAAATCACTGCTCCTGGATGTTTCACAAGACGCAATTAAGCCCTCCCCTTTTGCTAGAAAATGATAGCCTGAAGGAGTCTAAGGTGGTGCTGGGGACAAAAATAACCCATAAGCACTAGGATCCTATGCACATCTACCCAGAAACAGCTAGAGAAAACATAAATAAAAATAGTCTTAATTTTAAATACGAATCTACACTATCAGGCAGCTATAATTGTAGGAGCTAGAGAAAGGCAGACAGGACAATTTCACCCAAGAAAGCCTACTGGCTTCAAAGTGAGAATATCCGTATTATGGTACCATAATATTTCTTCCTGCATTTGGATTACACATAATAATCATGAGTAACTGTGACCACCACAGTGGAATTCACTGCCAACTCGACTCTGAATTTTTTTGTGCTCTATCATTTGCCTCATGCTTGATTTTATTTATAGATGAGTGCTGGGTTTCCTTACAGAGATTACTGATATTAATCACTGACAGTGTGAAAAAATAACTTAGTATCTCGATTATTTATAGATAAAGACAAACTTATCTACACTAAATTTAAAAATCAATTCAACCTTAATTGCTTAGAAGATATTAAGGTCTTTTACAGAACACTGGAGGCCCTCTTTCCTCATAAACTTAAAACAGCTCCAACCCCCAAATCACAAGAGAACCTTTAAAATCCCACAAAATGGGTTGTGGTCATTGCTAGCAGCTTCAGTTATGACACTTCTGTGATGAGACAGAATAGTGACTGAAAAGTGAGAGATAGTGTAAACACAGGTTACAAAAGAAATTGTAAACAATATTATAAAGTTGAGCTCTTCTTAATTTTTAAGCACCTCTTCTGTGTTTATATTTAACAACACCAGATATGGGGCACCTTTTTCCTGACATGGAAGCCAAGGCAGTTTTCAACAAGGCTAAAATATAAATATAATTGCAATATTTAATTTTATTTTAGACACTGATTCCAAGACTGTGGCCTTAAATGTCCAATTATCTTAATTAAAATTTATTTTGATACTTCCTAATGCTCAAGAATTTAAAACAGGAAAGGACACTTTACCATAGTCAATTTGTTAAAGAAAAACCTACTTTTATTTTCAAGTGTTCTTTTTTGTGAAAATATAAAGTTGAGCTTTTCCTTTTAAGAAACAGAACCAGCCTGTAAAGAGGACGGAGTAGTTTGTGAAAGGCCAAAGAAGGCATGTTCCTGAAGCTCTAACTCTGCTTTAAACACCTCCACAATGGAGTTTCCACAGATGGAGTTTCTAAAGTTTCCCTCGAGGGATCACTCAGAAAGTCCTGCCTCCTTATGCAGTGAGAGTTTAGCCTCGCTTAATTTAATCTCATATTCATAGTAGTAATTTGATACCAGTGGCTGGCTGCCTGTACTTGTCCCTATTTGCTGCCTTGCTGCTTTTGGTGAGAGTGTAATAATAACAACAGCAGTGGTAGAATCAATCTGCTTCATGTTTTGGGGAGAGAATAAGTGTGCAGTGCATGTGGTGAGAGAAGTGGCCTTCTTGTCCATCCAAGAAGTCAGTTACAGACATGTGAGGAATGCAACTGCAATGCCAAGAATCTTTTACTGGCATAACCCAGCATCAGGGAAACCATTTTAAGTGAACGAAAGGAGCAGTAAACAGTAGCTTCCCACTGAAAGATAAACTGCAAGTGAAATTACTATCAGCAAAAGGTTTTGGAAGGGAGATGGAATGAAGCATGGAAAGTAGATGTCTGCAGTCATGTAAAAACTTACTAACAGTGCAAAAATTATTTTCAACAGCCCCTCATTTCTTCCATTTTCCTATATTTTGGATGATAACAGGTCATATTTACTGTATTGCTAAGTATAATGACAGTTTGAACATTTAAGAGGCACTGATAACTGACATACCAGCAATGTTTCACTTTCTTGCAAAGGTAACATCTGACCTAGAAGGCCTTCCTCATGTGGGGAATGTACTCTGCACATGCCCAGATTATGTACATTTACTTCTCATGTTTCAGGTAGTTCCTTTGTCAAGTAAAGTCCTCCTTACAGCTTCCAGGAACTGTGAGTGTGTGGATAATTTTACACTATAGAGTATCATGTCAAGTTGACTTGATTTTTTAAAAAATGCAGCAGAAAAATGGCCAAGAGTCTGAAATGCAAATCTTGTACTATCATGTTCAGATTTCACATTGATGTCTGCAGTTTGGAGGATAAAGGATAATGTGTACTGAACTATCAAGGAGCATTTTGAACACTTGGAAACACTTCACAAATGTTAAACATTACTAGGTCGAACAACCCTTATCTAAAATTCTAAAATCCTCCAAAATCCAAAAATGTTCACATTGGCAGCTGAGACAATAACATTTTGGCTTTCTGAGGATTCAATGTACACTTTGCACAAAAACATTTTTAATTGCCTACAGAGTATGTGTACAAGCTGCACATGAAACATTAATGAATTTGTGTTTAAATTTGGACCTCTAAAAGATCTCATTATGTACATATATGTAAATATAAGTATTCCAGTTCTAAAAATATGAAATCCAGAATACTTCTGGTCCTAAACATTTTAGATACTGCCCAGTCAATTTTAAAACATGTCTTTACGTTCTATTACTATTGTATTTTAATCTCTGTACCATGTGTTTTGATATATGTATGTTATAGTCATGTATTTTAATACTGTATACGTATTTTGTAAACCATTCTATACTTTTAACGCATTTTAGTTGTTTAGATTTTATTATGTTGCAAATGTGTTTGATAAGATTTATTATGTTCCGACACAGATCCAGAAACAGCGGCGTTGGTGGTTTTTGGCCGAAAGCTGGACCACCTCCTCCAAGAAGCTCTTCTGCTTCTGCACCTAGTTGAAAATGTCTGCAAAAGCAAAATAAAATACCAAATTGCAGCTCCTTATTGAACTAAGGATCCCGAACTGGGTCCTATTATATTATATTATATCTGGTAGTCCAGTTATGTTATTATTTTATTTTATTTATCGGTTACTTTGTTATAGTTATGAATTGACTTTTAGGATTAGGCGGGGTTGTTTATTTTGTCTTTGTTTTATGTATTATGGCATTGAATGTTTGCCATTTTTTGTTGGAAGCTGCCCTGAGTCCATTCAGGGAGATAGTGCGGAATATAAATAAAGTTTTATTATTATTATTTATTTATTGCTAGTTATTAGAAGTTTATATTGATGTTTTTAACTTATTGTTTGGATTTGGTTTGTCTGTGTTTTTTATTATGGTATTTAATGTTTGCCACTTTTTGTTTTGAAACCACTCTGAGCCTCCCCAGGGAGATAGGGTGGGTTATAAAGATTTGTTTTTATTATTATTTAATTGTGTGTATTTTAAGTTGATGTGCTTTTATTGTGTTGTGTCCTACCTTTTCTTAATTTTTTTTATTGTTGTTTTGTCGTTTTATCCCACTCCCACCCTTCCCTCCTTGTACATACACTTTATACAACAAACTACAGAAGTTACATTTGAAATATCAATCTCAATCTTAATTTTTACACTCCACATCTTAGTACGTTCTCTAAATAGTTCTTAACTGGTTCCCACATTTTCAATTTTATCTATATTATTCCATTTGCAATTTGTGATTTCTACATTTAACATATCAACTATATACTTATACCAATTCGTCAGAGTCCATTTTGTTTTATCTTTCCAACCCCTCACTAAAACTGTGTTGTGTCCTACCTTGAGCTATGAGAAGCAGGTAACAAATAACATTTATTATTATTCAACCTATATTACCATTCTGTGTTAAAATGTTTCTTTTAAATCATGGGTGTTTTCTGCATCCAGTAAACATTTATTTTTCATTAAGGGATTTCTATACAAGTTAGGAAAATATAATAGCATCCAAATCCCACAAAACAGCTATACTTTTTGTAGAACCAACCAAAAATGTACAAAATACATCACAAACCCAGCACCATCCAAGAGGGCCAAAGAACATCAGCAACAGGGAGCTTGGAGGAAAGGGCAGTGTTTGTCTGCTGCAGGCTGCCTTTGACCTCAGTTCCTGATTACCAACTCCATGCAGACTGGGGCCCTGACTGTCTGGCTGAAGCAGGGCCCAGCAGAAACACCTGCTGTCTCCAGATGTTGGGGCATAAAAGGAGGATGCTGGCAGGGGCCCAGTCACCCAGTATCATCCAAGAGGGCCAAAGAAGACCTTAAGATCATGATGGGGAGGGGGGCCTAGTAGGGTATAGCTAGATGCTATTTTTATGTTTTAATATCTTAATGTTAATGGTTTTAAATTGTATTTATGTGTTGATTGTTTCTATTGATTTTATGTTATGTTTTATTTGCTTTGTATAATGAGGCATTGAATTTTTGCCTAAATGTATGTTGTATGAGTCCCCTGCGGGGTGAGAAGAGCAGGATAGAAATGAAGTTAATAATAGTAATAATAATAATCCCACAAGTTTTTACAACTTCACCGACTTCTTCATTGTGTAAAGATATTACAAATTATAAAAAGGAGGGAAAAAACATTTAGGGAAAGAAATGCCTTAGTACAACAGATAGAACGACGAGTAAATAATAAGAGGTTCATTTACATCAGGCATGGGCAAACTTCGGCCCTCCTAACCGGCTGTTAGGAAGTGTGGGAGTTGAAGTCCAATACACCTGGCGGGCCGAAGTTTGCCCATGCCTGTTATAAAGGCATTATATACCCGGTGGTGAAGTACGTTAAAGCACTGAGCTGGAGACCGAAAGGTCCCGGGTTCAAACCCCGGGAGCGGCGTGAGCAGCCGCTGTTAGCTCCAGCTCCTGCCAACTTAGCAGTTCGAAAACATGCCAATGTGAGTAGATCAATAGGTACCGCTCTGGCGGGAAGGTAACGGTGCTCCATGCAGTCATGCCAGCCACATGACCTTGGAGGTGTCTACGGACAACGCCAGCTCTTCGGCTTAGAAATGGAGATGAGCACCAACCCCTAGAGTCAGATATGACTGGACTTAACGTCAGGAGAAACCTTTACCTTGATGCATTGAATAAACTTACACTGACCATATAACGCCGTTTAAAATGACATATCAGGCATGGGCAAACGTCGGCCCTCCAGACGTTTTGGATATTAACTCCCACAATTCCTACCGGCTGTTAGCAATTGTGGGGGCTGAAGTCCAAAACATCTGGAGGGCCCAAGTTTGCCCATGCCTGTTATAAAGGCTACCTTAGCCCCTTTTTTATCTCACAGGGGAACAGGTAAGAGCCCGAGGAAAAGAATGAGATTGGAAAGAAAACAAAACCACCCAAGAAGAGCGAGAGACTGAGCGAGCGAACAAACCTCTCCCCTTTTTCTCTCCTCAGCTTCCTTCAGAGGCGGTCGCGCATGCGCACACCGGCGTTCCTGGCCTCGGCCTCCCTCAGACACACTCCCTCGCGCAGGCGCCTACCACGGCGACTCCGGAGCAAGGCGGGTGCTCTTTCCCACCATGCCTTGCGAGCCTCCCCTCTCCTCCCCCCCCCCCCCCCCACCGTGTGGGTGGGTGAGCGAGCGAGCGAGCTGAGGATGATGGAGCGGAGGCTGTAATGGCGGCCGGCGGCGGCAGAAGAAGCAGCAGCAGCGGCTCGCCTTGGGCGCTGCTCTGACGCGCGGTTCTCACCCTAACCCAGTCCCTGGCTCTTTCCTGGAACAAGGAACAAGCGAGGCGGAAGGAAAGGAGGGGGGGAAAAGCGGGAGATTGAGGACAATGGACGAACACCCCGGCGCCGGCGGAGGGACCATGCCCAGGGCCCCACAACAACAGCAACCCTTGCCACCCGGGGCGGGAAATGCTAACTCTCCGCTGCTCAGCCCAGGCTGCTCGGGGCCTGGAGGGGGCTTGCCGCCTCAGCAGCAACAGCCGCCTCAAGGCGCGGCGGCGGCGCCTCAGGAAGCGGTAGGCCCCGGCGGAGGGTCGGAGCTATCCCGGCCTCAACACTACACCATCCCGGGGATTCTGCACTACATCCAGCACGAGTGGGCCCGCTTTGAGATGGAGCGCGCTCACTGGGAGGTGGAGAGGGCCGAGCTTCAGGTAAGGAATGGAAGGAGGGAAGTCTGGTCGGGGCGTGACGTGGGGGCACTACGGATAACGGAAGAGTACCTGTGTGTGTGTGTGTGCTGCGGCGGGGCGTGGCGGGGCGTATTCGCCGTCACTCGGCACAGTCAGGCCCCCTCACGGCGGGGCTGCCTTTCCCGGGGCAGCCATTTTGGTTGCTTCGCATGGCGCCCGCCGGGGCCCGGGCCTGTCAACGGAGGCCCCGTCCAGGAAGGAAAGGCCTCTCTCTCGCTCCCACAGCTGCGTCTCCTGCTTCTAACAAAATGAACTTCAAATGCAAGATACTCCACTTAGGCAGGGAAAAAAATGAAATGCAAAGATACAGAATAGGTGACGCCTGGCTCGATAGCAGTACCTGTGAAAAAAGATTTTGGAGTCTTCGTGAGCCAACAATGTGATGCGGCAGCTAAAAAAGCCAATGACATTTTGGCCTGCATAAATAGGAGTATAGTGTCTGGATCAGGCATGGTCAAACGTGAGCCCTCCAGGTGTTATGGACTTCAACTCCCACAATGCGTATTAGCCGGTAGGCTGTTAGGCTTTGTGGGACTTGAAGTCCAAAACACCTGGAGAGCCCCAGTTTGCCCACACCTGGTCTAGATCCAGAGAAATCATGTTACTCTTCTATTCTGCCTTGGTCAGATCTCACCTGGAATACTGTATCCAATTTTGGGCACCAAAGTAGAAGAGAGATATTGACAAGCTGGAAGGTGTCCAGAGAAGGGCGACTAAAATGATCAAGGGTCTGGAGAACAAACCCTATGAGGAGTGGCCTAATGAGCTGGGCATGTTTAGCCTTCAGAAAAGAAGGCTGAGAGGAGACATGATAGTCATGTATAAATATGTGAGGGGAAGTCATAGGGAGGAGGGAGCAAGCTTGTTTTCTGCTGCCCTGGAGACTAGGAAACAGAACAATGGCTGGAAAGGAGATTCCACCTGAATATTAGCAAAAACTTCCTGTGAAAGCTGTTCAGCAGTGGAACTCTCCCCCTCGGAGTTTGGTGGAGGCTACAGTTTTGGAGGCTTTTAAACAGAGGCTGGATAGCCATCTATCAAGGGTGCTTTGATTGTGATTTTCCTGCTTCTTGGCAGGGGTTGGCCTGGATGACCCATGAGGTCTCTTTCAACTCTATGTTTCTATGGCTCTCATCGTGTTTCTTCCTCGGTCTCCAAACCTGAGGCACACCATATCCTCACCCCCCCCCCCCCCCGGACCCCCTCTTTCTCACTATTTGTTGTTCGGGGCTGGGGGGAGGGACTCCAGAAATGGACGGACCTTTCAGGGGCCTTTTGTGGCCTTGTGGCCCTATCAAATGCCGTCTCAAACCTGTCATCCCGACAGAAGGCATTTATTTATCAATGACAGCGCAAATAGGTGCCAATCTGCATTGATTCCACAGCACTTCCCAGAAATCATAGCAGGAAGGAAATATGTGCTCTGAGCGCTTTCTCAAAGGGTGATACTGACACTGCACAAAATCCAGTTTGAAACTGCATTATATGGTCAGTGTAAGTTCATTCAGTGTAGCCTACACTTGACCATATATAATGCCATTTGAAACTGCATTATATGGACAGTGTAAGTTCATTTGATGCAGCCTATACTGACCATATAATGCATGCATGGGCAGACTTGGATACTCTAGGTATTTTGGACTTCAACAACCAGTAGGTTGTTAGGAATTGTGGGAGATAAAGTCCAAAACACCTGGAGGGCTGAAGTTTGCCCTGGCTGATACAATGTCATTTGAAACTGCATTATATGGTCAGTATAGGCTTATTCAATGCAGCCTACACTGACTATATAATGCAGTTCTTACCGCATAATGCAGTTTTACACTGACCATATAATGTTGTTTGAAATGACATTCTATGGTCAGTGTAGACTGCATTGTAGCTTCAAACAGCATTCTGTGCAGTGCAGATGGGGCTGGTGTCACAGTTGGAGAGAGTGCATCCATCATCGCTCAGAGCACATATTTCCTTCCTGCTATTATTTCTGAATAATGGCAAATGGTAGATTTGCATGAAGCCCAAAGGAATGGATGGACGACAAATCGGATAGAATAGAATTATTTCTGAAAGTGCATCTATGCTGTGGGATCAATGCAGTTTGATATTCATTTTAGCTGTCCGGGCTCAATGGTATGGGATCATGGGAGTTATGATTTTACAAGACCTTTAGCCTTCTCTGCCAAAGAGTGCTCCTGCCTTGCCAAATTTATAAGATTTCATGTTTTGGCTTGGGTTCCAATATTTCATTATGTACGTGCTTGCTAACATAGGTATTCCAAAATCCAAAACACTTCTGGCCCCAATCAGAAAAGTTATATGAGTGGGTCAGATCATTGGTCCTTCTACTCAACTACTGCACATAGGGGCTCTTCAGGCTTTCAGGCAGTAATCTCTCTTAGGTGCACCTAAAGATCCCATACATTCTCTGTGGTTCTCTTCATCCAAGTATTCACCAAGCCAAACCCTGTTTAGCCTCCAATATCAGTGGAAATTGGAAGTGCTCAGGGAGATGTGTATTACTTACGTTATCAGCAGAGATATATATGAAGGGGTGGGTTGATAAATGGGATGGAATGTGGATTTCTTTAATCCACAACTGAGAATTTTCTGCTGTGCACAAACTGGGTGGTTAATCTGGGCTTGTCACTGGCTCATATATCAGTTGTCATTAAATTAGGCATGTTGTTGTCCAATATGCAAATGATAATTAAGATGGGTGCATAGATGTAAAGATGCATGTATCTTTATCACTAAATCTGGATGTAGTAGGCTTTAAGCATCAAGCTGGGCTGATTTTTGAAAGGTGTTCAGTAATGAAGTGTGCGGTGTAGAGAGTAGGTCTAATAAAATGTGATGTTTTATAAAAGAAAAAAATGTGTATTTTGGGAAGAATATATTCATTTTCAAGATACTTAAGATAGCACCACCACTGTCAGTGGACATGATTTGTTCAAGACTGCACAATCTCTCACCCTGAATGTCCTGATTGGTGGGTGGAGGAAAAATAGATGGTAGTTCCTGTTAATAACAATTCTCCAAAATTCATGAAACTTAGCAGAAAAAATCCTTTAAAAGAGACAATAATAATAAATCAAGACAAGAATATTGATTGATGAAGGGTGATGTTGTAGGGAACATTTCAGAAACTTCTGAATGGTGTTATGAGCATGTTTATCATTTAAAAGAAGGACAATACTTTTTGCTAACTTCAGGGTTCATTTCCAGCAGTGGTGGGAATAAAAGGTCTTCCAGATATTGTTCCCTTGAACTCTATATCATGGCCTACTGCTGGGCTAGTACTTTTGGGAGCTGAGGCAACAACATCTGGAGGGTGCATATTTCCCATCCTCAACATACACCAAGGTAGCAGAGGAGTACGTGTCTTTGTGATGCTAGCAGAGTCACATTTTACATTCAGAATATGTGTTTAAATAATTATCTATTTTAAAAAAATCTTGCCACTAAGAAAGCCTAAACTTAAAAATAATTACTCTTGAAATTCCTAACCAGATTCTGTGGTTTACTAATTCACATGAATTACAGGGGTTATTGTAGAAAGAGTACTGATATAGGTCTTTATATATATTGCCATATTAATGATTACTGTATACCATGTAGAATTACATGAAATGAAGAATGTTTTAAATGTGCAACGCTCTATGACAGATGTGCCATCACATCTGAACCCTTACCACCTATCAGCCAGAATGTATGTGTGTGCCTCTTTGTGTTTTTTAAAATGTTCATTCCTGCTGGCTGGATTGGTGAGAGAATTAGCTTAAAGCTAATCATCAGTTCCAGCAGAGATCCTCAGATTTTTGGATCTGATGGATCAAAAGGAACTTGCAGAACATTCTCCACGAGGACTTGTTAAGTTAAGCATGCTACTGCAGCTATCTCTGGGCACTTTGTGAGGAGTACAGCTTCCTAATACCAGCAAAGGAGAAGCTTTCTGACATCCTAACCTCTCCAGCAAGTAATATGAAAGGATTTGTCTCCTATAAACACTTTTCCCTTTGACAGGGATTTGATTGGGCACAGGTCGCTTCACGCTTTCTTCCAATTACTTTGAACCTATAGGTCATAGCTTCCTTATTTAGTTCATCTTACCTGCCTAAATTATTTCTTACATACTCACATCCTTTTCAAACATAAGATTATATTCCTATTATTATTGTTTAATTTTTCTAATTGGTAATCATAATTAATTTGTTTAGGAAATCAATTATATTTTTCTTTGATTTGACCAAATACAAATTCCAGTTCTTTAGCAAACTCTAGAATTTTCTTCTATCAGAAAAGGACCAAGTAGTACTGCCTAAGAGAGATCCCGTTTTACTCAACATGCAGAAAGAAACCAGTGGAAGCTGAAAACTGATTTTGGTGATGTTTTTCACTCCAAAGCTTGCTGGTACCCTGTTTATGGTTACAGAGAATAACACATTTTCTTGTTGATGGTTACATTTTTTGCTATTCTTGGGAACACAAACACTTGAAGTGTTTTCCATACCTTTAAGGTGCAAGTTGCCTGTTTGAAGGAAGCATAAAGTTGAATAAATACAGGATTTCAGAAAACTTCAACATTGAAATGAAATTGTCATGATAATTTTTTGACTCTATATATAGTATACTACTATATGCGGAATGCTTCCAAGAATATGAATTTGGTTAGATTATATGATGTTCAAGAATCTCTTAGAGGGAATATGCATTCAAAATATATAAAGCTGCTCTAACTGAATCAATAGCATAGCAAGAGATTCCTGAATATGATAATAGCATAACAGCATTGATATAATATTAATTTATGATTGTATGCCACAAAATTAAGCCTATACTATTCCTGCGGTTAAGGTGACATATCTGAGGTACTGGGCTTGGAATTTCTTGAAATTGTGAATCAACTTTAAATAAACCCTTGGCTGTTTATGGTTTCTAAAATATTAAATATAACTCAAATTCTCAAGTTCTGAAAGTTTATTTCAGAATAACATCACTAAAAATGTTGCTGTTATCATGATTGAGAACCTGACAGAACTTGTCAGAGTTTCTTGTCAGCATGGAGAGTTATTCTTACATCGTTTCAATATTTCCCTTCACTGCTATGCAGAAGGGCAGGATGATCCTGTCAACTTCGCACTCCACCTTTCAGAGGAACTTAATGCAAGCCTCTCCACCCCAACTGGGAGAAAAATTGAGTCTTGTCTCTTGAATTGGACTGGACTGGGTGATGGTATTGAGATTTCTCAAATGAACTGAATTCTTTGATCGGTGATGAACAGATTTTTTTAATGGGTTGATTAATTCACACATGCATGTAGGGTTAAGTACTGTTCTATGTGACTGATAACTGAAGGCATATATTCACATTTATATGGAAAAATAAATACACAACATTTGAGGAAAAAATAGCATAAGAAAAATTTTCCACATTGTGGGAAGTCAAAATAAAATAGTTTTATGTGCATACATTTTAAAATGTTTATAGCAGAGAGAGAGAAGAGCAAGAAGCAATCTTCTAAACCCTGAAAAAGATTAACTACAGAGAAGTAAGAAGATGGTAGAGTTTGATAAGTTTTCAACACTGAGGAAGTAGTACACACAAAGTATGAGAATCAGATAAAGCAAGATGTTGTGAAAAGATTTTTGGAAAGTGTGAGGAAGAAATAGATGTTCTGAAGTATAAATTGTGGTCCTCAACAATCATATATAGACTATAGAGTAATTTGAACATTATAGGGTTGAGAAAGGAATAAAATGAAATACCGTAATTTGATGATTTTGTTAATAATATCATAAATAAGCTGAAGATCTAGATTAGGTCTCTGCATTGCATTAAGCCATCACTAATAGTAATCATAATTTGTTGCTATCGCCACATATGCCATGGTTCATTTTCTCAATTTCTGATTTATTTCAGTTTCTGTTTTAGTATGGATAGCTGAAAAACAGTCCAGGGTTAAGCTGCAATTATGTGTTCATACATTGTAACTTAAACACACAAATGTTAGTAAGCACCAAAGTATGGTCTCCTCTTTGCAACTAACTAATAAACCATTGTTTGTTGAGGGACAAGTTCAGATGGAACGAAACACCAGAATTCAGCATACTACAATAGGATTTATTGTTATATATGGATCTTTGAAGTAGAGTCTGATTTTCAAAATAATAGTTTTCTAAAAGGAGAGAACATTGTATATAAACTCCATAGAAGATAGGAAATTTTTCTATTATACTGTATCATCTGGTTGAAAGACCTTGTAACAATGAGATTCTGACAAACCCAGCATATCATAATGTATCAGAGATACTAGGAGAACCAACTTCAGTGCAGGAAGTGTAAACCATTACATGAGCTTTGAAGTATAGCAAATCCTTATAGTTTTAATATAGATTTTAAAAGAAGCTTCTTAAATTGAAATAATCTCTTCAGGGTGGCTATTTTTGTGTAGCAGCCAGAGACCAGAAGCCACATTTCCTCCAATTCATAATCAGGAGCAGTAGATCATTTTATGTTTTCAGCTCAGAAATATTGATGGTTGTTTCTTATCACCCCCAGCTCCTCTAGTAAATCAGATGTGACATTATCTGAATACAGCAGATCTTGCCTCAGTTACTCATGCTCCGGTTATATCCAGATTAGACTATCATTGTGGCTTTACATAGGCTGCTTATAACTGTGTAGTCACTGTAGTATCTACCCATTCATTTTGTAGCATGGTCTGAAATACAGTAGGACCATGTATTATATGAGGGATCCTTTCCAGGACATTTTTGCGTAATATCTGGAAACATTTTCCCCCAACTGGCATGCCACTGAAAGCTGAACATACCTTAGAGTACACAGTCAAAATATCCCTCGCACTCTCACCTGCCCTGTGGAGAGTAACTGAAGAGAAGACTCATGTGTTGGAATGCAGTCTTGCCCACTCGGAAGTCCAGAAGGAAGTCCAGCCCTGTAGATCCATACGCTTCTCTTTGCTGGAAATGGAATCAATTTCCTTTCTCTGTGGAAAGAAGGAATAGAAGTCTGGCTGTGTTTCTCTCCACTGAGAACAGAGTCTATTTTCTTCTTTGTGGAGAGAACCTACCAAAGGTTCTGTCTGCTGAGAAAAAAACATACTTTCTCTGGGTAAAGAAATACAACTGTACTTGGGTCTTTTCTCAGCAGAAGAAGGAAATGGACTTCTTTGTCGCAGGAGAGAAATGAAACCAAGCTTTGGTTACTTACCGTATTTTTCGCTTTATAAGACGCACCCCCCCCCCCAAAATAGAGGGAAAAACTCAGTGCGTCTTATAAACGCAATATGACCTCACGTGGGCGGAGCTAGAGGGGTTGTGTGGTTACCTGGGTGACCTGGGGAGCGCGATCTCGCTGCTGCCGATGACAGTGTTGAAGAGCAGCAGTAGCAGTAGCAGCAGCACGATCCTGCTCCCCGGCCACCACTGTCACCACACGCCAACCTCTCCCCGGAGAACAGAACAGCAGGTCCGCAATGCCGCCGCGCCTCACGAACACTACAGCTGCCGCTCCATGGCTGCTTCCAGGAGGGAGGAGGGCTTCTGGGCCGCCCTCTCCCCATCCTGGCCAATCTTCCTCCTCCTCCCCAGTGACCTCATTGCTTCCTTGGGTCGCCTCCCTGGAAAAGCCTTGGCTGCCTTCCCTGCAGCCTGGACCGCATCCCTCCAGATGGGGAAGAGATCTATAGATTTCCTCTCCTCCTCCTCTTCTGCTTCCTCTTTTTCTTCTCCTTCTTCTACTTTTTCATCTGCCTTCTTCTTTCCCTCCTTCCTCTTCCTCTCCTTCATCTCTTCCCGTTCTTCCTCTCCTTCTCGTCACCTCCTCCTCATTCTTCCTTTCCTCCTCCTCCCTCTTCTCCTCATTCTTCCTCTTCTCCTTCCACTTACCTTTTCTTGTTTCCTCCACTCCTCCTCCTTCTTTATCTCCTCCTCCTCTTCTCCTTTATCCCCACCTTCTTCCTCTTCTTCATCGCCTCCTCCTCCTCTTCTCCCCATTCTTCCTCTTATCCTGCCTCTTCTTCATCACCTCCTCCTCCTCTCCTTCTTCTTCCTCTTCTCCTTTGCCTCCTTCTCCTTTTCTTATTCTCTTCCCTCTTCTTCTTCTCCTTATCTTTCCTCTTCTTGTTTCCTCCTCCTTTTGTCTCCTCTTCCTCCCCTCCTCCTTCTTTTCTTACTCTCCTTCCTCTTCTTCATCGCCTTTCTCATCTTCTCCTTCTTTCTCTACTCCTTTGTCTCCTCCTCTGAAAACTAGGTGCGTCTTATCATCAGGTGCGTCTTATAAAGCGAAAAATACGGTATCTTGGAAGAGAAATGAAGCAGATTCCTTTTAAAGCACAGCCAGACTTCTGTTGCTTCTCTATGTTCAAGAAGGAAACATTCCTTTTTCATTAAAAAGAGATATATGGCTCTATGTAGTTGGACCTCTTGTTGGATTTGGCACCTGGGAAAGGACCTAATTTTGGGAGCTCATTGCAGACAGCCAGGTCGCCTGCTGCCTTCACATTGATCCATGGTGGCAGGGGGGGGGGGCAGTGTAACATGAATTTATGTAATATGTGGGTGTGCTGTACTGGTATTGGTCTTTAAAGCCAGCCTGGTTTGGACCAAGTTGCCTGACAAAAATTGCATTGTCTACATCTGTCAGAACATTAAGATGTATAACAGAGGCTGCACTCATTAGCCTGGTATTAGTGACTTCATTACTTGAAATGTGGAGGGGAGACATTTTCAGCATTGGTCACTTAATTTTTTCAAGGTATATGCCATTATATATGTATCAGTTTTAAATGTCTGAGTTTAATCTGATGCCTATTTAGAATCTTTAAATATTCTAAATTTATTTCTTGGCTTGCGCTTTTATGGATTTGAATTTTGTATTGTAAAATTTATATGCTGCTTTTGGTAAACCTTATTAGCTAAACAAGATGTACATGGACTGGTTTGTGAATAAATTTCTTCATGTATCCTAGACTCATTGTGAATCTTTGTTCCCATCTGTGTTTTCATTAGGATGGTATACTTATGCATTGTTGGAATTGTATTTCTGCAGCTTCTGGTTATTCAGATATAGAAAACCTTAAATTCTTCTGATAATAAAGTTAATACCATTTTCATATATGAAAGCAATATTTATTGCACAAGGACAAACATAAGCAGCCAAGCTTGCTTCCAGATACAATAAAATAAAAGTAGATAGGGTATGTCTAGTTCAAGTACACATATTCTTAAACAAGTGATAAACAAGTGATAATTTCCCTCATTCATAACTCCAAATGAACCTTTTTTGAGCACCTCAGCAACCTACATTAGCCCTCTCTATCCACAGATTCTGTATCCACAGATTCAACTATCTAAGGCTTGAAAATATTTTTTTTAAACTTAAAAAACCCATTAACTTTGCCACTTTATTTATTGAATTTATACCTTGCCTTTTCCTCAAAGTGAGTTCCAAGGAGGCATTTTATATAAGAAACATCATTTTATCAGACTACTGTATATATTGGAGCTTGAGCATCCATGAATTTAGGTATCTATGAGGGGTCCTGGAACCAAACCTCACTGGATACTAAGGGTCCACTGTACGTATGCTGTTCTTTAGGATATGAAGTAATTAATTATTCAGTAATTCATCTTTGACTGAAATAATATATTGATTTCCAGATGACTCATGTTGGTTTGTTTAGCAAAAACCCACAAAGTTCTTAGCATCTTAAAATATTAACTTATTTATATAGTACCAGCTGTTGTGAAGTAGAGTCTGGTTTAGCAAAAGCTGAAGTATTATTTTGGGTAAAACATCTTAGCAATGAGTAAACCTTTTGGGTAGTGCAGTTTGCAGCCTTCTGACCACCATAAACATACAAACAACTATAAACATTAGGTGTATCTTTATCACTTGCAAAATTTATTTTCTTCTTTTTATATTTTATAAACTTACGGGGGCTATTAAATAATTCCAAAGTTAAGTGTGAGTGCCCTCTAGTGTTTCATGAATCAGTGCTCAGTTTATTTAAGCTTGTAGCTTAGAAAAGGAACATGCTTAACTAACTGTATGAATTGCTTTCATGGATCAGTGTTGATTTCAGGGCTTAGAATATCCCTTTGGCTTTTTTCCCAAGAGGGACTAAAAAAATGCTTGCAAATGACCCTCCAAAAACAACACTTTAGATGTATCAAATATTACTCATTGTAACCATTACCCCAGTAATGAGGTTAAGAGAAATATTTCTTACTAAGGAGGAATACCTACCTTTCGTTAGAAAAACTGGTATAGGTTCTGATTTGTTATCTCTATTCTTAATTTTTTCATCTTTATGATAGCATTGACATCATGAAAGCTGGGGAAAAATAAAACTGATTTTTTAAATATAGATTAAAAGTTTCATTATATTGGATAGAATAGATTAACAGACTGCAGTTGAATGATGTTCCTCTGCACGATGACAGGTAGGCAGGCTGAATGTCAGTGGCTCCCCCTTCTCCTTATCACAACCCACGTCTCAATTATTAATGTAGTCTCTCTAGTGGGAAGAATGTATGTGGATTCAATTGGCACTAATCTTTTTACTTCTGGAATGTGTTTTCTTTTGTTTTGGTCTCTAAAGTTTGCCACTCCCAAATATTCAAATAACTTCTTTTCTGACTGTGGCATCTCAGTAATAATCTTCAACAATTTCTAGTATTTTCTACTTTCATAGTAGCTGTTCAGGGAGGTTCGAAGCCAATATCAGAAGACAGCATAGAAGATAGCATGTAACTTTGCACACATGCATACAATCTCACATGTTAGTATGTATATACTTTCAATAAAAGATATGGTTGGATGATACTTCATAAGGTCTGTTAATTTGCAAATAATCATCTCAGGTCCAGCAGAATATGAATATGAAGATGTACTTTATGTATATGTTGGATCTTTTTCCCTCCAAAGTTTACTTCTAATCCTTTACAGAGGGGGATGGATCTTAGAAATATGGATAAGGTAAATCATGAAAGAACCAGATTTTATATTACATTTTGTGTGCATGAGGAGTTGTATTTAGCGTACAGACCTGTTTCTAGTATTTTGAACAGGCTGATAAAATCTGCCAGACTAATATAATTGTTAAATCGCTTGATGTTATTTTATAAAAGGGCAGCGTGATCTATAGAATTTCCTCCAGTACATGGTAGCTTATAACATCCATTTAGAACATTGCTGTTAAGAATCTCTGCTGCTGTCCTATATCAATTCACCTGGGAGCAAGCCCCATTGTACTCAGTAGGGTTTATTTTAGACTAGATAAATATAGGGTGGCACTCCCAGTAAAAGTGTATGTGAACTAGAGACTTACGGGAAACTGAAATCTACTATTTTTTGTTTTCAGGCTCGGATAGCATTTTTGCAAGGTGAAAGAAAAGGTCAAGAAAACTTGAAGAAAGATTTAGTAAGAAGAATAAAAATGTTAGAATATGCATTAAAACAAGAAAGGTATGTATATCATCTCAACTGAAAAATACATAAAAACAATACAGTGTTGTTTTTTTAAAAATGGAATAGGTAGAAGTTAGTCACCGTTTCAAATGCTTTGCTTTTGGGTTGGAAAGATTGGCCGTTTACAAGAAACGTTGCCCAGGGGACGCCCGACTAGATTTACTCAATCTTCGAGGAGGGTCCAATCTTACTTGCTCTATATACTCATATATATGTCTGTCTCATGTATAAGTTGAGGGCAGGTATTCGGGCCAAAATGACAGATTTTGATATGACCATGAATAAATTGCCATCATGTGGAGAGAGGAAAGCATCCGTGGCACCACCCTTTCCCCTCCCAGGCATTCAAAAAGTACAGAAGCAGTGCCACAGTAAAGAGAATGTAGAGGAACTTGCTGCTCCTTTTAAGTTTTCAGGTTTGAAAAGTACATTGCCTTTTGCCACTGTACTCAGAGAAGGCGATGATTCCTTCTATGATAAGAGTTAAGATATAGTACAGACATTGGCCCATGTGGATATGTTAAACCAGGTTTTGTGGATTGTTTTTATTACTAATTTTTTTACACTTATACAGTGACTGTATAGAATATCTGACATGGCTGGTCGAGATTTATTATTTCTGGTGAGAGGTTGCATTCTTTCTTGCAAGAACCTAAGTAGTAATCTGACTAGCAGTTACCAAATCTCAGGCTAAGATTTTGCACTACTGGTAGCTGAAATTGGAATATAGTTTAGTTTTAAAACCTGTATTGTTTTCTTAATCTTTTGGGTGAAGTTCAAAATAATTGTTTAACTTGACAAGCCATATTTTCGGCTTGGTTTTCCTGATTATGTGTTCTGTAATGTACTGCTAGAGGTATAATAAATATTAGAAGTTGAGTGGAATAGGCTTTGACATGAACATGAGATAAACCATATTGGATCATGACAGTACTTGGATGTTGTATTTAAACTTGCAAAAGTGTTAACATTCTCATTGGTTCTAAATATTTGCCAAAGCTTCACCTTTACTATAACAACAGTATAGTAAATACTGCAAACCTAAATGTTTTGTTATAGATAATAAGATCATGACAGTTGCAAAACAATATACAGTAACAAGAATTTGGTAGGAGTATGATCTTTGAAAAATTCTGGTTTTTTAAAAGGAAGTAGACAAGTATAAATTTCTGCCTGAAGTAGGGAGTTGCTAATTTATACACCAGATGCATTCCTGCCAGAGTTATAGTAATGGTACTTTATAAGATTTTTTATTGGAAAAATTGAAATTTCCTAAGAATAATTTTGCTTTGTAGCATAAGCCTTTCATGCATTTAATTAAAAGAAGATGAACAGAGCAATCTTTTCATTCTTCATTTAAACAACATATGTTTTCCACTTAATTTTACAGTTACTCACTGTTTTACAGTTACTCATTCTTGAAAACTAATATAACAGAAACAACAATGAAAAATTTGCCCTAGCTCAAGTGGAAAAATTCTATCAGTAAATATATTTTGAAATTACTTTTTCTGAATGTATTAGAGATTGATTCCACCCTGTGCCATTGCATATATCTCAGAATTAAGTGTACAGGA
This sequence comes from Anolis carolinensis, assembly GCF_035594765.1. Classification (NCBI taxonomy): domain Eukaryota; kingdom Metazoa; phylum Chordata; class Lepidosauria; order Squamata; family Anolidae; genus Anolis; species Anolis carolinensis. The sequence goes on along the minus strand of NC_085841.1, from coordinate 323,542,607 downwards.
ATATGAAGTATTTTTCTTTGCCATAACATTATCTTGGGCATGTAAGGATTGATATTCCTTGTTATAGAAGGAGAGAGATTCTATTATTATTTGTATTGGTTAATTACATAAAATTTAATTTTGAAGGATGCTTGCTCTGTCACGTGAATTTGTTTTACAGCTAGTGAAATAAGATCAATGTTTCAGTGCAGAAATGGTCTGGGCAGACATGTACCTAAGAGACTTGTTAGGATGTAGTGGAATACATTTAAAGCAGTTCTCACTAGAATGTTTTCTCAAACTGAGACATCCTACTGCATCCCTCTGTTCCAAACAGCTTTTCCTGATGTTGAGGAGCTGTGATGAGATACTCCATATGTAAGTGTCTTTGTGTGAGCGTTACTTTAGATGTAACTCATTGGGAAAATACATTTTGTTGATGATCTTTTTTAACTTTTAAGGGCAAAATATCATAAACTAAAATACGGCACAGAACTGAACCAAGGTGACTTGAAAATGCCAACCTTTGAGTCAGGTAATTGTCTACTTGCTATTATTGGATTTATTTATTTATTTACAGTACTTATATTCCGCCCTTCTCACCCCGAAGCGGACTCAGGGCAGATCACAATGTACACATACATGGCAAACATTCAATGCCATATGAACATAAAGACAAAGACAGAGACACAGAGGCAATTTAACCTTCTCCAGCTTCCAGCTTCCTGAGGGTATGCTTGATTCCGGCCACAGGGGGAGCAGCTGCTTCATCATCCACTGTGACACCGAGTCCTTAGATACTTCCTCATTCTAAACGTTGCTGGACGATTTTTATGGTGTCGTAAATTAGTTAAATTAGAATTTAATTTGTATTCTTCTATTGGTCAATTTTTATATTAAGAAAAGTCTGACTGCAGTCTGCGTTTGTATTACTTTCTGATACTACAAAGGGGCTTGTAATAATTATCAAATTATTTCATTAGCAAATTTATCCATTTTATCACTGAAGTACAGTATACTTCGGTGCTAAAATGAAAATTAATTCATTTGTATATTGCACGGCTTTTGTACTGTGGAGAGTAATTCATTTTATATGATTAATAAAAATGGTTTAGTGTTCTTTCAGATACTTTTGTAAAAATATTAATTTCTCTGTCAATCCATAGATACTAACTTTCAGATATATAATGACTTGTCATAGTGATAATATAGTCTGAACTGAAGTGATAAAAAAGAGATTGCACCACATGAATTTATTTATTTATATGTAACTTTGGAAAAAAGAGCCAGCATGGTGTAGTGGTTTGGGTATTGAACTAGGACTTGAATCCCTGCTCAGTTATAAAAATTCACTGGCAACCCTCCCCCTTGAACAGATGTTGCCAAGACTTCAAGGCATGCAACAACAATCCTTGGAAATCATGAGTTGAACATTGGTTGATTATAAATGGGAGTCTGAAAATTCAGATAAATTTAAGGGATCTAGGACGAGTATCATGCCTCCTTGTGTCCTGTATTGAGAGAGAAAAGGGATATAATCTATAATTTAATAGAAATAAATAAGATTATGTTGTATCCAATTTAGAACCAAGTGGTTCATAGAAACAAAAAATGTCCTTGAATTTCCATTTTTAAAACAAAGGGGGAAACGTTATTAAGAGATGTATGAACAAGACTTGCAATAAAAGTGTTTCTTTCTATTTCAGAAGAAACCAAAGATACAGAGGTTCCTACAATACCTCATAATAGTCAGCTAACCTGGAAACAAGGTCGACAGTTATTAAGACAGTAAGTGTTAATTTATATAAAGGCATCCTCTGCTTATTCAATGAGCTAGGGGACCAGGGCACTGTCAAAAAATGAAAATAGTTGAAATGTGAAACCCGCATATGATAAGCACAAATACTTTACACGAGGTACACTGCACACAATTTCTAAGATATGTACTACAAATAGCTTCTATTTATTATTTATTATTTATTTACATCACTTTTACCCCGCCTTTCTCTCCGAGGAGATTCAAAGCGGCTTACAGTAAATGGCAAAAATTCAATGCCTAAAAACAATGTAAAAACAACAATTCATATAAAACAATCTACAAAACAACAGTTCATATAAAACAGATACCATTACAAAATAAAATCACATTATATAAAATTTTAAGAATGTCCAAGATTAAAATCCATTTATCCAAAATCCCCAAGTCTTCGTACAGGTCATGTAAAGTCCATGTTCTCATTCATTAAAAGCTTGTGTGCACAACCATGTCTTTAAGGCTTTCCTGAAGCCTAGGAGAGTTGGTATCTGCCGTATGTTGTTGGGGAGGGTGTTCCGCAGCCGAGGAGCCACCACCGAGAAGGCCCTGTCCCTCGTTCCCACCAGCCTTACCTGCGAGGCTGGTGGGACCGAGAGCAGGGCCTCCCCCGATGATCTAAGAGTTCTAGAAGGCTCATAGGCTCTATTCTGTATACAGACTGAAAAAAGGGTGCCAAGTTGGTTGAAAAGGAAAAGGAAACAGCATGTGGTTACAATAGTGTTGTGCAATTGAAAATGGTTGAAAAGCCCGTACTCCCCCCCACCCCAAAAATACATGTCAGTGTATTTCAAGAAGTAATGTAGAAGTCTCCCTCTTTACAGTTGGGAAATTATTTGAATTAAGCTGTTTCAAATAAAGAACCAAGCAATGTTAGGAGAGTTTTAATGCAGTTGTGTGTTAGCTAGTGATCATGATAATTATAGCCTTGACACAATCTGAAAACAGTGAAGACTTGTTCAGACAAGCTCCAAAAGAAATCTGTCTGGTTGTTATGTTATGTGTAAGAAGATAATACTTTGATTTTTCTTAGGTATCTTCAGGAAGTTGGTTACACAGATACAATATTGGATGTACGGTCACAGAGGGTGAGGTCTTTACTTGGGCTTTCCAGTTCAGAACCAAATGGCTCAGTAGAGACAAAAAATTTGGAACAGATTCTCAATGGAGGAGAATCTCCTGCATCAAAACAAAAGGGACAGGATATGAAAAGGTAAGCAGGTCCATGTGAATATTTTGCATAGTGTGATGGCTGCCTGTCCTGGGTTGGCCTCAGTTCCAAATCACGGGCTTCTATCACTCACTTTGCTCCTTTATCCTCAAGATCCCTCCCTGGATCTGGTATTTAGGCCTCAAAGTGATCCCTATTGTGGACAAATGGTTGTGTTGATGAGTGGCTTCACTGTGGTCTCCTTATCAGTTCTTAAATGGAACAGTCAGTTGCAGAAAATAAACAAGTAAAAAGCATTGCATAACTATGTAACTATGTAATTACAAAGATAAATATGTTCCTTCAATACTGCATAATAGCTATCAGGCCGACAGTTATTACAATTACGTTATCTGTTCTTAAAAGTATACTATATTTCTACTCCTAAACATTTGCCAAATCCATCCAGAGAATGTTTTGGAGATGAATTATTATCAGGAGTAAGCTAATTGTTACATGCATTTCCTACTCAGAAATGGATGTGCATAGTCATTGCACTTGAAGCATGTAAAAAATCTGCAGTTGTTGCTCTGGAACAAAAAAATTCTCTTTTCCTGAAATCTTTATAGATTATGGAAATTTCCATTTTTTTTGTTATTGGAGAAAGTAAATCTAGTTGGACCACTGTACTCCCATCTTATGAATCTTAAATTGCATGTTATTTCATACTGTTTTTTTTAAAAAATGTTTTTACTTGTCAACACTCCTAATTCTTCTATACTGCTGAAAAATCTGGTTTTCTGACCTTCCAAAGAAGCATGGGTGGGGGATGGGGTGGGGTTGGCTTTTTCCTGTGTTTGCTGACAGAATTGCTTCCTTTAATACAATCTCACATTGAATCACCGTCATGTGTTCTTTATCTAGGAGTGATTATAGTTTAGACTTTGTTCAAAATACCACAAACCTTTGAGTTCATTAATTATTATTATTTATTTGAAATCTACCAAGTCTTTTAATTCTGAAGGATCTAAAGCTGTTTGCTGATATTGTAAAGGAAAATGGTTTCATAATTTCTTCAACAGGAATCCTGGAGATGTTCTTGAAACGTTCAATTTCTTGGAAAATGCGGATGATAGTGATGAAGAAGAAGAAAGTGACATGATTGAAGATATTGCAGAAGGAAAGGAAAAACATCGAATAAATAAAAAACACAAAGTAATTTTATTTTTAATGGTCTTATTGAACAGCCAGCAATGTATACATGTTGTTGGGTGGAGATAATTGTTGTGTCATCCTGCAGTCTGGTTACTGTTTGTTCAAACTATGTAGCCAAGAATAGTACAGATATTTGGTGCAAATTCTCTGCATCAATTTTAAGAGTTTATAATTATAACCATTAGAATGCTTGATTTAATTTAAGGTAAAGCAAACTACAAATGATCAGAATAAGTATTTAGTTCATTGAAATGTGCAGTTTAGAGAGCTTTTTCTAACAAGTCACATTATTGAGAGCTAGTATGGTTTGGTGATTAGTGAGAGACAATGTCTTCGAAAGACCTTGATTTAAATTTCCAGAGCTCAAACATTTCTGTCATGCAGCCTGACTTACCTCACATTGTGGTGGATATAAAATGGAGATGTGGCAAATCATATACAGTGTTTTCAGAAAAGGTTAATTGTAAATAAAATAAATATTTATCCACACAAGCACAGTATTTCTGCTAGAGCTAGCTGACACCCTCTTTGATCTCAAGCAGAAGCCTTGAAGATTGTTTACCTAGTCTTTTTAACCAGAGAGGTTGAGATGGTCTCTGTGCAAACCATGTGCATATCTCTATGTGGTAGTTCCTGTTCTGGTGACTAATTGTAGTGTTATAAAGATAATGTAGGTTGGCTGATGCAAAATGTAATGTATAGTAATGTTGTTTGTATTTGAGATTTTATTTACAGAAGTGCTTATAAACCTCGAAATAGTTTTGCTTATTGTATGTTCCTAAAATTTCTAGGGTAGAATCCTATTGGTGCACTACACTGGTATAAGTAAAGCAGGAAAGGCTGTGGCAGCAGGAGGGGAGAGATAGCAGACACAGGGGCTGTGAAGAAAGTAAGGCAGTACAGAAATCAGTGAAGGAAGTAAAGCCGTACTCGGAACTATCAGATTTTGTCGACCTTTCCTTTATACAACCGTGTGATCCTGGAAAAGGTACAGTTGCTAGCATTGTATACCAACAAGATTTCCCAGCTTCACTTAGTTGGTCTGCAATCAACCATATGTCAGTTTAGATAATATTTGAGGCAAAAGTACGTTTATTCTTTGTTAGCACTAAACCTGTTCCTTGCAAATTTGTTGTAGGATCTAAATTCCTTTGAGTAGTAAAAAAGCAAAGACATATATTTATTTTAAAATAAAACTGCAGTGATTTCCACTGTGTATTTCTAGAACAGTCATTTAATTAGACATACTTTTTCAATAGAGGCTGTGATTTATCAACATTACTCCTAAACTGGTATTGTAAAAATCTTAATATTCTCCAACCCAAGAACTTTAAAGAATTTTCTCCTTAACATTTCTTAAATATATTTTACATACATTTACTAAATATTAATGTGTTTCCAGTTGTTAAAATGAAAATGAGAGAAAAATGAGGGGAAAAAACACTAAGTGCCAGTTTAAATTCCTGGCAAAATTATTTCACACATTAGCTCTGCTAGACTCAATGAAGATCTCCAAATCCTGGCTCTATAGAGAGCTGTCTCTGTTAGCAGAAAGAAGGAAGGCCACAGATGCAGCCAAAACACAGGAAAGAATGCTACTGGAACCTGGTTACGCAGCCTGAAAGAAGGAAGGATAAATATCAGAAAGATGGCGAGAGAGGAAGTTGCAGGAGGGCAGCAGTGGGAGGAAGGAGAACAGTTGGTGAGTGGAAAAGATTTGGATGGAGTAAGGCAATTGCAGCAAGGAGAAAATAGGAAAGATGGGGATGGGGGACAAGTGTATTGGAAAAGGAGGGGGCATTTTAAAATAGAAAAAAAGTTCCATAACATTTGAGAATGTTCTGCAAAGTTCTTCAACCATCTGGAATACTCAAGAATGCTCTGTAACATTCTGGAATTATCTGAAAATTTATATATAAGAGAATAATATTTTGGCAAATAGTCTGATAATATTCTTGTTTTCAGAGAATCAGCCCATATCAGAGATATAAGTTAAAAAAAACCCTATAATAATTAATAAGAGACTCACTGATTTAGATGGATGTTTATCTAAAATAATTCCTAAGCACTAGTTACTTTATAATGGCTCCTGAAACATACAGGCAGTCCCTGGGTTACAAACAAGATAGGCTCTATAGGTTTATTCTTGCGTTGAATGTGTATGGCAGATGGAACAGGTACATTTTTAAAGTTGTATCTCCAGCTGAAATACTTTTTTTAGTTTTGGGTAGTATAGAGAAGAGTTAACACCCCTGTAAGGTTGGTTTTACTGTCTGTGCCCCTGTTCAGAAGATTTCACTTCACTTAATGTCCCTGTGACATTTGGATTTTGCAAATGTTGACTTGTCATGGAAACAAGGATTGGTGATAAAACTTCAGTGGAGATACCTTTGCCCCATGAGAACTCTTAGAGGAATGAATTTCCCTTCCTTAGGGTAAATTTCCTCCCATTTCCTGTTGTCTCATGGATAAGAAGTAAGATTAAATCTTTCTAATGAGGAAACAAATAGCAGTAAAAAATCTTTCAGTGGCTCTAATCCCACACCATACTAACTTAATAAAAATAAAGCAAAATTTGCATGGAGTTGTACTTTCATTGCAACTTGGACAGATATTTATGTTAACATATCATTTATTTTTACTTGTGCATGTAAATGCTAAACATTTTCAAATACAGTAGAGTCTCGCTTATCCAACTTTCGCTTATCCAACATTCTGTATTATCCAACACAGTCTGCCTTTTAGTAGTTAGTGTTTTTGTAGTCAATGTTTTCAATACATTGTGATGTATGGGTACTAAATTCATAAATACAGTAATTACTACATAACATTACCGTGTATTAAACTGCTTTTTCTGTCGATTTGTTGTAAAACATGATGTTTTGGTGCATAATTTGTAAAATCATAACGTAATTTGATGTTTAATAGGCTTTTCCTTAATCCTTCCTTATTATCCAACATTTTCGCTTATCCAACATTCTGCCGGCCTGTTTATGTTGGATAAGTGAGACTCTACTGTACTGCAAAAGGCCCAACACACCCTCCTGGCTGGCACCCCACTCCTAGGCCCATCTAGCGCTGCCATCTGTCCCCCCTCCCCCCCCCCCATTAGATAAGGAGTCATATGTAAGTCGGATGTTTGTAGCACAGGGACTACCTGTATTCTTATTTATTCGATTGTTTAAAATAGATTATATATATTTAAAATGTAGATGTTGCATCAAAAAACACCACCACAGTCATTAGATTTAATGAGCATCATAATACTTTTGCTACATGGATGATGGTAATTATACTTTGGCATCATAAATTATGTTGTTGATAGCTGCTTAATTCTAGGGATGGGTCTTCTAGCCCAGATTTCTCTTCTTAGTATCACCTCCAAGGGCTACAGATATCTTAATAAGGACATTTCATACTATATGGTACTGAGCATATTTAGCGCAGTTTTTCCTTCTCTTTATTTAAAAAAGTTATTTAATAAAGTTAGGTGATTTGTACCATTATGAACATTAGGAAGAAGAAAGGGGTAGCAAAACTAATAGAAGTGTGTTAATGCCTTTAAGATTAACTGACTTTTATTTTTATGTGAACTTTTGTGAATACATACTTTTTTGGATGCAGTATCGAGTGGTATTAAGGCCTCAGGTATAAAGCATATTTATACAGCTGTGGAAGTGGGACCGAATGTAGTAGGATCCAGAAAGGTGCAAATCATGATCCTGGTCTGGAATTTCCAAAGAGTTGCATAAGATGATACATATCTTTCAAGTAGCTATATTGGGGAAATTGACCACATAAAATTAACATTTTAAACTACATTGTCCTTAATCATAATTGTATCACATTTGACTTGCAGATAGGAAATGAAGGGCTTGCAGCTGATCTTACTGATGATCCAGACACAGAAGAAGCCTTGAAAGAATTTGATTTCTTGGTAACTGCAGAAGATGGAGAAGGAGCTGGAGAAGCTCGGAGTTCTGGAGATGGGACAGAATGGGGTAAGAAGTTCAAATAGGCAAAGTAAAACGTAAAGATAATTTTTACATATATGTACAAATGAACAAATTCAGTTAAAAATGATATTAAGATACTTTAAACAGTGGGAAGATAGACTTTGTGTTATTTAATCATACCAAAATCTATTCAGTATATTTTCTATTTCGGGTTTATTTTGGTTTTCTTTGTCTGGTATTTCTTAGGATTTTTTTAGAAAGTGATCTTGATGGATTGTTGACATATTTCCTATCTTTGACTAATTTTCATCTATTTAAGCAATCTGTTTTCAGTTTAAAATGTTACATCGCTATTTTGGTGTGTTCTGAGACAAAGCAATACTTTAAAAAGCAGTTGATGAACATCGAGACATTTTCTGTTCACAGAATTGGCAGTTAATTGTTCTGAATTAGTGTAGCATTATTATTCTAGAAAAATTTAGAATAATGGTTCTTGCCCAGTATATAATAAATTGTTAAACAGTGTGATAATGTAAAGAATAATATTTTTGGGTTCTATCTAAAGCATGCTTACTTGGAAGTTTCATTGAAAATAATGGGACTTATTTCAAAATAATATGTACACAGCATCAGCTTTAGTTAGAATTATAGTATCATAAATAGAAATGAATATGGATTTATTATAGTAATATACTGTATAAAGCAGCCTCTTTGTTGCAAAAGTGGGGCTTTACTAATTTTCCAAAAATCATACAACCTAACCAATTTTCCAGTTCATGAAACTGGTCCTTTTCTAATTATTGACAAGTAGGTGAAAGAGTTTTCAGTTACAAAGAATTATTTCATAAATGTAGCTTTTCAGATGAAATTTTGAACAATTAAATTTGCAAACCATCTCCTTTGCAGGTATATTAGTTCATTTAAAGATTAAGCCACAATGGGTTGAAGAAACTGAAGGAAAGCATTTCAGCATCCATCCTGTGCACGTGTCAGGGCTGTTATGGTAGTCTAGATACTTACCCTTTTGCCATTGTGATGAAAAGTTGGGTAATGTAAAACAATTTAGTCAGTTTGCAAGGCAATAGGAGCAAGTGGCCTCAGTTGAGGTTTACTTTTTTGCTTGCTAACAGATAATGTTTGCTGTACAGCACTTTATAGCAGATTTTAAAGATGGTGTTGTGCCATCAATCCACATGAAAATAATGAAGTGGTTAACCCCCTCCCCCTTTTCTGGTTAAACTCCCAGAAGAAGACAAATGATTGGTGGGGCTATTCAAATGCTGTCCCACATCCTTGCAGCTCAACAGTTGATTTCAGATAGACATGTGATTGACTGTAGAGGGGAAAGTGGTGCCAAGAGCCATTGCATTGTACAGACATGTGCACCTACATTTGTTGGGCTTACATCACCAAGCCAGGGGAACTCTAAAAGACCGGTTGTTGAAAATGGCCTATTCAACATAGAGATGGGTGACAAGTTGGAGTACATGCTTAAAATGTACATCACTCCTGCAAGTTTGGTTTCAGGTGCAAGTTCATCTATTGTCATGATCCCGTTCGGGCTGGTACAAGCAATCCTCTGACCCTAAGAGGCCCTTCAGCCTGATGACATCTAGGTGGTCTCATCTGCAAGATCTTGTTAGGCAAATTCTCCTCCAAGATCTTTTCATTGAGGAAACACAGTAAAACCCTTGTATCCACAGCGAATACATTCCAGGACTCCTTGTGGCTATATGGAATACTGAATCCTACTGAATAGATTACTTTTAATGAAAGCATATCATAGAGTTGCATTGGAGGACCTAGAAAATGCTTAGAACATATTTTGTTAAGTGAAACCACATTGCTATAGAACCCAACCCTGTACCATTGATTCTTGTGAGATTTCTCATGCTACTTCATTGTGTCCAAGACAAATGGAGAACCTTGTCCAATTTTGGACCTTAGGGACATCATTTAACATGCAGCCCAGATTGCTTTGTGACCTTGGATTATTTTCATATCAGAATCCAGTTTTCACACAGGTGTTTTATTTGTTTCATAATGAGAAGAAAGACCTGGTTTTGAATCCTCCTGTTTTGGCTGTCTGCTTCTTTAAATCTTTATGAAGTGCATGATGGTGGTGATGACCTGGTTCAGGTAAAAAGGTGTTGGACTTCCTGAAATCAGTGACTGGATCCTTACTGCTCATTCACAAGATTGCCCCATTGATAACATCAGTCTCAGTCCTTGACTGGTTGGACCTGGACATCAATTTTGAAAAGTCTCATCTGGGACTGTTCCAGGCTTTGAAGGTTATCAGTGCTATTAGGGTTCAACATTTTCAGTTGTCTGTCTGCCAGACTGAGGGTTTAAGTGAGAATCATACTGCTCACATGGTCTAGGGAGCAGCTTTAGAAGATTCCATATGATGCATTGCACAGTAAACCCATATCAGTGAATTCACAGATGACTTCTTGCCTGATCTTTATGCATTTGTGATCATTTGTAATTTTGGTCTCTAAATATTCACTAGTTTAGGGAATACATAGGGATTGTGAAACTCCCCCCGTTTCATTTCCTGGGCAGCAGCCTCTGTGAGCAACAGCGGTCTGTTCCACTGTTGATTGGGAAGCAGTTGGCCGATATTTCAGACCCTACTGTTCTTGCATGAGTCAATTCTGGTGCAAAGAAATTTGTAACAGAGGACTCTGCTTCTGACTATTGCACTGTTGCACTGAAAATTGTTAACAGGAGGAGAAGTCAGCTTCTTCACCATTGTCAGGGGAATAGCCCCCCTGTTGTTTGCAGTGGCTGCTTCCCAGTGACTGAAGGCTTGGGAACTCTCACAATCCTTAAATATTACCAAAACTAGTAAATTTTAGGGATCATAAATATCGGACAGTCATATATGTGTAACTCTAGGTTGTTATAAGTTAACAACTGGCACAGATCCTCAGTCCCTCAGTGCAAGGGATAGGAGTGAGGAACTGTAGCTCATAGCAGTGGCTGTCCACTAAATGAGGGCTGGGAGATATTATATAACTATGTAGCTAAGGTGGTTATATATTCCTGACTGACATAGTGAATTCTAGCCAAAATTTGCTAGTTCTGATACTTTAACATAAATTACGGATTATCAAACTATTTCATTCATGACTCTTTGTTTTCAGTGGAACTTCCATGTAATATGTTTTATAGTTATTTTTTATCTATTTACTGATTGATGATCTGAGCTATAGCTTGCAAGCAGAGGAATCTCTAGTCTGCTGTCCTCCATTGCTTTCTTTATGTCTGCAGAGGAGGAGTCCCTGCCTGTGTTTTCACACTTGCGGGTTCCATGATTTTCTATGGTTCTTGCTGAACTGGGGTTTCTCTTCTCCTCTATAGAGACATTTCTTCCTGTGTAAGTGGGAAAACACTTCAAGGGTAAATGTTCATCTGCTTACTTGTTGAAGAAAGCAAAATAATATCTGTTTGTGGCTACAAACAATCTTCCATGAGTTTATTTTTACCCAATTTATTTCGTATGCTTGTGCTTCAAAATGCCTTCTTTGGCTTCGAACACTATTTTAACTTTTCAAAAATGAAAGTTCAACAAATAAAAGCCTGGGTAAATTTTGTTGTTTCCAAACCATTTTGACTTTGTAGTAATGTTAATAATTGCTGAAAACTTCTTAATTGTTTTTACATCAAGATCTAATTTAGAACTATTAGATCTCATTGCATGTAAAAAAAAGTAGAAAAGTGCATGACACTTTAAAAAATAAAATTGTGATGCCAATTCCTTTTGCATTTCAGGAGTTGTACTGCATGAAGTATATTTATTTGCTTATTAAAGACTGGCAGAATAATATTGTCTTACTAAAGATGCAGTAATTATATGCATTACTGTTAATACATTAATTCTTTCTTTATCAGTGACCACAAAGAAATTTAGATTGTTTCCTCAGTGTGGACAAATTATATAATATGTGAAAAGCCATACAACCAAAATGGAAGCAAACTGCACCTTTAAAATACTGAAATATAATTAAATAACACTATTTATTGATGCTTAACTTGTAACATTCACAAACAGCTTGCATTGCCAATTGCTGATTTATTTTTCTTTCAATAATATGCTGCATGTAGACAAAGATGACCTGTCCCCAACTGCTGAGGTTTGGGATGTAGACCAGGGACTAATAACTAAACTGAAGGAACAATACAAGAAGGAACGAAAGGGGAAGAAAGGGGTAAAGAGTAAGTGCAGATTCTGAATCTTGACACAACTCTGAATTATGTGGAGATGTTGAGAACAGTTTTTTAAAAATGGGTTCTCTTTATTCACCTCCATTTTAACACTTGGCTGTTTTGGGCAACCAACTTTAACTTTCCATCTAATAAATCTCCAAATGAATATATATCAAAAATGAAATTATTTTTAATTTGGATCTTGTCCTCGAGCATAAATGTTATGCTGCTTCAATACCACCTAAAATAATGTATAAAGGCAATGATGACTTGAAATCTGATCCAAATATAAATTAATAATATTGCTTCTGACCAGTGTTTTCCCAAACCTTAGTAAAAAAATTTGAGTAAATGGAAATAGCATTTTTTCATAAATGCTGAGGATGTATAATAGGAGTTTTCACACATTTTGGCTTGACGGTACCAATCAGCTATTGTATTTGGTCAACATCAATGTATTTCCTTCATCCTTTCCATATGCCAAAGAGCATGGAACTTGTTTCATTTCCCATGTCTATCTTTGTCTGTCTGCAAAATGTGCATGAAGGGAAGCAAGAACCAGCTCTTTCCCCAAGTCTTCCGGCTTTTGAGGGAGTCTTGTGGAAGAGCTAGCATCTTTTCTCTCATTTGGTGCTGAACTTTAGAGAATAACACAAGTCCTAGGAAACCAAAGGGAAGCTTCAGCTTAGTGTCACCTCATTTGGAATTTTGACAGCATCAGGAAGTCTTCTGCATGCTTTCTGTAAAGCCATCACAATCAGTCCAAACATTTATTTGGAGTTCCTGGTGAATTAAAGGAAAAGTGAATTATCACTGGGGAAAGACCAGCATTCATTGGTGACCTAGCACATTTGACCTTTAACTGAAACCCGACTTTAAAGATTTATCTCCACTAAGCTAATCATGCTGAAAAAATGGTATGTGAATTCTTCCATCACAGTCAAGAATAAGGATAATGCATATTCCATTTTCTATGTTAGAGGTAATACTCTTAATAAGGGAAGTAGCACAAAGCTGGAGTGAGTACTTACTTATACTTCATATGAAGCAGAGAGAAATGTTATAGGATCAACCAGAAACATTTTCATCCAGAAGCAGTTGTCTTCAAGGCAGCTGTTTTAGTCACGGATGCTGCAGAAGGACAAGGATGATATGAAGATTTGGGGCCATGCCATCCAAAATGCTGATTTTAGTTTGAGATGACTTAGTGCTTCTTATGTCAATGTGGAATGACTGGCCCAGGCCATAAAGTAATTGTATCCCAGTATATGGCTTAACCATTCAGAAGCAAGTCTCATCAAAGATTGTTATTGTGTATGTAACCTTTGAAGTAGTGCACTCATAAAAGGATTTTTTTGCACTGTTTTAGTAAAGGATTTAATGCTGGTTTGGCTTTATAGTCAAACTCTCAGTATAAGTTTATTTATGCATGGCATTTTTTAAAATTTAAAAATGGTTTTGCATGTACATTCTACTATTGATTTAACCCAGTACTAATTGATTTCTTCTGAATGGTTCTTTCCCTGCTCCCCAGGAAATACATTTAATCCACCATGTAGCTTCATCCATAGACTTCTGCTGTAAACTTGTTGGAGTTAGTAGTTTACTATTTCAAATCTAAACATATAGTATGTTTTAATTCAAGTACTGAAGGTTTATAAATACCTTTAACATTTTAAAATACATAAAATAAAATATTGATGGGTAATGAATAATGTTTGTAAAATTGAGTAATCTTTGGAACAAAATTCAGATATGACTCGCATGTTGGAGGCTCAATTGAGAACTATAGTAGCTATAGAACCACAATTAAACAACACAGTAATTTTTGCTTTTACCTTTATATCTATATCTCAGCCAAATTTAAATAGGTTATATCATATCCAGTGATGTTCAGATAAATTTACTATGCAAAATGGACCCATTTCTAAATCTTAGAAAGTAATATTTATGGTGCAACTGACCTTGAGTTTTTTTTAAAAAGCTTTAAAATGGCATTAGCTACAATTTCTTTTTGCAAAATAGATGTTGGTACGGTGAATTATGCTATTCACACACATATTAAGTACCTATGTGTGGAAACCTCTTGCTTGTTTCAGAAGGCAATCCATTAAGTTTAATAAAATGCTTCATTTTAAAAAAATAACATTAGATGAAATAAAGTCTGATAAGTTTGGTAATTTTCTTCCTTGTTTCAGCTTCTAATGCATAGTTCTAGTGGATTAATCCAGGAAATTAGTTTCAAAATAAAAGTATAACCATACCATGAATGTATAATATTATTCATTAATGTGCTTATGGTGTGAACTGTAGGTCCACAGGCTGTAGTAGTGCTGACGTTGGGTATATAAATTCATCCTTTAGTAGGCCCTTGTTATCAGTGGAGGTTTGATTCCATGACCCTGCATGGATACCAAAAAACGCAAATGCTGAAGTTTTGTATGAATAAAATGGCATAGGGCAGTAGTGGAGGTGGTGGCAGGCCCCAACTGCCAGGTATGTATTCTTCAAGTTCCCTTGCTGCAGGGAACACGCCCTACTTCCCACATTCACCTTTGAGGCAGAAACTGCTGCACTTCTGCTCATTTGTTTGCAAGACAGACACAGTGTCTAGTGGACTCCCTGGACACTACTTGTGTTGTGTACAGTATTACGCTGTGTGGTTTCAGTCTGCATCTGGTTTGAATCCTTGGGTCCTGAGCCCACAGATACAGCAGGACCATTGTGCTGCCTCAGAACAGTTCTTGGTGAAAAAGTTGTTAGTCTGTTTCTGTATTATGAGAAGTGACAGGAAAGAGTCTAAGAGCACCTCTCCATCCCTGGTATACAAACTGAAAGGGCAGTGCAGTGCAGCCAGTGCAGCAGCATTAAAATCATTCTGACAAAAATTCCAGGATTTGTTATCCTGTAACCTTTTAGATTAGTCTACTAACTGAACTAGTTATTACATTATTTAAATTGGATTAAGTCTAAGTTTAGCAGAAGTGGGCAGAGTTGCTATTATATATTATATGACAATGAATTAGGCTCTTTTTCCTGTGCTAGTGAACCCTCTACATTTCTTGATCTGCTTTATATACTCTGGTATAAATCTAGACATTTTAGTCAAAATATTAGCCCCCCAAAAGGTGGGTCATTTTGTCCACCTCAGCTTCTATTAAAAAGGGGCTGTCCTCTTAACTGAGTAGACTAGTGAAAGGCCAGAGCTTAGACCAGGGGTCCCCAAACTAAGGCCCGGGGGCCGGATGCGGCCCTCCAAGGTCATTTACCTGGCCCCCGCCCTCAGTTTTATAATATAATATTTTTGTATTAGTTTTAATAATATAATATATTGTATATACATATAATATTGATAATAATATTATGTTATACAATATAATACTAATAATAATACCATATAATAATATTCATTATTATCTATATATATAAAAGAGTGATGGCATCAGGTCAGCGGACAAAACAACAAAACTACAGGCCCCCCAACCTCGAAATTTGACAACACAACCCATCATCCACGGCTCTAGGTTGATACAAAAATAAAATAAAATAAAAATAAAGTCCTAATTAGAGGGAAATGAATAATTGTTTTTATCCAATTGCTGCCAGTTAGAGGGCTAAGCTCCACCCACTTGGTCTCCTAGCAACCTACTCAGTCCAGGGGACAGGCACAGTTAGGCTTCAAGACTCTTCCACACTGCCTATAAGATACAGATTATCTGATTTTAACTGGATTATATGGCAGTGTAGACTCAAGGCCCTTCCACACAGCTATATTACCCATTTAGAATCTGCTTTGAACTGGATTATCTTGAGTCCACACTGCCAGATAATTCACTTCAGTGTGCATTTTATACAGCTGTGTAGAAGGGGCAGTTCTAGGCAGATAATATAAGATTACAAATATACAGTAGAGTCTCACTAATCCAGCATAAACAGTGTCCTCTATCCTCACCACTTTCACAGTACACAAACAACCAAATGCATACTAAACATAAAGACAACCATACAACAGACATTCAATACCACCACTACCTCAACAATTTCTCACCAACACCACCAGAAAATGCCACAGCAACGCGTGGCTGGGCACAGCTAGTATATTATATAATACTAGTATGTTATATATTACATAACATATAATAGTATAGTGGTATAGTTCAATATAGAATTATATAATGCTAATATTGTGCTATGCTAATAATATAATATATTGTATGTACATATAGTTGTTCTGTGCCCTTCGGGGTGAGAAGGGTGGAATATAAATGTAGGAAATAAATGCAGTAAATAAATAATTTTAGACTTGGGCTCGGCCAAAGTCTGAAATGACTTGAAGTCACACAACAACAACAACAATCCTAATAAACTTGACTATCTCATTGGCCAGTAGCCGGCCCACACTTTCCATTGAAATCCTGATAGGTTTATGTTGGTTAAAATTGTTTTCATTTTTAAATATTGTATTGTTCTTTCGTTGTTGTTGTTGTTTCACTACAAATAAGACATGTGCAGTATGCATAGGAATTTGTATTTTTTTTTTCAAATGATAATTCGGCCCCTCAACAGTCTGAAGGATTGTGGACCGGCCCTCTGCTTCAAAAGTTTGAGGACCCCTGGCTTAGACTGACCTGGGAGTAGCTAAAAGAAGCATTGACTTCCTCTCCAGTGTGACATCGGTTCTGGGCCTTTTGTGTGCTTGGAAATTGTGGTGGCAGCCAGGGCAACTGGCCCCTGATTCGATATTGGTACTGTCCTGTCTCTGCAGAATGTTCTTCAGCTTATCCACAGGTCATATCAGAATCTATCATTTTAGCCCAAACCTGCCCTTGGCTTATAGATGAGATTGACTTATGTATAAGTACATACAGTAAGTTTCAGTACAGGTTGAATATTGCTTCTATGTAATTCTGAAATCCATACTGATCCATATGTGTGGCTGAGATAGTGACATATTTACTTTCTAATAGTTTAATGTATACAAATACAAATACATAAGCATTGTATAAAATTACCTTCAGGCTATGTGTATAAGGCTGTGGCACAGGCGTGAGAGCAAGCCAGCTGCAATTAACTGTAATGAATCACTCTGACCAGGAGGTCATGAGTTCGAGGCCCGCTCGGAGCCTATATTTGTTTGTCTTTGTTCTATGTTAAAAGGCATTGAATGTTTGCCTGTATGTGTAATGTGATCCGCCCTGAGTCCCCTTCGGGGTGAGAAGGGCAGAATATAAATGCTGTAAATAAATAAATAAATAAATAAATAAATAAGTGTGTATTAAACATAAAAGAATTTTGTATTTAGACTGCAAATACTGATATTCTAAAATTGGAAAGAATCCAAATCCAAAACACTTCTGTTCCCAAGCATTTTGGATAAGAGATTCTCAATATTTATATGACTTTGAAACTTAAATTATTGTCATTCTGATTTGATTTACCACCCTACATGTAGTATGAATGCACAGTAGAAGCCAGAATGACCAAGGTGACGTGACTTATGAGGAAAGATGGTAGACCACATTACATATAAAAGCCATAGCCTTGAGCGTGCAAGACCTGGGCAGGGTTGTTGATGACCAAGATTTTTAGAAATCTCTTGCTTATAGGTCTTCCATTAATCACTATCAACAACAAAATACCATAATCTCCATTCATTACCCTGCTGGAATATTATTTGTCTTATTCAGTGAATTTAGTGTTAACCTACTTGAGATTGTATGAAATATAATTCACAAAATTGTTCATTGTTTTCTTTAAGAAGAGGTTTTCTATCATAAGTTTATATGTGTGTGTTAGTTTTGTAATGAGTTGTTGATGAGCTGGCTTATTAGATATGTTTTCGTAGAACACTTTTCTTAGGGTATCAGGAGAAAGAAGCTGGATTTGCTTTTGCTTTCTTTTTGTATAGAGTAGATGAATTTCTTGTAATGCCAAATTGTCTCTTTTTGTTTTGTGTAAGCAGAGTCTGCTGGGATCTCATTGTAAAAATGTAATAGGAAAGTGTAATTGGAGAAAACTTCTTGCATCCTGGAATATTCATGTAGTGGTTGGTTATTTGTCCAGCAAAGTAAGGAGGGTGTTTTCTGATGGTTCTGTTGGCAGAAGATAGGCTAGAATTCTTTCTCACACTTGCAATTTTTGATCTGTGATTGTAGCTTAATAGTTTAAATCATTTTCACTATATGTCTATTTTTTAAATAAATAAAGAGTAGAATATTTTGTTTAAAACATTGTATATGTTCATCTTGCCTACTAATTTCAAGTACCAGATAAGAAATTATCTGCATAAATAAATATTGTTAAATTGCCTGATCATTTAAAAAAGGGGGAAAGTTAAAGAGTTTGTTGCCTTCTATTCAACTAATTCATTCATTTTTATACATCTCCTTTTTGATAAAAAAAAATTGTACCGTCACAATTATATTCAGTTTTAATTATAAACACTGGAATTTTTATAACTATTCTTTTGTTCAAATATATTATTATTAAAGTTTTTCCAGGGAAGTTTAAACATTTAAGTATCTCCACATCTGCTTAATCAATTGCATAAAGAAAACACAAATCAGAATCCTTTTTAAACATACAGTCAATTTTTAATTCATTTCCCAACACAGTTTTTTGGAAATATATAGATAGTCTACTCAAGCATATGTCTTAATGAAATCACATGAAATCAAGATTGATTAGCAAACTAGGCGTGTAAATGGCTATCAAGTCAGACGGTAGCAATCAAATGAAACTGTGCTGCTGACATTAATTTTCAGGGGTCAACAGAACAAAACTGCACGACATGATAGCTGATCTGGGCGATGATGAGCTGCCCCACATCCCTTCAGGAGTCATTAATCAGTCTAGGTCACCCTCTTCTAGAATGACTGATCATGAAGGTGCCAGAGCAGAGGAAGGTACAATACATTCACCTACTTACTTTGTTTTTGCAAGGTTTTATTTTAAAACCACAATTGCTGAATCCCACTGAACCTGATGGTAACACTAAGATGACATTTTTTTTCTTAGAAATTGGATCTGAAGAACACTGCCACTCTACATTCTACAGCTTTTGTCTTGTATGACAGAAATCAGTAGCCAGATCTGTTTTTAGATTAGATGTATAATCATAGAGAGCTTACTGGAGCTATACAGAGTAATTACAGGGACTGATCAGGACGTCATTTCCAGGTGGTGATGATGCCTTTTTTATGTTCTACTCATCATGGAATGGAGAAGACATTTAAAAAAAATTAAAAAGCTATTGTTGCCTAATGTTTTACTGTACTGTTGTTGAGCAGAACTACTTTGTTATCTGCTCACTATCTGAAAGAACATCACATTTTATCACCTGATATAATTCATATTAAAATGGTCTCTTGTAATTAATGGTCTCTTGCTAAGCAACAAATTTTACCAGTGTTGAATATCAATCCAAAATATATTCAGATTTTCCTTAAAACAAAAGACACCCTTTCTTAAAAAGAAATCTATTTTAAAAGTTGCCGGGGGGAGAGGGGTTGCCCCATGAGATATCTGATAGCAGTGCATACTGTTACTGTATATACTCCTTAAGTGGTAGTCCATAAAGTTCAAAATAAATCTATGAAGTGAAGATATTCATGTAAACTTTTCAACCTTAATCCATGTGTGCTTTCACCATGCTTTGTCCTTGATAATTCAGTATCCTTAGTACACAGACTCAGGCCCCAAAACCTAAGAGTCAGATGTTGCCAGTATTGTCTTGAATATGTACAGAACTACCTTCAAAGTGCTTTTTACTCTGAAGTATTTACTTTGCGAGACAGGATGTAGTGAGCTTTATTTATATAAAATCCAATATTTCAGTTCAGCTGGATGGATCTGATCTATATAGGAAATGAATTTATAATTTCATTTCTCTCACTAGAAGACTTCAGGCATCTTGTATTGAATGTTTTGTGTGAAAATAGTATTTTGTTTAACATAATATATTCCTTCCTCAGTTTAAAGATCAGCGTCATTTTTTCTTTTCTTTTTCTCCCTCCATTGTTGAATGTGAGTTTGATTTCATAAAGTTTATCTGATTTTATGTTTGTGTAAAAGTGGCAATACGTCTTACAAAATTTAGAAGATATAGGAGGCTAAAGATTTTACTAATGTTCTTGTTCTATGTGTTTCTACTAAACTAGTTAACCAGTGGGACACTACTTGCTCTAAGGATGGAATGTACATATTTTATAGAGTTCTATCGTAGGCTTGATTAATATATGCCAATCCTTGTGATATTATGTATAAGTAAGAGATTTTTAAGGATAAATTATTAGTTCCCCAACCCTCTAGCACAGCTTTTCTGGGAGTAAATTGAATGGCTTACATCAGTAGAATAATGAGAAGGTGATTTCCTTCCCCACAGTTCCCATGTCCTGCTAATATTCATTCTGAGGGTTTTCAGGAGCCTCTGAAATAAGTTAAGGGAGACAGTGTCCCCTTTTAGAAAGGGAAATCTCTGATGAAGATGAATTTCAATTTCAATGTGTTCCATAAAATAAATGCAAAAAGGAAAGTAGAATTACGCTTCAGGTAAGTGGATATAAATAAAAATCAAAATTACTTAGATGCCTATTTATTTCTTGCTTTCAATCCCTAATAATAAGATTAATATTCTAAATAAGCATGCATTATGGGCAGATAAATGAAAAATGTAAGGTATTTAGGATAAAGTTGCCATCAAAATATTTTGGGCAACAGTTCCCAACATCCCCAATTTCTCAGAATCTGCAGGCACTGTTTGGCAGTCAAAACTATAAAAGAGACTTTTATATTATATTGAATATTAAGCAGCGTTTATGCATACTTTTAGATAAATAACATTTTGTGCCTCATTCAACTTTAATTCTTTGTGATATCTTTATTGATTTTCATTTCCAAATCTTAATAAATTGTCTTTTGTGTTTTTCTTCTTCTTTTATAGCTGAGCCAATAACATTTCCATCTGGAGGGGGCAAGTCATTTATCATGGGTTCAGATGACGTATTATTAAGTGTACTGGGCCTTGGGGACCTTGCAGACTTGACAGTAGCAAATGACGCAGATTATAGTTATGATGTAAGTGAACTTCTATTTTAATTTAACAACAGTACATTTTTAGAATGTTCCGCATGTTTAGGATCAACAGCTTTGTACCATCAATCTGTTATGGCTTTAAATTACTTAAAATGTGGCCATGATTCAATAAGACTGGTTCTGTCGCTAAAACTAAGGATAGGCTATCCCCTACAGTTGCTTGTTTCAATGCACTCTGTGACTTGGAGGGACTCTGCAAGTATCATTTCCCAGCATCCTGATCTGCAGCACCACAAAAGCCCCTTGCTGCAGGCCCTGCCTTATTTAAGTGGTATGTTTTGTGGGTTTATGTTTGATCATCAGTAAGACTACTGGAGTTGCCTCCTCTTCATTTTTTTTCCAATGGGATTCACTGTTCAATTTAAAGTTGTGAATGGAAGACATCTTTCCTGTTTGTGGAAAGGTGGGTTTGAAATTAACTCACTGTTTCTTTTTAAGAACTTCCAGTTGTAAAATATTACTGGAAAGGGGGTTGTTAATGAGAATATTTACATTTTAATCAAATAATCACAAATACTAAGATGATTTAACATGAATATGAATAGAGTTTCATGTATTGTCATGCACAAAATTAGATGTTCTATGCTTCAGGTGTTGGTTCCCAATTCCTATCAGCTGTCATCTTTGACTATCTTGTCAAGGGCTGGAAGGAATTGCAGTACAACATCTGGAATAACATGATCCAGACATCTATAATTCCAGTCTCTCCTTTAATATTGGAAATCAGGGGAAATTAACATAGGCTATGGAGTATCATTAAGAAGAAAAAATATTATTTGCGTATAGGAAATCTTCTGAATGACAAAATCATACCTGATATACTGGATTATTTCCCAAAACCTTCACTGCAATTATAAATTGTAGAAATGTCTTCCTCCACAGGAAAAAAAAAAACACCGTAATGTAGATCTGGTTTGTAGAAGTTACCTGCCAGTAAGGGACCAAACGGGGGGAGTATATAGCTCTGTGCTTTTCTTATTTTTAACATTATGAACTTTTTATTTCAGTTGCCAGCCAATAAAGATGCCTTTCGGAAAACATGGAATCCTAAGTATACGCTACGCAGCCATTTTGATGGAGTGCGGGCATTAGCTTTTCATCCTGTAGAGCCTGTGCTGGTTACAGCCTCTGAGGACCATACTTTAAAACTTTGGAACTTGCAGAAAACAGTTCCTGCCAAAAAGCAAGTATATGCTTACATACATACCCTTAAAGAGCCTTATATATATATGGTACATATGGTACAGTAGAGTCTCACTTATCCAACATAAACAGGCCAGCAGAATGTTGGATAAGCGAATATGTTGGATAATAAGGAGGCATTAAGGAAAAGCCTATTAAACATCAAATTAGGTTATGATTTTACAAATGAAGCACCAAAACATCATGTTAGACAACAAATTTGGCAGAAAAAGTAGTTCAATATGCAGTAATGCTATGTAGTAATTACTGTATTTACGAATTTAGCACCAAAATATCACCACATATTGAAAACATTGTCTACAAAAATGCGTTGGATAATCCAGAACGTTGGATAAGCGAGTGTTGGATAAGTGAGACTCTACTGTATATTTATTATTTTTCTCTATTATTGATATTGTTACATTTATTTTACTCTATTTTTATTATTATTAATACATTTATTATTTTACTCTATTATTACATTTATTATTTCACTGTATTTATTATTATTATTATTATTATTATTATTATTATTATTATTATATGTATTATTTCACTATTATTATTAAAAGGATACATAAGCACATTTTGTTATATTGTATTGTTCTGGGCATGGCCCCATGTAAGCCGCCCCGAGTCCCCGTTGGGGAGATGGTGGCGGGATATAAATAAAGTTTATTATTTATTATTATTATATTCTGGAATCTTTGCCGTTTAATGTTTAGCAAGATTGTGCTCAAACATTGCTTATGGTGTCTTTCTTTCAGGAGTGCCTCTTTAGATGTGGAACCTATCTACACATTTAGAGCCCATATGTAAGTATATTAATATATTTTAATCTTCTCCCATAATCTTGCTCAGGTGATGCAAGGGAAGTGATGATGCAGAATATTTTGATTTAATACTTTCAATTCTAGGTTCCCATGCTTGCTTCTGATTTATTTTGTTTGTTTTTAAATTTTATGGGGAAACATTTTTGGATGGCATATAGAAACCATAGAGATACTTTTGGTTCCTCACATGCCAGAAGATGATACAGGAGTCCAAAGTTCTTTTTTTATTTTAACTATGGGTTCCTTCTCCTGTCACACAGTTATTCATTTTTGTTCCCGCCCAACAATATGTTTCCCCTTCAATCAAAGATCTTTCAATTAAGCAAGGAAAACTAGAAAGTAAAAAATACAGTATATACTGGAAAAAAGGAAGAGATCCTATGAAGAATCTAGAACTGCTCACATGTATGTGTCAACAGAAAGGTTAATAACTGGAGCGGCGTACAGGGAGCGTACCACTCCTCTGTTACGCCAGCTCCACTGGCTGCCGATTAGCTACCGAGCACAATTCAAGGTGCTGGCGTTAGCCTATAAAGCTCTAAATGATTCTGGCCCAGCTTATCTGTCCGAACGTGTCTCCCGCCATGACCCACCTCGAAGCTTAAGATCGTCAGGTGAGGCCCTGCTCGCGGTCCCGTCAGCCTCACAGGTGCAGCTGGCGGGGACGAGAGACAGGGCCTTTTCAGTAGTGGCTCCCCGCCTATGGAACGCCCTCCCCAGTGAAATCAGGCAGGCTCCCTCCCTCCTATCTTTCCGTAGGAAAGTCAAAACTTGGTTGTGGGGCCAGGCTTTCGAATAACAATTAGCAGCACTAATTACTATTATGTACGCTGGAACTCAATTGACAGACCCAGTCTTTTAGATTCGAACATGCCCATCTGTATTTTATAAGTGTTTTTATGAATGTCTGATGTAATTTAATAACTTTTTAATTGATCTACAATGTATTGTACTATTGATATATGCATTTTATTGTAAACCACCCTGAGTCCCCTATTGAGTGAGAAGAGCGGGATATAAATATTGTAATAAATAAATAAATAAATAAATAAACACTTGAGATTAAGAAATGACCACAAAATAGCAAGTTTTTGGAAGCATTAATGAGGCAACATTAAAAACAATATTTATTTCAACATGCAACAGTTATTCAGAGGATTCTGTATCAATGCCACTGAAACAATTAAAATGCAAAACAAAACAAAGAACCAGACAGACCCTGGTATACTGTATGTTTTCCCATTGATAATAATAATATAAGAGAGTACTTATGAAGATATGTTTGGAGAAAGCCACATATAGTGCTAGTAGCACCATATTGGCCAAGACACCTTTAATGTCCACTGCTGTTGCAGAAATCAAGCTAATAAGAGAATGACTCAGGTAAATGACACACAGAAGTGTTGTTTGTCTTTTTCAAGACATCAAAACTATTGATTTCCAGTTCAATGCAGTTAATGTACATTTTGAAACTGGATTATATGGCAGCCACACACAGCACAGGCAGCCTTCAAGCAACAGTCCTGCAATCAGTATTGTAGTGGGAGACAGCCATGCCTTGCTGATAAACAAGTCTTGAGCCTATTCCTTTAATACGTTGATTACTTCTTCATGGCACCCAGAGAATGAGAGGTCTTTACTTACTATGAAGATTCATTGTTATAAATAGCCTGGGGGAGCAATCCACTCAATCTCACATTGTGGCTGTAATAAAATGGGATAAATAAAACAAGATTAAATAGAAAAAGGAATACAGTAGAGTCTCACTTATCCAACATAAATGGGTCGGCAGAATGTTGGATAAGCGAATATGTTGGATAATAAGGAGGCATTAAAGAAAAGCCTATTAAATATCAAATTAGGTTATGATTTTACAAATGAAGCACCAAAACATAATGTTAGACAACAAATTTGGCAGAAAAAGTAGTTCAATACGCAGTAATGCTATGTAGTAATTACTGTATTTATGAATTTAGCACCAAAATATCACGATATATTGAAAACATTGACTACAAAAATGCATTGGATAATCCAGAACGTTGGATAAGTGAGACTCTACTGTATATAAATTACAATAAAAATATGGCATTGTAAATAGGGCCACACATAGATTGATGTTAAGGGAGAAGGAACTAACGATTAAAACAGGAGAATTTGGGACTCCTGCAACATATTCTGGCACTTGGCAATTACTAACCCAAAATACTCTGGGCCATCCAAGAATTAACATTCATAATAAGTACCAACTCTTCAATTGGTCAAAATTTTTATAACTTTTCAACACAGTTTTGTGAAAACTATATCATATTTGCTATACAGAAAACTTAATGCCTGTATGAATGTTGGACCAATTAACACAAAAGTCTATATATATGTAATGAGAAGCATGGTAGGACCTTTAAAAAAAGGTTTATATCAGAATATTAAATTATACATAAGTACCATCTTCATGTTAAACTAACTGCAAATAGGTTCACTTCTGTCAAAGTATGATTTTTTTAATTTTAAAAGTAAGGTATTTAGTAACTTTTATAGTTATAAAGTTGACTTTATAACTTGACTTTATAAAGTTATGACTTCTGGTGTTATTTTTTCTTTACATTATAATGTCATTGCTTTTGTGTTTTAAAACAGTGGACCTGTATTGTCCTTGGCAATTAGTTGTAATGGAGAACAATGTTTTAGTGGCGGCATTGATGCAACTATACAGTGGTGGAACATGCCTAGTCCTAATGTGGATCCTTATGATACATATGGTAAGCATAGTCTTGGCTTGTTGTAATATACGTCAATCCAAATAGTTTAACCTTGAATGGGCAGTAAAAATCTATGTTTTTATAGCCTTTTAGATGCAGGAGAGATCTTTATTTACTCAGGAAATGAACTATAATTCTACTGCTACCTTGCTTCCTTGTTATTTAAAGGCCTCTCTTGAATTTACAACAGTTGGATGAGGAGGTGTATCAAAGCCTCTTCCACAAAAGGTGAAAAAATGTTATACAATAAGGATATGAAAATAATTTGAGGGGAGGAATGGGATGGGTGCCACACTTTTACCTCCTAGGTTAACCATGGTCAGATAAAAGCTTTCTCTTCATTCACGTAGTCGTTTCTGACTCTTTGTGACCTCATGGACCAATCCACACCAGAGCTTTATCATGCTATAAACAGATTGATGTTTATTCAAAGTATTGGAACGTTTTGGCTTGTTGCTAATTTTGTCATGATAACTCTTAGCAATAATAAATACACTTAAGACCAACTGACCTTTTCACCCTTCTTTTTGTTCCTTTGCAGAGCCAAACGTTTTAGCTGGCACATTAATTGGTCACACAGATGCTGTTTGGGGTCTTGCATACAGTGGGATCAAGAATCACTTATTATCTTGCTCAGCAGATGGCAGCATTAGGTTGTGGAGTCCGCCTGAAAAAGTGCCCTGCATTTGCACTTACAACGGAAATAGGGGTGAGACAAATGTTAACATAGTTATTTTTGAAAGTTTTATTCAAAGGATAGGAATCACCCAGTAAAAATAGATAAACAATAGATATAGTATGATTGCCAGAATAAAATCATTTCAACTATGTGTTAAAAGGAGTGAGTGAGGGTTCCATAAATTATGCAAGGAAGGGAAGATGTTTCACAGGCAGGCTGCGCACAGCCACAGAAAAAGGAAACATATTCTGTGTTTGGTGTATGTTTTTTATAATGGTGTATTTCAAACTATCAGTTTTTGTATGTATTGTATGTTTACATGGTTTGACTTTGTGTAACCTGCCTCAAGCCATAAGGAGAGGCGGGTAACAAAGATTTCAAGAGATGGGCAAACTGTTATGGAAGAAGGTTGTTCTTTAGATATCTAGGTCTCAAGCTTGGATAACCATTTTGAAAACCTTAAAATAAGACAGAATGTGATTATTTAATTAATATAAGTAAAAATAACAACATAAAATGCAAACTTTAGTAAAGCAACAGTAAGTACTGTTACTAAAATATATTATGAAATCATATTTCAGCAAAATGTTCTGATGTTCCCAGCTCAGAATATCTGAACAGTTTCATCAAAAGGTCAGAAAGACCTGCTGAAGAGTGATAATAATAATAATAATAATAAAACTTTATTTATACCCCGCCACCATCTCCCCAACGGGGACTCGGGGCGGCTTACATGGGGCCATGCCCAGAACAGTACAATATAGCAAAATATAAAACAACATATCACAATACAATTAAACAATACAATAAATAATCATATACACTGCAACACAATATATATATATATATATATATATATATATATATATATATATATAAAACACATAACAGGGCGGGCCGCATGAGACACTTAATTAAAACTTGGGGTGAGAAAAGGATAAGAATACAATCACGGAGACCAGGGACATAAGATAAAAACAATCTAGAGGGTAGATGATGGGGGAGTAACAAAAGAAGTGTGTAATAGTTACTCTCCGAAAGCACATCGGAAAAGCCAGGTTTTTAAATCTTTCCTGAAGGCTAAAAGAGTGGGGGCTTGCCTAATTTCGATGGGCAGTGAGTTCCATAAACGGGGGGCCACAGCAGAAAAGGCCCTCTCCCTTGTTCCCACCAGGCGGGTCTGGGATACAGGCAGTGGCGACAGGAGGGCCTCCCCTGATGATCGAAGAGATCGGGCAGGTTTATGGTAGGAGATACGGTCACGAAGGTAGGTGGGTCCCAAACCGTTTAGGAATTTATAAATGATGGTCTGCACCTTGAATTGGGATCGGAAAGTGAACGGCAGCCAGTGGAGCTCCTTAAACAGGGGAGTAGATCTCTCCCTGTAACTCGCCCCCGTTATTAATCTGGCAGCCGAGCGTTGGACCAGTTGTAATTTCCGAGCCGTCTTCAAGGGAAGCCCCACGTAGAGCGCATTACAGTAGTCCAGTCTAGAGGTAACTAGGGCATGGACCACCGTGGTCAAATCAGACTTCACGAGGTATGGTCGCAGTTGGCGCACAAGTTTGAGTTGTGTGAAAGCCCTCCCGGCCACCGCCGACACCTAAGCCTCAAGCGTCAACGCTGAATCCAGGAGGACCCCCCAAACTGCGGACCTGTGATTTCAGGGGGAGTGCAACCCCGTCCAGCACAGGTTGCCACCCAATACCCCGATCAGTCGAGCGACTGACCAGGAGAGCCTCTGTCTTGTCAGGATTGATCCTCAGCTTGTTCCTCCTCATCCAGTCTGCCACAGCGGCCAGGCACTGGTTCAGCATCCGAGGGGCTTCCTTGGATTCAGATGGAAACGAGTAGTGGATTTGCGTGTCATCTGCGTAGAGATGGCAACGCCCTCCAAAACTCCGGATGACCTCTCTCAGTGGTTTCATGTAGATGTTAAATAGCATGGGGGATAGGATAGACCCTTGCGGGACCCCACAGGTCAATGGCCAGGGGTCCGAGCAGGTATCCCCCAGCTTCACCATCTGGGAACGGCCCTCCAGGAAGGACTGGAGCCACTGCAGAACTGTGCCACCGAGCCCCATCCCAGAGAGCCTCCCCAGAAGGATACCATGGTCGATGGTATCGAAAGCCGCAGAGATGTCCAGGAGAACCAGCAGGGTCACACTCCCCCTGTCCAGCTCCCTGCGGAGGTCATCCACCAAGGCGACCAAAGCCGTCTCAGTACTGTGCCCAGGCCTGAAACCAGACTGTGAGCGGTCCAGAAAATCAGTGTCATCGAGGAACTCCTGGAGCTGCGTGGCAACCACCCGCTCCAGAACCTTGCCCAAAAATGGGAGGTTGGAAATTGGTCTGTAGCTGCTACATACAGATGGGTCTAAGGAGGTCTTTTTTAATAGCGGTTTTACCACCGCCTGCTTAAAGCAGGATGGAACTGACCCCTGGACCAGGGAGGCATTTATAATAGCCATAAACCAACCCAACAACCCATCTTTGGCTAGCTTAACCAGCCAAGATGGGCAAGGATCCAGAGCGCAAGTGGTCACCCTCACAGACCCAAGAATCCCCTCCACGTCATCAGGAAGAACAAGCCGGAAAGAATCCCATAAGATCGAACAGACAGGTACCTCGGTTACCTCCGCTGGAACTACAGTTAAGCTGGAGTCCAACTCATGACGTATCTGAGCAACTTTGCCTGCAAAATGGTGCGCGAAATCGCTGCACCGAGTTGCCAAGTCATCAGGAAGCCCCTGGGTCTCAGGAGGCCGCAGGAGCTCCCCAACAACTCGGAACAACTCCGATGGCCTGTTGGCTGCAGACGCTATGCGGGCAGTCGTGAAAACTTTCCTGGCTGCTCGCAGAGCCACGGAGTAAGCCTTAATAGCGGCTTTAGCCCGTGCTTGGTCAGACACATCCTGAGATTTCCTCCAGATGCACTCTAGTCCCCTCCTCGCACGCTTCATCACAGCCAGCTCCTCAGTGAACCAAGGAGTCGACGTGACTCTACGCAGCGAAAGGGGACGTTCGGGAGCGATCGTGTCAAGTGCCCTTGCCAACTCGCTGTTATAACGATCAGCCAGGACATCGACAGGATCGCCAGTCTCCAGAACAGGAAGATCCCCAAGAGACCTCAGAAGTCCATCCGGATCCATCAGCCTCCTGGGGTGGACCATCTTAATGGGTCCACCACCCCTGCGGAGGTTAAAGCCACGGCGAAACTTAAACAGATCAGATACCTCATATACCACAATAACAACAACAGCAGCAACATTTTTGTATTTCTTACTCGCCTTTCCTCATGGCTCGAGGTGGGGCACAACACAGTTAAAACACATCACCATAAAATACATGCCATATATCAGAATGCAGCCAGCATAGCTGATAAGGACCTTATTCAGGTCACTGCTGTCCAAATATTGGCCATTATGAGGATCTGGAGATAGGCTGGTGCATACTGGAATAGACATGCTGAGAAGTACTTGTTCAGTACTTGTTCATTACTTGTTCAGTAATCCTTTTAGGGCTTTTAAAAAGACTCAGAAGCAAGTATAGCTATATGCCAGTATAGGTTTATGTGTGTGTGTGTGTGTGTGTGTGTGTAATTAAATCTATACCATTCTGAACATCCAAACCATCTCCAATAGTCATCCACAGAGGATGTATTACATTAATCTAGAAATAAGGTTACTGTGGTGTTTGTCAGTCCTACCAGGCTGTTTCAGTTTATCTGCAAATACTAGTAAATTTGCTGTTTAAAGGTTTTATGAAATAATGGATGAATGCTCTGATCAGAACATATGTTCTTTATTTCCTGTCTATTCTAGAATATGGAATCCCCACATCCGTTGACTTTATAGGTTGTGATCCAGCACATATGGTGACCTCATTTAGCACTGGTAGCACTGTCATCTATGATTTGGAAACATCCCAGTCACTAGTAATGCTTTCTTCACAGACTGATTCTGGTAAGATCAAAAGGATCTACAATGTTTGACCCACCTTTGAGTTGAATCTTAGTCTTGCAAAGAATTTTCAACAAGGCTGCATAAATATCAAATTGTAGCCTAAATATAAGAAAATATTCATCTTCAAATGGCCTTTTATGTCAGAGTGTGTGTGTATTTCATTGGGAACTTTATCTGAACTAGTTTAATGTTGTCACGGTGTTGGTCTGTTCTGGATCAGATTTTCTTCACAGTATTATGTAGTTTCATTTGAAAGCATTGAATTTGGTTCTGGAAAACCTGGTTTTTTGCTCAGCTGTGAACTCACTGGGTGGCCTTGGAAATATCTGTATCTCAGCAGGAATTCCGTGTGTTAAAGATGGAGTAGTAAAATAAACCATTTGAAAATTTTACAGTGAAGCAAAGCAAGAGAAAGAGAGCAGTATTTGAAGTCCTTGATGTGTTGTTTTAGGCAGGTTCACGTGATGTTTCCACTATGGCACTAGTGCTGTAGCACCTGTATGGTGAAATGTCTTCTTCCTCAATTCCCTTTTGCAGTGATTGAGGATTTTAGGGCAACTAGTGGACTACAGTGGGATTCACAGATGGCCCCCTGCTTGAATTCCTCTGTTCTGCCAGCAAAAATCCAGCATTGTACTCTTTCCCAATTTCCTTAAAGAAAGGAGATGCAGCATTTGTCTTCTGGAGGACTTCTGTTTTTAATACGTTGATTTATGTTACTAAATATTACAATACTTTGCTTTCCTTGGCCATATGTTTTTCATTGGCTCAAACCACAAAACTCATTGCTAAAATATTCTGTGAACCCTGCAATATTAGAACCCTAAAAAATCAGCCAAAGGAATCATTTGAAGATATTATTTATTTGAAGCTCAGTGTTGAAGTAATAATAATGACTGAAAATGTAATGGTAAATCATGGTCTGTTCCTGGGCTTATTGGTCATCCTTCTCTTTTGTGCATGAAGGAAGGAAATTGAAAGTTTCCATTTCTTTTCAAATTAAGTATTCTCCCCTAAAGCTACAATTGGAAGATTTCTGACTCTTTCCCATATGCACAAAGGAAGGAAAGGATAAGAACTCGCCATGAAATATCTCATTCTCATAGCAGTGAGCTTCATTTGTCAAATATCTTTGAAATGAGCCAGTTTGGTTGAAAGTCAGTTCAGCCTTTGTATGTAACTCTAATAAAAAAATTTCATCTTATGCTAGCTAGTTTGGTAGTCTTTCAGTCATTCTTCACTGTTTCCAGGATTAAGAATGTATGTTTCAATTTTGTTATCAGTTGGAAAAGTTGCCTTCCGTAGCTGATTATTGTCCCTATTTTATTTTCAGGTTTACAGGTAAACAATCACATTAACAGGGTAGTGAGTCATCCAACACTCCCTGTAACTATAACAGCTCATGAAGATAGACACATCAAGTTTTTTGACAATAAAACGGGTAAGAAAATGAAAATGTGTTTTCTTAGTCCCCCTGTTTTCCTTCATTTCCCGTATGACACTGTCATATTTCATCCTCTGTGGCTAGTCTGGGAATTGTTTTCAAGGGGTTATTGGCATAGTTTTTGTTTTTGGTACTTGTGTTTATCAGATGTTATGTTTAGACCTCCTGGCCTGGTCTGTCCACTTGGTAGGTATCTCAACAAGGCATCCGAAAGGAAGTGGAAAACTGAAAAGACAACCTAAAAACCATTTAATGAACTAGCTCTTTATAATACTTATGATGGACAAAGCAAAAATTTTTATTAGTCCTGCTTGTGAGCTTTATGGAAACATGTTGAAAATGAAAGTAGATGTTACTTAGTGTGACCCAACGAGAGATTCCTTTGGTTTTTATGGCGTGTCTGTCACCTATTGCTTTGAATCTCATCTGCAAAAGTATGCATTGTTGATACATTTTCTTCATTTGCCATTAGGTAAAATGATCCATTCTATGGTCGCTCACTTGGATGCTGTCACAAGTTTAGCTGTGGATCCTAATGGAATCTACTTGATGTCTGGAAGTAAGTTAACAATCACTTGTATTGCTTTCAGATTTTGTTATAGTACACTTCTGTTAAGACTGAAAGTCTAATTCTGTTTCCCCCTTCATTCAGGTCATGACTGTTCTATTAGATTATGGAATTTGGACAGCAAAACATGTGTGCAAGAAATCACAGCCCATAGGAAAAAGTTGGACGAATCAATTTATGATGTAGCTTTTCATCCATCAAAAGCATATATTGCCAGTGCAGGGGCCGATGCCCTTGCCAAAGTATTTGTGTGACATGAGAAAGCAGACCTGTGCTCTGTATAGCAGGTTTGCCTGGGCACGGAGTGGGAATGTGTCACTGCCATTATGGAAAAGGTTATTGATGCGACACTACATGTGACCAGCCTCTGCAGGGACTGTGTGTGGGGCAGGTGTAAATTGGTCAAATCACGATCTCGTGAGAAACATTGGGCTGATTCATTTAACTGTAATTACTGTATCTTTTGGGGGGAAAGCAAACCAGTATTTGTAGCCTTGACTGGATATGAACTGAGCGTTTGTCTGTTCTTTAGATGTGTCTTTCAACAAACGTGGAGTCAGATCTTATTAAAGACTTTTTATTTTGGACTCTGTGTGCTGCCTTAGGGTTAGGAATGTGGTGCTCTTGTTGGGGGGGGGGAAAGGGGAAGTGAGCTCCAAGAGTAGCTTTCTTTGCATCTCTTAGTATCTTCTGTCTATCATTTAAATGCCACAGATTCCCGTTTTAAGCTTTTATTTTGCTTTGAAAGAAAAAGGAATTAACTTAAAAATATTTAGCATTAGTTGCACAAAATATTTGGATAAAATTCTAGTTTTTATATGTCTTTTATATATTTAGCCTGTCACAGCAGTGCTTCAAGATTGTATGGATGATCGTTTTTTTCTGCATTATAGTACCCTAAACCACAGAGATCTCGCTGCCCTGTAATCCACACAGTTCCTTTTGTTGCCTAACAAAGCTCAGCTTAGTCCTTTCATCAGGATGATAATTCATCACATTTGAATTACTGGCTCCCCAAAGGACTGTAGAGAAGTGCAAAAAAAGAAACACAAAGGAACTAAGCACCCCCAGCTTTTCCAATGAACATTTAAAATTAATCTTGGCATCCTATCACTATGTGATATTTTGTACATCTTACTGTATTTACGAGATTATTTATCAAGGATTACCCATCTGGCTAATAGCCTATTATTTATTTCACTTTTTGTTGGACTTTATATTCTTTTTATGTAGCGTGTTAAGGGGCCCTTGTATATCTATTATGGCACTCTTTGAACAGTCTAAAATAGACTAAAAATGGGACAAAGGAATAGTTTTTAAAGTTACAAGACATACTTGTTTTCAGGAGTAAACTTGGTTCCAGAAAGTAATTTCAGGACTTTTGGAGTGAAAATGTTTTTCTTTGCGGTTCAAATAGAATGAGAAAGTAGTTGAATCAAGAATCAGAAATTGACTGTGTTTGGAACGGTTTTTCCCTGCGCTTTGATTTGGGTTTTTTTTTTCAGATGTGCTTCAATTTATGGTGTAACTAAAAGATTTCGTTTGTGTAACTGCATGATTAAGACAATAAAGTATTTTTTCTAGTCTTCCACAAAAACTTTCTGATCAGTTTGCGAGTTTTGATGAGTTTTGTAAGTTTTCTGTTTTACAAACTATGAATCAGCAAATTTTTAAGATTGTACAACATAGCAAAAGTACAGCTGTTTAAAAATGTATATAAAATGCATATAATAAATACTAAATGGTGTACCTGTATGATACTGTTGGTTATATTTTGTGTTGCAAAGTTTTAAAAGTGTCATTTTCTTCACAGATAACGCAATTAGAAAATGAAGATTTAAATTGGTAAAAACAATATGACACATTTAAAATAAACTGCATTGCTGTGATTTCATAAATATTTGACAGGACCACTTTGTTATAAGAACTTGTTTCAAGAAAATGCCACATTTCCCTCCTTTGTAATTGATGGCATATCTATCTATCTCAGGAAACATTGGCAAGGCAGTTTGTGGTTAATTATCCAGTGGTTTCAGATTCAGTTTGATAGCATAATCTTATACATCAGAAGTAAGCCTGGTTGTTTTCAATGAAGCCTACTGTCAGGTAAGTATGTATAGGATTGCAGCCTTAAATGCTATTGGGTTGTTTAGTCATAAGAAAACGGAAATCATGATGTCTTTACACTAAAAAGTGGATGAAGTTGTACTTTGCAGTGTAAGGCTTTGTAATTGATAGAAAATGATGGCCTCTAATTGATTTTTGCACAGAGTTTATGGAATTCATGCATATTGTTTATTTTGTGATTCAGCATTTTTATCCTATGAGTCATTTCTACAAATGTCCCAATTATTTCAGGAGAAATTTCAGTACAAACTAAGAATGAAATGTTTCTTGAAATCCTAGCATAGTGACTAATTGAGTGCATAACTGGATCTTGGAAGATGTTCTTATAAAGAGTGGCAATTGTTACTATGTTTTAAATTTGGATGAGCAAAGGGAATGTATCTCAGAACAAATGGGGAGAAAATCCAAAAGGTAGTAATGTATCCACGACAGAGTAATGTAACCATATATTGCGTAACTGTTTTTAAAAGCAGCATTGCTTACAATGTGATGCATATTGTAAATAAAAGGAAATATGCCACACTTGACTACTGAGATCACCGTGAGGCTTTTAAGAAAGTGTGTGAGTGTGTAGGGTTTTTTTTTTTAAAGAAGCTTTTGCTGATTCTTGAGTTTGTCCCTGTTAAAGGCATTAAGTAACAAAAAGGCAAGAGTGTTTTTTAAATTTTACTGGAAATAATTTCATAATAACCTTTTCTTAATACAAACATTGTTTTGGCAGCTTTTTCAGACTGCTGCATTCTAATGCTTAATTGAAATGTGACTCTTTAATAAACATTGCCAAATATAAACTTCGTTTTTCTTTTAAATTGTACTAAAGTGGATAAATGTTTGTTTTTTAAAGGTCTTGTTTATTTCTAGCTTTTTCAACCGTTGTATCCTTTCTCCTGAAGGTACCTGAGTAAATGGGTAAAGCTTAATAGGTTGAATGTAAACATATCCTTGAGCATTTCATTAAATATAAGAGGTGATTTCTACCAGTTCTCTCCTTGTTTCCCTCTCATCACCAACAGTCTGCTCCATGGAGATGTTCCAGAACTTTGTTAAAAGTGTGGAGAAGAAAGGGAGAATTGGTGAAATCATGAAAAACCCCTTATCACTTGTTAGTAAAGACATCTGCTAGGTCAAAATTCTTCCACAAATAGCAGAGGAACCATTGGATAAAACCCTGATGAAAAATGTGTGCAGTAAAATAACCTCATCATTGCATCCTGACAAATAATGTTAAAAGTATTGGGGGGGGGGGGGGGTACCATTTCCTTAACTATAAGTTTCATTCTGTCCACCAGTGGATAAAAACTGATGGAGAAGAGGATTAAACTGTGGTGATAACTCTAAAAATAAAATGCTTGAAGGCAACAGATTTCCTATACAGTGTGACATGTCACCTAAAATAGGTGGACAAAGTGCAGGATTTTTTGAATTCTTTCACCATGATGTTTCACCTGTAAGGGTCATTTATGCTGTCTATAGTAAAAATAACAACAATAATACTGTTTATTTATTGCCCACCTCTTCTTTTGACTCGAGGTGGAGCACAACCTAGTCAAAGACATCTGTAAAATCACATATTAAAACATCGTTATAATGCAACCATAAAAGCAAATATTAAAACATACACAATGCCTGAGACAAAAGTTAAAACATAAACATACAATGTGATTTAAAAGTCATAGTTAAAGCTGACTGGGCAGACCTGCTGGAAGAGATAGGATTTCAGTTGTGTTTTAAATTCCGACAGTTCATTTAGCTGTCAAAGCTCTTCCGGTAGGTCATTCCACAGTTCTGGGGCGGCTAATGAAAAGGTCCTCTGGTGATGGTCGCAAGTCAGGTTCTGGCAGGCTGGAATAGTGGCCCCCTAGAGGATTTAAGTGTCCTAAAGGGTGGATTGTGCAGAAGAAGGTGATCCTGTAGGTAACCTGGACCTTGCTTTAAGGGTCAAAACCAACACTTGGTTTAATTGCCTATTTCCCACCATTCCCTACTCTTTGGACTTGTTTTAAATTCATGTGTTTTTTTTTAAAAAAACTAGATGTCCCTCAAATAGAGTGGGGTAAAAATGGAACTAAAGGGATAAAGTTGGAACGTTCTTCACAATATTCTTCCCCTCAAAATATATCACTCTTACTGACTCTACAACATTATAAGATGAAGAGCCCAGATGCAGAAGATACAGGTAGAGTTCCTTTGTTTGCTGCTGAAGCCTATATTGCTGTGCACTAAGCATGGAATGCAGACGCAGACTGCAGCCAGGAAATCAGAAGATGTTTACTTCTTGGGAGCAGAGCAATGGCCAACCTCGATAAATAGTGAAAAGCAGAGACATCACACTGGCAACGAAGGTCCACATAGTTAAAGCAATGGTATTCCCCATAGTAACCTATGGATGTGAGAGCTGGACCATAAGGAAGGCTGAGGAAGGTAGATGCTTTTGAACTTTGGTGTTGGAGGAAAATCCTGAGTGCCTTGGACCGCAAGAAGATCCAACCAGTCCATCCTCCAAGAAATAATGCCTGGCTGCTCACTGGAGGGAAGGATATTGGAGGCAAAGATGAAGTATTTTGGCCACATCATGAGAAGACAGGAAAGCTTGGAAAAGATCATGATGCTGGGGAAAATGGAAGGAAAAAGGAAGAGGGGCCGACCAAGGGCAAGATGGATGAATGGTATCCTTGAAGTGACTGGCTTGACCTTGAAGGAACTGGGGGTGGTGACGGCCGACAGGGAGCTCTGTTGTGGACTGGTCCATGAGGTCATGAAGAATCGAAGACTACTGAACATACACACACACAAGCATGGAGACGTTTTTTTTCCTGTTATGGATGGATTTAAAGCAAGGTCATGCCTTTTAAGCAATAGATGAATTGGTCTTAACAACAGGAATATGTAAGCTGTTTAGGGAATTACCTAAATAATGTATCCAGGTGGTACAGGCATACCTCAGCAAAGTAGCTTCTTTGACAGAAACTTTGTTTCCAGAGGTAGAAATAACATGCAAAGAATAAGGTTCCTATTCCACTAAAAGAAGAATGCTTAGTTTCACCAAACATCTACATATGAAATAGAAATAACCAGGTCAGGTAAGCCTTTCATAATTCAACATTCTGTTACTATTACATATCATTAAGTTTTTTTTCAAAATACATCTTGGGTGATTTTTTTCTTGTTTTCTCACAACAGCCTCCACTTTTCTTAAGATTTCCGTTTTGTAGTGAAATTTATAGACCTGTGTTTTTTAAACATGTTGATGGTATCAGACTGGTCTTCAAACAAAATAGTCACTTAACCCTGTAGCTGGGTCATTCACCACTCCCCCAAAGCAAAATAAAACCCTTGAACTGACAACATAATTCCAACAATACACCAGCAAGGTATATGAAAGCACCTGTATCTAATGAAAGATCAAAAGCCTGGAAGATTTCTACATAAAGCATCAAAGACTGATCACAAACACAGGAAACGGGGGGCCTCAAAATGTCTCCCACCTCTCGAGGCAGAGCAGAACTGGGTAGCTCAAATGAAAGCATCTTCAAAACAGTTACAGCAAATCAGAGTACTTTTTCAAGAAGTAAATCAAAATCATGCAGTAGGCCATAGCCATTTCTTAAGACTATATAAGCAATATCTTCATATAATTTCCATTGTGTGTGGGCAGTTGTCCGAGCTAGGTTTTCACAGTAGTAAAGGCCTGCTCCACTGCTCATGTCCGCTAGATAAAATAATGTGTTTTTTTTTCTTACCATGTTTGTCAAGGATATTGCAGCAGGCAAAACGGAATTAACACCTTTGCTGCTACTCGCATTTGCTGGACTTCCTTGGTTGAAGTTGTCTCCACTGATTGACCTGTTCGATGTTATCAGATATGATCTTCGTGTCAGGCCATGGTATACATTACCAGATTTGCTGTCAGACCATCTGCCCACTAAGAGGACTTAATGCAGGTGAGAGTGGAGGGACCCTCACTTTGAACAACAATGTCATTAATATATGCAATGGCATTTTCATCTACAGGGCAAAGACTCAATCTGTGATAGAATGTTATGTGAGTTTTCTTTGGGTTGAAAAAGTATCAGAAAACTGAACAGGAGCTGCTGTGTGTTCCCTCTGCTTCTTACATACATATCTTGTCATAACATGGCAACAAGCTAATGAAATCATGTATTATAATTGACATTGTATATATCTTGACATTCCTTACCAGTCCCAGGATATTTGTACTAAACAAAAATGTGCAGGCTGAAATGAATACTAGGAATACTTTGACCTCTTGAAGTGCTCTTCCCTGATATTGTCTCCGGCATTGAACAAGAGAGAATATTTTACCAGTGGTACAATTTAAGGAAACGGTTTAGAATTGTTTGGTGCAGATGACACCAAATTAGGAGGGATAGCTAATACTCCAGAAGACATGAGCAGAATTCAAAACCATCTTAACAGATTAGAGAGTTGGGCCAAAACTAACAAAATGAATTTTAATAAGGACAAATGTAAGATACTACACTTAGGCAGAAAAAATGAAATGCAAAGATACAAAATGGGTGATGCCTGGCTCAACAACAGTCCATGTGTTGACTTTGTGGTCAACAAGTTGAACATGAGCCAACAGTGCAATGTAGCAGCTAAAAAAGACAATGGGATTTTGGGATGTATGGAAAGGAGTAGTGCCTAGATCAGTGGTTCTCAACCTCTCGGTTCCCAGATGTTTTGGCCTTCAGCTCCCAGAAATCCTAACTGGTAAACTGGCTGGAGTTTCTGGGAGTTGTAGGTCACCTGGGGACCCACATGTTGAGAACCACTGGTCTAGATTCATAAGGGAAGTAATTATGCCTTTCTATTCGGCTTTGGTTAAATCTCACCTGGAATCCTGTGCCCAATTCTGGGCACCACAGTTCAAGAGAGATATTGACAAATTGGAAGGTGTCCAGAGAAGGGCAAACAAAATGATCAAGGGTCTGGAGAACAAGCCCTATGAGGAGCGGCTTAAATAGCTGGGTATGTTTAGCCTGCAGAAAAGAAGGTTGAGAGGAGACATGATGACCACGTATAAATATGTGAGGAGAAGCCATAGGGAGGAGGGAGCAAGCTTGTTTTCTGCTGCCTTGGAGACTAGGATGCGTAACAATGGCTTCAAACTTCAGGAAAGGAGATTCCACCTGAACGTTAGGAAGAACTTCCTCACTGTGAGAGCTGTCCCAGTGGAACTCTCTGACTCGGAATGTGGTAGAGGCGCCTTCTTTGGAGGCTTTTAAACTGAGGCTGGATGGGCATCTGTAAGGGGTGCTTTGAATGCAATTTTCCTGCTACTTGGCAGGGGGTTGGACTGGATGGCCCACGAGGTCTCTTCCGACTCTGATTCTATGAAATTACAGAAAGGAGATTCCACCTGAATATTAGGAAGAACTTTCTGACATACAGTGGAACTCTCTGCCTCAGAGTGTAGTGGAAGCTCCTTCCTTGGAGGCTTTTTAACAAGCTGGATAGCTATCTGTCAAGGGTACTAGCTATGTCATGGAGTTAGATAGTCCATGTGGTCTCTTCCAACTCTATTATTTTATGATTCTAATATTTCCTCACCATCCATCATCTTAATTTGTAGCCATGGGTTTGTTTTATTTGAAGCTATATATTCCTAGTCTGCATACTGAGGCTCAGAACCATATGTTTTGGTACCAATATAAGTACAGGGGAGAGTTATATTTCCTCTTAGGGCCTTCACATTTCTTTTCTCCAGTGAAATGTGATGGTTCACTCTCTAGCTAGAAAATACTGGACTATTCCAGAATTCCTAAAATAGTATGGTCAAGAAAAGTAGTTCTCCAAAGAAATCTACATGGCAGAACTAACCTTTTTTATTACCTCTGCAAATATGAGAGAGTTTTGGACATCGATTCCTTTGCTTTAGCAGTTTATAATTTGCACTGACAAAAACTGAAGGTTTTGAGATACTGAGGGTTAACTCAGATAAAAACACTTTGATTTCTTTCTATACCATTTTAGTATAGAATATATGGGGAGGGTGATGAGCACCCTTAATAACAAGGTACTCATGTATAGCAATCTAGGACTTCACGGGCATTGCTCTCCATACTTTTGAGTATACCTTGAGAAGGATGACATCTCTTTTAAAAATGCAAACACATTTTAAAACAACA
Source organism: Anolis carolinensis (assembly GCF_035594765.1). Classification (NCBI taxonomy): domain Eukaryota; kingdom Metazoa; phylum Chordata; class Lepidosauria; order Squamata; family Anolidae; genus Anolis; species Anolis carolinensis. The sequence continues at coordinate 323,501,480 of NC_085841.1, read as the reverse complement.
TCAAGCATGGAAGATTGTGGGCATATAATATACATGATTGACATGTAGATGTTATAAATGTACTGGCTGGTCAGGAGTATCATTAAAGATTTTGCCATAAGATTTGGTATAATTACACTGTCAGTAAGTCTTTCCAAAAATTCTTGTGGTATAATGGGATTGTACAAAGCCCGTCCTTGTTTAGTCAATAGCTTAAATAGTCAGGCAATGGAACAATTTTCCAACAAGTTTATTCTCACTACTTGTTCCTCTGACATGCCCTATGTTCATGTTAATAGTCATACAGTGACAGGTCCAAAATGTCTTGGAACCATGCATGACTGTTACAATTGTTTGCATATTTCCAATTTCACATAATTTACTTATGTGCAACAAACAGAAGTTGCGAAATTACTATTCGTTATGTAACAATGCATTTTTCATCCAGAAAAAACAATTTCTTCTTTTCATTTTTTGTTCTTTTATGATACCTTTGATAGGTTTAAATACATTCTGTACAATATCTGGGACAATCCAGTCACCTGTAAATTAGTGTGCCTCATTTATCACATTCTCTCCAATACGTTGGTTGGAAATCTTTCTATAATATAGTTTTGCGGGACAGCAATGTCACCTACATATAATTTTATAAACACTCTTATATTTGCAGAGGAAATAAAAAGGAGGGTTAGTTCTGCCATGTAGATGTACCATACATCAGGCTGAATAAAGAAGTGGGATCTGAAATAGGGAAGATTGATAGATCAAGTAAAAAGAAATGGAAAATACAAAGAACTGAACTATACTCTCTCCATGACTGATCAATTAAAATAATATTTCTGCGAAGGAAAGCACTGTTCCCAGAGGGTGGGGTTATAGTGGGGAGGGAGGGGAGTAATATTGTTAGACACAAGTGTGAAATAAATGTGGAATCGGCAATGTTAAGAAAATTAAGTGAATAGCATTCTGTTTGTACTATGAAATGGTTACTGAAATTTACATTATTCTACCTGTGTTTACAATAAATAAAAAACTTATTTTAAAAAGATGCACTAGTCCAAGTGTCACCATTTGAGTTAATTGCTATATGATTCAGTCTCAAGTCCAGCCAAGCAATATCCAGAAGCATGAACTGCAGGAATTCAGAGTGTCATATCTTTATCAAATGCCACCATTTGCACTTCACCATTTGAGAAAACACACAGCGCTGATTCTTATTCTTCTTGAGAGGAGCCGTGGTGGTGCAACTGGTTAAACCGCTGAGCTGCTGAATTTGCTGACCAAAAGGTTGGCGGTTTGAACCTAGCAGTTCGAAAACATGAAAATGTGAGTAGATCAATAGGTACTGCTTTGGCGGGAAGGAAAAAGGCGCTCTATGCAGTCATGCCAGCCACATGACCTTGGAGGTGTCTACGGACAACACAGGCTCTTCAGCTTAGAAATGGAGATGAGCATCACCCTCAGAGCCGAAAAGGAAGGCCGCACCTTTACCTGCGTTTCATTTTTCTAGGCATTGAATGTTTGCCTTTGTGTTTGTGTATGCTAGAATCCGCCCTGAGTCCCCTCGGGGAGATAGGATGGAATACAAATATATTATATTATGATGATGATTATGATGTTGTTGTTGTTGCCCTGCCTTATTTCCAATTTCTCTTCCAGATGACAGTGATGTTAAATGGAGGAAGAGGGGTAACCAGCATAGTCTTCCTAAATATTCCTTTTCAGTCATAAATAAACAAATGATTTCTTCCTTTCAGATTTTTAAAGAGAGGCTGGGTGTTGAGAGAGCCTGAATTTTGTATTTCTGCATAGCAAGAGATTACGGACTGATCAACACCCCTTGTGGTCTCTTCCAGCTCTTTAATTCTCTGTATTTACTAAGTCAGTGTAGCTGAAGAGTAATGATACACACTTTGCCCTATGCTAAACCTCTTTCTATAAGTCAACTTGGGTTTTTTTTCCGAGAAAATGTGCAACATTTCCAAAATATAGTATTCAGGACACATACCTGTGCAAATTACAAACTGAAGCGCTGTTACCCTTCATGTTTGAAGCATCTTCTTAGCAAAAAATGTAAAAACACTTGAAGGATCAAGACTGAATCCATACATTGCAGCTCCTGTGTGTATTATCTGTCTCCTTGTTGGAACCCGCTTGGTCACACTCACCCATGTAAAACCAAATGCAACTTGGCTGTGAAAACCAAATAGTCCCCCTCCCCAGGATCAGTTTGTACAAAAGGGCATTTCTGGCATATCCATGTGTACATGAGTTAGGATTATTTTAGATCACATAGCCACAGCGGATGTGTCCTTTTCTTCTTCCTGGCATGTATAAACTTATCAACTGACAGATTTTTTTTAAAAAAAATTACTTTCAGACTTACCCCACACATTGCACTCCCATTGGATGAGTAGGCTGATTAAACAAAGGCAAGAGGCCACTACAAACAGAAATATAATCCAATAATATAAACTATAAGACAGTTTTTCATATATATGCTAAGTGTCATAGAACATTCAATGTTCAGACAAGGATTGTAAAGGTTCAAAATATACTAAATGATTCAAAATACAAGTCTCTAAACCAAAATTATCCTTATATAGGAAAGGCAAGAATTCCTAAAGCAGAATCCAAAAGAATATAATCAATGTGTTACAAATACACATACTCATAGAAAGCATAACTCTTAGACTCAAAGTTTTTGAGTCCAATGTCATAGAGTTCATGTTCTAGGCTGATTAAACCCCTCCCCCCCCATGAGCTGGAAAATTCATTGCTGAAACCAGTGGTCTTCCAAGGGTTTTGGACTTCAGCTTCCACAATTCATAACAGATGGTAAACTGGTTGGGATTTCTGGAAGTTGAAGTCCAAAACACGTGGAAGAACAAAGATTGGGAACCACAGGTCTAAACTGATTGACTTGCAGGTGAATTTTATTTTATCTATAGAGAGGATGAACCTCTTTCATCCTTTCTCCTGCCATCTGATCTGACTACATCACATCAATGCAGTACTGAGTGACGTTCAGGGCCCGATCCACCCTCTATCGATGCAATCCCCTTATACTCCTATCCACCCCAGTAAGAGCAATGGCAAGATGGATGGACAGTATCCTTGAAGTGACTGGCTTGACCTTGAAGAAGCTGGGCGTGGCGATGGCCAAGAGGGAGCTCTGGCATGGGCTGGTCCATGAGGTCACGGAGAGTTGGAAGCGACTGAACAAATAACAAACATCCCAGTCAGGCTCAGGGCCCAATCCAGCCTCCACTCATTTGATCCACTTACATCCAATTTAGGTTTAGCACCTGGGATGTGTGTATTAAAATTCAATGAAATAACAAATATTTTAAAAATTAACATACATTGCCCAATGAGCACAGGATCTTTGAAAATGAATGCTTTAAAAATGACAACACCAAGCTTACTGGACCTCTAGGTAACCCACCCAACTCTTATCTCTCTCTCTCAGCCACCCCCTTCCCCCCAAGTCCACTTTACTATTTATTTATTTAAAACATTTATATTCCGTCCTCCTCAGCCTGAAGGGGGCTGAGGGCGGAGCACAACATATGTTCGGCAATCACTGAGAAGGCCCTCTCTCTTGTCCCTGCCCAACGCGCCTGTGCCTTCTTTCCATCATGACTAGGGGCACATTTTTCCCTAAAACTGATGAATAGAAAGTGGATTTTTGAAAAGAACTTTCATTTTGAAAATGGAAAAATGCTGTGTATTTATGTAGCACCTGATAGGACACGACAAATGCTTCTACAGTACCTTTACAATTTATAATGGCATAAGGTTATGCGGTGCCATATGTAAACAAAGTCTTTTGTTCCTGGAGCCTTTACAGCACTTTCCCCATGTTTATATGTTTAACCTTAAATCAGAATACTCAACCTTTTGGAGCAGATTTTGAAGGGCATACATAGTGGAAAGAGGGAAGAAGTGCTCTCAGCAGAAAAATACAGTTGATTTCTTCAGATCCATGGTAGTTGAACTATATGGGAAAGAAACCTTTAGGGCAGTTAGATTCATGAATAGAACTCTGAATTATGTGAATGAAATAGTAAATAAATTTATTAATTTCGCAATTAATTGTACAAATTGTAAATTGTAGAGATTATAACATGATAGAGTTTACAGTGAAATTTTATTAGTACATGTGATACTAGACATTTTACAAAGCTTTCAAATAAAGATAATATAATTTTTCTTTGCTTCTTATGAGGATTCAGCAATTAATTATATTAATTATTGCCTTTTAAGTATCACTTTGTAGACTAAACACAATATTACAGTTCCAGAGTTGCTCAAAACACCCTCATCATATACTAACAGCTGTTAATCAAAGTGTATTTCCATATCAAAAATTGTGCAAAATCTGAATGAAGTTTTCTTAGAATACCTCATTGATTCATATGCTACATAAAAATCTGGAAACTTAGCAGGGTAATACCAAAGAAAAATATATTTAGATTAGTATATCAACAATCATAAATTATTATCAAAAATACTATTAAAAGCTATAATATTTATTCGTTTTGCACCTTTCATAATTGTTTGGAATTTGCAGGAGGACACCCATTTTCTCTTATTTGATTTTGGTGGAAACTTTGGTTTATAGCAGGCATGGGCAAACTTTGGCCCTCCAGGTGTTTTGGACTTCAACTCCCACAATTCCTAACAGGCTCAGTCCCTTTCCTTTCCCCCCTCAGCCACTTAAGTAAAGTAAAGTAAAGTAAAGTAAAGTAAAGGGCCTGAGGCTGTTAGGAATTGTGGGAGTTGAAGTCCAAAACACCCGGAGGGCCAAAGTTTGCCCACGCCTGGTTTATAACCTAGTCCACAGATTATTTAATTTTGCAGACCAAGATTTAAATTGTTCTCATTTCATTGAAGTCAATTAGACAAACACCATTTAAAGTAATCCCGCAAAATATTTCTATGTAATATTTTCAAAAGTTTGAAGACATCAATGTACTAAATCCCATTATTAGTCCCAGCTAGGGAAGATTCACTCCATCAATTGAATATGAGAATTAACATGACACGTCTCATACTACTTGAGGCTAACTATTGGATTTAGTTCAGTGTATGCAATAGGGAAGTAAAAATTTAGGATTTTTTTTACAATTAAGAAATTATTAAACAGATGTTTAATACATGAATACATACCAATATCCATAAGATCCAGTTGTAGCCAGATTGATAGGCTCTATGTGTAAAATAGCTGAGCATAATTGATGAACAGCCTTTTTACCTACTTCACATAAAATACTTCGAAATAATACATTAATGAAACTAAGTACCATCAGTTAACTGATTTGCAGGTGGTATATAGCAGCTTTACTTTTATAAAATGTAATGCTGATAATATCTAATAAGCCTACGTTTACCCAACTCTCTTGTTACCACAGATGACAGCACTCTGTAGCATTTTCCCACTTGTCAAACTGTATTCGAGATTATGATTAGCTGAATATGTGATGAGACTCAGTAATGTCATTTGATGTTAAGAGCAGCTCTATATTTTCTCTATATACATAAAATGCACATTGGATAATCTTAACTATAGGATCTCAATCACTTTAACTGAAGTATATTAAATATACATGGACCATGGTAATTTGGGACAATTTTTAATTATTACTTATTTGTGCAAAAATTTTGCTGACTTCAATAGGAGTTTTGCCTTTAAAAAACAGTTGTTTTTAAGTAACCTCATACCCTTCCAACATTATGCTACATTAACAAAATGTCTTGCACTCAAAGACACCTCTTTGGTTATTCCTGGAGCACATTTGCAGAGTAATGTATTGCAACTTTGCATTCACTGTTTGGATTCCAGGAAATCCCTGCAAATGCCTCGAACAACATCAGGAACAATCTGCTCCAGTCCTGTAAATTCTCTTGTGAAGAAGGTGTGTGTCTCCTTAGGTGCAGATGCCATGTCTTTTAAATCATCCAGTGGAGCCCAAGCAATCCCAATAGAGTAGATGGTGATACCTACAACAAAGTTCCAGAAAGGTACACTTAAAGGCCTATGCAAAATTCAGGAAGAAAATGAACTTTCTAGATTATTCTAAGTGACAAAATAAGCATTAGAAAAATATATGTAAGCTGTTGATTCATAATATGATAATTTCTGAGCATTTAAAAAAGCTCACTTAAAAATACATAGACTGCCCACAAGCAATTAACCCCCCAAAAGATTTTAAGAGTAGCAAGTAAAAGTTTATTGTTTACACTGAAAAATCTGGCCTAGTCTTTCTCAACTGCTGCGTATACCTGCCCTGTCTGGCATAAATCTGCCCATGCGAAGCAGGTGAATATAGTACTGAATGTGACATGTAGAATAATTACAGGATGTCTCAAACCTATCACCTGTTGATAGACTCTATAAGCTATCTGGCATAGCCCCCCCTCCCCATGTAGGAAGTTGCTGCCAATTGTGAGAGAAATAAGATTGAACACTGTGAAAGACACCCACTGTATGGTTATCGCCCTCTTCCCAGTAAACTTAAATCAAGGACAAGTTTCATGAGAACCACCACTCCTCTAAATGTTCCTTCAGCAACAGCAAGAATATCCCTGTGGGCAGCAAAATCAGGAAATCCCAACTAGATGGCCCAACTCGAAGGTATTCTCCAGTGGCAAACGAAGAATGGGCAACTTGGAAGTCCTTGAACTGACTCAGAGGTGGAGTAGGCAGATCAAAAGACAACTTGGCAAAATGGCACTTCCTAGAAGAATCCCCCACCTTGTGCGATTGTAGAGCACAACAAACAACTCAGCATCTGTATGCTTGCCCATAATGCCCTGCCTCATGCACAGAGGAAGAACTGTTTAAAGCTACAGACAATGCAGTCGCTGTTGCCCATTTAGCTGCTTGTGATCACTTTTTTATCAGTTTTAAACTTATTTATGCAATGCTTTTAGTATGAAATAAATAAACTGGAAAAAGGTATCAATTATTTTTAAGTAACATTAACCTGCCCTTGCCTACTCCATAACTAACATGCTACAGATAGTATGGTTAATTGTAACACATTACTTCAAGCTCTGTATCCATGGTATTGCTCAACATAGTGCATCACAAGTAAAGAGATTGTTAGACCTTTTATTACTTGTGAGATAATGTTACATGATTAGTTCCACTTATAGCGGATTATGCAGAGTAGTTCACAGACTGATGATACAGCATGAGAAAGAAAATAAATATGTTGAATTCTGAAGTAGACTTAATTATTATGGTATCCCAAACATATAGGCAAGCTGGCATACAATATAGTGGAAATCATTGTAAAGCTCTGGATCCAAAATAATGTGTCCCAACAGCTTATAAATATGACAAGGAACAACTCTTGCATTCACACTATACCACGTTTGCAGATGTTACAGAAGAGGTGAACAACTGCAACCTTCCAGATATTCTTGGACTGCAATCTCTGTAATTCCTTACTTGGTCTCATGGGAACTAAAGGCCAAGACAACATCTTGAGAGCCCCAGTTAACTACTCCAGTTTTATAGTCTACATCTTTATAGTAGCTCTCTGGGATTAACTGGGATAGAGAGGGATGTAAATCAGAGGGGCCATTTTGGTTTCTCCAAGATGTCTGAATGCTTTGGCTGTCAAGAATTGCAAGTTATGTTATTATATTCTTACTAGCTTTCTGGGACCATTTAGGTCTTTTCTTGATATTTTTGATGTAAGTGATGGCCCCAGAGCAGCGTTTTACACTGGAATATGCCCCATGGCTGTTTCTTCAGCCCCAATTGAGAAGAGTTCATGTGAAGTGCAGTCTAGACAATTCTAGGCCCTGGCAATAATAAACAACATTTATTTATTTCTATAGTCAGGGACAGTGAACATTAGTATACCTGCTTGCTGAGCAGCTACAGCAGGTCCCCGGACGTCATCATAAGACTGGCCATCAGTCAAAATCACCAGGAAATTTTTGTTGCCTCCGTCTCTCACTGGTCCAAACACATTTCTGGTAGTATGACTAATGGCTTCTCCAGTAGCAGTGCCACCGCTCATGTAGCGGATGCCACGAAGAGCAGCAAGAACATTTTCTTTTGTGATGTAATCTGTAAAACTGAACTCAGTACGCTGATCATAAGTGAACTGGACAGCCGCAATTTTGGCACCAATGTCTGTGATCTCAAATGATTTAGCGACATTACTGATGAATTCAAGCATAAGACGAAAGTTGCTGTCTCCAACACTGCTGGAGCCATCTATCAGGAAGGCGACGTTGACCGAGTTGTAGCACGTTTTGCTGCACAGCATATGCTCATGAGCACAAAGTTTTTGAACCAGTGGTTTCACGTATTTTGTAGTACCAAACCAACTTGGTATGTTGTAAGAAAAGAAGCCATTATTTAAACAAACAGCCTGTTTTTTAAAAAACAAAACAAAAATGCATAGGTTTTGGCACCTCTGTTGAATGAATGATTTTAACTTAACCTTTCTATGAAATTAGTTTGGGGGAGTGATACAGTAAACACTCATTTGTGATGCATCACAGTGATCATTTCCCCTTGCGACTGAATATTCACTGTGTAAAGCCCAGTACTCAAAACGACAATATTCAGTACATGGAAAAACGCTTTATTTCCTTGGACAGCTTATCTGTGGCTATTGTAATTGCAGTATCAAATGTTATCACAGATACCTAGTGGAGATTCATTCACTTGTGACAACTTCTACTGCATGCCATCACAATCTTGTAACCTTTCTTTCGCTAAGCCTTTGTCTCTTAAAGCATTTAATAGACATGCTTTCCCTTTTCATGCTTGGTTGTCAGAAATTAAGGTTTAAAAGTTTCTGATTTTTTCAACAGAGATTCTTATCAGAAATCTAAAGAATGTCCCTCTACTTAAATAGAGTATGCATTTGAAATTGGGAATTTTAAGAAATTACCTTCTCAATAAAGCCAAGATCTTGAACCATTCCAAGTTCTTCAGGTGCAGGTTTTGCAATTGACACAATGAATACATTAATGCCAAATTCTCTGGCCAGTATACCAGCGTGTTCCATATCATCAGACGGCCAGCCATCTATGAAAACTACGATGACTCTAGGAATACCTTTCCGTACCCCGTTTTCAGGAGAAAAGAATTTTTGTACTGTTTGTTTTAAGGCTTTTCCTGATGTGGAAGAAAAGTTTAAAGTATTTATTTCAGTTCATCAGCTTTTTCTGCTCTGGTTTCTTATCTAAGATAAAGACTACACAAATGAGAAGCTTAATAATACTTAATGGAAAAATTAAGGATTCTGCAGAACGCACCAAAATGGATGTATTGTAAATTAATCAGAGATTGCATAACTAACTACTGCTCAGGGCCAGAATCTTACTGGTGACATATCTAAGTGAGTGTTACCCTTGCTTATGTATTTTATGGCTAATGTGGATGGCTGAGTTCAGCTTCAACATCTGTGTTGACCCCATTCTCTCTAACCTTACTCTTCTGATGTTGGAAACATTCAGTAACAAGGAAACAACTGAGGATGGTCAGGCAGTGACTGGCTGTGCTTCAGCTGCAGGAAAAGAAAAACATTATCTGAGATTCCAGCAGGGAGGATGGCATCATTTTCCTGGGGCCAACTGCTTGGCCAACCATTCCTCTTGCTACCAAGTGGTCATGGAAGGAAGCACCATAAGGGCATGTAAAGTGCAAAGGAAGTGAAAGGGTGTTTCATTATATCTGATAGAGCTTTACACTTATCAGTGCAATCCAAGATCTCATTCCAAAAAGTGTAAAAACTGAATAACTTAGGTCCCACAAACCATATTTAACATACAAAAGTACTTCTGCTGGTGAGGTGACTAGTCCCAGCTGCATGTGCATTCTCTTGCTCACTCACTCACTTGCACATGTGTGTGTGGGGGGGGGGAGGGGCAAAGGGTTACCCATTCCATCCTATTAGAGTGAGTGAGCATTCGGCACTCCCTCCTCCCATTCCATCCCATCCCATCCTCTTCCTCCCAAAAAAATGAGTGAATACATGCACCTCCTGTTATCCTCTTCCCTGTTGCTGTGAGTGAATATGCTCATGCTGTCCCTTCTGCTTCCCCTTCCTACCTGCATGAGTAAGTGAACAAGTCCAAGTGTCCTTCTCCTGTCCCATCCCATTCCCCTGCTCACATGTGAGCAAATAATCACAAGAGACCTTCTTCCATTCCACCATCTTTCTTTCCTCCCACCAACATGAATGAGTGAGGGAACGTATGTGCAGCCATGCCCAGGAACACCACCAGTTTAATTTTCTCCCTACAGAAAAATAGCCAGACACTGCTCCACTGTCCCTCTGCTCTCCATCAGACAATAAATGGTAATGTTGCGAAGGAGCTGCAAAAGCTTGAAATTGGTCTTGGGGGCATAACATTCTCATTTATCAAACGACCTAAAAAGTGCGAGACACAGATGTAAGCTGGACTTACATCTGTATCATTCTATTGTGAAGAACATTACAGTGTGAAACTGCTTCTGTTGTGGAGCTACTTTAGAAAATCAATCTGAATCACCTCAATGCTGGATATTTCAGAAGGCAGAAGTAACATGTCTATGAGTTTTTGTTTTTTTTTTCGTGTCAGGAGCGGCTTGAGAAACTGCAAGTCGCTTCTGGAGTGAGAGAATTGGGACATTCTCTCAATGCAAGGACATTGCCCAGGGGACGCCCGGATGTTTTGATGTTTTTACCATCCTTGTGGGAGGCTTTTCTCATGTCCCCGCATGAAGCTGGAGCTGATAGAGGGAGCTCATCCGTGCTCTCCCCGGGTGGGATTTGAACCTGGCAGCTTGCAGATCAGCAGCCCAACCTTCAAGTCACAAGGCTTTAACCCACTACTCCACCGGGGGCTCCTATGTCTATGAGTAATTAGATCAAAAAGTGAAGCCTTCAGTCAAGAGAGTGAAAATGAACAGAGCTGTATCCTATTAACCCTCCTCACAATTAAATGGTTTCAGATAGGGAATTAGAAAGAGGAAACGGGATTTTGGGAACAGATTTGGCAATGGGGCTGTAAGGGGCAAGAAAGGAACACTAAACCCCTTTTCAGGAACAGAAATCCATTTATGCAATGTTTGATTTTGCCAATCATTGATCTAAATTTTTATCTTTCTGCTGATTGTACGTATGCTTACCTGTATTGGAATTGCCTCCTTTGAAGCCAATCTCTTTTATAGCAAATAAGACATCTTTTGCAGTAGTGAAGTTTTTCAGGTAAAATTCAGTTTTGGGATTCTCACTATTTGAAAAAACAACAACAACAGAACAAAGTAATGCTGTAATGGAGAATGCTACAATTAATGCTTTGGTATTCCAGTGATACCATCTAAGCTGCTAATTTGCAAACATTCTAGTTTCTTATAACATTTTTGTTAAATTCCATTTCTAAAATTTGATAGATATAGACCCACTTCCCCTGTTTCCCTAAACCAAAGCTAATTATTTCCTTCTTAACATGATATGTGTAATTATCAAACCTTATGGGAAACTATTTTAGAACAAGTGGCCTGAGATCAAAATTTACTTAATTATATTTCATTATTTTACTATTTCCATGAGAGATATACTATTAACATTGTTATACAATATATTAATGCTAGCAAATCAAACAGGATATCTGTAGCCCTCCAAATTTTATTGGACTGCAACATCCACCATCCCTAGCCAGCGTGACATTGGTGAGGAATAATGGGAGTTAGTTCAACATAATATGGGGAAATGCTTATTCCCTATCCTGTAAATAGAGTGCACTGTTCAGTCAACTGAAATCTTATACATACTAATTCAGAAGTCAGTTCTGATGCATTCCTTGGGACATACTTTTGCAGTAGGATTGCAGCCATAAAATTATTTGTGAAAGCCCCAGTAGAGTATGCCATTCACCCTGTGGATGTAGGGCCTATTTTGGAAAGATCTTAAATGTAACCCCGTATACTTGCATAGGCACAAAGAGAGCCACCTAGTCCACCTTCTCTACCTAATACTGCACCTACTTTGTATATATCTACAGTAAATGTATAGATATACTTGGTGTAGATCTACACATATACACACTTGTTTTCTAGGCATGTTTTAGCTTGCAGCCCTCTAATGGCATACTGTTCTGCTTATGCAAATTATTATTTTGGAGAATGAGAGTAATTTATAGTTTTTGTTTTTAAAAATCTATCAGAATGTTCTATACTTATAGAATCATAGAATAATTGAGTTGGAAGAGACTACCTGAGCCATCTAGTCTAACCCTTTGCCATGCAGGAAAAGCTCATTCAAAGTACCCTTGACAGATGCCCATCCAACCTCTGTTTAAAACCCTCCAAGAAAGGAGCTTCCACCTCTCTAAGGCAGGGAGTTCCACTCACAGCTTTACAGTCTGAAAGTTCTTCCTAATGTTCAGGTAGAATCTCCTTTCCTGTCATTTGAACCCATTGTTCTGAGTCCTAATTTCCAGAGCAGCAGAAAACAATACTGCTCCCTCTTCATCATGACACCCTTTCACATATTTATACATGGCTATCACATCTCCTCTCAACTTTCTCTTCTGCAGGCTAAACATACTCAGCACTTTAAGATGTTCCTCATGGGGCATTGTCTCCAGGCCTTTTATCATTTTAGTCACCTTCCTCTCGACACTTTCCAGCTTGTCAATATCTCTTTTTAACTGTGGTGCCCTGAACTGGACACAATATTCCAGGTGAGGTCTAACCAAAACTGAATAGAGGAGCACCATGACTTCCCTCTATCTAGACACTATACCCTTTTTGATACAGATACTATATATCTGCAAATGCAAGTAGATCCTGCCTCCTTAACTGCACAGAAACCCCACATGATACCTCAGAAAGATTGTAGCCATAGAATAGAATCATAGAATCATAGAATCATAGAATAGTAGAGTTGGAAGAGACCTCAAGGGCCATCTAGTCCAACCCCCCGCTAAGAAGCAGGAAATCGCATTCAAAGCACCCCCGACAGATGGCCATCCAGCCTCTGCTTAAAAGCCTCCAAAGAAGGAGCCTCCACCACGGCCCGGGGGAGAGAGTTCCACTGCCGAACAGCCCTCACAGTGAGGAAGTTCTTCCTGATGTTCAGGTGGAATCTCCTTTCCTGTAGTTTGAAGCCATTGTTCCGTGTCCTAGTCTGCAGGGCAGCAGAAAATAAGCTTGCTCCCTCCTCCCTATGACTTCCCCTCACATATTTGTACATGGCTATCATGTCTCCTCTCAGCCTTCTCTTCTGCAGGCTAAACATGCCCAGCTCTTTAAGCCTCTCCTCATAGGGCTTGTTCTCCAGACCCTTAATCATTTTAGTTGCCCTCCTCTGGACGCTTTCCAGCTTGTCAGCATCTCCCTTCATCTGCGGTGCCCAAAACTGGACACAGTATTCCAGGTGTGGTCTGACCAAGGCAGAATAGAGGGGGAGCATGACTTCCCTGGATCTAGACGTTATTCCCCTATTGATGCAGGCCAAAATCCCATTGGCTTTTTTAGCTGCCGCATCACATTGTAGGCTCATGTTTAACTTGTTGTCCACGAGGACTCCAAGATCTTTTTCGCACACACTGCTGTCAAGCCAGGCGTCCCCCATTCTGTATCTTTGATTTCCATTTTTTCTGCCGAAGTGAAGTATCTTGCATTTGTCCCTGTTGAACTTCATTTTGTTAGTTTCGGCCCATCTCTCTAGTCTGTCAAGATCGTTTTGAATTCTGCTCCTGTCTTCTGGAGTGTTAGCTATCCCTCCGAGTTTGGTGTCATCTGCAATTGAGCCTTTGAGATACAGAAGCAATATAATATATAAATTTGATAAATAAAATAAAAAACAAAAAAATTGAACACAAAACAACAATTGTAGTAAATATTATCCATGTATGTGAAAACGGAGCCATGTGTTGCTGAAGATGGGGGATTGGTTCAAATTGCTTAAGGTGTGACTCAATTATCTGGTGCCAAATGAGATGAAATTTAATTGGGATATAATCTTCATTGCCTCTTTATTTGTTTCTGCAAGGTGTGAAATAACATCACTTGTATTGGGCCCCCCACCATTTTAACTTGTCACCCCAGAGTATCTGGAAGGACATCCTCACTCCCCTTTAATTATATCATCTTAATCTCTTTAGTGCATTCTGCCTATGCATATCTCTTGAAATATTCAACTGTCTCTCCTTTGCAATATACTCTGAAGCTTTTTATGTTTATAGAAGTGAGAGAGCAATAAATTCTGCTTTTGCTATATTGGAAGTGATACCTGGCTATCAATATGGTGGAGGTTCAAAGTTAGTATACACTAACTTCAAAGATTGTCTGTGGAGCAGCCACACAACATAAAGAACTGAATTATTGGGCAGAATAGTTCAGAGGCAGGGGAAGTTACATGGCTATATAACCTCAAGCTTCTAAACAAACATCGCAATCTATTTACATGATTGAATAAGAATAAATGTGCCTCACTAACTTGAGGCATAAGGGTATTTTTAAGGCATGATCTCAGCTGCCTTTCTGCCTCCAGTTTCTGCTTTTGGGAAAATCAAGGGCACTATAAAAAGAAACACAGCCACTTTCAAGAAATCTGGCACTAACATGCAAAACTGAAGATTCAACATCTTGTGAATGACCAGGTTACTATTTTTCTACAACCAAGAAAATGCCTCTTTAACAAGCAAAACAGAGGAAATGTTGACGGGTGGCACCCAGGAGTAACTGTCTTATCAGTGGAGTGTTGAATCCAATCCATGTTTTAGGCAGAACTTTAAAAGAGCTAACCAATGGGCTAGGGTTGAGCACTTTACACAACACCTCAGAAGCAATGACAAAATCATAGCTAGTTCACCGCCCCACTGACATGGGAATCACCAGTTGACACTGGTGATAAAATATGGCGGCCTAAGGAAAGAATTTAGGAAAATGTGTAGAAAATTGCTGATTGAAATTAGAAGCTGTCTGCACATTCATAACAGATCTTGAAGACCATTTTTAAACAAGTTTTCAAATGAATTTGATTACAAAATAAATTGACAGAAAGCATCACATTTTATTTCCACCGGATGTATGTATTTTAACTTTTTGATTGTGATAATTTACTCCTTCTATCAATTTCTGCACTCTTGCTTTAAACAATTATTCATCCTTAAAATGCATTGGGATTATTGTAGTAAAAAGTTTCCAAACATCTGTTGAAGTTTCTGCCTGTTTTTCTTATCAGTACTATCAGCAACAGAATGACTCTTATTTATTGGCAATCTGTCAGAGACACAACTTAACTAATTCCAGAACCATTATTTTCAATTTACGTTTTGCCTTTCCGTAATCTCTTTTAAATATTTTTCCACCACTGCCAGACCTTTAACACAAAAGCTATTATTGGCTCTGCAAAAGTTTTTAGAAGAATTACTCATTTTTAGAGTCCAGATGACACTAATACTCTTGGATGAAACACTTGCCATGTTAGTATAGTCAACAAATATAATTGGAATAATCCACTGGTGATTGAAACATTTGGGGTAACACATCATCAACTTAGTAACAGGGAAAATAAATTCTTCCAGATGTTTTGGTCTTTTATTTGTATTTTAAAGTCTGCTTTTCTCTATTTCATTCAGACAGTAACCATCATTGTCTTGTTGACAAGTACTGAATATGCGGGGGGGGGGGGGGATCATCCTCCAGTAAAAACATTTTGAGGAAAGTGGCAAAGGAATTTCCACTTCTGAATTTCACAGATGGTTCAACTTTCAGAGGAGGAAAAGGAAAAAAAATATGTATGTCTTTTATGTCTTTTTTCTTCATTTCTTCTAGAAATAATTGCCAGAGAAGTTACAGCACTGGAAAACTGCCATTACATAAGGCCAGATGAAGAAGTCTGAAGAAAAATACACTGTAGAGTGAAGTATTGTTTTCAAACTGGGGTACAGCCAATAACTTCGAGCACAGAAGTTACCAGGTTCAGTGAAAATTATTTGACCTAACAGAAGTCAGCTTTCTAGGATCCCTATGACTCAAATAGCTTCCCCTCCATGCTACTTTAAATTTCAGAGCATTACATTGTTTAGAACGATTTTGAATTAAGTTATATCTTAAACATTTATACCCAGAATCTTTAGGACTTGGAGTTTTGTTTCACCACCACTTTAAGACTACAGAATATGGATGATGAGGGAGTTGTTGTTTTGTGTTCTTGCTAGAGCAGGCATGAGAAAACTTTTTTGTTTTAGGGCCACATTGTGCACCCAGCTGAGAGGACCAGGTTGGGAAAGAGGGTGGCCAGGTACATGGGATGGACCCAGGAGGGGGAGGGCTTGGGAGAGGGCAGGGCCAGCAGAGGGAGGGTCATCATAGGTTGTCCTGGCATAAGGATGGGGCTGCTCACTCTATCCTTATGCCGGGAGGAAAATGAGACATGTGGTGACTGCCCTGATCCAAATAATTCTCCCTCAATCTTTGGGCTGTCCTCTCAGCATTATGTTGAGAGGAGGGTGAAACAGGCAACGTCCAAGAGCACTTAAGAGGGCTCTGAACTGCTGCACTTAAGAGGGCTCTCAACTGCTTCCTCAAGTCGTCCTCCTGGTATAAGGACAGGGCTGCTCACACCATCTTTATGCTGGGAAGAGGGCGAGACACACAGTGGCTGAGAGCTCTCAGAAGGCTCTAGTTGCTGCATGCCTTCCTCCCGCATCTTTTCTGCTTTAGGATATGGCAGGCTTTATGCCAAGAGGACAGGTAAAATGAGGAGGGTCTGAGGTAAGCACCCAGAGGCCACATCTGGCCCCCAGGCCTTAGTTTGCCCATGCCGGTGCTAGAGACTTTGGATATATAAGCCTGCACCAAGTGAAAGTTAGTGGCCTTGTTGGAAGAGAAGGTACAGTCATTTGAGGCCCATAGAGCATGAGGTTTTCTTAAACAAGAGTCTGGAAACCATGACCCATGAGGAATGACTTAAGAACCTGTGTATGTTTAGCCTGGAGAAGACGAAGTTGAAAAGTGATGCAACAGCTATTTTAAAATATTTTAAAGAATGCCACAGTAAAGAGGGAGCACACTTCTTTTCTGTAGCTCCATTCAATAGGACACAGAGCAGTGGATTCAAACTACAGAATCTAACTACTACTAAACATTAGGAAGAATGTCCTGCTCATAAAATCTGTTCCCCAGCAGCATACATTGCTTAGGAGTGGGATTGTGCCTCCATTTTTTGAAGGTTTTAAATAGAAGCTGGATGGCCATTTATCACGAGTGCTTTGATTGTGTATTCCTGCATGGCAGGGGGTTAAACTAGATGGTCCTTGTGGTCTCCTTCCAACCCTATGTTTCTACGAGCCCCAAATCACCCTGTAAAGACAGATAAGTGACCTGTAAAATAGCCAGGTTAGGCTCTCCTTTTGCAAGCATAATACATAACAATGCCTGTTTCTCTGTTTCACAGGATTTGGCCTTCTGAAAATTTCAGTTATTTTTATTTATTTTTTGTTAGGGATTTCTTTGGATGCACAGGGTTTGAGGGATATAAAAATTATTAATGCTACAGAAAGGCCAAGGACAACAAGACAGTGTATTCATTGATAAGGAGTACAATTTCAAAAGTCTTCATGTATTTAAAATGATTACTGACTCAATAATGTTTTTGCAATCCAAAAGCAGAACTGGGAAAAGTACTTTTCTGGACTAGCAGATTTGAGCCAGCTGAATGGTTTGAGACAGTTATAGTCCAAAAGGTATTCCTTCCCCCATCCCCAAGCTCTATCCAACAATATATACTTTAAGCTGATCTTTCCCAAAACCTACCCTCTAATAATACTGGGATTTGTAAGTACAGACTTGTGATAGACAAGAGCATGACAAGCATCTTTGTTGAGTATATGGTGTAGGTGACTAAATTTGTGGGATTAACAATAGATGGATATCACTATTCTCTCAGGGATATTATCAGAAATCACATTATTGCATTACATAAACTTCAACACACCCTTTTTATGCTGTTGTGCTTTCTTTTCCCATTTTATTTTATCCTAATATGATACCAGGTTTGGGAAGGAGCTGTTAAGACATCATTAGACATTGTGAATATGATTCAAACTAGAACAACAAATAAGAAAACTACAGTAAGGTTTCAGTTATATCATGCCTACTCTCAAAACAATATTTCATAAATGCACCCAAAAAGGAGGGATGTACCAAATAGGACATGTTTCTAGTACCTGGCTTGTACAACTCCCACATGTGGTCCTTCAGTTCCAATTCCCAGCATCATCGCTACTTTCCCAACAAAGTTCTTCTGCAAATTAAATCTACGCTGCCCAATATTGTAGCTTCCATCAATCAGAAAAGCAATATCCGCTTTACAGTCTGTGAATACCCAAGATAATTAGGTTAAATTAAAGGGCAAATTAACACAAGAGATCTGTTTCATGTGGCAAGGCTTTGCAATCTCCTACCTTTGTTGCCAGACTTTTTCTCAAGAGTCTTCTTGGGTTTTTTACCTGAAAATGGGAAGCACAATGGATTAAGAAATCTGGACAATAATGTGTCTTTTTAAAAACTTCATTTTAATTCAAATAAACAAACCTACCATCATACAAACCATCAAACAAAGACATATGTAAAGAAACAAATTGCACCTAACAAAAATAATGTGCCTTGAAATGAAGCTATATGAAAGAATTGTTGTTGGCTGGTTTGTTATAACATTTCTATCCTGTCTTCTTTTTATGGATTTTCATGATACAGAGAGCATTTCTCATTATTGTCTCACAATGTGTATATGAAGTATACCATGCTTTTAAATTACAGGGTTTGTCCAGAGCAAAAGTTTTACAATGTAGTAAATTAACAACCAACAGTTTTGTTGTTTCTACAGTGATCTAAACAAGTTTTCCTTCAGCATAATGACATTTAGTTGTGTTGGAGTTGGACTATAACTGACATCTTTAGCCAGCATGTGCAATAGAATATGTGCAATGAGAGTTGGAAGCCCCAACCCACTTAAAGAACACTAGATTAAGGAAAACAGCTCAACACCATGTGATATCTTCCACTTTACTATCAGCTCCTGGTCTAAATCTGAATTCTGATAGAGCTGCAGAACAGGTTCAGCACCTTAAATAAAGTGAATTTACTGCCTCACTGAGAGACTACCAGGCACTACGGATTCATTCCAAGAAATATTTTACTAAGTAATGTGTGACTTTTAAACATCATGATTAGTTTATAACTTTATACACACAGTAAAAGAGTGTGCTGGTGAAGTAAATTCCTTTCCTATTTTAAAAAATATTTTCTTGATAAATTTTAATAGCACAGTTCAACCTCAAATTACAACAAACAACAGAGAGACAACACTTATAAAAACCCACACAATACAAAGACAAGAAATGTAATCTTATTCCCATCGCCAATTAAAATTGATTCCCCACTCTTCTCTGATGGCAGTATGCTAAAATTGGCTGGATCTACTCTGCCATATAATCTAGTTTCTGAATCCATATTATCTGTTTTCAACTGGATTATATGAGTCTACACTGCCATATAATCCATAATCCAGTTTCATCCATTTAGAAACTGGATTATATGTCAGTGTGGATGGGACATTAGACACAGCCTCCGCCCTTGCTAAACTACATCTATTATATGTATTATCTTTCGTCATACCAAAGAATATCACAGCCCATAGTTACACGTCACCCTTTTCTCTTCTTTATAGACTGTAAAAGATAGCCAGATTTTCAGATAAGTTTCTATAGAGTTTTATTTTAATAAGTCTGAAAATGTATCTAATTCAGCCAAAAATCCATTATTTTTCCCATTCATTCTGCAGTATTTGGAGTCTCATTATTTTTCCAGTGTATAAACAAGTCTTGCATCTGTTGTAATATGCAACATATTAAAATCTGTACTGTCTTTTGCTCTTATTTTCCCAATCTAACATGTTTAGGAGAAATAACTCCTGTTGAAAGCAGAGGGAGGGAAATGATTTTTTAAAAGGGCCTTTTACACTACAGTTACAGCACTATGATTCCACTTTAAACTGCTGCATCTGTGACCCCATCTACACTGCCCTATAATCCAGTTTCTGAATCCACATTATCTCCTTTGATTATATGTCAGTGTAGACTCATCCAGCCTGTATCTTCTGTAATCCCGAGGTTGCAATTTGGTGGGGCATCAGAACTCCTTGACCGGGAATTCTACGTGTTCCTTCTAAACTGCAAATCCCAAAATTTCATAGAAAACTGCCAGGGTTGTTCAAGTGACCATTGCAAAGTGTGAAATGGGCCAACAAACAACAGCAACAACCTAAAAGGAGGGGGCAGATGTTGCATGGAAGATCATCTCTTTCGCCATCAGCACTGATTGACATGAACTCGGCAAAGAGATGGAATTTGTTGTTCGTTCACCATGAAGTCTTCCTCTCCCAGCTCCATAAGATTACTCAGGGAAAGTGGTTCATTAGAAGAGGATACAAGAAAAAATGAGGATATATATATATAGACCGGGGTGGGGTGTGTGTGTGTTTCTGTCATGCATGATTATTATTTTTTTTCCTGATGAGAAACCAGTGAAGCTTTGAAAGCTTGCATGATTTACTGTATTTTATGACTTGAAATTGGCTAAAAATTGTATGGCTGCTTGTGGCTTTTGGCTTTTGCTGTATTTTGCTACTTAGCAAACACAGTTACCAATCATTTATTTTGTTTGTTTGTTTATAGTCTCTCTGTTTAACTGTTGAATTAATCAGCCCTGTGAGGATGATTGATTAAAAATGGCTGCGTTGTTCAATATTTCAACATGATTATTACCATGTCTATGGATTCTGCATCCACAGGGTCTAACATTCAATGCTTGAAAATATTTTTTAAAACATCCAAAAAGCAATCCTTGATTTTGTAATTTTATATAATGGACACCATTTTACTGCACTGTTGTATATAATGGGATTTGAGTATCCATGGATTTTGGTATCTATAAGGGGCCCCAAAACCAAATCTCAGCAAATACAGGGGACCCACTGTATTGAGACATAACTACTCAAGGATTTATAGGAAACCCTTAAGTAGAAATCATATATTTTGAAATAATCATCTTACCCATGGATGGGCGTACTGTTGAAATGGGCCGTGCTGCAGCTTCCAGTGCTCCACTTTTGATACCTGTTATCAAATTGAAAAATAAAGCACATTTATTATATTGCTGTAAAATTATGCTTTGCCAAAACGCACTGTATGTCCTCATTTTCCCCAGTGAAAGACAAATTCCAGACAGGCTGAAATGTGAGCTGGTTAGATCTAAGATTACCCCTTTTCTCAATGTTCTAGTACTCCCTGTGCTGATGAAAGCTTGGCCCTCTTGCGCTGTTGCCAAAAAGAAAAATCTACCTGTAAAAGCTTCTGGTTGTTTAGAAAAGTATTTTTCAAACTACAACTCCTAGAACTCACTGGTTGTGATACTTAGGGAATTCTAGGAGCTGTACTTTCTCCCAACATGGATACAAACTATTCCTCACTGGAGAAGATGGCCATGTTGTCAGATAGCAGAAAGTCATAAACAATAAAAACATATCAGATGGACAGAGCCTTCTCAGGGGTTGCTCTCTTGAGGCCGAAGCATGAGGTTTTTAGACAAATGGATCTAATTTACATATGTTTTAATTGTTATAATGTATTTTAATGATGTATTTTTATAGTTTTAATTGATTATATGTACTGTTTTTGTTTTATTATTATGTTCTTGGCATTAAATGTCGCCAACTGTTGTAAGCCGCCCTGTGTCCCCCCGGGTGAGAAGGGTGGGGTATAAATGCTGGAAATAAAAAATAAATAAACTCCCTCCCATAGGAGAGGCACTTGGACTCCACTCTGCTCGCTTTCTGTCATCA
Source organism: Anolis carolinensis (assembly GCF_035594765.1). Taxonomy (NCBI): domain Eukaryota; kingdom Metazoa; phylum Chordata; class Lepidosauria; order Squamata; family Anolidae; genus Anolis; species Anolis carolinensis. The sequence goes on along the minus strand of NC_085841.1, from coordinate 323,479,623 downwards.
GGCAAAGACACTTATTTACGCAGGTGTTTGCCTCTTGACTTCAGCAGAAGGGTCTTTTAATGTACTATGCTATGCCCTTTTCCTATTATTATGCTTTAATGCCTTGTGTCAAGATGAAGGGAGGGCTTAAATAAATTAATGGCTAAAATCTTAGATCATCTACTTCAGTGGCTCCCAGCTTTTGATCCTCCAGCTTTTTTGGAATTACCAGCTGTTAGGAATTGTGGGAGTTGAAGTCCAAAACACCTGGAGAACCAAAGGTTGGGAATCACTGATCTACTTAGTCAATATATAGTATATTTAACTAAGTAGCATTACTAGCACATGCACACACACATCACTTCTTGCTTTACCAGGAAGCAGCTGCTGTCATTCTGTTGTTTCAAGATGCATTTTACAGGTCACATTGGGAGGCATAGCAAATATGACAACAGAACTCCATTGTTATAGCTATGTCTCTTGATCTTGCATGGAGTCCTGCTTTTTAAAAGGTTTAAAAATGTAACTTTACTGTGTTCAGTACCTTCCCCTTTATAATTCAGTCATAAAAGCCTAGGCTACTACTTCATGACTGTGTGGTGAAATATTTTGAATGTGAAGATTACAAGTCATTTAAATTAACATCTTGCTTTTGTTATTCAGGATTACAGTGGGATTGCTGATTTACAACTTATAAATGAACTAGAAAGATCAAGCATGCAATTCTATGATTCTGAAGAGGAGAGTTCAAAGATCATAGGATATAGTCAATTTTCACCTCCTCAGATAAAAATCAAGGTCAACTGTGGAGAATCTTCACTTTACTAATGATAGAAACATTTAGTGCCGTTAGTTGCTAATCATCATTTCTTCAATTGTGATAAGGGGCTTGGTTGGGGAGATGAAATGCGACAAGACATGTCCAGATAGATCAGGAGAACATTTGGATAGATTCAAAGCCCCCTCGTATTTGATGACACATCCCTGGAATGGTGGGAAAGCAATGTCTGTCCTTGAACTGGCACAACAACAACAACAACAACAACAACAACAACAACAACAACAACTCAGCCCCTATCAGGACCTCAAGATTGAACTTCAAAGACTCTGGCAGAAACCAGTGCAGGTGGTCCCAGTGGTGATCGGCACATTGGGTGCTGTGCCAAAAGATCTCAGCCGGCATTTGGAAACAATAGACATTGACAAAATCACGATCTGCCAATTGCAAAAGGCCACCCTACTGGGATCTGCACGCATCATCCGAAAATACATCACACAGTCCTAGACACTTGGGAAGTGTTCGACTTGTGATTTTGTGATATGAAATCCAGCATATCTATCTTGTTTGCTGTGTCATAAATAATAATAATAATAATAATAATAATAATAATAATAATAATAATAATTCATGTGTATACCGTTTTATCTCCCCGAAGAGACTCAGAGAGGTTTCCAACATAGGTAAAAGCATTCAGTTGCCAACACAAAAACATACAAACACAACTATAATAAAACATCAACATAATCACTATAGACACAACATCCTCATGTAGAATTAAAACCAGTTCAATGCTGATCAACTGCGTGAAGTTCAACTACCAATGGACAAGATTACAGGGAGGGCGTAGACACTATGAGAGGCTGGGCCAGGGATAGTGCAACAAAGTAACATAGAGATGGAAATGGGTAAGTGCAAGCTGGTGGGTAAAGTGCAAACTGGGTTTCTCAATCTCACGGCCTGTTAAGCAGCTATAAGAGGGTTAGACTAGTCCAATGATGTATGGTAGGACCGGGGAAGTGGGTAAAGTGCAAGCAGAGTCCTAGCTGGTGGCCAGGGTAGGATCTGGAGTTAGTTGTCTTTGTTAGAGTTACCAGTCTCTGTATGCCTATATTCAGTAATTGCTTGTTTGGAGGCTTTCTTTTATAAATCCAATATCTTTCACCATAACCTTAACTTGCAGCCATTTTCCTTTACTCCTCTCACAGAACTTGTGTGTGTTTACAAACAATGATAATAAGTAAAACTACATGTATATGTTTACAAAGAAGACTACATTTCTTTCTTGTTTTGTGGAATCCTGGATGTTGCAGCGTTCTTTCTTTCAATCTCTCATCTCATAGATCTAGCATTGATTATGAACACGGATAATAATTAAAGCTACACTTGTATTTTTACAAAAAGAAGTCCCTCTCTCTCTCTCTCTCTCTCTCTCTCTCTCTCTCTCTCTCTCTCTCTCTCCTCCATGGGTGTGTGGGTGCGTTGTTGTTCAGCTTCTGCTTTGCTAATTCAATTACTGTGCTTGAGAGATATAAGCTCTCACAGAGCCCTACAATCCTCCTGGAACTAATGGAAGCAAGACACAAAGGATATTAGGATAAGCCCTTTATTTTTGGCCATGACGGGTACAACCTAGGAACTGACAGTTCTTCCAGCAATTGGCATGCCAAGGCCCCTTACTATAAGGGGTGTCCCTTATTTGCGGGCAAGAAAGCTTGTTCCTTTCCCTATTCATCCCCATAGTCTTGCTCTGTCACTAGCTGTTTTGCCAATATGTCATCAAATTGCACTCCCACACAACCCTATAATCAAAGATCACGTAAACAAAAGCACTGAAGTTGAGAATGGCCATTCAGAATGCATAAAAATGAAAAGGAGTCGCAAGAGGAAGGAATCTAACAGCATCTTTAAGACTAATTTCTTCAGATGCACTGAATGTGGACTACCTAATATCTGAAATAAGAATCTGGAACTAAAATATAATGGATATATTCATGATGGAGTAGAAGGCTTATTATGCTGGTGACTCCCAAGTGATTTTTCACACTATTTGTAACCCAACTGCCCAGAAATGTATGTGTTGTTTCTGGCACCTGTTTTTCTAAAAACAAAGCAACAGCCCGTGTTTTGACAGCTGCATATTTTCTTGCCTGTATTTCTCACTAAAGCTTTAAAAAGGGGACACTTTGCCTTGACACTGCAGCATTTGATTAATTTTATTTTCCGTTCTAAATTTGTCTGAAATCTTACATGAAACAAAAGGATGAGCTTGATGTTACTAAGAAAAATAGGACATAAAGCCATGAGAAAAATATAAAGCAAATCAATTCTTTTTATATTGATTGTAAAGCAATTTTATGAAATAATGAGTTAGTCATTTTCTTACTAGATACTGTGAATGATGATGACCATCTAGAAAGCACTTGGGACTGGATTCCATTGGCATATAATGCTGAATAGTCCTCTCGCCCAGGTAACATTTGTACTCTTACAGGTCCACCTGAACTGGTAATGATGCCTCTGTGGGAAAAAAAGATTTTCAAACAGAAGTATGTCTAATTACATGTAATTAAAATTATTAGGCATTGTGGAAAGTATAGCCTACATCCAAGTCTGAATATTTTGCAAAATACCATTAAGCTTGGCTATTTTATAAATTTCTAGGGTTAAGACAGTAACTCATTTAAGAATGTGTATTCAGGCAGGAAAAGTATATATCAGGCATGGGCAAACTTTGGCCCTCCAGGTGTTTTGGACTTCAACTCCCATAATTCCTAACAGCCGGTAGAAGTACGTTTCTTTAAAAATTGCAGATTTCCAAAATAATTAAAAATATACATTTAAAAAAACATCAATGTGATGAGTCATGGGCCATGTAGTCCCGTTCAAGGCACTGTAGTCCCAGATGAAGAGGAGAACTTGGGTTTTTCACCGCCTCAGTCAGAATTGGAACCTTCCCAGCCAGATTTGGGAACCTTGCACCTGCAAGAGATTTGTCTTCCAGAAATCTGTCAAACAAACCCTGGGTCTAAATCTCCTGTGTTTTCTCGCCACGAGTTTTGTAAACATCAGAGAGCTGTTCAAGCGGCCTCTCGTAGGAGTGCTAGGATAGCTGCTAAGAATTCAGCTGATTAAGCCTGCTTTCCATGGGAAACCTTAAGGAGTCATGCATCTGGACTCAGAGATTAGCTTTCGTTTCTAGTTCCCCAGAGAACTGCTCTTTGGTGGGAAAACTAGACCCTATTTAGGTGTTTTACCCACAAAGACATCTTGCGGAGTCAATTCGTCAGCTACTGGAGTAAGTTGTGTGTGGACAGCGCGCTCCGTTTCCAAGCCTCGTTCCTGTTTCAAGCCTTGTCCCTGATTCCAAGCCTTCGCTCCTGTTTCCAGCCTTGTTTACCTTCGCGGACCTTGCCTTGTTTTCCAGGATTCAGCCTCGCTTTGCTTCCCGGATTTTACCAAGTAATTCCACGGATCTTGTTCCTGCTCCTCGTTACCTTGTTGTCTTGAATCAAGCCTTGTGTTCCAAGTATCAAGTTATTTCCTAGCCTTGCTCAAGTTCATGGACTAAAGGACCTTGTCATCTCCCCTCACTTGCTTGGCAAGTGAGTGTTTCAGTTATTGGATTACAACTTTGGACCTTAATATTTCATATTGGACATTGTTTCTTTGGACTAATTTTGACCTTTCCTGAAAGGTCTAACTCTGGACTATTTTCTACACTTGTTTTTATTAACTTTATATACTCCTTCAATAAAGATATTAGATAGATTCTGGCCTCTGTGTATGGTTATTGGTGCCCTGCAGCCTGGGTCCTGACAGTTTGACTCCGCCACCCTAAGCACCAATTAACCTAGGCCAGAATGTCTACCGGAACCGTGCCGGGTGGCCAGCCACTTAGCTACACCATCGACAAGGAGGAAGTGGACCGCATCCGTGATAAGCTCAATGCGCAGGAGGGAGAAATAAAGGGATTGAAGGAACGCGGAATCTGTCTCCCAGCCTTGGCATTGCCAACCAAGTTTTCTGGAGAAGCTTCTAAGGTTCATGTTTTCCGTCGCCAATGCCAAGCTTATCTAGAGGCCCGCAATGCCGAGTTTCCCCAAGAAGACATCAAAGTGGCGTGGATCTATAGCCTTTTAGACGGGCCAGCGGCCAACTGGGCGACGGCGCTGTTCGACCAAGGTTCCCCACACCTAAGATCAGCGCAACATTTCTTGGATCACATTAAGGCGACTTGGGGGATCGAAGACAATTTGGAGGCAGCCGGCCATAAACTCCGGCGCCTCTCTCAGGGGGACAGACCCTTGTCCCAGTACATAGCCGAGTTCCGAGTGCTGGCCCACAGCACCGGATGGAATGATATAGCCCTCAGAGGACAATTTCGGGAGGGTCTCAACATCGAGATGTTGGAAGAAATTTCCAAAGTGGATCCCCCCCATTCTCTTGAAGCACTCATTGATCAATGTTTACGAGCTGAAGTCATGCTTGCCAACAGAAAACAATGGGTCCGAGGCCAGAGCGGTAGAGCTGGGGTGAAACCTCCCGCTCCCACCAGCGTCCAGCCGCGTCCAGTATGGAGACCCCCGCCACCAGCCCCATACCCCAGGGGGAACGAGGAGGTGCCGATGCAGTTGGGCAACGTGCGTCCCAGGTTAGATGCCGCCGAGAAGGCCCGCCGCCAACGCCTAAATCTCTGTTGGTACTGCGGAAACGGGGGCCACTTCGCTAGAGAGTGCCCAGCCAAAGGGAAGCCCCCCGCCCGTCTGGCGGCGGCATCCTCCACGGAGATGAAGACGTCTGAGGCGGCTGGCACACAGCCGGCGGGGGAAGCCAGCGACCGGGCGTAGAGAGGCTCGCCAACCCGGTCAAAAAACCCACTCAAGAGCCGCCAACCGGAGTCCTATTTCTTCTAGTGGTCACCTTGTGGTCAGCTAAAAAGGGGCCAGTCATGGTCCATGCCATGATAGACTCAGGAGCTACAAACAATTTCATTGATAGAGAGTATGCCGACTCTCTGGGATTACAATACCATGACTTCAAGAATGCCCGTGTGGTGCAAGCCATCGATGGCCGCCCCCTCAAGACGGGTCCCGTAAGCCAGTGGTCGGAACCCACCAGAATGTGGACAAGGGAACATATGGAAGAAATTTCCTTCTTTGTTACCGAGGTTCCCCATTTCCCTGTAATTTTGGGAATTCCATGGCTGACACTTCACGACCCAAGCATCTCCTGGTCCAACAGAGAACTGCAGTTTGCTTCAAAATATTGCCAAAACCATTGCCTTGTAGCCAAGGTCTGCCATGCCACAGACACTGAACCCATTATCACCTTGCCCAAGAAGTACTCAGAATATTGGGATGTATTCAATGAAAAAGAAGCTGAGAGATTACCCCCACATAGACCTTATGACTGTGCCATTGACTTGGTGGAGGGGGCCCCGATCCCGCGAGGACATCTCTACTCCCTGACTGAACCGGAGCAAGAAGCTCTCAGGGAGTTCATAGAGTCAAACCTTCGCAAGGGATTCATCAGACCCTCTCAATCCCCAGCCGCTTCCCCAGTGATGTTTGTGAAAAAGAAATCAGGGGACTTACGCTTGGTGGTGGACTATAGAGCATTGAACAATATCACTAAGCGGAACAGCTATCCCCTGCCCTTGATCTCGGACCTACTAGACCGACTTCGGGGAGCCAAGGTCTACACCAAGCTGGATCTTCGGGGGGCTTATAATCTAGTTCGCATCAGAGAAGGGGACGAGTGGAAGACCGCCTTCCAGACTAAATTCGGATTATTCGAGTCCCGAGTTATGAATTATGGATTATGTGGAGCTCCCGCAACGTTCCAGCATTTTGTCAATGACATCTTTCAGGATTATCTAGATCGGTTCTTGATCATCTACCTGGACGATTTTTTGGTGTTTTCTAGATCACAATCAGAGCATGAGAACCACGTAAGAATGGTGTTACAACGATTGCGGGATCATGGACTTTATGCCAAGCTGGAAAAATGTGCTTTTGATCTACAAGAGGTAGATTTCCTGGGATACCGCGTCTCACCACTAGGGCTCTCCATGGACCCGGCTAAGGTTTCAGCAGTATTGGAATGGCGGGCGCCAACCAACAAGAAAGAGGTGCAACGATTCTTGGGGTTCGCGAACTATTACCGCAAGTTCATTCCAGATTTTGCCCGCTGGTCTGACCCTATCACCAGCTGCATCCGTGGGAAACAGCCTTTCCGCTGGACAGATCAAGCAGAGAAAGGGTTCCAGCAACTAAAGAAATTATTCACGTCCCAGCCAATCCTTCAGCATCCAGATCCTGAAACCCCTTTCGTTGTGCAGGCGGATGCCTCCGATGTGGCAATTGGGGCTGTACTCCTACAACCAGTGGGAGACCATCTTCATCCTTGTGCCTTTTATTCCCGTCAATTGACCGCGCCAGAGAGAAATTACACCATTTGGGAAAAGGAACTATTGGCCATAAAGGCAGCCTTTGAAACTTGGAGACATTGGCTAGAAGGAGCCAAATTTCCCATTGAAGTCCATACTGATCATCGAAATCTAGAGCATCTAAGAACTGCCCGCAAGCTAAATCAAAGGCAACAACGCTGGGCTTTATTCTTTGAACGTTTTAACTTTCAAATTCATTATGTAACCCCAGCCCAGACCAAGCAAGCAGATGCTCTGTCACGAAAACCGGAATACGCTGCAGGGCGCAAGGAGTCCTTTGAGTCCCAGCTGCTACAACCCGAAAACTTTGCCACGCTCACAGTGGGAAACACCAAATCCACTTCCATGGAATCAACTTCCCCTACTCCAGGACCCCTTTGTGCTCAGGAAATCAGGGCTAGTCAGCAAGCAGACGCCTGGGCACAGGACCAACTTCGCCAAGGACTACGTTTTCCCTTTTCGCTTAAGGATGGGCTACTTTGCTATAGAAATCATGTTTACATCCCCCCAGGACCGGGCAGGGAAAAAACACTTCGTCTGTGTCATGACTGCAAGCCAGCAGGGCATTTCGGGCTATTTAAAACCATGCATTTGATCCTAAGAGATTTCTGGTGGCCCAAGATCCGCAAGGATGTGGAAAAATATGTCAACACCTGCCCAGTATGCCAGCGCTCCAAGACAAGAAGAGAAAAGCCCTCAGGGCTCCTGCATCCCCTCCCTACACCATCCCGCCCATGGGAAATAATCTCTGCGGATTTTATCACTGATCTACCACCTTCCTGTGGATTCACCACGATCCTAGTGGTGGTGGACCTTTTCACCAAGTTAGCCCATTTCATTCCCTGTGATGGCCTTCCCACGGCCAAAGAAACTGCAGATCTATTCCTCCAACATGTTTTCAGATTGCATGGATTGCCCAAGAGTTTGGTCACAGACCGGGGGTCCCAATTCACCTCTCGTTTCTGGAAGGCACTACAAAAACTATTGGGCATAGACTCTCGTTTATCTTCGGCTCATCATCCCCAAACAGATGGGCAAACTGAGCGCACCAATGCCACTTTGGAACAATACCTTCGCTGTTATTTGAACTACCAGCAAGACAATTGGGCTTCCCTGTTATCGCTGTCAGAGTTTGCCTACAACAATGGGGTCCAGGCTTCTACTAAAGAAACGCCGTTCTTTGCAAACTATGGCTTCCATCCACGTTTCTTTCCCCCTGTCATTGAAACCTCAGAAGTTCCCGCAGCAGAGGACTGGCTGCAGGAACTCGCAGCGGTGCAGCAACTCTTGCTCCAGCAATTAAACCAAGCCAAGGAGGACTATAAACGTCACGCGGACAAACATCGCCAACCGGGCCCCGAAATCAAGGTAGGAGACCGGGTTCTTCTGTCCACTCGCTTTTTGCCCTCCCATCGCCCTTGCCGGAAGTTAGATGCCCGTTTCATTGGCCCCTATCCAGTGGTGGCGCAACTTAACCCCGTGACTTTCAAACTCCAACTTCCGCGCTCAATGCGCATTCATCCGGTGTTCCACCGCTCCCTACTCCTTCCGGCGGATGGTGTGCGTCCTGATACAGACCGACCGGTCCCCCCTCCTGTTTTGATGAATGGGGAGGAGGAGTTCGAGGTTGAGGACATTTTGGATTCTCGCTTTCACCGCCGCCGCCTACAATATCTCATTGACTGGGTGGGTTTTGGCCCCGAGGAACGCTCTTGGGAAGACGCTTCTACAGTCCATGCTCCTGATCTAACCCGCCGCTTCCATCAGACCTATCCCGCCAAGCCGCGGCCCCGCGCCTCAGGGGGAGAGTCCCGGTTTGAGAGGGGGCTTGAGGAGGGGGATAGTGTGATGAGTCATGGGCCATGTAGTCCCGTTCAAGGCACTGTAGTCCCAGATGAAGAGGAGAACTTGGGTTTTTCACCGCCTCAGTCAGAATTGGAACCTTCCCAGCCAGATTTGGGAACCTTGCACCTGCAAGAGATTTGTCTTCCAGAAATCTGTCAAACAAACCCTGGGTCTAAATCTCCTGTGTTTTCTCGCCACGAGTTTTGTAAACATCAGAGAGCTGTTCAAGCGGCCTCTCGTAGGAGTGCTAGGATAGCTGCTAAGAATTCAGCTGATTAAGCCTGCTTTCCATGGGAAACCTTAAGGAGTCATGCATCTGGACTCAGAGATTAGCTTTCGTTTCTAGTTCCCCAGAGAACTGCTCTTTGGTGGGAAAACTAGACCCTATTTAGGTGTTTTACCCACAAAGACATCTTGCGGAGTCAATTCGTCAGCTACTGGAGTAAGTTGTGTGTGGACAGCGCGCTCCGTTTCCAAGCCTCGTTCCTGTTTCAAGCCTTGTCCCTGATTCCAAGCCTTCGCTCCTGTTTCCAGCCTTGTTTACCTTCGCGGACCTTGCCTTGTTTTCCAGGATTCAGCCTCGCTTTGCTTCCCGGATTTTACCAAGTAATTCCACGGATCTTGTTCCTGCTCCTCGTTACCTTGTTGTCTTGAATCAAGCCTTGTGTTCCAAGTATCAAGTTATTTCCTAGCCTTTCTCAAGTTCATGGACTAAAGGACCTTGTCATCTCCCCTCACTTGCTTGGCAAGTGAGTGTTTCGGTTATTGGATTACAACTTTGGACCTTAATATTTCATATTGGACATTGTTTCTTTGGACTAATTTTGACCTTTCCTGAAAGGTCTAACTCTGGACTATTTTCTACACTTGTTTTTATTAACTTTATATACTCCTTCAATAAAGATATTAGATAGATTCTGGCCTCTGTGTATGGTTATTGGTGCCCTGCAGCCTGGGTCCTGACAATCAAAGAGAAAGGAAAAAGTAAGAAGAGAAAAATGAGAAAAGGAAAAAAGAAAGAGCAAAAGAGAGAAAAGTGACTGCCCATTTCCTTTTCAATAAACATATGATAAATTTATACCTCTCCCATCTATTAGCTACTATTCTCCTACTATTATTCAAAATAAAAAATTGTTAAAACATCTAATTAATTTTTACAAAATAAATGGTTAGTGATATTAGTCTTAATAAACTTAACTGATATACTTAATCAAAGACTTATTGTAGCTTTCTACACCCATTTTACAGGCAATCTAGAGTAATTAAAAAAAATCTCAGATAATAAATTATTTCCTCTTTTGTCCCATCTTTTTCTAATCTAGTGAATACCCTTTCTCACGATTTACTGCTCTGTCATAGTTACCAGTTTTATGCAAGAGTGCTTAAGCTATGCAAACACATATATAACTGTATTTACTCGAGTCTAATGAGCCACCGAGTCTAATGCGCACCTCAATTTTCAGAACCTTGAAACCCAAAAAAGTATTTACAATATTACACGAATCTAATGAATACCCTAATTTTAGGAAGGTAATTTAGCCCAAAAAAAGGTGAGCATTAGAATTGAATAAATATGGTATATCAATCTGACTTATATCTATCATATATATCAATTGTCATATTATTTAAATAAACTTTGTAAATTTTCTATCATTTTAAAAAAAATCCTAAATATGTATTTCTTGTGAAAAGTCCAATATTTCAAATGAGATGTCACAGATGTTATCTTCAAATAGTAGAAGCTGAACCTTAATACTTATTCCTTATACATTTTTTTTTAAAATAGACTGTATAAGTAGAGCATAATATTACATATTTACATTACAGAAAAAAAGCAAAGAGACAAAGGAAGTTTTTTCACATATATACTTATACCATTCTTATATATATTTAAACGCCATACAAAGTTTTCTCCTGTATCTCAGCCTTGGATTAAAAAATCTGGAAATAAATAGGTTATCTCATAGTTCATGTTCATTCAAATCTTGAACAATTTGTGTACTTTCGCATCTTCTTCCACTAGCTGGGATTATGTTTCATTGCAGGACTGTCTTGACTGTCTCTCAAATTACATAATACAATGTGGAATGTTGTTTTTAAAATTGGTCAATTTTTTTTAGAGTAATGGTCTTCCTTATGTTACTAGCACTTTGAGCTTGGAAGCAGACTGGTGAATGACTTCTGTAAAGTAGGAAAGCCGAAGCTCAATAACACCATGAAACACGATTTTTGTTCCTGGGTTATAAATGTCATTTTCTAATTGGTTCTATTATAAAAACATGAAAAAGGTTTATTAAACTGCAAAAACTTTGGTTTTGCGGGACATCCTACAGCACATTTTGCTATAGTTTTTCAATGAATATCTCATAGAGTCTTACACCAATTTAACATAGTTTGTGGCAGCCACAAAAACGATGTTTCTGGAGTATAACAACTACTTTCAAAGTAAGTACCACACAAATAAACAGGAAATAACACTTCTGAACCAGGAACAGAAATTTTTTCAAATTTTGGTACATAGTGTAATACAATATATCTTTTGCAGGTAGAAGGCGTAGATTCAACTCTGGATAGCTCCAGTTAGGGCTAGGAACCTGAATTTTTAGAGAGTGCAAATCATTTTCAACAAGTCTAAACTAGATGAACCCATAACCTGACTTAAGACAATTTTGAGCTGATCACTTTGGTCCTACCAAGATCCTGGTTACTCTGTTCAGGCCGAAGACTTTAATTTAGGCTGAAACGATTCTAAGTTAACAGCAGTTCAGTCTTTTCTGGATTCTATTTCAGCTTTTTCACATTCAATATAAGACATGTTTCAAGATCAGAAACAGGTCAAGGGCAGCAGAAAAAGCAACTACTTTTGTTGCAAACTGTGATTTGGACATGATACACTACCGTGCATCAAAAAGCTATGTAAAATAGCTCAACCACATAATATCTTGGCTACATCACTAACATAGTTTCTAGATAATGTTAGGTAGAGTGGTATTGCAGCTGAAACAAAGGATCTCCTGGTGGTGCAATGGATTAAACCCTTGTGCCGGCAGGTTGGTGGTGCGAATCCGGGGAGCGGGGTGAACTCCTGTCTGTCAGCTCCAGCTTCCCATGTGAGGACATGAGGGAAGCCTCCCACAGGATGGTAAAACATCTGGGCTTTCCCTGAACAACATCCATGCAGACGGCCAATTCTCTCACATCAGAAGCGACTTGCAGTTTCTCAAGTCGCTCCTGACACAAAAAAGCTGAAGCAAAACAGGATAGAGATTCTCTGACTTGTGTTACTTTGTTATATGAAAATAATAATCTTCATGAGTCAAAACCAAATGGTAAAAGAAACTACGTAAAGGAGGACTTCTGCTTCTTACATTTGTAAATCACCTAGCTGTGGTAGGGTAATAAATCATCATTAAGTACTCATCCTTTATTCTTCTTAGCATACTGAGTATACATAGCTGACGTTATTTTTTTAAGAGTTAAATAATGAGACATAGTACAATCAAAAGAAATCATCTAAATCATGTATGCCAGGGATGGGAAGTTTATTGCTTTCCAGATGTCACTGGACTGCAACTCGTAATAATTCCAGCCAGTGCTAAGGGATTATATGAATAATAAGTGATTTACCTTAGGATGGTAAAAAAAAGTATTAAAATTCCCCTGGAACTGTTCCACTTAGAGGGGAGAAAAGTTTGGAATGAGTAATTGTAAAGTAGCAGAAGGAAAAATAAAACCAAGTGCTTGTATTTTATTTTGTAAGAGCGATAGAAAAAGTATTCCTAAAATAAACCATTACTTTGGATTGGGAACAAATCTTGTTAGTCTGTAGGTGTTTTCAGAGGACAATGTTGCAGTTCAGGCCACATTTTTCTGCTAATGTAGGAATGAAAATGTCTTTTAAAAGTATCTGAAAACCTGTTCCAGCTGTTTAACCATGACCTCTAGTAATTTAACCATGGCCACATTTGATTTCTGGACAAAAAACCGCACATGCTAAATTCGGCCTACAACGTCATGCTAGTATTTCAGAGGATTATGTATAAAGAGTATCTGGGGGTTTTTTAAAAAAGAAAAAGTTGATATTTTCCCATTCCAGAAAAAGGCTATATTTGCATTTACTTTTCTTTAACACTGGCACTGTCTGGTCAAATTCTGTTTTACTACACATGCATACACTTTGAAATAATAAAAATAAAATAGCAAGTTTATTTTAGAAGTTAGGAGGACAAGGTGATCATCAGGTAGTCCTTGACTCAAACCTTATGTCTGCTATAAATTCACGAAGGTTGCAATCCTATGCGCACTCACCCAGAAGAAAGCATCAATACATTAAATGAGGCTTACTTCTAAGATGGCCTGTAAATAGGCTTATGCAAGCTGCAGTTTCAACTCTTTCTAAGACCATGTCTACATAAAAAATTATTATACTCACCCCAAATTTATCAGTCTTTATGATGTACATAAATATCTCATAAGCATCTGAAAGTTTTAGCCCTTAATCCAAATTTGCTCTGTACTAAGCAAAGTAGGGAGATACTCCAGAGTATCTGTAAGCTTTGCAGCAATATTGACATCTAGAATAGGTCTGTTCTGTCTCAATCAATTGTCTACACAGACACTGCCACCATCACCCATTCTTTCTGTTGATCAGAGCAGGGATGAATTGCATGTATCAATGCCACTACTCCTTGAGGACTGGGGAACTCCCTCCTTTCTGATCGTGCAGGTGCCCCAGAATATATTTATTTATTGCATTTCTATACCACTCTTCTCATTCCTGGGGGGGGGGGGGACTCAGAGTGGTGTACAACATATGACCTGTGGCAGCCAGGCATTCACAGAAAGCTCCTTGGATGTTGAATAGCAGTGACATGGATGACAAGGGAACAACCCAGGAAGCTTGGTATAGTCTCAGAATGGCAGGATAGCAATATGCAGATGGCTGCCATCACAGTTGATCCAGTTATGTAGCATAGTGCTTCATACTGGCCCAAGACTAAGCAGCTGGTGCTAGATGAGGCCACAATCAGGGATGGGTAGCAACAGCTCCCCGAAGTTGCTGCTAGCAGTTCTTGTAATTTTTCACCATTGGCTATGTCAGTTAGAGCTGCTGAGAGGTGCAGTCCAACAACATATGGAGACCATAGTTTCCCCACCCCGAACTAAACAATGTAGATAGATGACCATTTTGACCCTTCTTGTACACTCACCAGGAAAGCCAAATTACCCTCTTCTGAATGTCCAATGAACTGGCTTGAGCAAACAGGTCTGGAAAAAGGCAATTTATCCACCTTCATTTCTGCTACTTTCATTATGTCTGTAGCATTCCTATAAAGTGGCTCCTTAGGGGCTCAATTGGAACAACCTTTGGAACTGCCTCAAACTGGATTCTCAGGCATTCTGTTTTGTACAGGACATCTCACATCTGGAAGCTTAAAATATGGTCCTATACTGAAGTGATACAAGACAGAAGACACTCCAAATTTGATATTAATTCCCACCAGCACTAAAGTCTTAAAAACAAATGTTCGTTCTGTCCATTCATCTAGGCTGATACCAAGTAGCAGAGTGAAATTCTAGTTTTCTGATGGCTGATCTGTTACAGAAGGATTTTCATGTGTTTGGGGATTCCTATGTGATATTTAGAGAAATTTATTTAAGGCCTGCCCTATTACTCTGCAGAGAAACTGACAACCCTAACCTCAAATAAAATAAAATCTTTCACATTATGAACATATTGGTTTTGTTTTCACCTTGTCATTCCACTATTTGAACTCTAGGCTTATTGTCATCTGCCATGTCAACATGTCTTTGAATTTTCCTAGTAATTTCCCAACAGTTCTTTCACTTTCACAGATTTCTACTAGTTACTACATTTCTCATTACTGCCCTACTTATTTGACAAAAACAATTTGGATGTTGTGACCATTTTAAAATGCTCTACTTCACTGTAAAGAAAACTTAAAATTAGCAGCGATAAAAATGAATGTACTCCCAAAAATGTTACATTTATTCCAAAATCTTCCTATACTCAGAAATACTATTTTTTTTAAAGAATGGAACAAGGATTTACTAAAATTTGTGTGGCAAGATAAAAAAACCCCAAGAATTAAATATACTAATATGATTGATACGAAACAAAGGGGAGGCTTTGGCCTCTCTGACCTTAAGCTCTATTATGAAGCATGTGGATTGGCATGGTTTAAGGAATGGACCACACTAAAGAATGAAAGACTTTTAACATTAAAAGGACATGATCTTCGAGCTGGATGGCATTCGTACCTATGGTATGGAAGAAAAAGAGTGGAAAAAAACTTTGGCAATCACTTTATAAGATCAACTCTCCTGAGAATATGGGAAAGATATAAAGAAAGAATGTATACAAAAACTCCTCTTTGGATTTCTTCTTTATAAGCGAGACAAAGAAGGTTGCTGGGCTGGGCACAATGGCCAACTTATAAAGAAATGTTGATAAAAAAGAATGATACATTCCATCTTAAATCACAGGAAGAGATTGCTCACAGATTCAATAACTTTTCTTGGTTTCAATACCTCCAGCTAAAAGAACAATACAATATAGACAAGAAGAATGGATTCACTGATAAAGATATTTTTTTGGGATAAAGTGATGATTACGGAGAAGAAGTTGATAACAAGATTATATAACAAACTTCTAGAATGGAATACTGAAACAAAATTGTTAAAAAAATTGTATGATAAAATGGGCTACAAATATAGGGAAATCAATTAAATTAAAAGAATGTGGAATACAAAATTAAAATATTCATATGCAACAGATTTAAAAGAAAATTGGTACAAAATGATGTACCGATGGTACACAGCACCACAAAAGCTAGGTATTATGTACAAAAATTCACAAAATAAATGTTGGAAGTGTGGGGAACAAGAAGGAACATTCTACCACATATGGTGGACATGTAAAAAGGCGAATAATTATGGGAAAATGATCCACACAACAGCTCAAGAGATTCTAAAAATTAAAATACAATTGAGACCAGAATATTTTCTCTTAAGTATAATAGACAAGGAAGTGAAACTTGACAGAAACAATGATATTCTGATGGTTTATTTCACTACGGCAGGAAGAATGGTCTATGCTAAAAACTGGAAACAGGAAGAAATATCAACCAAAGATGACTTACTTGCCAAAATAATGGATATCATGGACATGGACAGATTAACATTTTTATTGAAAAAAAGTACAGGAAGTCACATCAGTACTACAGACTGGAGTCTTTTTAAAGAATACATGAAAAAATAAATATTAGAACAATTACTATATAACAATATATAGAAACATATAATAACATATACATTTACATATACATTTGCAAGAAGGGAAGATCCAAGAGAAAAGTTTGAAGAAAAGGGTTGAAGCCAAATGAAACATAAAAGAGGACAGAATGAGATTTTAAAAATTGCAAAGAAGAAGAATGGAAGTACAAATTCCCCCCCCTTTCCCCCCTTTTTTCTTTTTCCTTCTTTATCTATTTTTCTATCTTTTTAAAAATTTCCTTTCCTACTTTCCTTTATAAAAATGTTCTCCCACTTTTTACGTAGAATTTTTTTTATTTCCAATAAAAATTATTTTTTTAAAAAGAAAACTTAAAATTAAACATATCACATTCTACAGAATACTGAGATAATAATCGATAGAGTGGAGAAATATCACAAAGTTTCAGGGAGGAAAGGAACAGGACACTATCAGATTACTACAGTACATATTATTCTCTTCTGTCCTGTTAAGAGAAGTGTGTGAATATTAAAAATCTTACTCTTGTCTTTCAGCTAAATGGCTCTTTGTCGTCTTTTTGCAACTAGTCTCTTGTTGGTGAAAAGCTGTGCAGAATTTTGAGTTACACAGACTGAGATAAAGAAAACAAAACAATTCTTTGAACAAATCTGCATTGTTTTGTTGCAACTGAAATAGTATCTGGGATGGGAAAATTTTCAGACTGAGGACCTGTTGAAAGAGGAAGGGATTGGAATCCTCTTGCCAACATTGCTAATTAGATCAAACTGAGTACACCCCCAATGCCTTTTGTAATTGCAGATCATTTCACTCTGGGGCTTAGAGAAGGTAATATTTTGATTAATTTTCTTATTAATCCAGAGAACCTTGATTACGGTTGACTTCAATTATCTCCTATTCAGAATTGTTTCAGCTTTGAGGTAAACTGGTATGTTGTATTAGATCATTTGAGAGAGTTATGATTTTCAGTTAATGATAATGGATAGGACTTTAAAGGTGCTATAACTTTCCAGGACTCTCCCTCAGGAGACTCAAAGCGGCATGTCTATATGTATGGATATGATGGTGCTAAGTTGCTGTTTTCTTGAATGGGTTTAGTGTTACCAAAGTAACCAGAATGATCCGCTCAGCATAATATCCAGGGAGCACAAAAGTATGCCAAAACAATATCCATGAAAGTGAACAAAAATAATGTTGCCATGCAAAGACAGGAAATAACATGTCAAAGTAAAGAAAAATTATTAATAGTCTTTAACTACAGAGACAATGTTCCACTGTGATGAAAGATATAAAAATAACACAGAGAAGAGTTGAAGCGATGTCCTTACAAGCAGTACACATTACTCAATACAAAAATACAAAGGATAGTCATGTCTAAGATCCAAATGGCACAACATGATGCTATTACTTTGCACTCTGTTGATACAGATGGGAAAACCACATGTGCATTGAATGGAAAGCAAAACACAAGCAAAGGAGACAATTTAAAAAGAAGACAATTGTATGCAAAGTATTTTCACGCATTTAAAAATGATGGACTACTCTCTGTTTAAATTACTAGAAGCATGCAAAAAACCAAGTTACTCTTTATTTATTTATTTCCAATATTTCTACCCCACCCTTCTCCCCGAGGGGACTCAGGGCGGCTTATATTATTCCATTCATTGTACACATCCCCTTTTTGCCTCCATAAGTTGAAGCTTCTAAAATCTGTTTATTTGTTTTCGCCACTTGCTATTTACATTTCACTTTTTTCACTATTTAACACTTGCTGGAAGAGACATTACAATGGGAATGCAAGAAAAAGCATCCATGCAACCAAAGATTTGCTGCCATTTCCTAGCTTAAGATTTTAAACCGACTTGGCATGGGAAACAATTGAAATAAAATATTGCAGAAAAATGTTGGCATCTTATTCAGTGGTTCTCAACCTGTGGGTCCCCAGGTATTTTGGCCTACAACTCCCAGAAATCCCAGCCAGTTTACCAGCTGTTAGGATTTCTGGGAGTTGAAGGCTAAAACATCTAGAGACCCACAGATTGAGAACCACTGATCTACCTGGACCTAACATGAGAGCATGCCTGGATTGTGTAAATTGTTATTTATACACAAGTCCAGCTCTCTTGACTAGCTAGAGGTGGAGTAGGAATCAACTGCAAATCTGAAGAAAGGTGAAGATAGAGAACCAGACATGGAAAATGGGAATATACCTCCAGGAGAAACTTTCCAGGTATTTTTATTTATCATATCAGAAGTGAATCGAGGTTGTAATGTGTTTAAAAACACGAAGTTAAAATCTTGGCATTATACTAAATGTCCTTTGACTAGTAGCTGGCCACTTGGGAGTGCCTCTGGTGTTGTATAAGACAATCCTTCATTGTGCATGTGGTAGGACTCAGACTGCATTGTAATAGGTGGTTTGTGGTTTGCTCTTCACCACACTCACATGTCGTGAACTCAACTTTGTGGCTCCATTTCTTAAGGTTGGCTCTGCTTTCCAGGTAAATATGGAAGATAATAGAGAACTCAGAATGGATTTTGGAGCAAGTATCCAGAAAGAGTGCCAGGATTATGGTTGAAGAAGAAGTGATGAATATAAAAAATGGGGGAGTTTCTGGGGAGAAAAAAACTGGATGGTTAGTGGATACAGGGTTCCTTGGTGGGAAGTTAGACCAAGGGACAAAAAGAACAAAAATTGTCTGAATGGAAAGATGTTTTGTCCTCAGGATGTTTATAAACTTTTGGAAAGAAACCAAATGTAAACTTTAAAGAGAAACACTAACACTGAATCTAGTTGTCTTGGTTTAAGATCTCAACAAGTGGTTCCTTGTTTGACAATGTCTCAGTATTAAGGAAAGGGTAAATAAAATAGAGAGGATGGGTTTTCAAACGAATATTAAGAGATGATTGACAATTTATTTATTTATTGCATTTAGGGTCTAATTTCTTAACTTCAAACAGTAATGTGGGCTAAGTCAATGAAGTTATTTTTGTTATCTGCAGGTCTTAAGGACATTTATTTGAATATATGAACACTACTGGTCCATCTAAACTGAAGCTATCTACCCTACCTGGGGACAGAAGTTGGGAAATTTATGTTGAACTGTACATCTCAGAATACCCCTGTTACTGTGTCATCATTACTCAGTTCCACTTATTAGGATCCTTTTAACTGGAGATAGTAAGAACCTAAGAATTTCTGCAGAGGTTGTGTAACTGATCTATGGCCATATCGATTCGATGAAAACACTGAAATGTTTCATAAATAAATGCACAGCAGTAGTCAACCCAGAGGCTGGGATAAATTACATTAAGCATTTCTTTGCCCCTAGGGAAACAAAGAAATTGAACTGTTGCTCTAAAAGAGCAACAAAACTACAGATCTTCTGTTAGTTATATGTCCAACATCATGCATTCCTAGAAAAGAATGTAAGATGATGTAGTGAGCATTTTGAGTCTTTTTGGAACTTTTAAAATATGTGGAATTTATAGCTCTGGTGTGCATCGTTAGGATGATTTATCCCTGTTGGGCAAAGAGGGGATTAGATTCCTTGCTCTTTAAGCATTGTCCCACGTGTGGCTTTACAGGCCACATAAGGGCAGCATTAATGATGAAACTGGCTGTTTTTTCTACATCAAAGTTGTGCATATAGTTGCATGTAAATAATCTTCCATAAGTAAGTGGCCCAAGGTCTAAATGCAATTGCCAGTCACAGCTAAGGTAGATTTATTTAATTAATTGTTTAATGGCAAATGAGCATCTATACAAGTGCCATTGATTTAATAGGTCTTTTTTTAGTTACCTCAAGCAACTGGATTTCTTTTGCCTTTTGTAGGCACTATAAAATGAGAGCTCCTGAAAAATCAGATAATTAACATAATAATGGGATGGGGAAAATCTGTATGTGAAGGGCAATGCATTTGAAAATGCTGGATTAACTGAGAAACCTAACAAGGGGGACCCATACTTTGTTACAACCATGGGCGTTTGTATTTGTAGGAAAAGAGACAATGGGATGTAGGTGTTTGAGTGTCAGAATAGGATTCTGGGTGACTAGTATTCATATTCCTGCTTGCCCATGGCAACTCACTTGCTGATCTTGGGCAAGTCACACTTTCAATCTCAGAGGAAGGCAAACCTTCTCTGAACAAATCTTGCCAAGAAAACCCTGTATAGTTTTGGTTTAGTTCCACCATAAGCAAGAAATGACTTGAAAGCACATAATAACAAATGTAAAAGGTAGCAGTGGCTAATGGATGGAGAACTGCTGGAAAATGTGAAGTAACACAAGCAACTTCTTCTGAGGATCTATTATAAGCAGAAGTGCTAGTGGCTAGAGCAGTGGTTCTCAGCCTGGGTTCCCCAGATGTTTTGGCCTACAACTTCCAGGAATCTCAGCCAGTTTACCAGCAGTTAAGATTTCTGGGAGTTGAAGGCTAAAAACATCTGGGGACCTACAGGTTGAGAACCACTGGGCTAGAGACTTATGAGCTGCTCCTCAATGCTCAAAGCAGGATAATTAGCAGATATAATGGCTTCAATCGCCAGAACAAAGAGGGCCAAAATCACTTCTCCATTCAATTTCTTTTCCATTCGTAGTGATTGATATACACCCAAATCTGCTCCAGATAACTGGATCTTTCAGAAGAAATGTAATGGACATGGATGGAGAGCTCCAGGAAGGGTATTTGAGGAAAGTTATTTTGTAGAACAACATTATTACTTCTGTGATGCTGGATATCTCCTTCAATACAGGGCCAATCTTATTGTTTTCACTTTGAAAACAGCTTGTTGTGGAGGCTGGGGATAGGACAGATAATCTACAGTGGTATAGTTCTGCTTTAAAAGAGAAAGTTGCTTCTTGATGCTGTATAAATCCAGTTTATGTGCATGCTTGCATAGTGGCTGTCCTCTGAACATAATCTGAGTGAAAATATATTTATAATTAATTACTAGGATTGTGATATACTGCTGAAGTAGTTTAAGAAAGAGAAAGTGTGAAAATGTTTACTGATACCATTTCCTTGCCTTTTGTGAAGAAGATTTAGTTGACTTTTAACTGGAAAGGAGCCATTAGCTCGTAATTTTTTTCTGGACATTGAATGTATTTTCTTTTATTACCAATGTGCTAATCTGTGTATATGCCAAGGCAGTACTCGATCAATGAAAGCTAATCCCAGTATTGTGTTCTGGCTCAAACTTAGTCTAGAAGCAAATAACAATGGAAGATTTTACTTGATAAACATATTTATTGTATTAAAGGATTGCAAAATACCTTGAAACACATCGTAAGAAGTCTAATATACATATTCTAAACCTGGAATATTTTATTATTGGCATCCATCCACTATTGCAGGCTATTCCACAGAATGTAGTCCTATTTTAACTTGGCTAGAAAATAACCTATTATGCAAAGCTTTAACCTAAATAATTTCTCTCCTGTCACAGAAGTGTTGGTAAACACTTCTAGACACAAAACAGAACAATAATATGTAACAGATGTAACTACTTCATCCAAATCTATCAATACCAAAACGATGCTTCTAATTAATATTTACTGGTACCCTTAGACCTCTTTTCATACCAAACTACCTTATTTCATCTTTTCCATATGGTAATATAAAAGTTGAGTCATAGTTCCTTACAGAAATCAAAATCTGAACAAAGAGTTCAGGTTCTGGAGTGCACATTGCTCAATAACTCAAACTACCCTTACCCTATAAGATTGATACCAGAAATCTCCCATTTTACTAACAATGTTAGTTGGATCATAGGGACAGAGTAAAGGAAGACATAACCATGTCCTTATATTTCTCATCAAAATGCCATCTTGAATGTTGCCATTATCAAAAGTCTGCTGCCTCATCCAAAGTGTATTTTTCAGGCAGCAGTATTATAAAAATTGCACCATTCAGTTGTCTACTGAGTCCTAATGAAAGAGGTTAGAGAGGTTCCTTTTGAAAATATTTGCACTGGTTGCCACCAAGGAACAGACCACATGGATGAGGTGCAGCGTTGTGATTTGGCAGCCTGAGTGGCGATTCGGGGTGGTAGTGGGGCAATCCCAGCACCCCAGCCGGCAGCTGATACTTTCCCATCACATGTGGGGAAACATCACCACATGGCTTAATCTTGCAGTAGCCCCATTGTTCCTAATGGAATACAGGGAGTCTACTGTGTTGATGACACAAGTGTCCTAGTATGCTGCCGCCCCAGTTCACCCACTGAGTCCCACTGGAAGTCAGCTTACGACGTCTGATGGGAAAAGTTTTGCAAATGCAGGTCTATGTCTTTATTAAGCTAATCTATTGTGTGGTCTTCCTCATTTCCAACTGAGTTACACTTTTCTCAGTATTCCTCAGTCTTTTCCAATGAATCACATTTTAATTATAGGATAATAAGTTAATGTATTTTCCCATTACTTTAAAAACATTCCTATATAACACTCATGTTATTAAAAATTGTTTTTAACATCAGAGGGGGCAGGACTCGTGGAGCACTTGGCCCCCTCTTCCGAGTCCTCCACGTTCCCAACATGGCCCAGCTGGAGTGGCGGCAGAAGTGCCTGGCCGCCTCTTCCAGGCTCCTGCCACCCGCCCTCACTCTCTCATCCACCCTCACTCGCTCGCTCACTCACTGACCGGACAAAGAGGTGTTCCTTTTTCCCTGGCTGCAGGAGCAGCGGCAGCCAGAGGAACATGCCAGGCACAAAGCAAGGAGGCAGCCCTGAGGAGAAGCAGCAATGGAGTGAGTAAATAAATATTAAATATTAAAATAATAATAGGGTCCCTACTTTGTGGATTTTCACTTATTGTGGGTGATCCTAGAATGTAACCCCCAGGATAAGTGAGGGAACACTGTATAGCCAAGCATGAGAAACATTTGTGCATTTGAAAATATCTCTCCTATTTTCCACAATAAAGGTTACAATTGTATGAATTGAAAGCAAAGGCCTTTTCTGAGTTAGTAATGTTGATGTGTTATGTACTTTCAGGTCACAGGACATAACTGTGTGAACTGCACAGCCAAATATGAAAGTCACCTCTAATTTCCATTGCGTTATTGATAATGAGACTTACCTGTGCAAAGCTGCGCCACAGATGCTGGAAACAGAGGCATACACAATATTTCCATAGACCTGGAGTTGATACATAGGACAGCCTGCTGGACAAAGGACATCTGCTCTATCCTTTCTGAGATCAAGCCCTCTTGTGAAACACGTAATGGCAGTGGGCACTGTAGAGAAAAATAATGAAATGGTGTATAAAATGGTGCCTCATTGAAAAATCATTTAACCACCTGCTATATGGAGGTATTAGGAGTATATGGAATTCAATAATCTGTAAAACGTTTAACTTTGAAGTTAAAAGTGGGCTTTTGGTCTTAGTGCCATCATGCACTGACAGTAAAACATAATCCCCTTGGGTTGCTGTGAGTTTTTCGGACTGCATGGCCATGTTCTAGTAGCATTCTCTCCAAATATTTTGCCTGCATCTGTGGCTGCCATCTTCAAAGGTACTTTTTGTTTAGACTGAACTACATTTACCTGCTCTCCTGAATGGCTAGACATTGTGTTATGTCCTCTTTCATAAAAAGAAGATAAATTTGTTTGTCTCATAGAGTTGAAAGAGACCACAAGGACCATCTGGTACAATCCCATTTTGCCATGCAGGAAAAGCACATTCAAAGCACCTCCGACAGATGGCCACCCAGCATATGTTTAAAAACCTCCAGAGAAGGAGACTCCACCACCCTTCAGAGCGGTTTGATATTCCACTATGAAACAGCTCTTAAAGTCACAAAGGCCATTTCTAATGTTTAGGTAGATTCTCTTTTTTGATAGTAATATTTACAAGCCATTTTGATAACCATTATTAAGCATTTCTAAAAACTATACGTAATTGCAAGCTATTGAGAAAAACATGCCTACCACAAAGAATTGTTGTGAGAGCTAATTTATGACCCAGAATATTCACAGTGAAATACAATACACCTTAATATTTCCAGAGGCTTTGAAACTAGCTAGTCCTTACAATGAGAAAAGGGGCGTTCTCTTTGATCCTAATTTGTCATTTTAACCTCATAACAGGGTATTAGTGAAATCTTGTATTCGTTTAATCTTCAAAAACCCATGGGTCCTTGGCACCATTTGCTGCCAGGATTCTCGAAGTTTGTGACAGGCCTTTGGCTGGATGTCTTTGCTCTAGCAAAAAAACTGTCATGTGTTTGCAGTCCATTCAAAATGCAGCAGATCAGTTAATTTCCACTGACTCTCTGGAATTCATGTTAGCTTTAGGGGTTATGAATTGTATTACTGCCTTGCGCACTGGGGAAACAAACTGCATGAGGAATCCAGAGGAATCCTGAACTACATAAAGGAATTCAGTAGCTCCTTTGATTCTAATTGGGAAGAAGAAATTAATTCAGTTTATGCTAGAAATTTCTTCTTCCCAGTTAGGTTTCAAAGATGCTGTTCTCATGTGCTGAAACAGCGCAACAAAGACTGGATCTTTACTGCCATATAAAGCAGTTTGAATCTGCATTATATGGTCAGGGCAGAACCATATAATGCAGTTCAACACAGATAAACTGCATTATAATGGTATGCACTGGCCATATAATGCAGATTTAAACTGCATTATATGGCAGTGTAGATCTCTATGGTTGAAACTGAATGAAGGACTTGTAGCTTCCAAGGTGAAACCTGCATTTGTCTGGAGGTGTGAAGATTATCAATATTGAAATGCTTGTTGTTACTTCAATAAAAGTTTCCTAATCTCTCAATGCATTATCACTGTAAAAGTCTGTGACCCATTCTCAATTCCTTCATTTCGTTTGATATATCTCATTAGTTTTCATGAATGCACAGACATTCATGGAGCTGCATTACATGTTCCCTTGCTCTCATTTTCTTCTGAGTCTCCCCCAATCCACTTTTAATTAACTTCAAATGTAGGAGCCCATGTAAGTGATAATAACATGCTTCTATTGTAGCACTCTTTCATATTTTCAGTAATTTGATATTTTCAAAAGAATATTGATTCTGACAAAATTGTTTGGAAATTGTTTGTTATATGTGGGATTTTTCCAATGAAATAATTAAGAATTTAACTGAGTTTGTAATATTCTGAAATAATTTGTGATACAATATCTCTACTGGCTTCCCATCCAAATATTAACTGCATAGCTTTTGAAATAAGATGTTCAAGGTAGGATAGTGAGTGTACTGTTTTTGAAATTATCATGGATCGTTATTTTTCAGGATAATTTTGTAGGATAGGCAGTCCTGATTGGTTGATGGTGCTTTTATATCTGTTTATATAAAAAAATTGTCTCAATGAACACAGGGATACAAATTCTTCCTAACAATATAAATATACAGGAATGCTTCCATTTGTGAAGTGGATGTGCTCCATAGTACTACTTTTTTAACAGAAAATTTGGCACCAGAAACCAAAATAGCATAGAAAGAAGAGGGATAGGTCCCTGCACCTCAAGTAATAATAATAACAAGTAACTGGTGGGATCACAAGCCTGAAAAAGTTATAGAAAATGAACATGTCAAGCTACTCTGCAACTTCCTAATTCAGACTGACAGATTTGGGGCACAATACTCCTGACCTCATGATTGTGTCAAAAAACAAAGTATGGATTGTCGATGTTGCAATCCCAGGTGACAGCAGAATTGATGAGAAGCAACTGGAAAAGCTGACATGATACGAAGATTTAAAGATCGAACTGCAAAGACTTTGGCACAAGCCAGTAAAGGTGGTTCCAGTAGTGATCGGCACACTGGGTGCAGTGCCTAAAGACCTTGGCCTGCACTTAAACACAATCGACGCTGACAAAATTACCATCTGCCAGCTGCAGAAGTCCACCTTAGTTAGGATCTGCACGCATTATTCGCCAATACATCACACAGTTCTAGACACTTGGGAAGTGTCCGACGTGTGATCCAATATAGCATCCAGCAGAGTGCCTGCTGTGGATTCATCTTGTTGTGTTTCAAATAATAATAATAATAATAATAATAATAATAATAATAATAATAATAATAATAATAATCCAGAAAATCTGCAAAGCAAATTACCATCAGACCACAGCACAGACAGCAGCAGAGACTCCAGCAACACTTGGAATCGTGGAACAGATTGAACCAGAAGAAAGTGTGGAGGTTTTGCAAGAATGTGAAGAACCAGCACTTGAAACACCTGTTGAACAACCAGGAACCTTGACAGCAAGACAACAAGAGCTCAAGGATAAAATCATGGCTCATGCTGCAGCAAATGCCATAAGAAAGCGGCTCCCAACTCTAAAAACAGTGCCCAAGAGACACCTGGCGCCTCTCATGAAAGATGTGAATACAGTACTCTCCACTGTCCAAATAACATCAATTGAACAAACAAACCAGTATGCCTACAGTGCAGCAGTGACACTAACAGAAGAGCTTGGGCTCCTACAACCAAAGAAAATCAACTGGAAAACCAAAGTGGAAGGTCAGGCTAGAGTTGAAAATCAAAAACCTTAGATCACATGCAAGTAACCTGAAAAATATGAAAGAGAAGAAACTGAGGAATGACAAATTAAGCAATACCTGATCTGAAAGTACTGGCTGAACACCAGAAAAATTGAAGAAGCTTTGGAAATCGTGAAAGAACAAATTACAGCAACAGCCAGAAAAATTGAGAGATATGAAGCCAGAATCATCCAGTACAGACAAAATCAATTGTTTCAATCAAACCAAAGACGGTTCTACCAGAGTCTGAACCAAACAACAGACACAGTAACCATAAAGCCAGAGAAAACTGCAATAACGAAGTTCTGGAAAGAGCTTTGGGAAAATAATAACTACAACAAAAATGCTGGGTGGATAAAGGAGTTTGATGGAAATTTTTCACAGAACAAAATGGAACAGATGGAAATAACAACAGTTTACATGGGAAAATGGCCCAACAATTCAATGAGATGCTGCAGAAAGGAAGTATCAGTGAATGGCTAACAACTGAAAGAACATACCTGATACAAAAGGATCCAGCAAAAGGAGCAGCACCGGGAAACTACAGGCCAATAACGTGTCTGCCCACTATGTTTAAATTACTGACTGGCATCATAGCTGACAGAATTCAAGGCTATCTTGAAGAAAAAAAACATCTTGCCAGATAAACAGAAAGGCAACAAACAGAAAAGCAGAGGCACAAAAGACCAGTTATTAATTGACAAAATGATTCTGGAGAACTGTAAAAGCCGAAACGCTAATCTTCACATGACGTGGATTGACTACAAAAAGGCCTTTGACCCACTCCCACACAGCTGCATCATCAAGTGTCTGGACACCATCAGGATTAGTAAAAACGTTGGCACCTTTATTGAAAACATGATGGAGCACTGGAAAACTGAACTATTTGTTGGAAATGAAAGCTGTGGACTTGTCAACATCAGAAGAGGAATTTTCCAGGGAGATTCATTGTCCCCTCTGCTTTCCATTATTGCTATGATCCCTCTGTCAACAATCTTACAAAAAACAAATCTCGGCTATCAAACATCTAAGAAATTTCACAAAATTTCGCATCTGATGTACATGGATGACCTGAAGCTATATGGGAAAACTGAAACTGAAATCCAGTCTCTGACTAACACTGTCCGAATTTTTAGCACTGATAACAGCATGGAGTTTGGTTTGGACAAATGTTCAACAGTGGCATTGAAGAAGGGAAAAATCATTGAAAGTAAGGGCAGAAATATGCCTAATGGCCAAACAATAAAGTGTCACCAGCCAGAGGCCTATAAATATCTGGGCATGTTACAGTTGGACAACATCAAGCATGAACATGTGAAAACTGGGATCAGCAAAGAATACACACAAAGGGTCAGAAAAATTCTCAAAAGCAAGCTCAATGGAGGCAACACCATCAAGGCCATAAACACCTGGGCCATATCTGTCATAAGATATACTGCTGGCATTATAAACTGGACACAGTCGGAACAGGACAATTTGGACAGAAAAACAAGAAAACTCATGACCATTCATCATTCACTGCACCCTCACAGTGATGTTGACCGGCTATATCCGCCTAGAAGATCAGGGAGCAGAGGACTCTAACAAGTAAAACAAGCAGTCAAAGAAGAAGAACATGCCCTGGCAGAATATGTAAAGCAAAGTGAAGAACCTGCTTTGACTGAAGTCAAAAATCAGAAACTCCTCAAAGCACAGCAGACAAAAAACCAGTATAAGAAAACCGCACTACAAACTAGAGCTGACAGCTGGCACAACAAAACATTGCATGGAAAGTTCCTTGACAAAATTGAAGGAAAATCTGACAAGGAGAAGACCTGACTATGGCTCATGAATGGGTCACTGAAGAAGGAGACAGAAGGCCTGATCCTTGCAGCCCAGGAGCAAGCCATCTGAACAAATGCAATTAAGGCCAAGATCGAAAAATCAGCTGATGACCCAAAATGCAGACTGTGCAAGGAAACCGACGAAACCATTGATCATATCCTCAGCTGCTGTAAGAAAATCGCACAGACAGACTACAAACAGAGACACAACTATGTGGCCCAAATGATTCATTGGAACTTATGCCTCAAGTACCACCTCCCAGCAGTAAAGAACTGGTGGGATCACAAACCTGCAAAAGTACTGGAAAATGAGCATGCAAAGATACTGTGGGACTTCCGACTCCAGACTGACAAAATTCTGGAACACAACACACCAGACATCACAGTTGTGGAAAAGAAAAAGGTTTGGATCATTGATGTTGCCATCCTAGGTGACAGTCGCATTGACGAAAAACAACAGGAAAAACTCAGGACCTCAAGATTGAAACCAGTACAGGTGGTCCTGGTGGTGATCAGCACATTGGGTACCGTGCCAAAAGATCTCAGCCAGCATTTGGAAACAATAGACATTGACAAAATTATGATCTGCCAACTGCAAAAGGCCACCCTACTGGGATCTGTGTGCATCATCCAAAAATGCATCACACAGTCCTAGATGCTTGGGAAGTGTTCGACTTTTGATTTTGTGATACGAAATCCAGCATATCTATCTTGTTTGCTGTGTTATACAATAATAATAATAATAATAATAATAATAATAATAATAATAATAATAATAATAATAATAATGTTTAATGCATTTCAGCAGATTTTCTGATCCCAAACTAACAACATGCATATCTAAAATGAAACAGCCAGATCAAGTAAACCTTACATGAGTAAACAAAAACATTTGCAACCTCCTAGAGTCCAGGTAAAGGCTTCTTCCAAATGCATTCTCGTATGACCTTTTATTTCATCACCCTCCACTTTTATTATGATTTCTATTTTGGGTGGCCAAATTTAAAGAGCTGTGGTTTATATACTGGAATAGATGGTAAAACAGACTTATTTGCTATCTCCTTTTCTCTGTTTTGTTAAATATTCTGGTGGGTTTTTTTTCCGTATCAGGAGTGACTTGAGAAACTGCAATGCTTCTGGTGTGAGAGAATTAGCTGTCTGCAAGGACTTTGCCCAGGGGATGCCCGGATCTTTTACCGTCCTGTGGGAGCCTTCTCTCATGTCCCTGCATGGGAAGCTGGAGCTGACAGATGGGAGTTCACCTCGTCTGACAGATCTGAATTGGTCACCAGTCCTGCCGGCACATGGGTTTAACCCATTGTGCCACCAGTGGCTCCTAATATTCTGGTGGCAGCTGCTATTATCTCACCTTTTGTAGCCCAATACACACAACTGCAGCAGGATCAACTAGAATAAAATCCTACTCTTTTCGAACTCAAGTAAACATGCTGCTGCAATCCAATTTCCAAATTTCCTTAATCATCCTAACAATGACTTTAGTGGTGAAAACTTCCAGCTAAGAAGAATTCAAGGAAGAAAAGGGTGGAGCTGGATATGTAAAAAAGGAATTTGTCAGAAACTTAATCTGATTATGTAGTTCAATCTGTTATCTACATGGATATTCCTCATATTTCCAGGAAAACTTGTATTTACAATTCTCTTTGAATATTTAAAACTGTCACAGGATTAAGGAATAATTTAAGGCATCTGAAGTTTGATATGAAACAAACTGCCATTCTTTTTCTGGGAGGTTTACAGTGCAATATAATGTCGACTTGTGTGCAATGCGATATTATACATATCTTCCTTCCAAATGAGAGAATATAGGAATACAAATTTGTAAATGACTACATAATGGCATTAGATATTAGAGCAGAAATTTCTAACTTTTGGTTTTAGTATCCAAGGAAATCATGTCATACATAATAAATCTAACGTTTTTGATATATAATTTCCAGCTGTCCTTAGATGCTGCTAGATTTATATAAAAAGACTCTACACTTAGAGGACACTTCAGATCCTTCTTTTTCAACATCCTTCTCCCCTAGAGATATTACCCCTTTGTTGGCTTTCACTGTATTTGTTCAAGAAGAAAAAGAAAACTCTAGTTTACATTACTGATTTTTCCCCAGATTCCTTTGGTACAAGGAACCTTTGTTACAGTTTTGTAGGTCCTTTAAGAGTTTGCCAACTCCTCCCATATCTGATGAATTTTCAGCCCTCAAAGATCAAATTCACATATTTTGTGTTTAGAACACACCAGAGTCTTCACTCACCATTATAGAAAGAGTTCCATTTGCTCCTTCTGGTGCTAACAGAGCTTAGAAATGCAACACCTCTTTCCACCTCTATTTTTTAACAGAAAATATATGTTTTTTCACTGTTTGATGGATTCGCTTTTATTTTTCAACTGAATTGTATTATTTATGAGGAGCAAACTATGGCTTACTGGTCTCTTGTTCTAAATTGTAGAACTCCAGATTTTTGTGACATAATCATGTACTATGTCCTTTTAAGTATTCACTCCAAAAACATTTCCATCAGTTCCAAATAGTGAGTTTATTAAAATCTCAAGCTCTTGGTTGTTATTGTATGCCTTCAAGTTATTTCCAATTTATGGAGACTCCAAGGTCTCCACAAGTTGGAGAGAAAACCACCAAGTTTTCTAGAGTGTGACTTTACAAGTGAGGAATCAAACTCTTGACTTCAGAGTTGCAGTCCAACGCTCAGACCTCTACACTGCAATGTCTAAGCTTTTGATTACTTCTGATTTTATCAAAGTTTATAGAGCTTTTGTGCAGATTCACATAACTTTACTCCAGTACATTATTCAAATGTATCTATTTTATAGGCTGTCTTGCTTGCTGTAAGGCTCGACAATATGCTTTCCCCCCCTCTAATCTATTTCCCAGACTCTTCCTAGTGAGTCATTTAAGTGGCATTTAAGTGGCATTTAAACTTTGATCAGTATTCCAAAAATTTTGTTTTTTACAGTTTACACATTGATTTACCTATTGTCATAAAAACATCAAAGAAGATTCTATTATACTAGATTTAGTATAAGGCAATACTAAGATTCTAGTATAAGGCAATACTAAGATCTCTAAGGCAATTCCAGATTCTAGCTGACAAAAGGGATATTGAGGTCTTAATGCTGAAAAATCTGGAGTTTAGCTTAACTGTACAGTAACAGTCCCAATCATTGACCAAAAGTACCACAAGTAGCCATCTTTACCACTACAAACAAAATATCTTAAGTCTTAAATGCAGCACCTGAGCAGCAGCTCAGCTCTGTTACCAAGTTTACAGAGAAGTGACAAAAATCACATCAACAATGGCAAGGATTTAAACTGTAATCCCTCTAAATGGCAATAAAAAGTTATTTTAACAAACATGAGCAATGCATGTAAACATTCAGATGTAACAGTAATGAAGTAAGGAGCTGAATCTTAGTAGCCGATATAATGTGTTGAAACACATTGAGCAAGTTACATTTTAATTTTTGGAGCCCTTCATCCCCACTTAGGCCTCCCGCTTCTTCCATAATTTGGGTGGTTGATTTTTTGTCCCTGTAAGGTAGGTCTGTGCACTCAATAGAAACAGCAGCAATCAAACAGGAACAATAACTCATTTTCTAATTCAGGAAAATCTTGAAAAGATATCTATGCTGCATCAGGATGGGGGCAGCATCCATCTCAAGGTTTCATGACACCAGGGAGAGCATTAAACTACCTTTGCCACTCAGGACCCTTCCACACAGCCATATAACCCAGAATATCAAGGCAGAAAAATCCCACAATATCTGCTTTGAATTGGGTTATCTGAGTCCACAGTGCCATATACTCCAGCTCAAAGCAGATAATGTGGGATTTTATTCAGCTGTGTGGAAGGGGTCTCAACTTTCAAATAAAATGTATTTTTCAGGAGGAAGAAAAATGAAGCTTACAGAAGGAAGAGCCACATCTGATATGGGAGTGATGAATGAAACAGCAAAGAGAAGAGTGTTCACAGAGACACTGGAAGCGAGCACAAAAATAAGCAGGATTATTCTGACTTTGAAAGCTGTGTGTGTGTTTAGGAATAAATTTCCTATTTGCAGTGGAAAAGGTAAAGAGATCCAAGGACAGCAGTGAAATTCTTTCAGATTTTTCTCATTGTACATTGACACGTTCTTACTAAACACAGGGCCTTTCCACACAGCCATATAACACAGATTTTCAAGGCAGAAAATCCCACAATATCTGCTTTGAACTGGGTTATCTCAGCCTGCTGGGTTTTATAATATTTTTAATTAATAAGGGTTTCCTTGCAGTTTTAAGTCAAATTGTTGGGTTAATTTCATTGTTACAATTTTTAAAATCTTTCTTGTATTTTGTTGTATTTGCATATTGTTGCATTATTGAGTGCTTTCTGTGAGCTGCTCCGAGTCCTTTTGGGGAGATGGTGGCAGGATACAAATAAAGCTTTATTATTATTATAATTATTATTATTATCTGAGTCCACACTACTGCAGCTCAAAGCAGAAAATGTGTAGAAGGGGCCCCAGAGAGAAGGATCAAGTGATTTTAATATTTATACTAGGATATTTTAAATGCTTTGTCTTTGTGTTAAATTTTGCATATGCCTATGTTTGAATGATTTTAATTTACAGTTATATTGCTGTGTCTAACTATTATGACTTTTTATTACTGTATATGTATGTTGCCATTGAATTCTTGTCATTAACATGTTGTAAACTGCCTTGAGTCCCCCCTGGGGTGAGAAGAGCGGTATATAAATACAGTAGAGTCTCACTTATCCAATACTTGCTTATCCAATGTTCTGGATTATCCAATGCATTTTTGTAGTCAATGTTTTCAATATATCGTGATATTTTGGTGCTAAATTCGTAAATACAGTAATTACTACATAGCATTACTGCGTATTGAACTATTTTTTCTGTCAAATTTGTTGTATAGCATGATGTTTTGGTGCTTAATTTGTAAAATCATAACCTAATTTGATGTGTAATAGGCTTTTCCTTAATCCCTCCTTATTATCCAACATATTCGCTTATCCAACATTCTGCCGGCCCATTTATGTTGGATAAGTGAGACTCTACTGTATACTAAATAAATAAGGAGTTTCAGGTAAAAAAGGAGAGGTTATTTTTCACTTACCTGAGGCCATCGCGGGGCTGGCGAAAAAGAGGAGACCTGCAACCAAAGGGGGAAAAAGGGGAGGCTGTTCACCAAACCCTAGGAAAGCAGGCACTGAAAGGCGCCAAACCTAAAGTTTGGCTCCCTCCTCAAAGCTTCCCCTTCCCTTCAATATATCAATCAAGGAGGACGGGGTGTAGGGAAGACCCTAAGCCAGGCATGGGCCAACTTCGGCCTTCCCTCCAGGTGTTTTGGACTTCAACTCCCACAATTCCTAACAGCCTACTGGGGAAGCCGAAGTCCTCACTGTGGAAGAACATGCGAGTCAAGAATAGGGCTCTACAGTCACCTAGGTATCCATCACCTCCAAGACACTCCACTTGGAAGGCCATCATACTCGGACAACGAGGGATCACCTAAGTAAGTGGAGCCTCCGATGGCCTAGGGGATAAAAGCCTTGTGACTTGAAGGTTGGGTTGCTGACCTGAAGGCTGCCAGGTTCGAATCCCACCCGGGGACAGCACAGATGAGCTTCCTCTATCAGCTCCAGCTCCATGCGGGGACATGAGAGAAGCCTCCCACAAGGATGGTAAAACATCAAAACATCCGGGCGTCCCCTGGGCAACGTCCTTGCAGACGGCCAATTCTCTCACTCCAGAAGCAACTCCGGTTGCTCCTGACATGAAAGAAGAAAAAAAAACCTAAGTAAGTAAGGGCCCTTCCACACAGCCATATAACCCAGAATATCAAGGCAGAAAATCCCAGAATATCTGCTTTGCACTGGGTTATCTGAGTCCACACTGCCCTATATTCCAGTTCAAAGCTGAAAATGTGCGATTATATTCAGCTGTGTGGAAGGGGCCTGGGTAAGTTAGGAATTGTGGGAGCTGAAGTCCAAAACACCTGGAGGGAAGGCCGAAGTTGGCGCCCGGCTGCCCTAACCCCATCCACTCAGGGGACACGACTCACCGCAGGAGAGCAGGGCAAACTCCATGGCCGCACCTAGGAGAGGGGAAGAAGGGCGGTCAGGGCCAGGAGAGGGTTAACCCAGGGGGCTCCTCTCTCCCCCTCCCCACAAGGGACGCCAAGAGGGGGAGGCGAGGCCCGGAGGAAGGAACCCTCTGGCTCCTGATTGGCGGAGGGCTGGGGAGGGGTCCGACCTGAGGCGAAAGGCACCTGAGGCAGATCCTGAAGCCGGCACCAAAAACCAAGAAGCGCGCCTTTTTGCAGCCGCGGCGGAGGAGACAGGTGCGAAGGGAGGAGCGGGCAGAGCCAGAGGATGCTGGAGGAGAATGAGAGAGAGAGAGAGACTTCGCCGCCGCCCTCTTCTTCCTCCTCTTCCAAGGTGCCTCTCTGCCTGGACCGGAGCTGCGCGCCGAAGGGACCCTGGCTTTAAACCCTGCCCTGGCGCGTGAGCAGCACTTTGGGGAGGCACGGGCGGACTGGGAGGCCGGGGTGGGGCGAGGAGCCCTTGGCAAGAGTCGCCTCCGAGGAGAACAAGCGGCCGCGGGGGGCCAGCCTGGGGGGCCTGGAGGCAGGGCAGGGCAAGGCAGGGCAGGGCAACCCTCTCTCTCTCCCTCTCCCTGCCATACCTCACTACCTCTGAGGATGACTGCCATAGATGTGGGCGAAACGTCAGGAGAGAATACTCCTAGAACATGGCCACACAGCCCGGAAAACATACAACCACCCTGCAACCCTCTCTCTCTTTTCAGAGAACCCCAAGGGCCGCCCGGTCCAACCCTCTGCCATGCGGGGACACCCAGTCCAAGCACCCACCCCAGCCTCTCCTCCACCACACGCCCACCAGGCGGCATAGTCCACTACCCAACAGCTCCTACCATCCAGAACAGGTATCGGCAAACTCTGGCCCTTTAGGCAGAACCACAGCCAGAAAAAAAATTCAGTGTGGGATTTGAAACTTTTTAAATCGAATCATGAAGAGTAGTTCCATAACGCAAAATACAGTAGAGTCTCGCTTATCCAATGTAAACGGACCGGCAGAACATTGGATAAGTGAATATGTTGGATAATAAGGAGAGATTAAAGAAAAGCCTATTAACCATCAAATTAGGCTATGATTTTACAAATTAAGCACCAAAACATCATGTTATACAACAAATTTGACAGAAAAAGTAGTTCAATACACAGTAATGCTATGTAGTACAGTAGAGTCTTGCTTATCCAACGTAAACGGGCCGGCAGAACGTTGGATAAGCGAATATGTTGGATAATAAGCAGAGATTAAGGAAAAGCCTATTAAACATCAAATTAAGTTATGATTTTACAAATTAAGCACCAAAACATCATGTTATACAACAAATTTGACAGAAAAGGTAATTCAATACACAGTAATGTTATGTAGTAATTACTGTATTTACGAATTTAGCACCAAAATATCACGATATATTGAAAACATTGACTACAAAAATGGCTTGGATAATCCGGAGGCTTGGATAAGCGAGGCTTGGATAAGTGAGACTCTACTGTATTTTGGCCTTCCACTCCAACAATTCCTAACAGACAGTGTTCACTTCCGACTCTTCCTGACCTCATGGTTCAACCCACGCCAGAGCTCCCTGTCGGCTGTCGCCACCCACAGCTCCTTCAAGGACAAGCCAATGACTTCAAGGATACCGTCCATCAACTTTTCCCTCGTAACTGTCAGGAATTGTGGGAGTTGAAGGCCCAAACACCTGGAGGGCTGAAGTTTGCCCATGCCTGATCCAGAAGCTCTTCCTAATGTTTAGGTGGCATCTCTTGTACTGCAATTTGACTCCATTGCGCCCAGGGCCATATCCAGAAAAATTTTTCAGGGGGAGGGGTTTAATCTTTTTTAGCAAATCATGAAGAGTAGTTCTATAACGCAAAATAATTTAGAAATCAGACTCCATCGGTAAATTTCAGTGGACACTCAAGTCAGATAAACTTCAGTAGACACTCAAGGGGATTTGGTAAACCAGTTAAAATTCATGAGTAAACCAGGTTTTTTTAAAAAAAACCTAACCTGAATTTTTTTCAGGAGGGGGGAGGGTTGGCTACAGTCCTGAGTCCAAGCATCAACTACCTCTTCTCCATCACACGCCCAAGAGGCAGCATAGTCCACTGCCCAACGGCTCCTACCATCCAGAACGGGCATAGGCAAACTTTGGCCCTCCAAGTGTTTTGGCCTTCAACTCCCATAATCCCTAACAGCCGACAGGCTGTTAGGAATTGTGGGAATTGAAGTCCAAAACCCCTGGAGGGCTGAAGTTTGCCCATGCCTGATCCAGAAGCTCTTCTTAATGTTTGGGTGGCATCTCTTGTCCTGCAATTTGACTCCATTGTGCCTTAGTAATAGTAACTATTTTTATATCCTACTTCCATCTCCCCAAAGGGACTCAGGACAGCTTACATGAGAAACAAGCCCTAACCAAACAGAGATTAAAACCAAGCATAGATTAAAACATAACTCAATAAAATCAAACACATTACAAAATAATAATAATAATAATAATAATAATAATAATAATAATAATAATAATAAAACTTTATTTATACCCCGCCACCATCTCCCCAACGGGGACTCGGGCGGCATACATGGGGCCATGCCCAAGACAATACAATATAACAAAATATAAAAACAACATATCAAAATACAATTAAACAATACAAGAATAACACTGCACAGTACAGAACAAAATCAAAGCAAAAGCAACATAACATAACAAGGGCGGGCCGCATGGACACAAAATTAAAACATAAAAGCAGCAGCATCAACAACCGGTCTACAGAGTGGCAGAAACCAAGCTTGCCCCCTCCTCAATGTGACATCCTTTCATATCTTTAAATACGGTCTCATACCCCCCTCTCTCAGCCTTCTTTTTCTCCAGCCTAAACAGACCCAGCTCTTGAAGCTGCTCCTAACAGGGCTTTACTTCTCCCCATCTCTTCAATATAGTCATTTGTTTATTATATTTAACACTAGCAATCTATATTATCACAAAATAATATACATTCAAAAATATTGGAGAGGGCAAGAAAAAAACCCAAGAAAATTAGAATATTATTATTCCACCAACACATATCTAATACATAATCTTACTAAAGCCATAACCACAGATTAATTACATCATTAGAGTTTGTCTTCCTTGCAATATCTATGCATTTTTCCAGCCTTCAGAACATCTTCATCTGGTTAGAAGCCACATTAATTTGTCCATTTGGGTCAACTCAGCAAGTGAAACAATCCAGTCTTCTATCATCAGTGCTTCGGTCTGTTTCCAAAGCAAAGCATATTCTTGGTGGTGTTGTCATTTATTAAGCCCCCCAAAAGCAGTAAACACATCTTAGAATGTTTTAAAGCAATGTTGGGAATGCCAAGATAAGGAGAACTTCTTTTTCAAATCTGATGAACTTGCAATAAGGTGAACAATTATTGGTCTAAGATTTATTTGTTCATTTCAAAAATTAAAACTAGACATTGTAATGTTACTAGAAATATTTCTGCTGGGCATTATTGTTAAAGATTTGGATTGTAAATGACAGGGCTTGCTTTTGATTATTACAGGTTGTCCATATCCTTCTTGGATTGTGGGGCCCAGAACTGGACACAGTCTTCCAGGTGAGGTTTGACCAAAGCAGGATAGATTATTGACCTCGTCATATGGGCTGATTTGCCTGTCGTACGCCACTTCCTCGCATCTTTCGCCATGGAGCACATTACACGACACACATCTACTTCTGACTGGTCTCTGTGGTGAAAGGGGCAAGGAAGCGACATACATCGCCACAACATGGGAGGCTTCCTGTGTTGCATTTGCTACAATGGGGGAAAGCCAGGCTGTGGATGCTTATAATAATAATAATAATAATAATAATAATAATAATAATAATAACAACTTTATTTTTATACCCCGCCTCTATCTCCCCAAAGTGGACTCAGGGCGGCTTACATGGGGCCAAGCCCGAATAAAAACAATAGCAATATAAGACAACAATAGACAAAAAACATGCACAATTATACAAATTTAAACATTAGCCAATAAAAACAAATAACAAGAACTAATAAAAACATGGATTAAAACAGAGAGGTTGTAAAAGTAGACTGGGTAAGGTGCACCATATAAATATTGTAGACACAAGGTGACTGATAAAGTGCTGCAAATTCTTGAAAGTGCAAATTGGGATGGGAATAGACCCTGTGTCTATATCAAGTTGACGAAGGTAAAAAGTGCAAGATGCTTCCCCTGTGAAATGGGGCTGGCAGTAAGTGGGACAATGTAGGGTGTGGGGTGACTAATTTTCCACACCCACCCCTGGCCAGGACCCCACAGATTTGCCACGATGCATGCCAAATCCCTCACGTCATGTGATAAGGTCCTATGACTTCCCTGGATCTAGTAACTATACTCTTGTTCTCCTCAAGATCAAACCTCCCCACAAACCCCAGCTGTTTGGCCAATGATCATGGATTCTGAGAGCAGAAGTCCATGATACCTGAAAGACCAGAGCTTGGGAAACACTGCCCTAAAGTCTTGTTTCTCATGAGCTGGACAGTGTCTGTGCTACTCAAGCTAAACGACCAAGCTAAAGCAGAACCTGCTCTTTAGCTTGGTCAAAATTTGGAGCAGGATAGCCTGTGTGCCCAGAACCTAGTAGAATCTGAGGAAGCAGACTGTACTGTAGAATGAATGCAATTGGAGACCACTTGCTGGCATGGAACTCTATAATAATAATAATAAAACTTTATTTATACCCCGCCACCATCTCCCCAATGGGGACTCGGGGCGGCTAACATGGGGCCATGCCCAGAGCAATACAACATAATAAAATATAAAAACAACATATCATAGCACCATTCAAAATACAATAAATAATAATAAACAGAACATCAAGAAATCAAAAAACAATAAAGCAAGGGCAGGCCGCGTGAACACAGAGATAAAACCCGGAGTGAGAGGGACAGAGGAGTACTCCACTAAGGGCAGGGACATTTGGAAGGGGTAATCTAGAGGATAGATGTTCGGAGGGGAGTAATACGGAGATATATAACAGAAATTACTCACCGAAAGCACAGCGGAAGAGCCATGTTTTCAATTCTTTCCTAAAAGCTAACAGAGTGGGAGCTTGCCTAATTTCAGTAGGTAGTGAGTTCCACAGTCGGGGGGCCACAGCAGAAAAGGCCCTCTCCCTTGTGCTTACAAGGCGGGCCTGGGATATAGGCAATGGTGATAACAGGGCCTCCACGGATGATCGCAAAGAACGGGCAGGTTTATGGAAGGAGATACGGTCACGGAGGTAGGTGGGTCCCAAACCGTTTAGGGCTTTATAGATGATGATCTGCACCTTGAATTGGGACCGGAAGATGAATGGCAGCCAGTGGAGCTCCTTAAACAAGGGAGTGGATCTCTCCCTGTAATTTGCCCCTGTTATTAATCTGGCAGCCGAGCGTTGGACCAATTGTAATTTCCGGGCCGTCTTCAAGGGAAGCCCCACGTAGAGTGCATTACAGTAGTCCAGTCTAGAGGTAACTAAGGCATGGACCACCGTGGTCAAGTCAGACTTCACGAGGTATGGTCGCAGTTGGCGCACAAGTTTGAGTTGTGCAAAGGCCCTCCCGGCCACCGCCGACACCTGTGCTTCAAGCGTCAGCGCTGAATCCAGGAGGACCCCCAAACTGCGGACCTGTGATTTCAGGGGGAGTGCAACCCCGTCCAGCACAGGTTGCCACCCAATACCCCGATCTGCCGCACGACTGACCAGGAGGGCCTCTGTCTTGTCGGGATTGATTCTCAGCTTGATCCTCCTCATCCAGTCCGCCACAGTGGCCAGGCACTGGTTCAGCATCCGAGGGGCTTCCTTGGAATCAGATGGAAATGAGTAGTGGAGTTGCACTTCAGTGAGGCTCCAAGACAAGGTGAAAATCTTTGTTATCTAAGCTAAATTACCAATGTCATTTAGCTTGTCAGTTTCCTCCTGACCTTTAGGAAGAAAGTAAAAACATGGTTATGGGATCAAGCTTTTGGATAACAAGTTTTAGTGCTATTAGAGAATTCAGAATACTGAAATGACAAATGGAATAGCCTTAGATCATGATATTGGATGATATGATATGAATAATTGGTTTTAAATGGTGTTTTAATGTCTTGGGTTTTAATGTATATATTTATTGTATTGGAACCCTGGTGGCGAAATGTGTTAAAGCACTGAGCTGGAGACTGAAAGGTCCCAGGTTCAAGCCCCGGGAGTGCCATGAGCGCCCGCTGTTAGCTCCAGCTCCTGCCAACCTAGCAGTTTGAAAACATGCAAATGTGCGTAGATCAATAGGTACCGCTCCGGCGGGAAGGTAATGGCTCTCCATGCAGTCATGCTGGCCACATGACCTTGGAGATGTCTACGGACAACGCCAGCTCTTCGGCTTAGAAATGGAGATGAGCACCAACCCCAAGAGTCAGACATGACTGGACTTAATGTCAGGGGAAACCTTTACCTTTTTATTTATTGTATTAAATGTTTGTCTATGGCATCAAATAGCTGCCGATCTGTAAGACCGCTCTGAGTCCCCTTCGGGGTGAGAAAGGCGGGATATAAATACTTTTAAATAAATTTGTAAAACATCGACCCTCATGATTCAATAGCACTGAGCCATAGCAGTTCAAGTGATCCCAAACTGCATGCATTCTAGAGTATAAATGCACCATGGGACAAATGGCTGGGACCTCCAGTACAACTAATAGGGATTGAGTTAATTGATGTGGTGCCAAATTGCATTAATTCTATAGAGTAGATGTACCCCAATTTTCCTAAGGGTTTTCTCTCTGTCTAGGCTAGTGTTTCCCAACCCTTTCTCCTCTGAATGTTTTGAAATTCAACTCCTAGAAATCGCAGCCAGCCTACCAACTGTTAGGGATTGTGGGAGTTGAAGTCTAAAACACCCTTCAAACATTCAAAACAAAGGTTAGTTAGTCCTTTGTCTGGGATGGATTTTCCATGAAGCTCTTGCTTCAGGATGATTTAAATCAACACCTGAGCGCCAGCCTTAGGGGCTCTTCTACTGAAGACCTCTTTTCTTCATTTGTCTGTCTCTTTTCATATCCGAGGATGGATTTTCTGAAACAATAAATTTAACTTTTCTTCTTCTTTTAATCTTACAAGAGCATCCTATGTATTTCCCCCTGTTTCACACCTGAAACTGATATTGCACTCGCTATGCTGCGTACTGCTTGATAAAAGATAAAGGTTTTCCCCTGACAGCTCACTCCACTCCCTGGGTTCAAACTGCCGACCTTTTGGTCAGGAAGTTCAGCAGTGTAACCCGCTGCACTATCAGGGGCTCCCGGTGCTTGATAGAGATGCCAAATATTTCTATAGGAACTGCATTTCTTCTTAACATTCCATCCACATTTCATCCCAACACATATTTAAAGTTAGCATGGGATGTGCTATTTTGGGTTGCCCAGAATATGTCATGTCATGGTACTAAAGATTTGTTCCCCTGCTTCTGAGGAGCCCTGAATAATACAGATGGCATGTAAATGACAGGAAGATTTAGTCTGCAGTTCTGGCCATTGATAGAAGGAACTTGCTGGTCCTCAATAGTGTCCTAATTGAAGAGATGAATGGACAAATAAATGCTCTGTTTCTCTGATGAAGGATGAGATTATTTCCTTCCTCATAGCACAGAGCATTCAATAACACTCTCAGCACAACATCAGAGAGATGTTCCCTTTTCTGTCCTCTTTCATACATTTTGTTCACTAAATGTTTGCATGCCCATGATCCAATATTTGACACCCGTTGGCTTGCTTTGAATGATATACAGAGGTGCCAGTTAGTCAGTTGTTTACAAGATTTCATTTGAAGTATTTTGGTAGATTGCACTTGAAATATTTTGATATACTAGGGAATATGTAAACACAAATATGGCCACTTGTAAAATAAAAATATTGATGAAGAAAACATCATACAAGACATAAATATTTGCAAAAGCATGCTCATTAACTTTATTGTGTTATATGAGCTAATCTTCCTTTCCTTGATTTTCCATCCTCTTGGGTAAAGATATACATGGGCTGTGGCACCCGGGCTGTGGCGCAGGCGGGAGAGCAAGCCAGCAGCAATTAACTGCAATGAATCACTCTGACCAGGAGGTCATGAGTTCGAGGCCCGCTCGGAGCCTATGTTTGTTTGTCTTTGTTCTATGTTAAAAGGCATTGAATGTTTGCCTATATGTGTAATGTGATCTGCCCTGAGTCCCCTTCGGGGTGAGAAGGGTGGAATATAAATGCTGTAAATAAATAAATAAATAAAGAGGACACCAGTTGAGGGATTCAGTTTTTCATATTAAATCTATAACAAATGTTAAGCTTACAGTTCTAACATCAGATTTGTGGTAAAATTTCAGCTGAAATGATATCTGCTATTATCACAGGTCTCAGATCTTTGAGTGACATTTAAATAAGTTTATGCTTCTTAGAAAGATTCCCCCTTTTGAATATATTTTCAAGGACTGAATGTTGAAGATGGACATCTAACTAATCAATTGGATCTTTGCAATAGTAGATGTTTATATATCAGTATTACAGAAATAGAGCAATATTAATAGAGCCAGATTGAGCATCCCTTATCTGAAGTAATCTAAGACTTTCCACATGGGTGGCTGAGAGAATGCCACCATTGTTTTTTGATGGTTGAATGTATACAAAATGTTTCATGCACAATGTCATTGTGTACCATAATATCTTCAGGCTATGTAAATGAAGGTATGTATGAAACACAAATATGTTTAGACTTGGGTCCCATATCCAAGATATCTCATTATGTACAAATATACAAATATAGGTATTCCTTTAAAAATTAGAAATCTGTACCATGTCTGGACCTAAGCATTTTTGGATAAGGGATACTCTATTGCGTATGGCTGGATAAACAGATTATATATAGGTGATTTCATAATGTATAGCTATTGCTGTATTATTCATCGTTGAAGGAAGGAGCGCTGCCATAACTCATTTAGAAATAATATTAAGCACTTTAGAATGCTGGATAGGGCTGCTAAGATTCTTGATACTGAGGAAATTCAGATGAAGAAGAGAAAAAATACAAACGAAGAGAGGGAAAGGAACAGCTGCTAAAATATTCAAAGTTTTACAAAAGGTAGGAAGGTAGGAAAAGACTCTTTCAGATACTGCTAGTAAAATTCCTGGAGTTAAAAATGAAAAACAAAACACACACACATCCCAAAAACAGGAGGTGTGATAGCTCTTTTTGAGGGTATTGGGTACCAACCTACACAGTAACAGGTAATTAGGTATAACAAGGACCTTATCACATGA
The DNA here is from genome assembly GCF_035594765.1 of Anolis carolinensis. Lineage (NCBI taxonomy): Eukaryota > Metazoa > Chordata > Lepidosauria > Squamata > Anolidae > Anolis > Anolis carolinensis. The sequence continues at coordinate 323,435,503 of NC_085841.1, read as the reverse complement.
GCAGAGGGAAGCGGGGGGGGGGGGATCATCTCCGTTGCACAGCAGATCATAGCACTCTATCCCAAAGCAGGTTGATTTTCTTTTCAACAGCTTCCATCACATGCATACATTCCTCAGACTTTCCCTCGAACTTCTGTGTGTTCAGAACCATCACACGGGCAAGTTCTTTCCCCGTCCACTCTGAAGTAGTGACATCTCTCTATTGTGCAATTTCTTTCAATGACATAAAAAAGGATCTACATGATGTCAGTGCTCCCAATAATACCACCCATGGGAACTCCTGCTATTCCATGTCACTGAATCGAAATGCATCTGGAGAATCTGATAGATCCCATCCTAATGTGTTTTGGAGCACTTTCTCCCATTTTTGAGTGCCTTGAGGGCTCAGAAGACAATTTATCCTCACTTCTTCTTCTCCCCCTTTCAATACACTTCAAGACTATTTTAAGGACGGAAGGCAATGGATGACTCCTGGAAGTTGCAAAACGTCGTTTGATAGGCTCCATGGCAATTCATCCTTGAAATGGATTATAAGTGCGTGGAAACGGGGAGACACCAGCATCTGATGAGGTCCTTAACCTATTGTGTAAGTTAATTTCAGCCTATATGTTTTATGTATCCATAAGTCCACACATACTTTTAATGAAAATAATTGTCTTTTTTGTACAAAAGAACCCTGTCCCTAAATTAATTGGCCCTTGTCTGATTACTAGCTGTCCCTGAACTAGAAATACAAAACCACAGCTATGTTTTAAAGAACTCAGCAGAGACTCAATTAGGTGTATATTCCAGATGAGTTGCATGAATGTTTTTTCCTCAAATTGCTTCAGTAGCCTGTTCTCCAGAGCAGAGATCATCCTGGCAGAGTGTGCTTCCACTTCTTTGCTTGTGTTGGATGTGAGATGTGTATTTTTTTCCTTTTTGCTGTATCTGATTCTGCAACTGATTAGACATGCTGTTCTTTCCTAAGGTAATGATATCTTAATATTCTGAGGAACAGACATAGTTTAGATATAGGACCTTCTTTGTGTTGGCATCCTGACTTTGGAATGCATTCTCAAGGGAGATAGTCGAAGCACCAAGGCTGTACCTCTTTCAGCCTCCTGTTAAAATATTTTTAGCCCTCACAAATTTTAAAATATGACAGTTTCAATTTATATTTTATCTGGGAGAAATAGCTTTATACCTCATGAAATCTGAGTTTATTTTTACAACATCTACTATTTCATTTTATTCAGTGCCTAAATTTTCTTTCCATAATCCTAAAAATACTTGGTAGGAAGATATGCTTTATAAATATTTATGATAAAAAGCATTTGTTGAAAGATTAGTTCTTCTTTGTCTTGCTTTACATTTATGTCTTTATACCAATATTGTATTTCATAGTATGTTTATAGGATTTTATTTTAATTGTGTCAGATCCACTGCCCCGAGAGAACTTTATGATCCATAATGACAGTAATGCTTCCTCTTTGTTATTATTTCTGTTGGCCCATCTCACTTTCCTCCCTGCTTGCTCTGATTTAACAGATTATAAAAATGGCCTCAGGAGTCAACCACTGGGAAAATTCAGACAGAGAGAAAGCTCAAGTGAGAACTCATGCAATTTATGGCAGTTTAAAGTGTGCTACTTAGCAGATTTATTGTGGCAAAAGTTTTCTTGCAAGAGGGTCAACTTCATCAGATGCTTGAAGTGTCTCCTTAGTTGGCTGAGGAAGGGAAAAATTCAATCCAGAAAGGCAGTAAATGTGAGAAGTCCAGTCTGTAACATTTCTATGGAAGTGTTTATATATGTGAGATATATAAAAATGCATCCATTTTCATTTTACAGTCTTTAAGGTGCTACAGAAATCTTCATTCTTGTTCTTTTGTGCTTCCTTTAACACTTTTTTTTCCTTGTGTCGGGGGAACAGGCTGGTGAAAGAGCCGACGATAAAGTTGATCGGTTTTATTTTTCTCTTGGTACTAATTTCAGTTCCTCTGTTTTCAGTTGGTTTTTTTTTTTTACTCTTCTGACATGACGGTCTGTTTTGGTAACCACCACTGCAAACCTCAATAAAAACAGTGAATCAAGGCAGAGATTTTTTTCTCTTGGATTTTCCATAAAGATGTTTTGAATGGAAAATTGGAATTGAAGTTTTATGTACATCTGTTTCTTAAAAGATGCTTCTTACTGTCATTCAGCATGGTTCTATCTTGGAAACACTTTTTGTAGGGAAAAGATTCCACCATAGAATTAATCCAAATCTGAGAAAACAAATTAGCTGTTGTCTGAAGAAAATTGTAAGGGTTCTCCCACACAAGCATTTTTATGCCTTGACTTGTATGTTTTCAGTTTTTAGAAAGCAATCCATGCTAATTATGTCCATTGTACTTACATCTTTTCTCCAGCTGCTTAACCTATCATTCTGAATTCAGTTATGGAAACCAATACGGTAGAAGAGCAGACTTCCACTAGCACAATGGGTTTCTCTCCTCCTTCTATCCTGCTAGGAGGTCTAGTAAGGTGGTTCTCAACCTGTGGGTCCCCAAGTGTTTTGGCCTATATAACTCCCAGATATCCCAGCCAGTTTACCAACTATTAGGATTTCTGGGAGTTGAAGGCCAAAACATCTGGGGACCCACAGGTTGAGAACCACTGATCTAGTACCTGTTCTTCGGAGCTGAGTTGGGGGGGGGGGGCTCCCTCTGAGATGAATATTAACTTCCATCCATCCTTCCCTCCCTTTCTTTTTTGTTTCCGTGGATGGTAATAAGTCCAATGATTGGAGGAGTTAACCTGATGCTGCAAATATCTGCCCATTATAGATTATTTGGCTGTCAGAACATGAATATTCTAAGTTGAAATTCATTTTTCATTTTAGTCTCAATAGAGTAGGAAGTGCCTAGCCTATTAACGAAATGATTTTATATTGATTTTTTATTGATCAGCCAATTGGCCTTATCAAAACACACAATGTAAACACAGCATACAGTATACATCTAGCCTATTCACAAACAATATTTGCCTCCTCTCTGGATGATTACAAACATTATTTACTTTGCTCCAGCAATTCATTCATTAGAGCATGTCACATTCACACTGATTAGCTTTTGTATTCATTTGTGCTGTGCTACTGATGTGACATTCATATATTTTACATTGTAAATGCTTAATATGTAATAACTTTGTAACAATACTCAGCCCACAGCACTCTCTCTTGTCTTCCTCCATGTATTCATATTGGCCAAATGAGAATTTTTATGCATCTGACAAAGAGGTCCAGAATCTTATGATATTATAAAGGTACTTTAAAATCTTACTGGTTCCTTTGTAGTTTGTCAGAGCATATTCATGCTTTATTGATGTCATTATGTCATTGATAATATTAATGACTTTGGAATGTTAAACCCAACCATTTTCTTTGTTTCTCTTGGCAAGACGGAGTCATCAATCCAAGCGCTGAAAACACTTCTAATTTTCTGTTTTGCAGCTGGCTCAAAAAGTGTGATTACATTCTTAAACAGCTGTTGAAAGGAAGTAACCAAAATCCTAAATGCAATTAAGCTATTATGTTATTATTCAGCATTCATTTATAAGATTAACAACATTCATTTTGCTATCCTTGGACTTCATACACAGGATCAGATCACTGTATTGTGAGAAAAAACAACAGACGAGACATATAAAAATAACTTTGCTAAAACATCTGCAATAGTCATTAGTTTTGTATCAGGTCAACAATTTAAGCAATATTAGACAAAACACAGAAGCCATTTCAGCTGTTATGTAGTTGCTTTGTACAAAGTGTACAATAGGGCGGCTCATATATTTATTTCATCCTTAGAGACATTATTCATTGTGAGGTGTGGCCATCCTTTAGACCGTTTGTGTACTCAATGTTTTGTTTTCAATTGTTACTATGTAGAGTTTTTTTTTCTTATTCTTGCTGAAGTCCTTTGTGTTGACTGTGAACACATGATGTAACTTGGGTTATTGTCAATGTTGTGCTTGCCTGATGCAGGTATTACAGAGCTGTGGTCAATTTTATTACTGCAGACTCATATGCCTTCTCAGTCCCACCGAGGCAGTTCAGTTGTTATCCCAGTTAGGAGTCGGGTAAAGATGAGTGCAGCATAGTCCTATTCAAACAGCATGAAATCATGGGCACTAGTGATTGGTTGTAAACTGCAAGTCGCTTCTGGTGTGAGAGAATTAGCCGTCTGCAAAGACGTTGCCCAGGGGACTCCTGGATGTGTTACTATCCTGCGGTGAGGCTTCTCTCATGTTTCCCTGAGCCCTGCCACATGCACAATGGAGGACCTTCTCACAGTGACACCAGAGGCACTCCAGGTGGCCAGCTTCTGGTCAAAGGAAATCTAGTATAATAATAGTTGCTGAAATAACTGAACCAGAACAGAAGGATGATTGTCATACCAGGTACAGTAGAGTCTCAGTTATCCAAGCCTCGCTTATCCAAGCCTCTGGATAATCCAAGCCATTTTTGTAGTCAATGTTTTCAATATATCATGATATTTTGGTGCTAAATTCATAAATACAGTAATTACAACATAACATTACTGCGTATTGAACTACTTTTTCTGTCAAATTTGTTGTATAACATGAAGTTTTGGTGCTTAATTTGTAAAATCATAACCTAATTTGATGTTTAATAGGCTTTTCCTTCATCTCTCCTTATTATCCATCATATTCACTTATCCAAGCTTCTGCTGGCCCGTTTAGCTTGGATAAGTGAGACTCTACTGTATATGCATTTCAATAAAACATTTAACCATAAAAGTTATGAAAAATCACCTAACTGTCAGCCATGTATATTTAAAAATAAAAAAAAATTCAGCAATGCAGTAGAATCTTTCTAAAGTAGCTTCCTAATACGTAAACATGACTATACCAAACATTTAAGAGGCAAACAGATAAAACTCTTTTCAGTGACAAAGAAGCTAATGCACACCTTAATAGGCTGCATAGAAGTGATTTGTTTTAAGTGAGTGTGAAGTGTTTATAGTATATAGATCAAGGTTCATGTTGAACTTGGGTTTTCAAAAAAGAAAACATCATATTGGTATCAGTGCTCATTGAGGTGAGAGAGCAACTTTATAACAAGAAATGCCAGGTGAGGTCCAGACTGCAAAAAGACACAAGGCTCCCTTCAAGCAGGGTAAGCTCCAATGAAATAGCTCACATTCTTTTCTCTCATTATTATGCATGTAAAAGTCAACTAGGGCCAACATTATGTAAGTGATGGTTTCCTGCATTTCAACACCTCTTAAGTGCACATTCTTGCAGCACAGTGTTCATTTAGTTTGGTGCGCTTGTACTTTCTTAGTGGTTTTGACATTTCCATTTTTTAAATCTATGCCCCCCTCAGTGTTACTCCCAGTGTAAGTGCACTGTGAAAATAATTGCATTTGTTCTTACAAAGCATATTTGGTGTCAGGCATTTAAGTGGAAGAGTTTTTCCAGTGAATATCACTGCTATCTCAGTAGGTTATTCCAGAATGAATAATACATGGCTATCTCAGTTAAGAGAATTTTGGATTGGATCTTATTAGTGATCAAAGCAGAGCAAGTGACTTAATGAAATTTACATAAGTATTGCATTGATTAAATGGGTTTATTTTAGTTGGAACTACCAATAAGAAGGATTGAGCCTGTATGTGAATTGTGGATATGGATAGGTTAACATTGAGCAAGCCTCTATCTTAATTGAGAGGGAGGAAGGAGATTTCTCCTGTGTATACTGGCTTGTTAATGATTTAATGCATCAATTCTTTTAAATAAATGGTAACATTGTCACAAAATTTCTGATCACAGAATCACAGAATCGTAGAGTTGAAAGAGACCTCACGGGCCATCCAGTCCAACCCCTGCAAGAAGCAAGAAAATCTCATGTTACGTGCCATCAAGTCAACTTTGATTTATCATGGCCCTATAAATAAGAAAACTCCACAGGAGACTTCTGTCTGGAAATATCTGTTATATATAATAATGATGTATAACTAATGTTTTTGAAACGAGTTGCCTATCTTGGCATTTTATTGTAAGAGAGCTTTGATGATCTAAGTCTAATTTCCACAGTCAGTACAATCTTTACGAGTTATATATAATCCAACAGTTTAAAAAGATGAGCTATAAACTGGAAGCCTTTGATTCAAAGCTAATTTCAGCCAAGAATATGTTAGGTGGCATTAGTTCAGATTCTGCTTTCTAGCCTAGACCTCTATGGTAATATAGAGTTGGGATTGATAATAATACCTGTCGACCCCTGTATACTGTGTGCAGTATAAGCTCAACACAGAAGTCTCAAACTATACACCAAAAGCTGCAGGGGTCTGTTGCAGGCAAAGCTGCTACCTGATCTTCCAATGGCAGGATGAGCACCACAACCGCCCTAAGTAAGCCAGGAATGTGAAGTGTATTTTCCAAATATTGTGTTAAGTTCTGGAGGAGCTCATTTTAAGTAGGATGGAGACAAGTAGGAGTGATTTCAGACAAGTTCAAGAATGATAAAGATAAAATTTTACCTTGGCAAAAATGTGAACTTCAGAAAACTTCATGAAATGTAAAAAAGCATTAATTACAAAAGTAAACTACTTCTGATTTTGTTTTAAAACTATTTTTTCATGCCCCATTTATCTTCAGCTTTTGAGAAATTATTTACGTGTATGTTTAATTTGGTACTTTTAAGAAAATAGCCTGTGTAAAATTATGATCTGAAAAAAATTGAGGGGAAGTAGGTTGTCACTTTTTTAATACCCTTAAAAACGGATTGGCACCTAAAATGGCATGTATAGGCAGCACAAAAGCACTATTCTTTGGGAAATATGAGTTCACCATTGGCAGAACATTTTCAACCATATTAAAAAAATGTCTCCTGTCTGTAGTTTGCTGGAAGAGAAAGGCTATGGTTACATCCCTATGGTGGTAATACAGAAAGCATCCACAGTAAGGTAAAAAAAAGAAATAAAAAAGAATCATCTGGATTTTAGACCTCATTCTGTAAGATGGAAACATGAAAGAAGATTAATGAATGGCCCACCTGTAATTTATATTCAAACATCACAACTGGCTAAGCAAAATTATTAATGCTCTTTTTGGCACCTGTGAACTTGAACAGGAAGAGGCATTAACTTAATGACAGAAGAGTTTCAGTGATGCAGTCTTGGCTTTTGAAGGAAAATTAAATAAAATTAAACCTGGTCTATTGATTTAATTAGGAAGACATTGTATCATCAATCAAACATTATAAATGCTTTTCAAAGAGTTTACTAAACTGTATCGATGGTGGTTAATGTCCACGGGAGTGAGTGGGGTGACCAAGGAATCACCAGAGGTATAACTAGATGAAAGACCATCCCTCCCTCCCAATTGCCACTGCCCTCACTTTGGAAGGAGAGAAGAATGGGAAGAGATGCCTAGGCCCAGAAAGAGATGAATGGCCCTCCCTCCATCCCAACTGCCCTCCATCCTGAATACCCTACCCAAATTGCCATCCCCTTTTTCCCTTGTGTCATGTCTTGATTAAATTATATATCTGAGAGTAGGTATGTTATCTTTCTCTCAGCCCGGAGCATGGTAAGGCATTCTCCCCTCCCCTAGTGTCATGGCTGTTTCCAGGTGTGATACTCAGCTTCAGTGTTCCTAGGTGCTCTGGCTGACACCAGCGAAGGTGACAAGGTTGGGCAGAGGAGAGGGGGACTTTCCTCCCTTCCCACTCCCAGGTTCCTTAGCAACATGGCGCTTGGCTGACATCAGTCAGACTGCTCAGGAACATGGTAGGTGCGTGCCACTGCTGGGGACAGCCTTGAGATGTGGGGCAGGGGACCCATAGGGTAACTGCCAAGTGGTGCTGAACCAAGTTCAGCATGCCTGGGCAGTTGAGACTCCCTGCTGCCTTTGAGATAGTTCCAGAACCAGATCAGGCCCACATTTGTAGTCAGTGTAGAAGGGCCCTTAGTTTAACAACATTCGGTTGTGAATAGATAGGCAGAGTTCCATTTGATGAGATTACCCCTCCTGCAAATTTTTCTTAGTGTTACCTTTCCATATCAGTGCTCCCTCACATCTTGTATACATGGACCAATTAATGCTGAATTCTCTACCAGATTCAGCTGTTGATCAGTATTTACTTAGAGGTCCTTAAAATCTACCTTTGGTTTCACCTGAGTGTACGTATTTTCAAACTGTATTACAGTCTTAGATAGGAAGTCAACAAGGAACCTTTGTGCATTTGGATGATTGAAAGTCAACAGAAGAGTTCTAAGTACTATAGTTTCATAATTATTTTACTGTTCAAAAGGCTACATAGAATTCATTTTAAGCAGATACAAAATAATATGTTAATATATGTTAATGTAATACCAGCAAGATATTGATACATTCTACATGGATGTATAAATCATGAGGCTAATCTGTCTCCGTATATCTACATAAGCGATACAGAATACTTGGGATCTTGTCACACGCACCACCATAACCACTGCAAATTGCCATGGATTCTGTTGGTGTTGGTGGCACCCGCCTAGGGAGCATGGGGACCTGTTGCTTTGTGTCCCACATCGTTCTGACACCCCCCCCCCCCAACTCATCACTCTAGGGGAAGCCTGATTAAGCTGTCTTGACCCATTTTTCCCAATGGAAAGACAAGGAGCCTCCTGTTGTCTGCCACTGGCAATTTTTCCGTGGCGGCAGGGTTTTTTCCCCAGTTCAGCCATGGAGCCACCCGGAAGAGCATGATGGGAGCTGGCAGGCTCTGTAGTTGAAGTAGAAAAAACACATCGCTGTCGCCGAATTTTGGGCTGTGTGAAGCGGTCCCGTGTTCACTGTTCAAGACCCAAGTTCTATCTATGTTCTGGCATTTATAGAAATCAAAATGGTCAGTCACATTACTTATAAATCTGCTTTTGATCTTTGAACCATATTAAGCGGGTTACAATGAAGTTGAGTTACAGATTGTCTCAGCTTATCCCAGGAACAGCCTTGCCATTAGGCAGAATGAAGGCATCAGATATGATCTTATGAATTAAGCAAATATTTCATTATATTATTTATTATTTTATTTTTGGAACTAGATAAAGAAAGAGGTGCTTATTAGATTTTCTGCCATAGGCATAAACATACTGTAGTTTGTACTTACGGATTTTGAAGTGAATTGGGCAGTGGAACAGGAAGTGCAGTTTGCCACTTCCTTGTAAATTTTAAATGTAACAGATTTTCCTAACCCAAATCCAATATATTTTTCCATCTGAGTCTTCAAGACGCTTGCTTGAAACATTGGTATGCTGCCCCATTGTTTTATAGAATTGTGATGATCACTATGGCCCTTCCTAAATATTTATTACAAGTGTGATTATAGGATCAGACCATTTAAAACATCTTTAAAAGGACTATAAATTGGAAAGAGGAACAAGGTGAAAGCAGTACTATTTCAAATACACTAATAAATCAGGAAGACAAGAGGAAAGTATCTGAGTTAAAATTCCAATTGTATTACACCATGAAAACAATTGCAGAAATCCCTACTATTTATCATAAATGCATGGTAGGTTTGTACCTTAAAATGTACTTTTTTCTTGTTGTCTTTGTCCAAGCATTTTAACAAGTTAGAATATCTAGAGTTTATTTTTAATTTGCATTTAGAATATGTGGCTTTGACTAAGACATGGGGTTCTTGGCTGCTGTAAAACACGCAAACACACAAAAGCTCTGCTTGAATATAGGAATGTTTGAGGTGTAGAGTTTCTGATTGCACAACAGAAATGAGATAGAATGTGACTTCTGTTTTGCAACACACATCAGTTTGTTTTGAAAGTTAATAAGAAGCTTCTAAAAAGATTTTCCATGTTTACTCCAGTAAAAGTACCTTAATTAAATGGAAATGAGCACCAGAAAATAAAATAAATAATAGAAGTATTTCTTCAAACCATTGATTACTTTAAAAAAAAAACTCCTGGGTTTTGATTATGGTATGAATAGTGTCTGTCTTTATGTACTAGAGTGATTTACATTTCTCCTTCCTGTTGTTGTTTTTGCTGGCTTATAGTATGAGCATCTTATCAATAAAAAAGTATTTTAGAGAAATGCTGTGAATTCCTGAGAAAACATTTAAAACCATTTCTGCGGTACTATTGAAATTCCACTGGACAAACCGTTTAAATCAAGATGTGGTAAGCACATCTAGATGGGTACTTCATGATGATACTGGCCAGTAACTACTGAATGTGTTTGAAGTCACAGTTTACAATATTCTTAGTTGAAAATCGAATGTATTGGGGTTGCAGGACCTCTCAATCCTGCTGTTGTCGACCGCGTTTTAGGGGATCGGGCCCTTAAGGAGAGACCCGATCCGGTCCTGAGAGAATGGACCTTGGCGGAGCCAATAGGAAAATATGAGCCGCAATACAACCTGAAGCCGAAATGAAGAAGGTCCGCCAAAGTTGAAGGAAAATCCGCCAAGGAGTCTTTATTGAGCAATTCAGCTGAAGAGGACTCTAGTAGCGATCATTCGGTCTACTAGGGTACCATACAATCAAAATAAAGCCATATTTATACAAAATTTCAGTCTGACAGCCCTTTGAATTTCCCGCCCTGCTCCCCCGCCCATCTGATCGTTGATAGGCTAGAAGGTTGAACGAGGCGGGCTTTCGTTTCCCGCCTTGCTCCGTTGGCCCAATAGGAAGCTGCCTTTTGTCTCTACTCGGGCCAATCAGGAAAGAGAAGGCGGGAGTTATTGAAACAATGAGGTGACAGGGCAGGAACTATCGGATTAAGTCCTGCTAGACCGATTTCTAAAAGGGTGCTTAATTTATTAATGGCAGCAATCAAGGGTGTCCGGGTTTCTGTCACGTATACAGATTTTAGATATGCCTTGGGGTGTCAGAGGTGGAAGCAAAGATGGGTGGTGATGAGCCATATTGACAGGCTCTGCAGGGCGCCTTCCTGAGGTGTCTTGGATTTTCCTTTGGGTGAGATATGACAATGTTTGCCTTGGGGCGAATCACCTTTAGGTCAACACTCCGAATTCGGTGACTCAAGCCCTATATTGTCCATGCAATTTAAATTTGATTGGGTTTAGCGGTGGCAGATTATCCTTTTGTTTTTGGGAAGGGAAGCCTGGGTCATAGGAAATGGGATAAGTTCTGGGGTTCAGGTTGAGTTCAAAATATTTCCTATTTGATTTCATGATTTGACAATTATATGAAATAAAATGAAAAATAAAATAAAGTTGGAATATAAACCATGCTGGGAAAAATACATATTTTCCGGGGATCCCAAAGAGTGCAAATACATATAGGCAGATAGATAGATTTCATGGAAATAAGAGAATTCATAAAAGTGAGTTACATTGCATAAAGGGGAATCATGAATGATATAAACAATTGAAAATATTTGATAAGAACGAAGTTCATGACATCTGGAGAACCCAGCATGGAAATTCATAAAAGTGGAGTTTTAGCAGCATGATTTTACAATTCATGAAGTTAGCCCAACGATTAGAAATTCATATAACAGTGATTCATGAGGGTGTCCAGGTTCATAGAATATGAAAATTCACGGATACATTGGGAAAAGAGTTCATCTGTGGTGGAAGGAATTCATAGAAATAGTATGGGGAAGAGGTACATGTGAGTTGCAGTCTTTGGAAGTATAGGATTTCATAAGTTCAGGGGTAGGTTTGGGGAAGAGTGTTCTTCTCATTCATAAAATTATGAAGGTGTGAATGAAACGTGGAGGGCGCCCGTCCAGGCACCCTCCTGGCAGCTGTAGAGAGGGTGAAGGTCCTTGGAGAACTATGTCTCCCCAGCGGGAGAGCGATCCCCCATCCACAGTCCACAGAAAAGGACCAGTGATCTCTTAAAACCATCCCGCGGGTCGCAGGGAGAGGAAAGTCCGGGATAAGGCTGGAAAAGAGCAGTCTGGCTTGGAAAGAGCAGTCGGTTCCGTTTGACAGTCAGCTGATGAGGTGCCGAGAACTGGACCGATTTTGGTTCCGCTGGTGGTCCTTGGGTCAGGAGCCTTAGGAAGGGTTAGAACTAAAAGAAGAGCGTGCTAGGGGTAATTTTGATAAAGATATGAGCCAATTTGTATCGTCCGCCGTATTAACCTATGGCGGAGGAGCCTCAGCCAGAGTTTAAAGGACGGACGGGTTAGAGAGAGAGAGGGAGGGGGAGGATTGTATGTAAAAGAAGGAGTCAAGGAAAGACACAAAATAACCAGATAGAGAGTGCTACTGTTATAAAATGTATGCTACTTTTATTGGGGGGATTTGTTACATAGTTCAGGGAAGGGGAAAGTGAAGAAAAAAGATCTTTTAATAATAGTCTGCTGCGGTCCTGCTCTGTTCCTTTGGTGATGGATCTGCAGAACTCTCCGCTGCGGGTTCAAATCAATTTGAATGCTGGCGCTTCGGACATCACTGCAAACCCAATGAGCTCATGTCAGTTTGGGCCCTTCCACACAGCTGTATAAAATCCCACATTTTCTGCTTTAAACTGGAATATATGGCAGTGTGGACTCAGATATCCCAGTTCAAAGCAGATATTGTGGGATTTTCTGCCTTGATATTCTGGGATACAATATATGGCTGTGTGGAAGGGCCCCCAGAATATCAAGGCAGAATAACCCACAATACCTGCTTTGAACTGGGTTATCTGAGTCCACACTGCCATATATCCCCGTTCAAAGCAGATAATGTGGGATTTTATTTAGCTGTGTGGAAGGGGCCTCTGTCCTGCAACCCTATAGTTGTTAACCAAAATATTGAAAACATTGAAAATCATTGAAATGAACTCTAACTTCTCCCTATAGTTCCAAACCCTCAAATTTGCCACCACTCTTAATCCAGGTTTGGGAATATGTTGGAAGTACAAGGGTCCCTATATTACAAACTAAGTATCCAAACTATGTAAGTAAGATGTATTTATATGTTTCAGACTTCTGTGATCAAGAGTAATGAGATTGGTAAGAAAGGAGAGGAGACAGAGAAGCTGGGCATACCTTAAGAACGATACCTCCTGTCTCCTTGATAGTAAGGGCATTATCTTCTGACAATGAGATTTCCAGATTACCCCAGAAGAATGTCTACATAAATAATAATAATAATAATAATAAAACTTTATTTATACCCCGCCACCATCTCCCCAATGGGGACTCGGGGCGGCTAACATGGGGCCATGCCCAGAGCAATACAACATAATAAAATATAAGAACAACATATCATAACACCATTTAAAATACAATAAATAATAATAAACAGAACATCAAGAAATCAAGAAAAAAAAAACAAAAAAAACTATAGATCAAGGGCAGGCCACTTGAACACAAAGATAAAACCCGGAGTGAGAGGGACAGAGAAGTACTCCACTATGGGCAGGGACATTTGGAAGGGGTAATCTGGAGGATAGAAGTTCGGAGGGGAGTAATACGGAGATATATGACAGACATTACTCACCGAAAGCACAATGGAAGAGCCATGTTTTTAATTCTCTCCTAAAAGCTAACAGAGTGGGAGCTTGCCTTATTTCAGTGGGAAGTGAGTTCCACAATCGGGGGGCCACAGCAGAGAAGGCCCTCTCCCTTGTACTTACAAGGCGAGCCTGGGATATAGGCAATGGTGATAACAGGGCCTCTCCGGATGATCGCAAGGAACGGGCAGGTTTATGGAAGGAGATACGATCACGGAGGTAGGTGGGTCCCAAACCGTTCAGGGCTTTATAGATGATGGTCTGCACCTTGAATTGGGACCGGAAGATGAACGGCAGCCAGTGGAGCTCCTTAAACAAGGGAGTGGATCTCTCCCTGTAATTTGCCCCCGTTATTAATCTGGCTGCCGAGCGTTGGACCAGTTGTAATTTCCGGGCCGTCTTCAAGGGAAGCCCCACGTAGAGTGCATTACAGTAGTCCAGTCTGGAGGTAACTAGGGCATGGACCACCGTGGTCAAATCAGACTTCACGAGGTATGGTCGCAGTTGGCGCACAAGTTTGAGTTGTGTGAAGGCCCTCCCGGCCACCGCCGACACCTGAGCCTCAAGCGTCAACGCTGAATCCAGGAGGACCCCCAAACTGCGGACCTGTGATTTCAGGGGGAGTGCAACCCCGTCCAGCACAGGTTGCCACCCAATACCCCGATCCGACGCACGATTGACCAGGAGGGCCTCTGTCTTGTCAGGATTGATCCTCAGCTTGTTCCTCCTCATCCAGTCCGCCACAGCGGCCAGGCACTGGTTCAGCATCCGAGGGGCTTCCTTGGAGTCAGGTGGAAAGGAATAGTGGATTTGCGTGTCATCTGCGTAGAGATGGCAACGCCCTCCAAAACTCCGGATGACCTCTCCCAGCGGTTTCATGTAGATGTTAAATAGCATGGGGGATAAAATAGACCCCTGCGGAACCCCACAGGTCAATGGCCAGGGGTCTGAGCAGGTGTCCCCCAGCTTCACCATCTGGGAACGACCCTCCAGGAAGGACTGGAGCCACAGCAGAACCGTGCCCCCGAGCCCCATCCCGGAGAGCCTCCCCAGAAGGATACCATGGTCGATGGTATCGAAAGCCGCTGAGATATCCAGGAGAACCAGCAGGGTCACCCTCCCCCTGTCCAGCTCCCTGCGGAGGTCATCCACCAAGGCGACCAAAGCCGTCTCGGTACTGTGCCCAGGCCTGAAGCCCGACTGCGAGCGGTCCAGAAAATCAGTGTCATCGAGGAACTCCTGGAGCTGCGTGGCAACCACCCGCTCCAGAACCTTGCCCAAAAATGGAAGGTTGGAGATTGGTCTGTAATTGTCACAAACCAATGGGTCTAGCGAGGTCTTTTTTAGCAACGGTTTTACCACCGCTTGCTTAAAACAGGATGGAAATGACCCCTGACCCAAGGAGGCATTTATTATGGCCACAAACCACTCCAACAGCCCATCTTTGGCCAGTTTAACCAACCAAGAGGGACAAGGATCCAGAGCACAAGTGGTCGCCCTCACAGACCCAAGAATCCCCTCCACGTCATCAGGAAGAACAAGCCGGAAAGAATCCCATAAGATGGAACCGACAGGTGCCTCGGTTACCTCCGCTGAAACCACAGTCAAGCTGGAGTCCAACTCATGACGTATCTGAGCAACTTTGCCTGCGAAATGGTGTGCCCAATGACCCATCAAAATGCACTACATGTACAATACACAGGTGAGGAAAACAGTGCTCTAGGAAAAAGAGGCATTTTTCATAACTGTGGGAAGCACCTAAACACATATTACACATTTTTGTCTTATTTCACCCTCAAGTTATATAATTTTTTGAGTTTACCTTAAATTTTGACAAGTTAGATTGCTAATTCATCTTAACTATCAGAATCATTTCATTTGAAGGTAATGATTGAACTTTTTAAAAGCTAGGTGAGAAAACACATTTTAAGGAAATTGTTATAGTTCTCATTTGAAACATTAAAGGCTTCACAAATTTTATTAGAAGGACAATTTTGGAAATTCAAACTAGCAAGAAATTTACTATTTTCCCCATCTTTTTTATTACAGTTTAACTAGAAATGATCCACATATAACAGCAACAGTAGGCAAAGAATTAGAGAGACAAATACCTAGATCTTATTTATCCCAAAGTGTGCAAGGAAATGGCAGAAAATGAGAATCAGTTGTATGGATTGTTTTTAGGTTGAATGTTTTTATGTTGAATGTTTTTATGATGAATGTTTTCTATTGTGGAATGATATTTTAAATTGTAAGTCGCTCGGAGCACTCTGGTGGAGAGCGACTAATTAAGAAATAAAGTGAAGTGAAGTGAAGATTACCCATGGAACTGATTTTGAGTAGATTTTGTCTGAATTATTAGAGGACAATTGCCAGTTGGGGACCCTGGAGAAATATTGACACCCCCCCCCTAATATCGTGGGTTGAGATGTCAACGTGTGGTCCTCAGTATTGAAAACAAGGAAGTGTAGCATGTGCATGCACTCACAAACAAAATACAGGTTATCTTCAAAATTAAAAATTACAACTATAATTCATACATTAGGTGATTTTTTTAAAACATCCCTGATTATATTAGAAAGTACCCTGAAGTATACCTGTTGGTTTCCAGACTCTGTTTTTGTTCCAATGGTTAGAACCTAAATTCTCTAGGGCATTTTTTGTGGACCGTAGGCTTGGTGCCTTTACCAAGCTGATAAGATGGCCTGCTGCACTGTTAAATAACATCCCAGTCTTCAGAGTACTCTTATCATCTGCCAAGGAAAGCAGCGCTGATAACAAAAATATTGGGCAAGTCAACATAAACAAATCTCCAGCCAACTGAATGTGCTACTACTTTGGTACTAAGAGTACATTTAATATTTTTAAGATAAAACCCTAGAATTATTTTTATTCAAGCCCATTGTAATGATTATTTTGCAGACCACCAGCAAGAATGAGTCCAGTAAACAACAACAAATGACAATTTCTAAATTACTTTCAGATCAAAGTTGTGGCCATGGTCTACAATCCAAAACAATTTAACAGAATCTACTGATAGAATTGATGGTGAAGAAAATGGAAGTTAAAAATTCAGACGGGTTTAAAAGAGATTAGACACAGTATCCCAGGTGAGGTCTGACAAAAGCAAAATAGAGTGGCACTATTACTGTTCTCAGTCTAGATCAGTGGTTCTCAACCTAGGGTCCCCAGATGTTTTTGGCCTTCACTCCCAGAAATCCTAACAGCTGGTAAATTGGCTGGGATTTCTGGGAGTTGTAGGCCAAAAACATTGGGGACCCCAAGTTGAGAACCACTAGATGCTTATATTGATGCATGAATTCATCATGAAATTGTATTTTTGTAGTATAACCTTTA
Organism: Anolis carolinensis; assembly: GCF_035594765.1. Taxonomy (NCBI): domain Eukaryota; kingdom Metazoa; phylum Chordata; class Lepidosauria; order Squamata; family Anolidae; genus Anolis; species Anolis carolinensis. Next base: position 323,418,682 of record NC_085841.1, on the reverse strand, counting down.
TGAAGTATAGATTTAAACAATTTAGGAAAAAATGCCCTTCCATCCATAGGATCATCTCATGCCCCAATTTTTGAAAACCTTTAGAAAAGGCCTGATGCAACGCTAAGCATTACTTACACTAGCAAATTTTATTCAATCAATTTTAGCCTCCAGCCATCAGGATAAAAACACAGTTATACCAAATTACTTACTTTCTGATCCCACAGGAATCCTAGTGCTCTTGTCATGGAAGACCAGGTTGGCTCCTTCCTTGCTCTCGTTCCACTTGTATAATGATGATGACATATTGTTTTAAAGTACTGATATTTTAATATGGCATCTTATTTAATTTTAGTTATTTACTACTAATTTTTAATTCAAACAACAACAACAACAACAACAACTTTATATTCTGCCCTATATCCCCAGAGGGACTCAGGGCAGATTCCAAACATAAAAGGCAAACATACAATGCCTGAACACAACAACAATACACCCATAATAACGAAAATTGACAACCCAACATATAGAAACAAATTATGACTTAACTAAAATTAAATTAAAAATGTAACCTGTTATATCAGACAAAATGCAAAACATCAAAATATCGAACATCAGCCTTCCCAGTTCCCCGGGGGCAAATAGATTGATCATTGCTCAAAATGTCTATTGAGCTGGTGGGGCGAACAGGGTACAGATACCGATTGTAGCTATTAATCTGAGGAATATTGGTAGTATTGCCATCTATTCCTCCTCCTCCTCATATGCCAGTGAGCAAAGGTACATCTTCAGCTGTTTCTAAAAGTTGGGGAGGGAGGGGGGCCATTTTTAATTTTTTAGGAAGAGAGCTCCAGAGATGGGGGGCAGCCATGGAGAAGGCCCCTTTTCTCTTTCCCACCAGTCATGCTTGGGATGGGGGTGGAAGCAGGGCCTCCTCCGATGACCGCTGTGTCCGAGTTGGTCTATAGTAGGAGATGTGGTTCGTCAAATAGTCTGGACTTTGTTTTAGCTCATATGAAATTCCTTGTGTCCAATTTGGGAGAAGAATAGAATAAACATTAAATTAATAATAAGAATAATATTTCCAGAGTGGTCATGGTTTGGATACTTCCCTTTATTTCTTGAAATCAGTGAAAATTCCAATGTCCTCTCAAATGTGGCAATCCAACTGGTGATTAGAAGATGTCATTTCCATGTTCTACATCATTGTCAAATTGTACTCCTGCTGGGCAGGTGGTAGGACTGGATGGCCCTTGTGGTCTTTTCCAAGTCTATAATTCTATGGAAAATGTCATGAGGCTTTTTTGTCAGAATAAGTATCTGAAATAAAAATAATAATAGCCACTTGGATTGCAGCTGCAGAATTCTCTAGGGCGGGATAGAAATAACATTTTTTACTTATTTATCCTAGCCAGCTGGGCCAGTGACTATTAGAGGGATTCTAGGCCCTTTGTCCAAAAAAAGTTGCCTTTCTATGTTCTGGATAGTGCTGGGTATCGTTTTGGAGAACAGAACATAATTTCATTCTACTAGCTCCTCCTGTTACCTTCCACGGCTATCTGTTTTGCCTGAGCAGAGCTAGGGAGATACTGGTGGTAAAGAACAAAAAGACGAGGCAAAGAGTAAGAGGACGTAGAAACCTTCCCATGTACACCTGCACAACCTGTCAGATCGGATTCCTCCTCCTATTCCTGTGCACCACGTGTTTGTTCCTCCTGGTAACTGCCCTCCTTTGCCCAGGCATATGGCATATGGGAAGAGAAAGGGGAGTTGGATTTGAATGGAAAGTTGTGGCATGTGGGGCTGACTTCTCTTCTTTCTCTGTGTTGTAAATATCTGTTTCACCAAGGCAAAGGAAGGGAGATACTAAGAAAAACAGAAACACACAGCACACCTGCCTCCTAAATAGCCCCCCTTTGCTCTTCTCTGAAGTTGGGGCTGCTATGCAAATACTCACATGGCAGTCCCAACTTCACATGGCAAAAGTAGTGAATACTCAAGACTATGAGTATGAACTCTGTGAAAGTTGGGGTAATATGGATTCTGGGATGTAATGGGGCTGTTTCTCCTGGTATCTCCCCTCCTGTTTTACACATTTTAAGGTTTCCTGATTGGTTTTCTGGCAGACATTTGGGGCCGGGATTTTAGGGGCACAAGAGTTGGATCCAGGGGCTGTGCTTTGCTCACCCCTGATTTATAGTCATGTTCTTGGGCAGTGGGCACTTGTTTTGTGAATGGGCCAATGGTTTGATGCAAAACAGATTCAGTTTCCCCAATTATACATACATTAGGTAATTTTTTAATATGACAAAGAGTGCTATTGCTTGAGCGCTGGCAAGATTCAATAGGTCCCAGAAAGCTGGAGGTCAGAGATAGTTCATAGCATCATTATTTGCCTTCATGAGAGCCAGGCCTACAGGAAGCCCATTCAGGCACCTGATTGTTACAAAAATATTTTTGCAAATCAAAGACTTCTATTCACTGTCTAAGGAAAATGTTGTTTTGGAGTTCAAAAGGAATATATCAGATCACAAGGGCTGCAGAGCCAGGTATGAGAAACAGTATAGCTTTTTGAGGAAGGTTAAGGGTAGCTTCTGCACCTTTAAAACCATATATTTGAGATGCAAAATTTAAACGTTTTAGATAGATAATTGCATATGTATCTTCACAATGATCATTTAAAAGCTCAGATCAGCCAGCATTCCGGAATGGTTCTCAGCAGGGCCTATAATATGGAACAAACTGCTTTTCAGTCGCCTCAAAACATCTGCTAAAAATAAAGCTATAATGGGTGACTTTGTTCTTGGACTTTTGTTGCTGTTGTTCTTAAGTAGCCTGTTATATCATTACCGGCAAATGGTGCTCTTCTTGGCCTTCAGTCCACTCTCACTGCTGCTCCATCTTTCTACTCTACCAAAAAACTATGTATTTACTAAATTTTCCAATGATCTTTCTATGTGATGATGGAAGAACACTTCTCTTGAGACTTTTGAATAAAACTTGTTTGGCATTTACATGGTCATCTTTCTGGCGCTAGGTAGAAACATTTCTTCCCACCCAGGAATTTTATATCCACAATATTCGAAACTTTTTTTTAGAGTAACATGTCTAGTATGGCCAGTGGTATAAAGGTCCTAACTTCTGTTGTTGTCCTTATCTTGTATGTTGGGTTGAGTTTAGCTATAAGGCATATTCATACAATTGTGGATCCCAAAAGATGTATATAATGTACCTTGTCCAAATTTTTCAGCCCTTATTTTTATCTTCTTTATGAGCATGTATCATTTGTTATGTGGCTTTTGGTTTTATTGCCTTGCTTATCTTCTGCTCTCTGTAGCAGTCTCTGTTATGCTGGCCTCTGTTCTTGGACTCTTAATGATTTCAGTAAACACAATTGCTCTTTGCGTGCTTTTAGCTTCATCTTTTAGACCAGAGCTTGGCGTTCAGATCCCATTAACCCTAGCTAACATAGAAAATGATGAGGAATGCTAAGAGCTTTAATCCAAGAACATCTGGAAAGACCACGTTTCCCACTCCAGTTTTAGGCTCATTACTCCTAAACAGAGATTTGGAAAAAAATTCTAGATTATAATTCATGACAGACAAAGTATGGCCCACTTTTGTGATGTCTTAAGCTCCACTGTTAGTCCCACAAAGTCTTCCTACCTTGCATTTTTTTGGGGGTAAAACCTTTATTTTGCATCATTTTCTAGCAGTTTTTGCCCAAATATATCTCAGAAAGTCTCCCTCAGTTATAAAAACAGGTAAAAATATTCCCACGTCCATCCAGTCTAAAAAAATTGTTCTAAACTCAGTAGTGTTAGAGAAAGAAAGGGAAACTGATACTGAATCTCATGCTAAACAAAATATACCTATAGAAACCACAGTTTAAAATGAATATCTTTTATTAATATGAATTACACATTATACTTTAAGGATACCATATAGGGAAGAACCTGTCTGTATCCCACAGCATGGTGTAGAGCCACCTTGTGTCCCAGTTGGTAGAAAAGTGGAAAAATTAATTAAAAAAGCAAACAACGGTTTGAGTGTTGATCTAGGATCTGCAAGGTAAGATCTAAATTCTACATATCCATAGAAACAGGGATAACCTTGGATAAGTTATACGTTTTTCAGTCTTATAGGAAGACAGTGGCAACTGTCTCCAAATAAATCTTACCAAGAAAGTCCCATGATAGGGTTATCATTAGCTGGAGTTGGCTCAAAGGCACATTACAATAACAACTCTCCAGTCACCTCAATAGGCAGAGCTTTTCAGTGACATTATAAGCATTATTAAAATATAATTATCTTTTTTGTGTGAAAGAAGAACAGGAGCCAGATTTGCTGCTGGAAAACTCAATTATCAAGGGGTGGGGTGGAGTACTTATTTCTTCTGCTCTGTATCAAACTCACTGAGACTGACGTTGTATCTTGGAATTCTTTGAATGATCAGAAAATTAAGTTTATTAAAAACAGGAGGTCAAGATATAGATTTTTCTGTAGGCAAAGCATGGTCTCTGCCTGCATTGGATTAACTTCTAAGTCTGGCATTTCATCTTCAGGAACTTTGGACATCAAATATTTCTGTCACTTTGGACAAGCTGCTGGCTCCTTTCTTTGATTCAGTACCAACGTAGGCATTTGTGTGGATGATTTCATGTCTTTTTTGAGGCAGCAAAACAAGGTTACAATGTCTGTCCGGAATTTAGAACTCATGCCAATACAGATGAATGGGTTGTAAAAACTGGCAGATTTGGTGAAAAGATTGGCAAGGGCACTGGTTTATACGGGCACCTGAAAGCCACATGGTAATCACATGGAGGTGACCGCACAAGGAGACCATGCCAAGAGAAAGGCAGAACAAATTGGAAATGAAACCTAAAATATCAGAAAAAAAGGCTAAGGGAATCAAATCTGTACATACCTCATTTCATTTCAAATAAAATGGCAGTTCTAGAATTACTAAAGCTTTTGGAAAGACATTTTAGTTTTGTAACTGCGGAAATATCTGATTTTGTTTTAAGGAGAGCTTTTCAAAATATCTATGCATTAACTACTCTAATGAAAGGCAGAACTTTCCTCCAGCTCTATGTTAAATGGAGCAAGAAATAAGAATTTCCTACCAGAGAACATTAATGCTGTAGTTAAGGGAATGTGCTAGATCTTTCTAGCAGAGGATTCAAAGACCATTTTACACTTTTTAAAATTGAGCTGTAGCAATTTTAGTGATGCCAAACTACCATAATTATATAGTATAGTGAGCTCTAAATCACACATTTTTCAGATGAAATAAGATATTGTACGTGATGCAAACCTTTGCTTAGCTATGGTCCTTTGGTGTCAGCATCTGTTGTTCCTAGGATATTCTCTTTTTTAAAAAAAAGAATGCTAGCAAAACACACTTTAATATCCTATGCTCTTACCTAGACTTCTTCAAACCAGATGCTGGAAGGAACAGGTCTGTGAACAGGTAATATATTAATTTGTTCTGACTGACTTATTTTATAATCTCTGTCTTTAAGAGAAGATCATTTCATATGAGACATAATTTTACTATACTATTATATATATTTTCATCCAGGGAGTATGAACAAAGCTCCTAGGATGGCCACCAATCAGATCTTGCATTTCTCCCCAACCACCCTTGCTGAGATATGGATACCAGGCAATTAAAGTTAAGAGGTGGTTGGTTAATATTTGAGTCATCCCTCCACTTTCATGGTTGATTTTTTGTTATTGTACAATAATTCATTAGTGGCTGATTTTCAATTATTATACAATTATTCACAATTATTGTACCACTGTTCTAACCTCTGAAGTTGGGGCTGTTGTGGGAACATTCACATGACAGCCCCATCCACAGGAGTTGAGCAGAGTGTGAATTTTTGAGAAGCATGTGCGCTGCATGCCCCCCGCCCCAGTATCTCCCTTCCTTTCCCCCAATGAAACAGACACTTTTGACATGCAGGAAGAGATGGAGACCGCCTTGTGTCCTGCTTCACTTATACCACAGATCCTGGTCCCTTTCCACTTCCTGTGTGTGCTGTGACTGTCTATTTTGCCTAGGCAAAGGAAGAAGGAACAGAAACATGTGGCAATTGGGAAAAGGAGCCAGATCTGCAGGATAGGTGATAATGCACAACCGTTCAGGGGCAGTTTCTCCTCTTCTTCTTGTTTACGATGTGCTTCTATCCTCTGGTAACTATTGCTTTGTCCAGTTGAAACTGACACAATGCAAGAAGAAACGAAGGAGCTGGAGTCCACAGAGTAAGTGAAGTGGCATGCTGGGTTGGTTCTTCTTCCCTCTGGGATCACGGCGAGTCATTATCATAGGCTATCACTCGTGGCCAAGTAGGATCATCTTCCAAGGGTAGAGTCTTGGCAGTGGGTCCGCATATGACTGTACAGACCTATTCTGAATCCACATGGTCTTTCACTGTCTCCAATTGGAAGGCGGTCCCATCAATGGTTGCTTGTCATGTCTTTCTCTTGGCACGTTTCTCCCTTTTGCTCTCTATTCATGGCAAGCGAGATGGATGGACGATATCCTTGAAGTGACTGGCATGACCTTGAAGGAACTGGGGGCGGTGACGGCCAACAGGGAGCTCTGGCATGGACTGGTCCATGAGTTCATGAAGAGTCAGAGACGACTAAATGACTGAGCAGCAGCAGGGCCCACCTGTGGACCACAGCAGCAGTACCCACCCCAGAGATATTAGCAATTTTCATATTTTTCCCATTCCAAATATGGTGTCTGTGTTTACTACATGTCAAGCACAGATTTCAGATATTCTAATAAAATATATGGTTTTACTTTACTGAACCAGTAAGTAATATCCTCATGAGCTTGTTTGGATTAATGAAATCTTACTTGACAAAACATAATAAAATATGGATCAATACTGGTAACATAATATACTGCTTTGTTCCTATACCTTTGGAGGGCTGTTATGCATGAATGTCATTGAGAGCTTAGCCAATAATCATTATTTGTATTCCTTACATTTGTGTATGTTCATTGTTTGGTCATGATTTTTGAACGTCTCTATGATTTTCTGAAATTTTCTGAAATTCCTATTTCAGGGATATGTTAAAGACTGACGTGTAAACTAAATGCTAGTGTTAAGAGAATGAGTTGCACAGTTGTGTTGCAAACATAGTGAAAACCTGTTTCTATGCCATGTTGAAACCAGTTAAACAAGACAGTTATGATTACAAGTACAATATTTCAGCAGAATCAAAAGGAGCATTACTCAAGCTGTTAATTTTGTCTGTTTAAACTTTCAACTAAGATTGCGCCTGGAAAACAACTTAACTTTCATATTGATGTAATATCTGATGTAATACTCTGGAAGTTATTTTTCAGACTACAGCTTACCAAATCCCCTAGTTAGCATAACCAAAAGAAACCTTTCTAGCCTTTGTGATGAAACATAATTTTTTTTCAAAAGGACCGAAAGGCTTGTTTTCTACTCATGGCTGATGGTTAAAGCATGCTTCTGTGAGGCTCAGTTACCATGAAACTTTCAGTTAAATGAGTTGTTCATTCAGGTGTAAAGATTTTAATGTTATTTTAAATCCCCAGTACAGTAGAAAGCTTAGCCACTTGCTTAAATAAATAAAGACTTTGGATGGGCTGTTTAACCTCATGCGACACTGGGCCAATGTCAGCAACACCAGGCAGGACTTAGTGAACATTGTTCAGACCAATGAGAAATGCTTTCTAAAAATGATAGGAACTAACTGAAGTCAATACAGTTATGAATAAAGCTGGACATTTTAATCGGTTAAAGAGCATTTGAATCTAGTAGTTCTAGTAAGTGATCTTCCGCCAAACTGTGGTCAGGTAAAGAAAGTACAGTAGGAGAGCAAGTTTTATGTTTTACCGAAATTAAGATAAATCGTTACTGAGATATGTTGAATAGACATATCAGTATCTCTTTAATTTCAATTAGCTTGCAATAAAATTGAGATTTCACCATAATTCTGATTTCTTGAACTGTAAAACAAATGCTTATAAACTGAAAAAAACTGGAATGCATTGCATACTTTAATTTTGAAAATGTAGTTAGAATATTGGTGTGACTTGGTAGATGCAGTTGAATGTACAAAGAGCTGCAAACATTCTTTGAACTCTTAGGCCAATCACTATCTTCCAACTTGCTGAACCTCACCTGGTGGTTGTGAAATGATAATACAGTGGAGTCTCACTTATCCAACACTCGCTTATCCAACGTTCTGGATTATCCAATGCTTTTTTGTATTCAATGATTTCAAAATATTGTTATATTTTGGTGCTAAATTCGTAAATACAGTAATTACTACATAGCATTACTGCGTATTGAACTACATTTTCTGTCAAATTTGTTGTATAACATGTTTTGGTTCTTAATTTGTAAAATCATAACCTATTTTGATGTTTAATAGGCTTTTTCTTAATCTGTCCTTATTATCCAACATATTCGCTTATCCAACATCCTGCCGGCCCGTTTATGTTGGATAAGTGAGACTCTACTGTACTGATAATAATAATACATAGTTAAATGCATATTTTATTCATATAACATAATTTAAGGAACTTTCAAAACAGGCTGGCTATTCTGCATCACAGCTGTCCATCAGCACTACTCAAAACTGTAGCAACACACCTGCAAGGGGATAAATGAAGGCAATCCTACAGCACAAATATAACTTCGGTTACAAAATGCTGTAACTGCCTAAGGGGATAAAGATGGGATGGACCCTCCCGTCAGCTCCCGGCATATATATCAATCAGGGTAATAAACGCCAAGATAAATGCTGGTGGTATTCGATTTTTCAATATCTTAACACTGTGGGACCCTGATCTGACCTGTAAGCAAAGTAGAGCAAGATGATTAGGTGAAAATGAAGCAAATTATTTATGTTTGCTCCCAGTTTGTACTAAAACTCACACAGCCATTGAAATTCATAAGCATGTGGACAACTTCAACAGAAAGGAGGAAACCATGAAAATGAACAAAACCTGGCTACCAGTATTAAAAAACTAAAAAATCAGAACAGTAAATAAGAAGCAACACTCTGAGACATGGGAACTAGGGGCAGCTAACAAAGGATGCCCCCAGGCAGAAAGTAGCCAGTAGATGAAGCCATTCAATGCAAATTAGGGTGATTAACTGCAACATTCACGCTGGCCTCCAACTGACAAGAGTTCTTCCCTCAACCTGGACTTCCCACATATATAAACCTTCCTTGCTGAGTTTCTCCATACTTCACAACCTCTGAGGATGCCTGCCATAGATGTGGGCGAAACGTCAGGAGAGAATACTTCTAGAACATGCCCGGAAAACATACAGCCCGGAAAACATACAACAACACTCACACAGTTATCAGTCTAGAAAGGACAAATAGTATCTAAAGCCTTTCTAGCTTGCATTTATTTTCCTATATCCCTGATAGATGGCAGTACAGGCGTCCTCAAACTTTTTAAGCAGAGGTTCACAGTCCCTCAGACTGTTGGGGGACTAGACTATAGTTTGAAGAAAAAATAAATTCCTATGCATACTGCATCTATTTTATTTGTAGTGCAAAAAAGAAGAAAGAAAAATACAATATTTAAAACAAAGAACAATTTTAACCAACATAAACTGGGAACTTTGGGCCTGCTTTTGGTTGATGAAATAATCAAGTTAATTACGATTTGTTGCACCCCTTGGCTGCATAGGCACCTCAAAACCACACTGGAGCCCCAGAATATAAGCAAGCAAGCTGTTTATTGAAGATTATATGCAAGCAATAGCAAAATAAAGTTCAGGGTCAATAAAATGGTTTTAAATCCACAAGAACAAAGTACTTGAAATATTGAAGCAAGAGTCTATCAAAATCACTCAAAGAACATAGTCCAAACTGGATATCAAAGTAAGTCCCACGAAAGATATCATGAATAGTCCAAACAATTAATCCAAGGCATGACTCAAGCTGGAAACACAGAAAGCAACACTGGAATGCATGAACAAAACTCCAAGTTTAGTCCAAGTTCAAGCTGGAACTCAAGGCAAGGGTCTTGGCTGGAACAAAATTCCAAACTGCAAAATACTGGAGCATTCAAGTGGAAACACAGGAACAAGCAAGGCTGGAACTTGAATCAAGATACAAGGCTGCCGAAATACACATGAAGCAAAGACCTTCCTTCTTGGATTTGCAACATTACCACCTCTGATTGTGTCAGAGAAAGTACCCCTTCTTAAGGGAAATCCAAGGTCCTATCTCGTGAGAAGGTTGTTCATTATTTTGTTTCAAAAGCAAACGCCTACTCCTCCTAACATACTCCTTTTCTTTTCTCAACTGAGTTATCTCTCTCCTCCTGTCAAGCTCATTATCCCTCTCCGCTTTATTACTGGAATGTCCATCTGGTACCAGGAGATCCGACCTTTACTGCTTTGAGGAATGTGGTTCAAACTGCCTACTTGCAACCATTCTGTCTCTGGTCCCAGAATCCACTGGAACAAACTCTGGCTGCATCTCAGGCCCAAACCCAGATTCTTCTGGCAAGGCAGGTGCAGGGACAAACTCTGGCTGCACCTCTGACAAGGCAGGTGCAGGGACAATCATAGGCTGAATGGGCCCAACCTCAGGCTCAGATGGAAGCTGGGCTACATGATTGTTGTTGTTATTGTGTGCTTTCAAGTCATTTCAGACTTAGGGCAATCCGAAGTCTAAAATTTAGGGCAGGGGGCAGGTAAATTACCTTAGAGCAGTGTTTCTCAAATTGTGCTCCTCCATGTATTTTGGACTTCAGCTCCCAGAAACCCCAGCCAGCTTATCGGCTGTTAGGAATTATGGGAGCTGAAGTTCAAAACATCTGGAGAAGCATTTTGAGAAATTGCCTTGGAGGGATGTATCCGGCCCATGGGCCTTGGTTTAGGGACCCCTGTGATTTGTTGTCTAATGTAATGTGCAGCTTCTCCTTGCCTGTTGGCTGTTCCCCTGCCTGCCTTTGAACAGCCAACAAGCAAAAAGAAACTGTGCACCCCATTAGGTTGAGGATGGTGAATTTGCCAGCCTCGGTCTGACTGATGGGCAGCAGCTTCCCAACTAAAGTCTAATTCACGAGGTCCTCAAAATTGAGGGGGAGATTTGAAGGCCTTGTGAATGAGGCCAGCTGGGAAACCATGTCCCTTTGTCAGGCTGAGGCTGTGAGTTTGCCATCTTTGGCTTGACACAGTGGTGCAGGCGGTTTTACGAGTGTGAATCTAATGCGCACCTCACTTTCGGTTATGTAAATTAACAAAAAAAAATTGCATTAGGTTTGAGTAAATATGGTACTCACTAATGACTAATCGCTTAAATCTAACAACCAAACACACACAAAGCAGGTAGTTAGTCCAAGTGTTGTGATTTATTTGAAGAGTATTATTCTGCATGGTATGCATTATATATACATGTACAGGACAGTCTTACATAAAAATTACCAATTTAATGAATCAGTCGACGTTTAAATTTTAAGCAAAGGTTAAGATATTAACTGCTGTCATGATCATTTCTTCACAGTGCCAAAGTGTCCAAAAATTATCTTCGGTCCTATTTCTGCCCAAGTTGGGAAAGCTAAACAGAAACAAAAGTATCAGACATCTGTTTATCTTCCTATTCAGTAATAGGTTATTAATGTATTAGTAAACTGAAATGAAACAAAGTATTTTCAGAAATGTGAGGGGAAATCTCCGCATAAGGGCCTGACACACCACTATTCCCTGTCTTCAGTGTGAGTAAAGGCAGCTCAACTGTCTGTGATACAATATTAGAAATCTACATGTAAGCCCCAGAATCCCATTCAACCACTACTCTTACCCCCCCAACTTGACAAAGTTTCCTGGGAGCAAACTTGAGATAGGAAGCAAGCACACACTGAGAAGGAGGCAAGATTGTTTTCTGCTGCTCTGGAGACGAAGGCATGGAGAAGTGGATTCAAATTGCAGGAAAATGATTACACCTAAACATTAAGAATTTCCTGATGGTAAGAGTTATTCAACAATGGAATATGTTGCCTCTGAGCATGGTGGAGTCTTCTTCTCTGAAGGTTTTTAAGCAGAGGTTGGGTGGCTATCTGTTGGGGATGTTTTGATTATGCTTTTACTGCATGGCAGAATGGGGTTGGAATGGATAGCCCTTATGATCTTTTCCAACTCTATGATTCTATGAGGAAGATGGCAGCATTCTGTGATGTCTCATGGAGATTCTTCTACATGAAAACTCCCCACCACAACTTAGCACATCATATAGTTGTGTCTTAGCCAAAATAGTTTGACCACACACTTAAAGAAACTACTAACTGATCTAATATCTATTATATGTAAAACAGCTGTAGAGCCAAGCAGGTTCATTTATGCTGCATTAGCTGAGCAATTACATCTTCTGTAAAGCAGGAAAAAGTAAATTGTTCTACTACTACAAAATATTTATAGCACAATGGAGTTAAATGAATTAATTTAACAAATTAAATGAATTAATAAATGCTGTAAATAAATAAAAAATAAAAAATAATTGGACTGTCACCATCCCTTCTCCTCTATACTAATGTGCTCCACTTTGCCAATGTGCTCTGCTCTTGCCACTCCGCTGTGTGAGTAAGCCCTAAGAGGCTTTTGTAATTCCTGGCTCAAATGCATGGTGCCTGGTTCAGAGGCTAAATTAGAAAAGGAAGTAAACTCTGTGTTGGTTCTGGCAAGGGTTAAAAGTGGCAACTGAGAAACATCTATCCCTTTTCTAACCTAGCTGGGAAACCAACCCATTTGAAACAAGAATATGCCCCAGAGTACTTTGAAGAATGCATTTCCTTGAAGACATCATGGTAGGATTTTCACTTCTTCCTAAATTCTTCCATTGCGTCGCTCAATTTCTGAGCAGCTTTCCAAACGCAACAGATCTTACCCAAAGCACTGGCTCACTTGAAAGCCCTTTTCTGTGTCAAGGGTAAACACTGCAATGTTCCATGCACTAATTAAACTTGAAAATACTTCTTGAATAAAACATTCAGCAAGTTCATATACTACTTCAAAGTATTTATGAGATACTTAAATCTTTACCTGTTTTATAAACTGTGCAGCATTAAACAGTTCACTGCAGCCATATAAGACATGTTTACCTTGTTTGCCCTATATGAGAGAGATAAATGATCAAAATGTTGTTTGGCATAGTCAAATATGTTAATTAAAGTCTAAGTAAAAGATATAACATTTTATTTGGATAAAATGGTGAGATACCACTAAGGAAGCACTGAAGATAGGGTAAGACTATGAAAAAGAGGAAAAAAGGAGAAGGATTTTATATAATAAGGCAAATTATTCAGTTACGAACATTGTGGGAACTCTTCATTGCATTGTTTATTGAAATTATCACCTAAACCTGATCCACTATAATATAGTATTTTTTATAAACAATATAAATAGTAATAACCATACACTGTATTATAATATATACAGTGAGAGCCAGTGGTTCTCAACCTGTGGGTCCCCAGGTGTTTTGGCCTACAACTCCCAGAAATCCCAGCCAGTTTACCAGCTATTAAGATTTCTGGAAGTTGAAGGCCAAAACATCTGGGGACCCACGGGTTGAGAACCAGTCTTACATTAAAAAGCGTAGAGGATGACTTCCTAGAGCAAATATTTCATATGCACCGGAAAAAGCTGTTAAAAAGTCATAAGATAGAAGAATCAACTTACAATAAATTTACATACATGCAGTTTAATGAAGAAAATATTTATGTAACTTCATTTATTTACCCTGCTCTGCTCAAGAAACAAAAATAGATGTCTAAATGTATAGAGGTCATTTACTGATCAGAATTACAATACAACAAAACTTCTGCTGTACATTCAAGCAACACAATTAAGTAATTTTGGTGGAAATGTTAAAGAAACTAATCATTAGAAAACATTTCATAAATAACTGAAGTCATCAGTTCCCATTGTATGTTCAAATGTGCACATGCTGCCTTTCCGTTTAGTTCAAAAGAGGGAAAGCCCTGATAGGAGCAGCCCACTCATCTTAGTATACTGAACACAATTACTCAAAGAATAAAAATTTAACAACTGGTTAAGGAAAACAGTACAGAAACATACCTTTATGTAATCGATAAGATTTTGGTATTCAATGTAATTGCCTCCTCCAACTACAAAGACAATTGCCTACAATGTAGAAACAACACAAGCAATGTGGTGTAGGTGTTACAGCATGCTGAGACTACTACAGAAGCAACATAAAATATTTTGGATTATTTGAAACAAATTGAATGAAATCTTGCAATAACCAAAGCAGTTCTCATTTGGTGATGGCAGTGAGAGGTAAATAATGTTTATGTTTTAGCTATAGTCTTATTCAAGCATTTGCCTAATGTTGTGTAGGCCTAAATGAGTGGGAGGAGCATGGACATGCTAGTAAGCACTGACATGTCCCTCCACATCTGAAATGTGTTTACTGCTTTGTTTGTTGGATATGAAAGTTTCCAAGGGACAGGGCTAGGCATTAATGTATGTATTTTTTCATGCACAAAGCATTTTGGCTTTATGTTCAGTTTGTAATAATTCTTATACTTATGCCTCTATGGAGGAAAATCACAACTAGTCTTCAGTCAATATACAAACTTTCAGCAAGTACTGGGAAAATACTAGGAATAAATTCCAAGCTACATCTTTCATTCCTCCACCAAACAGAAGTAAATGTTGAGACTCAGTGATCCCAGACTATGTTTATGAAACATGCATTTAACTAAAGCTGCTACATTAAAATGAACTTCCCATACTGTTAGCATAGAATGCTGTGCTGAAATGATGGAAAAATAAAAAAGGATGCAGACTGAATATTTTCCGTTCTGTTTTAAAGGAGTTAGGGACATGTTTTTAGACATTATAATTCACATATAACCCATGAGGATTGCTTTAGATTTTAACTTGATTACAGGTTAAAAGCCAAAACATGCTTACTTGGATGAAGTTTCACAAGAAGAAGTAGGTGTTAAGTAAATGAGTTTAAAATTTGGGTGTTAAAATTTAAGAATCACCCTTCGTTTCACAGCTTTGTTATGAAAGACTGCTGAAAGGGATTAGATTGTGCTGACTCTTTGAAGATGAAAGAAGATTATACTGGTTATCATTTAATAAAATTGTAATCAAACTAATGATTTCAAAAAAATGGATTCAGATTCCCCCCCTCCCCCCCAAAGAGTGACTACTGAGTGTTTATCATGTTAAAAAGTAAAATGTTAACATCAGAGATTTGGAATGTGTAAGCACTTCTTACCTCCTGAAATGGATTTTTGTTTCTTGGAATTGAGCTATAAAAAAAGGAAACTATCAGAAAACAATTTCATGAAAAATTTGAACATACAACATGTACCATTTCTAAATGGGCAGGCTCAAACAATCTAGGAACTATATTTCCAGCTAGCAAAATCCATTATATTAGAGATGGGAATGGGGAACCTCTGGGATGCACTGAAATTCACAAAGTTTCCCAGTTTGTTCCATGGCACTCCCCCAAGTCTTTCACTCTCTTGCAACACAATGTTGATTCCTAGAATGGGAGAGAGTTCAAATTCTTCTCCAGAGCACAGTGGAGATGGGGGTGAAGGTCTGAGGCTTCTTTTGCTACACAGCCCACATACAGTGAGTGCAGCACTTTAAACTCTGTTAGCTGGTGTCCATAATTTCTCTGTAGCAGTATCTCGACTATGGAACTTCCTGTGGAACTCCTCAATGAGTTAGGACTTGAACTTTCAATGGACTGATGTAGATCAGCTGAGAAGATTGTATATGTGTGTGCATACAAAGTGAACTGTCCTCTTTCAGGTTCTGCTGCTGGTAGGTATATGCTGTCCCCAAACAATTTCTTGGGTTGCCATCTGGCTATTGGACTGAAAGTGTTGTCCATGTATATATTATATAGTATTATATAGACACTTATGTATTATACAGTATTATATGGTCTGCCTTAAAATAAAAGGGTAAACAACTGTTGGAACTTTTTGGAAGTGAAACTTTTTGGAAGTGAAACTGCTTTAGAAAGTAACAAAAATAATATTCTGAAGACTGACAGTACTGTGACAACTGTTGAGTCTTTGGTATTTCTATTACCACCTCTCAGACAACAACAAATAACAAAAAACCCCAATTAAAACAGTACAAAGATAAAAAAATTAAATCCCATTAAAAGTCTAAAAACTCATAAAAACAGCTCCAAAAGAATCCTAGACTCCAATTTGAAACAGTTAAAACAGCAATTTCAAACACTGAATGTCTTCCAGAACAGCTCTGTTTTGGCTGCCCCCAAGGTGCCTAAGAGATATGGGACCAGCTTATCTTCTTTGGGTAGGAAGTTCCACAGTCAAGGCACTGCTACAGAGAAATTATGGGTACCAAACAAACAAAATTCACAAAACACCAGGTGCTTCTGTTTCTTCTGTGGCAACTGGGTGATTTATTAAAATGTACTCATTACGAGTGAGTGGTATCCAATTACTCCCACCCCCAATGGAATAGAACTGTTCAACATCCTTGGCATGCTTCCTAACAATGTCTGTAGCAGCACTTCCATTACAGTATCTGGTGTCCTAGAGGTTTAATTGGCTGCATTGTATGGTAGGAACTTTTATTGAAAAACCAGAGAGTTTTATTAATTTTGTTAGGTATTTGGTAGTTCATGAGGCAGAAACTGTCATTGTTCACTATTTTTACTGGAATATTTCCTTTCTATTGGTTTTATCTGTCTGGGGATTATATCTAGTTAACCTGTCCTGCTGCCAAACTCAATAGAACCGAGGGGAGTATTCCTTCCTCTAAGCAATTTCAAAGACTGTTCTGGAAGGTTAAATGGGGAAGATGTAGAAGTACATATAAGAGTGAGAGGAAAGGACCTGAAAATCCTGAAAAGATTAAATCTTGATTTTGTGGAATGTGCAGTGTGCTCATTACTGTTACAATAAAAAGTACAGATTTTAAGTATACATTGAAATTAGTTCATTTTTTTTAATATTGGGGCAGCTCAGCTACAATCCCCCCTCAAGTTCAGGTGCACTTGGATCACCTCATTGAATGACTTAAACCCATTAATCAGATAATGTGACTAGTAAATGGAGACATTGCATTATTTTATTGAAACTTATTTTATTGAATCAATATATTTAAACAAACTAGATAGTTGATTATATCTGTATAAGTAGCAAACAAGTTCAATGAGTTTAGTAGGGAAACAAATCTTTAAAAAACCAATAGTTTAACCTAATCATAAGAATTTATGCAAATGTAGGTAATATACAAGGAATATACTATACTACCTACACATTAACTGAATTCCAAACTATGGGTAACTTGATAGCAAACTCACCTATCAGTGCCTCGCAACATCTTAGGGTCAAAATATCTGTAGTCATCTGTCTCCTATTTAAAAAGAGAAATGCTTGTACATTTTCACCTTTGTAAACTGGCTACTGTGAACCTATTTTCAACATTGTAGGCTAGGAACTGCAATACATTAAGCTGTTAGATTTCTTCATCCCAGTTATCCAAAATATTTGCATTGGAACGTGTTGTTTTCAAAGCATTCATTCAGTTACAGCATTAGAATATCTAAACCTGCTTACGTCGGCCACATTTTCCAAAATATACTAACAGCATAATATGTTCTAACTGCAAAGCAATAAGAAATACAAACAAACAAGCCCAGTGCTGTCATTAGCTTTAAAAATATATACTAGTTTCCCCCATCTCCATTCCACAGGGTACATTTTTTCTAGGAGTCATCAAGAACCTATATTTTATTTTTTAAGAACGCAATGGCAACAAATGCTGAATTGATACAACAATTAACATCTTTATTCAGAATTAAACACAGACTCTATTTATTTCATGCCATGATTTATGAGTATATTCAAACAAAATAGAGTTTATTTACAAAACGTGAAGATTAATGACTCAATTTTTTAACTGCTGACATTATTATATGAAGTATTTCTCCTCCAAAGACACACAGTATTTTCATTGGCAAATGTCATCAATTTTTCTGTCTCTCTCCTCTTGCAGTTACTTTATTCAAAAAAAGCAAGTCAAAATAGGAGGAAACAAGATGTTATTCCTATTTGGTTACATTTCCCCAAGTAGAATTTAAAAACCTCTATTATATGTGGTTCTAGAAACAATTTTAATTCTATAGTTTTTATAAAAGGAAATGAGTACTGCTATGCACAGCAATATTCAAAACAATGAATGGTCAGCCTGATTGCTTCAATCACTTTCATCCCTATCCTGTTGGGAATCCATAAAAAGAATCAGCTTCCATTCACAGCTGATTGCTCATATAGGTTGGATGGTAAATACTAGATCTGAGATCAAAGATGAATTAATTAGAAATAATGTGAATGGAATACACTCCCAAGAGCAGGTGAATAAGGCAACTATACTGGCAACATTCTGGTGTGTATTTTGGTATATAACTACATTCAGATACACACAAAAATGGCAGTGAATTTAGTCTTGGTAAGTGCTGAAGATTGCAAGATGACTTGTATAATTGTTGATCGGTCAGCTTCACACACTGACAGTTCTCTCAAATAAGAAACACAATGAAAATGAATCCTTATTGTGTGAAAGAAGTAATGGGCCCGGGCTGTGGCGCAGGCGGGAGAGTAAGCCAGCTGCAATTAACTGCAATGAATCACTCTGACCAGGAGGTCATGAGTTCGAGGCCTGCTCGGAGCCTATGTTTGTTTGTCTTTGTTCTATGTTAAAAGGCATTGAATGTTTGCCTATATGTGTAATGTGATCCGCCCTGAGTCCCCTTTGGGGTGAGAAGGGCGAAATATAAATGCTGTAAATAAATAATAAATAAATACTTGAAATGGCACTGAATATTTCTATGTCACAATTTTAAAAACAATTTGGTCTGCTGTATTTGAGTTATACTTACAGGATTTGACTTCATCTCCATTAGGTTGTCTAAAATACGTGTGACTGGAAGATTCTACAGAAAAAAAAGAATTTTATGACATTTGTAGAAACAGCATGACAAATGTGGTTTAGCACAGAAATAGTTGTAGTCTCTATCAGATCACACAGAATAGAAGTCCAATCTCATTTGTTAAGCAATCTCATTAACCTACTACATTCATGTCTTTTGCTATATGACTACATAGAAGCTAAGAGTAATTTCCTGATAGTTGTGCCTAGGACAAAAGATACTTGTGTAATTGAAGAATTGCATTATATTAGTTAAGAAAGCATGTTTTACCCATTAGGGCAATGTTAAAATCAATATCTAGATTAATCTCAAGAACACACATGTGCCTTCTTAGGGAAGTCCACATGTATACAAAATTGTTCTTAAACTTTCTTTATGGTACTGCACTGAGCTGCCACCAATGTTGCTACACAGATCTCCTGAGCTCCAGAAAGATGTGGCAAATATGCCACAAGTCTGTTGAAATCAAAGTATCTGATGTTGCATGGCACTACTGGCTATGTTCTTAAGACAACAGCTCTTCTTCTTTACATCATATGAAAGAATCAACAAGTATTAGTTCTACAAGAAACAAAAAAAATGCTTCCACTCTAAATTCATGTAATCTGTGATGACATTTAAACTTCCTAAACAGTTTTGAACTTTGATAATTGGAGGAAAATTTCTCCCAATACAGTCCCACCTGAGGTTGGCAGTCTACTAGAAGACCCCTTCTCTGAGGCTTAACCGCAAGAGCAACACACTGTGTCATGGTGTGGAAGAGGCAGAACACAAACAGGAGCGAATCAGGGTAACGGTACGTTTTGTCATTTGGATAATGCTTCTTGACAGAAATGATTCTCATCATTTTATTTACCCACTGAAATATTTAGGACCAGACTACAGTTGGCCCTCCACATTTGTTGGGGTTAGGTGCAGAGGACCCCCTGCGAAAGTGGAAAAACCACAAATACAAAACTTTAATTTTTACCTGAGAGAACACCTCTCTAGAAATCTCTAGATGGCTGATCACATCTCCCTATATAAACCTACCCAAGCCCTGAGATCCCAAGGAAAGGTCTTCCTGATGGCCCCATCACCATTGCAAGCACAGTTGGTGGGAGCACAAGGGAGGGCCTTCTTTCTCAGTGGGTGCCCCTCAACTCTGGAACCCCATTGCCCAGGGAAACGAGAATGGCCCTCTCTCTGCTGTCCTTCTGGCAGCAGGCTAAGACCTTTCTTTTCAGGCAAGCTTTTAAAATAGAAAGACTGAGACAGGGGTTGCTGTGAAGTATTTTAAGTATGTGAATAGGTTTTTAACGATTTTAACTGCTTCAGTGCTTAATCCTATTAATCCTTAATGTTTATATGTTTTTTAAGATTAAATTATATATTGTATTGTTTTTAGTGTTAGCTGCTTTGGATCTCTTTTTAGAAAGATAAAGCTGGGAAGAAGAAATAATAATAATAATAATAATAATAATAATAATAATAATAATAATAATAATAATAATAATAGAAGATCAGTGATTCCTAAATTCTGGTTCTCCAAGTATTTTGGACTTCAACTCCCAGAAGCCTCAGCCACTTTGACCAATGTTCAGAGATTATAGGAGCTGAAGTCCAAAACACTGGAGAACCAGGGTTTGAGAATCATTCCTCTAGATCTTCCAGTATACTGGAAAACCTAGAGATTCCTAGACAAACTAATTGTATCCACAAATAAATGATTCCAAACGTTAAACCTCTAAATGTGGAGGGCCAAATGCATTTCCCGCCATCCAAGTGCGCCTGGGGTGTAAAATTACTGGGAGAACTCCCCTCTGCATTCCGCCATAACTGGAAGAATGATACTTAAAGATATGAGAGACTGCGTTCTTAGTGGCTCCTTCCCAGGTTGGCTCCCTTTCTCTTGTCCTTCTACAACAAGCAAATATGCTTTTGTTCAAGGGGACATTTGACATGCAAGACAGTTTGTTCTGAAGAGTTTTTATATTGGTTGGATACTCTTTATCTTTTGTACTGTTTTAATTGTGTTTTTTAAAAGAGTTTTTTTCGGCTTTTTAATACAGATCTCATTTTCATCTGGATTTTATTACTGCTGGTTGCTTTGAGGATCATTTTGGTGGAAAAGTATGGCATATATTTAGCAAAACTATTGACAGATTACGTTTCTGCCAACAATAATTTAGACAACAGGGACACATAAACCATGCCTGGATTGGGGAGTGTAGATTGCACACATAATTGATTACAAAGTTCTGGCACAGAACTAATTTCATGTTTTGGTTCTATTGCTATGTGCTTTGTTAAACGTGTTGGGAGTCATACAAACTGCTCACACAATTTGGGAAACATTTATTAATCCCTGCTATCCTCTTATTAACTAACCTCAGAAATGTCTAGGAATTAAAGCTAATCTAGTTAATGCTTATCTAGAAATCCAAAATACTGAAAATGTAAAACCCTTTGCTACCATCTGACCATTTTTGGGGGAAAGGGGGCTAGTCACAAGTTCAGCGCTCACTGAGTATCCTGATGGGGAAAGAAAATGGGGAGGACGAGGAAGGATTCCATTTACAGAAGAGTTCTGTAAAAACCAGACATCCCTGACATATATAAATAAAACTTTATATCCTGCCCCTCTCTGAGGGGACTCGGGGCGGCTCACAACATGGATGCTTCCTTGCTCTCTTTCCGCCTGAGCAATGGCAGTGTGCAATAGTGCGGACACCCTGAAAATGGTCATAAGAATGAATGTGGAGCGACCCCATTAGCTATCGCCCCTATCTAGTCCAATGAGAATTAAAAATCCTTGCTGGGGGAGGGGGAGGGGGTTGAAGAGGATTTCCCCCTCTTTCCTGGTTGATTTCCTACTCTTGAGGAGAAACTGAGAGGGCATTGGAGATGTAACTAACCCCCTTTTCCCTCTCCCCCCTTCACTATGTATATGCTAATATATGTACTGTATTATAAAATCTGAAAAACTTCTGGTCCCAAGTATTTCAGATAAAACATGTACTATGAAATATAATTGGTTTTAAAAACTAAAATATGAACACATTTAATATTAACTATACCTGCTGCTTTAGTACTAAATTCTTGACACCTTCCATCACAAACTGGGACCCTGTATTCATGACCCGTGAGAAAAGGCTGAAACAAAGTGCACATCATGTTTGATTTTGTTTGATTTCATATATTTAACAGGTAATTATGACAAAATGAATTTTAAAAACTAAGCAACTTAACTCTGTACAAAAAATATGATGACCTTATTCCAATATTAGTGCTTTTATTTGAAAAAGTGATTATACTTTTACATAGTATGCATTGTATTCTATTCTATTTGTTCGACTTTGGGATTGAAAGCACAGAGTATAAGCAGTAGTAAGAAGAAGAAGTATTTTAAAACTCACCCCAATGACTTAGCTGCACTGTTTCCATAGGTAGCTGGAGCTGAAGCCATTTTGGCAAAAGCTCTGCAAAATATACAAGTTAAGATCAACAAGCATAGCATTTTCATTACTAGGCTATCAAATGTTCTGTTCCCATGCATGAAACATCCGGTTTTAAAACACAGTCATCTGAGGACTGAAATGGCTCCGATTTCACATCAAAAGGGCAGTGCTGCCAACAATTAACAAGCAGACAAACATACTATTAACTGTTTCTCCCTCTTTTAGAAAAAAATGCTTCAGCACTGCAACCTACCACTGTAGATTTTTTCTAAAAACATTATAGCCAAATTTCTAGATCGTAAAAAGCAGAATGAATTACATACTGTATATAAATCAAAATGGTCATAGTTTTAGAAAGAAAAATATCTCACAGATAAAATTAAGATAAATGTTATTATAATTTGTGATCTTTGATACACTAACTGCTGCTAAATGAACCAGCTAAGAGCAACCAATGACAATTCATCTTACACTTTCAAAGGTCCCAAAATATTATTAGTTTGGTTCAGACACGTTATGTTCAAAAGGTATCACTGTGAAATTTCTAAACTTGGCTGTCTGTAGAAATGTGATCAGGCAGCTGGCTGAACATCATCTTTATTATTTATTCAAAAGAACAAAAGCACTAGGAGAATAATCATTTTTTGAAATCAGCTGAAAGGAACTTGGAACCAATATGGAAGGAACTGGTCTATGCACAAGCTTCTGAAACGGAAGCAGCAGGAGTAGAAGGGACCAGAAGGCTAATAAACGTTCAGTGAGTTCATCACCTCATTCTAGGATGAAATGGAATTTAAAGAAAATTACTGTGGGAAAGGAAATAGCTGGGAAGTAAGTATCTTGGTAAGGAGAATCACTTTTGTTTCTCCAAGATGTGCTGATATTAAATTGTCTCTCCATGTGTCCCAGAACTAGACACACAAAGTGAAACAAAAGGCTGACAGTGAAATTATTCTTTCCCATTCATGTGCAGCGTTTAGATTCATGCCACTTTGTGACTGTGTTTAATACAAGGCATGTATCAGATATGAAAAGTCTTGAAACTTTCTCTCACCAAGTTGAGTGATAAAGCAGAGTCTGAACCAAACTTGAAGCATAATTCAAATTTAGCTTTTTAAAGACTATTTAAATGCTTTGTAAGAGAAAAAAAATAACTTACTTCCATTGTTTAATGTAATTTAAGGGGTTAAGATTACATCCTGCATCTGTCAGTGCTTTTTTGTACTGTTCCAAATCTGCCTGGAATAAAACCAGAGATTTCATATTTACTATAAATTTTCTAAAGAAAGCAGTGAAGTACTATTTTCATTTATTTACCATAAATTTAATATTTTGACTTCAGGGCAAAAAAATAAGCAAATGTGCATCATCTTCTAAATTACAAAAAGAGTTGTGTCTGTGTTCATGTATTAATATTCCATTAAAATCAATACACATTTGCATAATATATGTAAATGTAACATCATGCAGTATAATAAGATATAAAATAACATGTATGATGGTTTTGCTGTCACAGGCTAAACTTTCTTAACCTTCAGAAATTGTTCTATCATTGATAAGAAACTGAAACATACAAACAAAATCCTTCTCTTGCATGCCATCATATTGCATTATCTGTAATTTTAGCAAAAATGTTTGAGGTATGTATAAAGTTGAGTAGCCATATCTATGGATTTTGCTTCTGCAGATTCAACCATCCATGGCTGGAAAATATTTTTTAAAAATCCAAAAAACAAACCTTGATTTTGCCATTTTAAACAAAGGAAGCAATTTTACTATGGCACTGCACTTAACTGGACTTGAGCATCCATGAATTTTAGCATCCATGGGGGTACTAGAACTAAACCCCATGTGATATTAAGAGCCCACTGTATGTATGTATGTATGTATGTATGTATGAATGAAATTACTCTTAATACTGGGATTCAAAGCAGCAAATATTTCATTAAAAGTGTACATACCTCAGGAGGCAGCTGTACAGAACTAATGTAATATATAAGAAATAGGCGCATCTTATCTTCAGCAGTTCCAGCTGTGGAAAGAAATATTGTTTTAAAAAATATTTTATCAGAACACTTACATCAAATAATCAAAGGTTACAAAAGAATGTGCAAAAAAGATATTTACAAATCACTGAAACAAAAAAAAATGCTCTTAAAAGAGTGCATTTGAAACAGTAGATAGTAAAGGAATCTACTATTTTGAAGCGATGATCTTCCAGGAAAAGTCGTACTTTAAGAACATCTCCCATTATAAATACGGACAGGTTGCTTACCTGTAACCATGTTTCTTCGAGTGTACTCTGTGAATTCACACTAATGGAGAAGCTGCGCCTGCGCAGGTTCCGACGGAAACTCTTCCAAGCTGAAGTTCAAATTTTGGCGGTAACCACGCCCCCTTCCCAAGGGGCATATAAGGCAGCCCCAGGCGCCCGCTCTCCAGTTCCTACGCCGCCAAGGCAACGAGAAAGGGAGAGGTTTGCCAGAGGGGAAGGAAGGGCGGGTTTGTGTGAATTCACAGAGTACACTCGAAGAAACATGGTTACAGGTAAGCAACCTGTCCTTTTTCTTCATGTACTCTGTGAATGCACACTAATGGAGACTGACACGCTAAGGTCCCGGATGGTGGGACAAGGCAAACTCGACAAGCAGTGAATGTCCAAACATAAGTTTATTAGGACACATGAGAAAAACAGCCCCAAAGACCAGTGCATTAGGACACAGTGAGATAATAGTCTCGAGAGACAGGTGTAAAAGTTGTCCGAAAAGGACCAGTGCAATGCCAACATGAGCATAGTAGAAGAAAAAAACATAACATATAGAAAAATACTTAATAAACATAATAGAAACACGCAATTGCGTATAGTGCATATAAACGCTCTCCCAGGGGGAGAGGGGAAAACATCATACCCTTTGACATACCCGCCAGGGTCAATAAGGCGTTACAAAGCAACAGAGCAACTGCTCAACACAATCAGGGAAAAACATATCCCCAGAGGTAGGTATGGGGAGAAAAACTGGCCCATAACTTGAAGGAGAGGTATAGAGAGTCACCTGCGGGTGAGTATAGGGAGAAGAAGGACGTTTGAGAGTCAGGATAGGCAAGATGAGAGTACTGATCTTGCGAAGGCCGAGTCTTTTAGGGCTTTATTGTCTAGCCTGTAGTGAGAGACAAATGTAAGAGGGTTCGACCAGATTGCCGCTTTACATATGGAGTCAAGCGGAATACCTCTAAGGAAGGCGGTCGAAGCCGAGAGGCCCCTAGTTGATCTCGGACGGATGGATGGAGGAGGAGGGCGCTTGGCTAGTTCGTAGGCCAACTCAATGGCCTGAGCAATCCAATGGGACAACATTTGGGAAGAGATGGGGTTACCCAACTTGTCCGGGGCATAGGCGACAAAGAGTCTCTGAGTCTTACGGATGTCCTTGGTACGGTCCCTGTAGAAGAGGAGTGCCCTGCGAACGTCGAGAAGGTGCAGTTTTTGCTCGAGAGGAGAGGAGGGGTTAGAGAAGAAAGCTGGTAGGACAATGTCCTGATTGAGGTGGAAAGCTGACACCACCTTAGGGAGAAAGGTAATGTCCGGGCGGAGAACAGCGCGGTCGTGGTGGAAACGTAGGTAAGGCTCATCGACCCTGAGAGCAGCAAGCTCAGATGGCCGTCGTGCCGACGTGATTGCCACTAGAAAGGCCAGCTTCCACGAAAGCAATCGGAGATCGGTCGAGGCAAGCGGTTCGAAGGGAGCAGAAGTGAGTTGAGAAAGTACAAGTTCGAGGTTCCAGCCCGGCGTAGGTGGTAGCGACGGTGGGCAGATGTTGTTGTAGCCTCGGAGAAATGTTTTGATCAAGTGGTGAGAGAAGAGAGATGGCTGACCATGGCGTTGAAAAGACCAGGAAAGAGCTGCGAGATAAGCCTTAATAGAAGCGAGAGAGAGTTTCTTCTCGACGAGGGTCATGAGGAAGTCGAGGACCACCGATACCGAGGTTGGAAAGGTGTCGACATTACGGGATCGAAGGAAGGCGTGAAAGCGAGAGAGTTTGTAGGTATAAGCCTTGGTAGTAGACGGCTTATGTGCTGCCCGAAGAACATCTTGCAGATTCTGCGGAAGGGAGGCTAGGTAAGAATCCTCCATGCAGTGAGATGAAGGGAAGGAAGGTCCGGGTGAAGAATTTGGCCGTCCTCTCTCTCTCTCTCGAGAGAGAGAAGGTGCGGCGAGGGAGGTAGTGGGCGAAACGTTCCTCTGGAGAGACGAAGAAGGGCTGGATACCACGGTTGGCGGGGCCAGGCCGGAGCTATGAGAATCGCTGTGACCGAGATCGAGAGGAGTCTTTCGAGAACTTTCGGTATGAGGGGAATCGGTGGAAAAAGATAAAGCATCTCCGCTGACCAGTCCAGCAGAAAGGCGTCCCCTAGGCAGCCGGGGAAGGAGTTCGGGGGAAGTCTCGCTCCGTAGCGGGGTAGCTGAGCGTTCTGGGGAGACGCGAAGACATCCAGAGTAGGCCGTCCCCAGTGTAGGAACAGATTGTCGAGGATCTCGGGATCGAGCTTCCACTCGTGAGAGGAAGATGTCATCCTGCTGAGGGCATCCGCCAAGTCGTTTTGGGCACCCGGAAGGTGAATCGCGGAGACCTGTACGTCGTGGGCTATGCACCAAAGCCCGTACCGCCCTGTTTGTTGATGTAGAATACTGCTACCAGATTGTCCGATTGAATGAGGATGGACTTGTGGCAGATGAGGCGGGAGAAAGCTTTCAGGGCTTTGAGAATGGCGAGAAGCTCGAGGAAGTTTATGTGGTTGGCCCTCTCGGATGGGGACCAAAGATCTTGGACCGTTAGACCGCTCATGTGGGCTCCCCAAGCGTAGGTGGAGGAGTTCGTGGTTATGGTTAGCGAAGGCAGGGTTGGATGAAATGGAAGGCCCCTGCACACGTTCCGGTGAGACGTCCACCATGAAAGGGACTGGCGGACGATCGACGGTACCGACAAGTACTTGGAGTTGTGGTGGTAGAACGGCTTGAAAGTGTCTATAAACCACCTTTGTAGGACCCGAAGATGCAGCCTGGCAAAGGGGGTCATGAGAACCGTGGAGGCCATGTGGCCTAGAAGGACTTGAATGGCACGGGCTCTGACCCTCCGGGCGGATCGACATAGGGCGATCTGGTGGCGGAGAGCTAGGAATCTGTCGAGCGGTAGTGAAACAGTCTCTGTGACGGAGTCGAAGAGGGCTCCGATGAACCGGATTTGGGTCGACGGGGAGAGATTTGACTTCTCGGTGTTGAGTTGGAGGCCGAGAGATTTTAGAAGACGCAGCGTGAAGGAGACGTGGCTTTCGAGAAGAACAGGGTCGGGCCCGACCAGAAGCCAGTCGTCCAGATAAGGAAAGACCGTGATGCCATGTAGCCTGAGGTGGGCCGCTACGGCGGCGACGACCTTGGTAAAGACCCTTGGAGCCGTGACAAGACTGAAGGGTAAAACGGTAAATTGGTAGGTTTGGTCGAGAACTTTGAAACAGAAGAACCGTCTGTGAGCCTCCCGTATCGCCACGTGGAAGTAGGCGTCTCGTAAGTCTATGGAGGCAAAGTAGTCTCCCCGCTGCAGCATCGGGAGGATAGAGGCAATAGAGACCATCCTGAATTTGGAAGGGCGAATGAATATATTGAGGGCCCTTAGGTCCAGAATGGGGCGTAGCCCGCCCCCCCTTTTCGGGACTGTAAAGTATCTGGAGAAGAAACTTAGAGGATCCAGTTCGGGAGGGGAGGGACAGATGGCCCCTTTGGCCAGTAAGGCATCGATTTCGGCCAGTATCTCTGGAGAAGGAGTTGAAGAGAGAATGCGACCTGTAGGTGGGAGCTCTGTGAACTCTAAGGCGTAGGCGTCTTGGACAATGCGAAGAACCCATGCATCTGAAGTAATGGATTCCCACCGACTGTAAAAGGGGGCCAGGCGGTCGGCGAAGGCACAGGAGGGTCGAGGTAGCGTGGGCTCTACATCGGTAGCGGACGAGGAGCTTTGGTAGGGGATGGCGTCAGGCACGCCGGTTAGCCTGCGGAGGAGCGGGGGTGGTTCGACCGCGTTGCTTTTGCGGATGAGGTCCCCGACGAGGTTGGTGATGGCTTTGATTGTTCGAGCCCGAGGGCCGCTTGAAAGAATGGTGCCGGAAAGATTGTGGCGGGAA
Organism: Anolis carolinensis; assembly: GCF_035594765.1. Taxonomy (NCBI): domain Eukaryota; kingdom Metazoa; phylum Chordata; class Lepidosauria; order Squamata; family Anolidae; genus Anolis; species Anolis carolinensis. Next base: position 323,390,105 of record NC_085841.1, on the reverse strand, counting down.
GCGGCGGAAGCGGTGAGGGAACCAGCGGGTGCGCTGTGGTTGCGGTTGGTCGCCACATTTAGACGCAAGAATTTTAAAGTCATGATTAGACTTGAGCTTGTCATCGGTACCGGAGTTAAATAGTCCGAGTGCATCAAAGGGAAGGTCCTCAATGACCTGTCTGGAAGATGAGGAGAGACCTGAAGACCTCAGCCAGGCGTGACGACGGATGGATATCGCGTGAGCAATCATCTTGCCCGCTGTATCGCCTGTATGCTTCGCCATCTGTATTTGATGGTGGGCAAGCGAGTCAGCTTCCTGTTGGAGGGTAGTAAGGACGGAGCGGTCTTCGTCCGACAGCTTAGTGAAGAAGGGTTGTGCCTTCTCCCAGATAATTTGCTGGTAGGCGCCCATGCAGGCTGCATAGTTTGCCATCCGGCAAAGCAAAAGGGCTCCAGAGTAAAGTTTTCGACCCACAGCGTCGAAGCGCTTCCCTTCTCTGTTGGCCGGAGTGTTCGACTGACGACCTGAGGATTGAGAGGCCTTGACGACCAGGGAGTTGGGGTCGGGGTGGTGTTTCAGCCACTCCAAGGTATCATCGTCGGTACGGTACCAAGTCTCGATCCTCTTCGAGGTTGGAGGAATGGAGGAAGGGGTTTTCCAGGAGGCCTGGATAACATCCAAGAGATAAGGCAGGAAAGGGAGTAGCGTGGCCGGCGGAGCTTGGGCCTGCACCCTTTTGAAAACTGGATCAGACACTGCTTTGGAAGTCTGTTTGATCTCCAAACCCAGGGCGTCGGCCATTCTGACCATTTGATCAGAGAAAGCACGAATATTGTCAGTAGGAGAAGGCGGGTCTGCCTCATACGCATCGTGAGGAGGAGAGAGGTCGAGACCGAGAGAGACTACCGAAGCAGAGAGAACAGAGTCTGGGCGGTCAATGTCAGCATCTTCCTCCTCAGGCCCTTGGGGGGACTGAGGGGGAGAAGAAAGCACAGTCTCGGGGGGAGGCATGGCCTCGCGAGAAGAGAGTGCCGGGAGCCGAGGATCCTTAGAGGCTGAGGCCTGGGCCGCCCGAGCCAGGCGAGCCGTTTGTCTACCACGCTCCGGTGTCGAGGTGGGAGGGAAGAGCTGTTGGCGCGAAGAGTGAGGCGGCGCAGGCGGCTCCGGTACCGGCACCCTGACCACCGTTTGGGTAGAGTGGTGGGGTGAGTCCTGCAGCTCCCCGTCGGATAGGGGGTGCAACGAAGATTGAGAAACATCTCTAGGCCTCTGGGCTGGCACGATAGGAGAAGACCTTCTCGAGGAGGTTGCCGAGGAGGACAGCGGGTCTCTCCTTGAGGAGGCCGAGGAGGAGGAGCGGTGAGTCAGCCGTTTTTTTTGTCGGCGGTTGCTTGGATGCAACCCTCAAGGACTTGCCAGGTGTGGGAGGAACCACAGCTGAGTCAGATTGCGCTCGACGAGACTCCTCGTGAGCCCTCTTAAAGGCTATCTTAATAGCAGAGGAGGAAGGCGGGGAGCCGATACGAGAGCGGATCGAGGTCACCGAAGCCAGAGAGCTCGACGTCGAGGAAGGCCCCACCTTCCCGGAGCGGGTCGATACAGTAGCCGTCGTCACGGTACACGGCGGTTTGGCCGGTTTAGCAGCCCTGGAAGTCCTGGACGCCCTGGACGAGACCGAGGAGGCTTTAGTTGTCGGAGGCTTGGCTGGTGGCGCCGACATCGCTCTGAGAGCTGAAGACGACGACGCACCCGACGTCGACGGAGTCGGTTCTGGCGCGAGAGATCTTTCGTAGAGCGCCGCTCTAAGCCTAGCGGCTCTGTTTTTTCTGGCCTGAGCTGTGAGAGCTAGGCAGAAACGGCAGGTACCGACCACATGAGCCTCGCCAAGACAGAAGAGGCACTTGGCGTGGCCGTCCGAATCAGGAATTTTAGCAGCACACTGCGTGCAGCGCTTGAAACGAGTAGTAGACATGCGAAGAGTCCGAAGTGAACCTTGCGGCGGAAAAAAAGGAACTGGAGAGCGGGCGCCTGGGGCTGCCTTATATGCCCCTTGGGAAGGGGGCGTGGTTACCGCCAAAATTTGAACTTCAGCTTGGAAGAGTTTCCGTCGGAACCTGCGCAGGCGCAGCTTCTCCATTAGTGTGCATTCACAGAGTACACGAAGAAAAAACACAATTTTACTTTATAAAGACTCCTTGTGTCACTGTCTGTCATTGTAGCTAAGAAATACAACGTGTGAGTATCAAAGAAAATCTATTATTGCATGAAAGATCTATTTTATATAGGTAACAATTCTGGTAAGTAGGGATTTTAATTTTAATTTACATTTGATTTCAATCATGAGACATTTGATGAATATTCCTAAAACTTATATTTAAAATGAACGGGAAACAAGAATATTTAAAGTAGCTGCTTTCAAAACCATATCCCTCCCCCCCCCAAAAAAAAGAAGACAAAGATGTCAATACAACTTTGACTTCAAAAAACTGAGGAGAAATTTGAACAATTTCACCTTAGAAATCACAATCTAAAATTTCGAGGAATTCCAAAAAATGTAAAAAAATAAAGATCTAGGCAGGGTGTTGTTGTTTTTTTTAACTCTGGGTAAGTATTTGAATTATTTCAGGCTCCCAAATGCTCAACAAGAAGGCCTTCTGAAAATTACATCCTTTCTAGTCAAATATCATAACAGAAATCACATAGTTTCAGTGAATATTACACCAGAACAAACACTGTACTATCAATAAACTATTAGAAACTCTAAATAATACAGCGCAAGATGTATGTAAGAAAAAGGGTCACTGATGGAATCCATTAAAAATTCCTAGTAAGAGAGGAAAGGATGTGGCATTCTCTGGATGATACCGATAATCAAATGAATCCCACTTCATTTTTAATACTGTGAGCCTTGGTCAAATAAATGCTAGGCGGGAAATGCCTGCAGGCCATCTTTCCTACTTGCGGCCACTTTATGTTTCTTAATCTCTTCCCATTCTAGGGGTGCCACCCATGTAGTCAAGAAATAATCTGACTGGAAGTGACTGGATAAAAATAGTCCTGGACCGCAAAAAAATATTTCCATATTATCTGCCCTCCTCATCAGAAACCAATGGCAGCACTTAATGCTTGGAATAATCTGGCATGCTAGATCTTTTATTCAATGAACCCGATGCCAGTCCTAGCCCATCCTTGTTTCTCCCTGATGGATTTTGTTCTGCATCTCCTTCAGTGAACCACCCTTCCTGGCATTTAGCCCTTCTTCCCATGTGCTAAACTTTTGGGGACCTGAAACTATGAACCCGATTCTTCTACAGAGCTCTTTTGAACTCTATTCTCTTTAGAGCTTGTCCTTTAAACAAGATGCTTTTGTTCACAGGCAATGGTTTGGTTTGCATGGGTCAAAGATAGAGTAATATGAGCTTCTGTGCCTTCCGCAATCTACTTTTGCTATTACATCCTTGAGCAGCATGTTCCTCATCCAACTAGTAATGAAGTGCAGATATGTCAAGAAGGGGGAATTTTGATAGTTCACTTCTTGCTGTGACATATGAATTTCGATATCAGTACTGATCCTCTTCAATTTACTTTTCTAGATAGATAGAGCTATCGGGCTCGGGCTGTGGCGCAGGCTGGAGAGCAGCAATGAATCACTGCAATGAATCACTCTGACCAGGAGGTCATGAGTTCAAGGCCCGCTCGGAGCCATGTTTGTCTTGTCTTTGTTCTGTGTTAAAAGGCATTGAATGTTTGCCTATATGTGTAATGTGATCCGCCCTGAGTCCCCTTCGGGGTGAGAAGGGCGGAATATAAATGCTGTAAATAAATAAATAAATAAATAAATAACCCCAGTTGGAATGAAGCACTGTTCTCAATATCGAGCAGTGGCTGGGGATTATGCCCCTAATGGGTATTTTGGGGTTTTTATACTGCTATCTAATTTGGCCCTCAAGAGCTGTATAACAATAATCCCCAGAACTGTTTATAAACAGATAAGAATGTCGCTGATAAGGCAATTTCTACACTTACCATCAGGATCAGAAATCATGTCCAAAAGGGATTTATCTAAAGTGGATTTGCTCATTATCTTTTCTTCATATTCAAAATATACATCTAGTTTTCGTGCCTTAAAAGAGATTTTTTTGTTAGAATAACAGATAGAGAAGTTTAAAAAAATATATCATTAGCTATTATCAATTCAGTTTTACTTATTTGCAAGTTAACTGGTACAACCCACAATGAAAAATGGTAAAGTAACATGCAGAGAGTCACTTATTTATACTATTTATATTTCACTTTTCCTATATAAAATGAAGTGGTATACAAAAGGTTTCAGGGAAAACTTTCAACCAATAAGCACAGTCAGACTTACCTATCTGTAATGTGTGTATATATAATATGCCTTCAGAGCAGACTCTGGAATCTGAACTAATGGTTTTTAATGCTACTATATACACATGACTAATGTGCACAGTAAAAAAGTTGCTGAATGCATAATTAGGCTGATTAGGTTTTAGTCAAAGTATTTGATAAAAATAAGGAGATAATAAATCCCACTTGAAATCCAGGAACAGCTCACAAAATACAACAATTCAAACTATACCTAGGAATACTTCTTTGGATTATTTTTAAAAAGTAAACTGAAAGCTATTTCCCCATTTTTTTCTATAGTCAGAAGGCTATCACCTCAATTTTTAAAAAAGGTAAAGGTTTTCCCCTGACGTTAAGTCCAGTCATGTCTAACTCTGGGGGTTGGTGCTCATCTCAATTTCTAAGCTGAAGAGCCGGCGTTGTCCAAGGTCATGTGACCTTCCCGCTGGAGCGGTACCTATTGATCTACTCACATTTGCATGTTTTCGAACTGCTAGGTTGGCAGGAGCTGGAGCTAACAGCGGGCGCTCAAGCCGCTCCTGGGATTTGAACCTGGGACCTTTTGGTCTGCAAGTTCAGTAGCTCAGCACTTTAACGCACTTTGCCACCGGGGCTCCCACCTCAATTTAATTAAGCTAAATAGGACCATTTCCCTGCATGTCCCCCTCAAATATATGTTCCTGATAGGGATTGAATGTGGTACAAACTCTAAACAAATTCACATGAAAGATGTCCACCTTTAACCATTATAACATTATGTGGAAGCTAAGTCCCTTGTTGGTTTAAGGTCCAAGACAACTGTTTTTCAAATACCCTGTATTCACAAAAAGTAAGCTCCCGCCCAAAGCCTGGCTGGGCAAGATGGAAAGGCAAAATTGCTTCTATCAAAAGCCCAAAGGTCTTATATAAAACAAAAAGAGATTTTTGTGTGTGTGAAGTATCAGTGTAGAATCTACCTTCTTTTACATTTATGATACTACTCTATTGCATTCTCCAATAGGAACGAATGAGAGGGAGTAGATATTTAGGACATTTATTGATATTATCTGAAAAGGCACAGCTGCAAGTTTAAATATGGTTTTCTCATATTAAAGGAAAGTTATAAAGCTTTTCTGTTGCTATTTATTTGCTGGCAGTCTTTTCCTTAGTGGTCAGAAGCCTATCAATAATTATTTCTATTCCTTAAAATAAACTTGAGAGAAAACTAAATAAAGGCATGAACCTGAATTATTGCTTTTGGAAGCCATAATGAATCCATGAAAAATTCAACAGAAATCAGAAGCTTACAGATTAAAATAAGGAAATATTATACTTATGTGCTTATTGCTTATGTTTAAGTCACACTGAAAGCAGTGGGAAAGAAAAACGCATAAGGTTGCCCAGAACAGCAGTCCTAGACTGTTTCCAAGAAAAGCAAAGTCATATTTTTTTCTTGAATCTATCAAATTCTGGCTATATTTTTGAATTGCCAAACTCTTAATAGCTTAAACAATTAACTTAAAACAAGGTTTCATTTCTTCTGAGCTTTGCTAATAAATATTTCCTAATCCATCTTGGGAAATATTGGTATGCTTTTTCCAGCATTTTGCTCAACATTGAAATATGCCAAAAAACTGCCAGGACCCCTGAATTGGTGATTAATCTCAGAATTCCTCTTGCTTTGCCTTCAAAAATGATTTAAGGAAATGTTGAAAGCAGCTGTGAATTGGACTTCAGGTTTGACTATTAAAAAAATTATTTACAAATTAATTTCTACAAAACAAAATTAGCAGATCAGGCTATGTTATAGTATGTATGTAATGTAAGTAACACATCAAAGATCCACTCGAAAGTACAGGGTCACAATTTGACATTACTTACATCGTGTTTACATATGCATCTACAGTACATGTATTCTGCATGCACAGGTATATAAACTTTTGAAGCAGGCTTAAAAGAAGACATGGTATAATCCCAAACCCACATAGTCTGTGGGCCACGTGCAGTAGGTCATCATGTTTTTTTGTGTGTGTGGTCCTCCCCAATGGTAGTGGGCACCGCCGTTTGGGCAAACAAATGATCAACAGATCAGAAAATAGAAAGTAGGTTGTTGATAGGCCCTTACAAAATTGCCATAAATGTCCTAAGCATTGAATTGTTGACAAGCAGATCTCGATCATAGCCCTACTATGATGACTCACTATTATACTTTTATTTTCCCTTTTTTGGTATCCGCTTGATAAAACTTGAAGAGATATATATATTTTCTTGGAAGAATCTTTCATTTTAAGATTCAGTGCATACTCATCATTTATTCTACCTCGGCAGTGTCAAACACATCTAATTCTGTAAGGACATCTGATTTCGTGCCTTGGAGGGGGAAGACAGTCAACTATAAGTATTTCCAAACCACATCCTGCCTTGGATTTTGACTGAAGTCCAAAGTGAAATGCTGCTGCAACTGCTCTGCCACCACCTTCCCAGAAAAGGAGATGGGTGGGTGAAAAACAAAGCATCAAATACAGGGTCAACTATACCTACAGCAGTAGTTCCCATGGAAATCCTGCGCTGTTATTCAGTTATCTAATAAAACTGTAACAAAATGTTCTATCCCAAAAATGACAGGAAAAGTGATATGGTTGTCACTTCCAAGGGAAACCAAGTGCCAAAAGTATGTAAGCAACTAAAACATTTAAAATTTAAAATAGATATACTACACTAGCTAGGCATATTAAAGAAAACAAAATTGTAATTTTTGGTTACATAAACTGAGTATTAGATATTTCCAAATTTCAAATTACTCTCTGCAGTTATTCATAACATCCAGTAACCTCTTTTCAGGATGGAAATAAGTAAAAGCATTTTTTACTTTCATATTTGTAAACAATATTTGATTTATATCCTGCTCTCTTCCAAAACAGAGACTAACTGTGCTCTTAGCAACATCATGATACACTAACATGGAATCCCTATATCACTCAAGACTTTCGATAATCTAAAATGCTCATATTTCTAGTCCTTGACTGAAACTAAAAATCTTAAAATCAGCCTCAAATTGTTGCATTCAGCTGGGAATCTATTACATCAGTCTCCTTGATCTAGTAGAAGCTTTCAAGATGTGTTTTGGGTGACTCTGAGGGCCCCTCCACGCAGCCATATAACCCAGAATATCAAGGCAGAAAATCTCACAATATCTGCTTTGAACTGGGTTATTTGAATCCATACTGCCATATATTCCAGTTCAAAGCAGAAAATGTGGGATTATTTTCAGCTATGTAGAAGGGGCCTCAGTGTTTCTGGAGTTCGTTATGCAAATTCCTATGCCCAATTCTAATAGGTCCCTCCAAATGTATTGTGTATGTTTCAGTGAAGAAGGAATCACTAAGGTCATTGTGTAGTTCTGTTGACAGAGTCCAGGGATCAAAGAGCTTTTGATCAGTTGAGGGGCAACTAATGGACACCACTAAATGCATATAGCTTAAATAAGTGTTGACTCCTTAGGGGGGTATTCACTGTAGCCTGCTGCACCTCTTCAAAGCCTGAAAATCCCGTAATCAAACAAAAGGTCCCAGTATAGGTTAAGTATTCCTTATTTCAAAATCCAGAATGCTTCAATATCCAAAACTGTCCACATGGGTGGCTGAGGTAGTGATGCCTTTGTTTTTCGTAGTTCAATGTAAACAATTTTGTTTCATGCACAAAATTATTAAACATAATGTGTATAAATTATCTTCAGGCAATGCATGTAAGGACTATATGAAACATAAATGAATTTCGTGTTTAGACTTGCGGTCCATTTCATTATGCATATGCAAATGTTCCAAATATGAAACAATTCTGGTACAAAGTGTTTTGTATAAGAGATACTCAATCTGTAAATGCAAGCATGAGGAATACAGAGTAAGAATTATAGTTTTTTTTAAATTAAATATTCATATAATTGCTATTATTTAATTTTTTTTTACAAAAATACTTTTTGTCTGCAAGTCCATTAAATAAATATTAATCAATTTCAAAATATTAATTCTTCATACCTTTATATGTTCCAGAACAGCTGTTGCCACATTAGTATGCAGATCTATGAGTCTCTTCTTTTCTAGAAGCTCTGGAAGAGAGCTGAAAACATTACATACAAACTATCTGGACATATTTTGTGTTCCAGTTCAACTTTGTATTTACTACTACAAATGCAAGCACTACTGACAGTAACTTGGGGTTCATGTACACTGTAGAATTAATGCAGTTTGACACCACTTTAGCTGCCGTAGTTCAATGCCATGGGGCAGCTCTTGAAGAAGACTCAGAAACTGCAACTGAAACAGTATGGAGCTTGGCTTCTGGCTGGAATATCACATTAATCTAATCTGACTCCAACAATCACAGTTTCTATTTCTCTATATTGCCTTGCCTTACATTAAGGTGCTATGCAGTATTTAGATATGAGTGCTATGTTTCTAGTATGGAACATTCTGTGGATGGTGGAAAAGAATATCTCTCAATCACATGGGATGTGTTCCTCTTGTGCCAGTTGAAGCCACATCATCTTTCTTTCATTATGAATCCTGACATTCTCTCTTCCTTCTTCAAATTTTTTTATCCTGCCTTACCAGTTGCAGATCTTTCAGAGTTTCTTCCTTCAGGTTTCATAAATATATCTTTCCCCACTCCCTCTATCTTTCTGAGGTCTTTGTTACTTTACAACTTTTGTTTTTAAGTTAAAACTACATTTTCTTGCTTTTTAACTTCAAAAAACAACAACAGTATCTTCCTATCCCCATTTGGCTTGTAATCAATCAGAAATGGTGTTGAAAGCTTTCTGACCAGTTGAAGCTTATTAAAAAGAGATAGTTGGTTGAGGCTGCAGTACAGTATGATAAAATAACAAAGCTGCATTTGTGGCCAAAAATACAGGTGAATTAAAGTTCCTTTCCTTCTTCACTCTTGCTCTGATTCATATTCATTGTTTCTATATTTCTCTATATGTCAGGTCTAATACCAGTAAGGTTTTGTAATGAAACTGAGGAGGAGAGACAGAAGTCAACAATTACAATGAAAGAAATCATATATGACTTCTGACTCTGGAACTAGTGCAAGACGATATAACTAATGTGACTGGGATTGCTTCCCTGAACCACTAAAAATAATATTCACAGTGAATAACATCTCATTCATGGGAGAATCAAACAAGTGTTCTTACAACTGAATAATTAATTAAATGTTAAGCCTTTACCAGACACTTAAGTCTGTTTCATTAATATACTTACCTAACAGCTGATGTTAGTTTAGCGGTGTTATCAGAAAGCATGCTTATTGCTCCTTCATCTTCACCTTCTAGCCCCTAGAAGACAAAAATAATTTCAAAAACAACCATTATACATACATTAATACAAACAAAATTTTAAAACTCACATAGGATGTCTTAACTTATATAAGCAAGGACTCTTTGTTCAGTGTTGCACAGCCTTTAAAGAAGAGCTTGAGGTATAATTATTGGTGTCAATTAACTAGCTAGAAGCTGTACACCAGCAAATATTTCTGTCCAAAGAAATTATTAAGGAATCAGAACTGCTCTGCGAAAGGCATTTTACATACGTAGAGTTTAGATATTGCAGAGCACATTAGATTTAAAAATTCTAGAACTTGAAAAATATTGCTCTATAGCCTCTAAGAATATTACTGCTCTCTGTCAATCCTAAAAAGTACCATCAAATATCATTAGGCATTTCTCTGCACAATCCTTTAAGGCTTAGGCTCTGGTCTTCTGGATTCCAAATCTCTATTATTTATCTGTCTTCCTCCAGGAAAAAGGTGAACGCTTTTTCTGGTCACGTTTTGTCCTAGACCCACCTGATATAAGATTTCTTGACATTTTAAGAGCCACTTTCTTGTTTTCCTGGCATTTGTTTTTCATTCCACTACCTTTTCTACATACTTTTTTGATTCTCTGTGCCCCTTGGCTCTTTGCCTTGGCCTCCTTTGTGTTGATGACCTTTTTCTTACTTCTTAAATTACTCTACAAAGTTACCCCTGTTGTTTTGGCCAGTAAGGTTTTCATTTCAATAAAACTTTTCTCATAAAATTTGGAATGAAAATATTTGGAAAGTTTTGCTCCCTGGGCAACTGGAATATTAAGGACCATTCCAAGCCATCACATCAGCTCAACTTCAGTAAAGTTCATCAGTATCAAAGGTTCACTGCCACAAGCATACTCCAACACAGATTGTGAATGAAGATACTTGCAAGTTTGCTAAACCCGTTGAAAAATTGTTGCCAGTATTATTTCTGTATAGCAGTACTATTTTGCGTACTTTATATATTTTGTAAGCTCTTCTGCCTGTTTGCAAGGGCACATTCAGTAAGGAATATTTTTACACTTCATTAATTTAAATTATATGTCATCTGGCACTGCTGTGAGGGAAGGGAGGGAATGTAAATGAAATCCAGTTTAATTCTAGAATTATTCAATATTTTTCTTCTAGTCCATCTTTTAAAATATCAGTAGTTTTTAAAGCACTAAAAAACTCCAAGCATAATGTTTTAGATTAGATCAAAACAAAACTTACCATTATGCTTTTAAGTCTCTTTACTTCGTCTTCTTGAGCTCTGTAAGATTCTAGCTCTTGTTGAACTGACTCTGCCACTTCTGGGAAAGGACTGAAGAAACATATTGTATAGATAATGTTTGTATCTGCAATCTGTATTACAAAATACAACTTTTCAAACTGATTTTTAGTACTTTCTGTAATGAATTCTACATTTTTATTGTAGTCCTTTCTGTAACGTATTCTACATTTTACTGAGTACTGGTGTAAATACAAATGGATGAGAATAGTTACTTGATTAATTTAAATATTCAACATACCTTCCTTTGTGTTTCTGCCAGAATTTATCAACTGCAGTTAAATCATACGACTTTTTATTTTTTTTCTTTGGTCTAGCACCTGCTGGGGAATTTTCCATTCCCGAACACTCTTCCAAAACAACTCTGTTCAAATGAAAATCCTGCAAAAGAATATTGATAATTACTTTCTAATATTAGAAAACAGATCATCACCAATACAAAATCAGCTCATTAAAAAGCATTATTATTATAGTTAATGTCAAACAGTAAAACAAAGGAAATGAGAAACTATTTCCGTTAAATATGGCTTTCTAGGTCCTGGGATTCCTCTTATTTAGTTGTTCTCAATCTGTGGGTCCCCAGAAATCCTAACAGCTGGTAAACTGGCTGGGATTTCTGGGAGTTATAGGCCAAAACACGTGGGGACCCACAGGTTGAGAACCACTGCTCTTATTTGTAAAATTTCTCACATATAGTATATGAGCATACATAAGTTGACCCCGTGTATCAATTGAGGGCAGGTGGGGGGCCCAAATAATGTTTTTAGATATAACTCATGAATAGGTAGGTCACTCCAGGAAGAGAGGACAGCACCAATACTGCTTCAGGAAGCTGGTCACTCCTGGCCACCATATCCCTATCCAGGCATTTAAGAAGGCCAGAAGTGGTGCCACAACAGAGAGAGGAAAAGGGGTCGGTGCTTCTTTTAGGTTTTCCCAGGATGGACTAAGTTATTTTTTGTCACTCTACTCAGAGAAGGACATGGTTTCTTTATATATATATATGAGTTAAGGTACAGTATTCTCACTGATTCATGGATAAGTTTGGGGTTGCTTTTTTAAACTAAAGTTTCTAGAGTTATACATGAGTATAAAGGTTAATGCTTAAGAAAAAGTATTCTTAAGGGCAACAACTGCTTCTGTGTTTCTAAGGAAATCCTTGGAGAGAGGAACACTAGTTTACCTCATTTTGATTTTGTGAATGATTTGTAACTCAGAATAACTCTGAAGATGGAGGGCAAGTGGATGTGAACAAATATCACAGGAATGTCCATTTAACTCTACCCCTACTCTGAGAACAGTGTGTTCTGTACTTTTATAGCTTCAACCATCTGATTCACTGCCTCTCACAGAAATGCAATTCTCTGCATGATCAACCCTTTTATTGGGAAGAATTGTACCATTATTACCTAAACTGACAAAAGCGAGATAAATTTGTTGTTGATGTCCTATTTGGTTCAAAATGATACAATTCCCCTAGTTTGCTGACAGGAAAACAAAAACTGATTTATGTGAATGTAACTCTTCTTTTTCTTCTCCTTAGTATCCTGTTTTTTCTTTCTAAAAAGTAGAAATTCAAAGTGGCTCAATTTATTGAATCTCCATTCTAGAAAGCTAAATTGTTATGTATTTTCCCATTACAATTTAGCATTCTTTCAAAAAGGATAAAATGTCCCCAAATAAACTGCACTGATTTTGTGATGTATCATGCATATTTTACTGAGTACAAGTCACTGAATTTATATGCTTTTTCTTAAAAAATTAACATTGGTCTGATATATTAATTCTATTTTGAAAACTGTTAAGGAAAAGGTTTTTAACAGTATCTGCTTTCTAAAATAGTTTTCTAGAAAAATGAGTTACAGAACACTAGTTTGTTTAAAATAAAAGGTAGATGCCCTTTTGTCCAGTAGACATATAATTACTATTCTGCTTGTAGGAAGCACACAAATAAATAAGTTTTGGTTGTCTACCAACCTAGCTATAGCGCCGATGGCTGTTCTTCTCTTTCGATTTGTCTTTCTTATATTTAGAAATGGTTCAAAAATTGTTTTGAAACCTGGTGGTGCCAAACAAGAGCTTCAGCTAAAGGAGTTACCTATTTACAGTAATGGAATGAACACCTGTTTAACAATGACAGATCTAATTTAGTTAACCATTGGACCGCAAGTTCCAATTCCTGAAGAGAAAAAACTTCATTTTTGTAGTCTGGCAATTTGATATAGAACAGTATTGCTTGTATAAAATACAGTACTTTAATGAGTTCTTCATTATTATGAATGAGATCCCTGAAGCTATGAGAACAGGGGTGATTTTTGGCTTGTTATAATTTTTGTTCATTATAAATGCATTTAATTGGTGTATACAATAAGAGAATTAATTGGTATACACAAAAAGGGAATTTAGTCATATACTATAGATCTATATTGCTTATTTTAGGGGGGAAAACCCAAAACTTCTCCCATATCTTCCTTTTTAATTTTATACACAATTTAAAAATTATTTTTTTGAATGAAATAAAAACACGCAAAATTATTAAACTGAACCATAAGCAGTGGTATTGCCAGCTACCAATGTGGATAACTTTGGGGCATTTAGATTTTTCGATTAAGTAATACTCAACCTGTACACGGGGAGTAACAGTGTAGTAAAGAATTGTGAAAACCTGTTGTGAGACATTTTATGTGAATATAAGCCCTTGTATTTTCTGGTTAGAGAATTGTGAATCCAGTTGCTCAGGCTGGTGTATTGGTATCGAATTCTGCCAAACTTGTAAGCCGCCCTGAGTCCTCTCGGGTGAAAAGGGCGGGATAGAAATGATGGAAATAAAATAAATAAATAAACCTCAACAAATGAAAGTACAGTAGAGTCTCACTTATCCAAACTAAACGGGCTGGCAGAAGCTTGAATAAGCGAATATCTTGGATAATAAGGAGGGATTAAAGAAAAGCCTATTAAACATCAAATTAGGTTATGATTTTACAAATTAAGCACCAAAACACCATGTTATACAACAAATTGGACAGAAAAAGTAGCTCAATACGCACTAATGCTATGTAGTAATTACTGTATTTACGAATTTAGCACCAAAATATCATGATCTATTGAAAACATTGACTACAAAAATGGCTTGAATAATCCAGAACCTTGGATAAGCGAGGCTTGGATAAGTGAGACTCTAACTGTATAAAATAATGTTTTGTTAATGTAAATGATACACTGAAAATTCTGAACATGGTAACTGTTTAATAACATAAATTTAAAATACAACTTAAAGCAATTTTTGAAAACTATTTTACAATTTTTTCAGTGTATATTTTCCAGTTTTTACAACTGCAAGACTATCCTGTCTTTCTCTGAAGTATCTTAATATGTAACACGTACACCCTCTTGTGGTGATAAAATGAACAAAAATGAATGGAAATTTGAAGAAGTGTTGTAATGTCTTCTTATGAAAGAAAAGGCCAATCTGTGCATACCTTATTACAGAAATAATAGTCAAGGTGTTTGGGATTACAATTCTCATATTCCCTAATTACTGACCATGCTACTCAGGATTGACAAATTCTACTATCCAAAACATATGGTGGGCCAAGGAATTTATTAGGATACTCTGAGCAAGTAAAAGAACCAATAAAAGCAAGGGGAAGCTAAAAGGTAAAAACATTTCTCTGCCATCCGGCGTTTATAAACTGACAAAGTCTGGGTTTTTCAAGGAAGTTTGAGTGGTATTTCAAGATGAATATAAAGTTTTAATACATTTTAATATTTGATGGTTTAAATAGCATGGCAGGGGGTTGGACTGGATTACCCTTTTGTTTTCTATGATTTTATGAAATTGTTTAATTATTATTTGATCTTATGTTTATAAGTAACATATATTGTTTTTAATTAACATTGTATTACATTTCTTGTTAGCTTCCCTTGAGTCCCTATAGTGGGAGAAAGGCGAGATACATATAAATAAACAAATAAAAGTGCCAATTGGACTAGGAGCTCTCAATCTTTAATCTTCTAATTGTTTTATACAGTCTCATGGCCAATAATGATGAATTCAGGGAGCAGAAGCCCAACATATTGGGAAGATTTGATGTAGAGAATCACAGCATTAGGTTATACAAGTGAGATGAGAAGTCCTTCCCATCTGGAGAAAACATTACTTTGGGGGAAAATTATTTATCTTTATGAAGCAGAAAATAAAACTACTACACATTTTTCATTTCTTCTGTTTGGGAAGAAACTATTCCGAACTAAACTGCTATATTACAAACCAGGCAGAAAAAGAAAAAAAACTTACTTATTACTATTAATATTTTGCTTACCAGCACATCATGCACTAAAGCTTGGTAGGTCCAGGTGTGGTGCAGAGGAGTTGCCAAATCTATGTTTCTATCAACAAGTACTAAAAGAGGTCTTTGGAAACTGTAAATAAAAACAAGTGGTTAATATCTGAAGGTATACCTACATTTCTGGATAATTCTTATCCAGATTGTCTTCAATGTTGCAGAACTGTCATACTGAAACATAAAATATGCTTCTATGTAATTCTGGTTTTTACAGTCCTGAGAACAGTCTCTATCTGCAATGAAGCTTCAAGTTTTACAGCAAGAAGCACATCGTTTCAAAAACAATTTCAGTGTTTAAAATCCCATTACAAAATGTTCAGTTTTCAATAAATAGTTGTTAGTACCAAAATAAAAATCAGCAGTGCTTGTTAAAAATTAATGACATGCCGCAAGCACAGAAAGCCCAAATGCCTGTATTTAGTTTCTGAAAAACTAAATATTGATACCTGAATTGTCCAGCCCCAAGTGTGTCACCCGTGAAAAGGCTGTTTCTGGCATCTCTGAGGTTCTCTCGGAGTTTCTTATCTAGTTTCTGTAAGAGATTGGGCAAAGCATGATTGGTTGATACTTATCATTAATGTACATTCTTGGATGACCAGAGAACTATCCATGTTGTTCCCCATGTGCCAACATACAAGGCATGGCTCCTTTCAGCTCAGCATTATGGCCATTAATTTCTTTTAGTACTCTATCTTCATCTTTTGGGAGAACAGTTTCCAAGATCACAACAGAAATTGCAATCTCCACCTTGTGGTTTTAAGTCCATAATCTTTTTTCTATACAGATATAATTTATGGCTGCACCCCATTAACAATTTTTATTTAAAGGTGCCTCCCATTCCAATTCTATGAATTCTCTAAATTTGTCTGGTAAAGGAATGTCTTCTCCTTTGGAAGTAGAGGTTTTCAGAACTGAAACTATTCTGCGTTCCTTTAGATCTATCTCATTATTTGACTGTTAGGTTTTGTCCGCTTACTCAGTCTTCAAGTCTAACTATTGCTTCCTCACGCAGCATGAAAAATGAAAATCTTTCTGGTTTGTTTTTCTCACAATAGAGAAGGAAATCTGAACTCTAGATTCTTTCTTACATTTGTTGAAAAATGAACAAATCACTAAAGACCTAATGCAATTTCTCACCAGTTCTCATGGCACAATGCTCTGGGAGCTGTAGTCTTATGATGGTTTTAGCCTTTTCTGGCTTAGTGTGCTGGTGTCTCAGCAAACTACAAATTGCACTGAAAATGGTGTCAAACTGCATTAATTCTACAGCGTAGACGCATCTCAAAAAGAAAACAATGCTCATCCTCAGAAATAGCCAAAACCACCAGAGAGACAATTCAGTTACAATAATTTCACATTCTTTCCAATAATTATTTTAGCTTGCATATTTCACAACTCACCACAGCTACCATTTCTGCTGCTGTTCCTCTTGAACATCTGATTATTGGAATAGCCCCTGTTAAAAATAAAATAATAAAATATATATAATATAGCACACATTTTTGAAGGTGGATGAATTTTATATGGTTGATATTCTCTGTAAATTTATGAAAGAAACATAGCTTAATCATATTTAAATCAAGTTTTATATAATATTTTTTAATGCTGAGAAGTGCCTTTATTTTATTTAAAGACTGGTGAATGGGGCATCTCAAAAACATTTGCTAGGCAGCTTCCAAAGGCCTGATATATATCCTTGTTTCTTCTTAGGAATTTAAAAATCTGATACAGGGTTTACTGTATCTGGAAGGAACCTATGTCACCGTCACATTTTTTTAAATTATAATGTTACAGTTTGCACCAAATCATATTAAATGCATGATTAATATCCACTTAACCTGGAAACTGCCTCCTACATGGTTTTTATTCCAAATTATTTAGTTATCCATGGGAAGTTCTGAACCACATGCTGCAGCCTGATGTTTTTCATTAACCAGAATCCTCTTCCTAGGCCTAACTAAAGTAGGCCCACTGAATCAATGGTTTTTATCTATGCGTTGACTTACTATTCAACAATTCATTAAATAATTCTACTCCAATTGGAACTAATAATCAGGATTCCAGCCATCATTTTTTAAACTGGTACTGGCTGCATTAGTAATTTACAATATTAAAAGTGGCACTATACCATGAGCATGTTTTAAACATCTTGAATTATTTTACATCTTCAATTGAAAAATAGTCTTTTACCTCCTGCCTCTGAAATTGGCACAGCTTAGTATGAGAATTGTTATTCTGCTTCATGCAGAATGTTGGAAACCAGGCAAGAGGGGGAAATATGATGTTTATACTGGGCCTCTATAAGGTAAAGTCGTCTGCCTCATCCTGCTCTCCCATGTTGATCTTATATAAGACTTAATGCAAAAATACTGCTTTCTTTACCAAAGGAGATTTTTAAAAGCCTTCAAACTTACCAAGTGTAACAAAAAAACAGAAAAGACTGTCAACAATTGTGTCCATGATGGTCTCCATTTCTGTATCTGTTATATCTGGTCTGTTAATGGCTATAATTTTAATAACAAAAGGAGAAATTATTCACATCACCATCCGCGACAGACTGTGTACTATTAACCACAAGCAAACTATTCTAGATAAATTGCTCACAGCACAAATAGACAAAAGCAACTACTTGAAATACACTTTGCATTATTCTGGCCCTGACATCAGAGATATATTTAACATTCTGAATCTATGAAGTTTCTTTTATCTATGAAGCTAGATAGAAGTAAACACTATCTGCTCCAGTTGAAAGTAACAATCCAATTTCTAAGAATAAAACAAAACAATCTGAGTTAGGCCAATACATTATATCAAGATGGGGAACTGTGGTTCTCTAGACATGTTTAATTGCAAATTCCACATTATCTCACTACGGGCTAAGGCTAATGGCAGTTATAAGTCAGTCTCAACATCTGGAGGATCATAGTTACATTACCACTATATTGTATAGAAGCCTAACAAATTGGGATGAAAGGCAAATTAAAAGATTTAAGAAACACTGACTTAAAATACTAAGCATTAAATAAACTAAATGTTTTTACAGTCTACTTACCACGATATGAAACAAGCTCCTTATTTTGATTGCACAGTACAAACATATCATCTTCCAAAGTAATGAAGTTGAGATATTGGTCAAAAACCTGTATTCCAAGACAAAGGGACCATTATTAAGAACCATGTGTAACCATGACTGATTTAGCAAGCGCTTGTGATTTACTTCTTTTAGTTGATAAAGGCTAATATCCATCTGTGGCTTTACGTTTTTAGAAATAAATTCCACTTGAGCTAGTCAGAACATCTGGTTTTAACCTTCCTTCACAAAATATGCCCCTGAGAGTTAAAGTGCAAAGTCCAGAGCAGAAAAAAATATATAATAGAAAAAATGGTAAAAACTGGGTGACTGCCCTTACACAACGGTGACACCGTCACTGCCAACGAGCCTATAAATATTATAATTTTTCTGTATGAAGCAGAGAGTGTTTGATGACCGGGACATCCGTAGAGATACCAAGGTGCTTGTTTACAAAGCCATTGTCCTCCCAACCCTGCTCTACGCCTGCGAAACGTGGACTGTCTACAGACATCACACCAAACTCCTGGAGCGTTTCCACCAGCGTTGCCTCAGGAAAATCCTGCAAATCTCTTGGGAAAACAGGCGGACAAATGTCAGCGTGCTGGAAGAAGCAAAGACCACCAGCATTGAAGCGATGCTCCTACGCCATCAACTCCGCTGGACTGGCCACGTTGTCCGAATGCCCGATCACCGTCTCCCAAAGCAGTTACTCTACTCTGAACTCAAGAATGGGAAACGGAATGTTGGTGGGCAGGAAAAGAGATTTAAAGATGGGCTCAAAGCCAACCTTAAAAACTGTGGCATAGACACTGAGAACTGGGAAGCCCTAGCCCTTGAGCGCTCTAATTGGAGGTCAGCTGTAACCAGCAGTGCTACAGAGTTCGAAGAGGCACAAACGGAGGGCTTAAGGGAGAAACGTGCCAAGAGGAAGGAGCGTCAAGCTAACCCCAACCGGGACCGCCTTCCACCTGGAAACCGATGTCCTCACTGCGGAAGAATATGTGGGTCAAGAATAGGTCTCTTCAGCCACCTAAGAACCCACTCCCAAGACACCAAGGATGGAAGACAACCGTCCTCGAGCTACGAGGGATCGCCTAAGTAAGTAAATATTATAATATGTACAGTACATATAAATATTATTAGAAATTTATAATTAATGATGAAACAAAGTTATTTCAACTATTTGTCCATCTGGCTGCATGTACCTTTATTTATAAAATACATTTTAAAGAGAGAGAAAAACTCAGGTAAAAGTAAATAGGAAACAAATGAGTTAAAATTACCTCTGACCTTGATACTACTATAAGTAAAGACACCCAAATAATTTGAATTATTCAGTGTAATTGCTTTTTTGTAATTTCCTCTTACATATTTTGCCTCCGACACATATAAAAAGTTCTTATCTATATCTATCTAAATCTAAATCTAATCTAATCTAAATCCATAATAAAAGCGAAAACCCGTATGTGTGTATGTGGCACGGATGTCTGCTCACACAGACAGCCTCCACAAACAGGCTATAGTTCCCAGGGTTAAGAATCCAGCAAGTCACCCTTTTCCACTGACATTGCGGTGACAGCGAGCGCCATGAACATGCAGCCCAGCCCCTGCCAATGTCCTTCCCAAACACTACAGGCCACCACCCAAGGAATGCTTTCGTTTGGGGACCATTTCATCCTAGATTTTGCTTTTTCTTCCACCACAGGCAGGCATCTCAGGGTTCTCCATTGCTGTGGAATTTACATGGCCCCGCCCACTGCCCTTTCCTTTCCAATCTCTCTGCATAACAAACAGAGCAGAACTGAGCTGCAACTAAACTTACTGGAGGAGTTTAGGGATTGACTCCACATGCTTGAAGTTGTAGTTCACCCTGCATCAAGTCAGAGCACTGTCACTCCTACTGGGGAATATAGAGGAGTTGTAGTTCACCTACACCCAGAACGCTATGAACCCAAACAATGATGGCTCTCGGCTAGACTTGCCATGCAAACCTGATATGCCCAGATTTGACTACTGGTGGGTTTGGAGGGGAACTGGACTGGAAGTTAAGGAGTAGTAGGTACTGGGATTTATAGTTCACCTGCAATGAATGAGAATCACACTTGGCACACAGAGCCCCCATAACCAATACAACATATTGGATAAGTTTGCGGAAAGGGGAGTTATAGTTCACCTGCAACCAGATAAACACTGACCCCCACCGACAAAGCACTAGGAACAAACTTTGTACAGAGAAACCTCATGACCAACTGAACATACTGCAGGGGTTTGTGGGAATGGGCCTTGATTTTGGGAGTTGTAGTTAACCTGTATCCAAAGACCACTGAACCCAGCCAACAATGGATCTGGACCACACTTCACACACAGACTCAACATAGCCTGCTGTGGATACTGACAGATGTTTTGGGACAATTGCCCCAGGAATCTGGGAGTTGTAGTAGTTCACCCCCATCCAGAGAGCACTGCAGCCAGGCGATGACCAGCCAACAACAGATCTGGACCACACTTGGTACACAGATCCAAAATGGCCAACTTTGAATACTGGCAGGGTTTGGGGAGGATTGACCCATAATTCTGGGAATAGTTCACTCCAAACTGAGAATACATAACATTCAAAGACAAATAATGCCTTTTTCAAATAACCCAGGCATAGCTGGGTCCCCAAGCTAGTGCATATATAAAAGCCAATTCAATTTCAACAGTATAAATTGAGGAATTATATGATCAATTAAATAATATTGAAATATTGGAAACTACTACTGTAAAAACAATCCCATGGTTCGGAAGCATGATTCGGAACAGAGGTCTGATTGTTTCTCATCTTTCTTTGATTATAGGTTGCGAAATGCAGTCCATGAATATGATAGTATTCACAACCGACTGAACAAGACAGACTGTGAGGTTCACAATGAATAAAAGACTGAAAAAATTACTCTTGAAATTATGGGTGCAAACCTTCATAAATTAAGACATTTTGAAATCCATTATTTTGGACTAGTTTCAGTGTTTTGCTGAATATTATCTTGATATAAAGACATACGATATTTCTGTGTTAGGCGAAACTTGCAATTCACGAATGTAATAGATTCATTACTAATGTAATGGATTCATTGATATGTATATCAATAAAATTGCCATTAACATACAATACCTTAGCAACTTGCGTTACAGCACTGGCACCCAAAGCAGCATTTGCAATATCTTCCAGTTTGCTTCTCGAAATAGCAGAAATAAAATTTAAAAAGTAAGATTCATACAGTTGATTTCTAAGATCCTAAAAAAAGAAAATGTTAATAAAATGTTAATACTATTCTAAAATGAATACAAAGTAATCTTCTTAAAATTGAACATCCCATAAAATACCACAGCAGTGTGCCCAGCTGAACACTTTTATTTTGACATAAGACTTGATATCCAACACACACATAAATAAGAAATTCAGGGTGAACATCCAAACTACACACACACATACACTTTACAAACTGGTGCAATTAGGAGACAGACATCTTTGCTACCCTAAAACTGCTTTGTGTCCAGTCCTAAACTCAGTTTTGGCATAAGACACCACTAAAGTGGCCAGTCCCTTCCCAGTACCAAGAAATGTATCAGTACACAACTGAAGGAAACCACCACAAATGAAGCTGTGAGATAGCAAAATCATGCACCTGTACTTCCAGGAGAGTCCTCTATTAAATTCTGAGGACTGCAAAAATCCAACATTTTATTTGGGCACAAAAAGCTTTGAACATGCTGGCTCACACCAAGGGCAGGCATGATACATATGAAGGAAAAAAAATTCATGGGGCATACCTTAAACTAAGCTGTGGGACATCACAAACTACAGATTGAGGTAATTAGGTAATTTTGGCATCAACTTTGTTTTAGCACAAGATACTGTCAAACATTAAAAATATATCTTATATGTAAGTTGACTTTATGTATAAATTGGAGGCAGGTTTTGGGGCCAAAATTATGGATTTCAATATAACCCATGAATAAATGATGGACCATTCTGTGGAGAAGAGAGGCACCAATACCGCCTCAGAGCCAGTTGCCCTGTCCTCCATTTCCCCACCCAAAGAGCACTCAAAAAGTCAAGAAATGGCACCATGGTGGAGAGTACAGAGGCCACCATTTCTTTTACGTTCTTTCAGGATGCATAAGCTCTTGTCTTTCACTACTTTACTCAGAGAATAAGATGTTTACTCTTTTGATAAGAGTTAATAGTCACATTTAAATTAACCCATGGATAAGTCAACCCAGGTTTTTGGTGTTTTTTTTTTAACTAAAATGTCAAGTTTTATACATGAGTATATAGGGTAGTTAAAACCTCAGCAACAGGCAATAAATGAATAAACTAAGGGTATTAAATTAAAGCACTGAATAGAATGATATGATACATGATTGTTTCAGCAAGTGGGGTCAACCGGTGGTGAGCTTATATTTTGCTCCTAGATCAGTGGTTCTCAACTTGTGGGTCCCCAGGTGTTTGGGCCTACAACTCCCAGAAATCCCAGCCGGTTTACCAGCTGTTAGGATTTCTGGGAGTTGAAGGCCAAAACATCTGGGGACCCACAGGTTGAGAACCATTGCTCTAGACTGTTTTTTTATTTATGTACCAGAGAAACCATTGGTAAAGGAGTCAGTAGGAAAAGAAGAAGGCTGTATTACAGGTGGATAGACTTGACCAAATAAGCCATAGTCTGAGCCTGCAAAATCAGAGCAGGACTGTTGATGACATGAATGAGAGATCTTAGGACTCTCATTCATAAAGGTGCCATGAGTGATGACAATTAAAATGGATGCCTGCCATAGATGTGGGTGAAACATCAGGACAGAATACTTCTGGAACATGGCCATACAGCCAGGAAAACACACAACAACCCAATTAAAACTTTCTCTTGATACATTTACACAACATGTTTTAGCTTTGGTTTGCAGCTTCATCATTTAATATTCTTTCCATGCACTCCATAAAACTTTTCAGATGATTGCATTTTAATAGCTAAACTTCTGCATTCACTGTACAGGCTCATGCATGCATGATGGTAAAAAAAGTTGTTGCAATCTGTTCTAAGTTACATCATTTCTGCCCAGGCTAAGTTTTAGTAGGGCTTAGGCTGAAGCTTGGTTGAAAGCAAGCAAGTAGGAAGATGTGTAACATTTCTAATTCTAACATTCTTAATTTTGTTAAACTTTGAAGATTATTTGGAGCAACATTCCATAATCAGCTTTCTATTTCAGTGATTTGGATAAACACATGAAAGTAGACAATTCATCTTGCCTCATCTATTCAGTTGTCTCAAGTCTATAGACAGAGTCAGCATATGTTAATTAAACAATTATTGATGACCAGCTTTTGTGGATTACCTTTGTTGATATCAGAACTCCTATATTTACTTCTACGAACCATGACATATGTTTTAAAGTTGAAAGTGGTCTTTTGCAAATAACAGGCATGATTTTAATTGATTTTTATATTTTACAGTATTTTACATTGCTCTTAATATTTTAAACTTGTATTTTTTGTCTCCATGCCATCGTGAGAATTACCTTAAAGGCATAAAAATATTTAAATAAATAAATGGAATGAATTGAAAATGTATTTTCAAATGGCAGGGAAAGAAAGGGAATGGGGACACAAGACCCCATATCTGATCTAATTTCAACTGTATACTGCTAAGAACATTCAACTTTTGTTGTAAAACACTATCTGACAAGAAGCAATAATTTACTCAGCACTAGACAGATATAACCCCAATTTAGTGGAAGTTCTGCTTTGGAATGAAACCATGTTTATCTTTTCAGTTGTTATATGTCTATATTTATGAATGCATGAGAGTACTTCTAGATTACACATTCAAGACTTAGCTCTTACTGCAAATGTTATACAGATTAAACTACCTGGCACAGCCTGTCAACATTTTCCTCAGTTGGCATTACAAAATATATCGCTGGAACATCTGGAATGGGGTCTCGATCTGAGTGCAGAAGACTACAAATAAAAAAACTTCATTTATGAACAGTTTAGTTTCTGTAAATCCATTCTCTTGAACAAAAACATATATTCAAAGAATTCTAGATAAGATTAGAATACAAGGCCCTGTAATTTGCTAACACAGAGCTATTCCAATCTATTCTCTTTCCCCTGTCTCCTTGTAGTAATACAGAAAACATAGGTTTTACATTACTTAAGATTAACCAGAGCATCTTTAGAAAAAAAGCATAATATATATTGTGCACAACAAGTCTGAAACAAACAATTAAAATTGTGCCATTCCAAGTTATGTAAAGATATTTAATATGTCTTGAAAAAGTATGCTACTTGGGGGCCAGGATGCAGAAATATCTTTTTTTTTCAGGTTGTTCTCTTAGTATATTACTGAAGTACAAGTTTTCTTTGGGTTTTCTCTTAATTTTGTTAATCAGTGTAATGGAGCCAAGCTTGCCCTTTTTTATGGAAAAAATTAGCATGTATATACACGTCAGACCTTCAGCTCTGTTCATTATATGAGAGAAAGTGAATCTGAGAATAACCAGCTTGTTTCCTCATACTGATGGTTTGCAATATGTGATGTGCAAACTTTAATCACACATTTTCATGCAGCATACAAAGTAACAAAAGCATAATGAGTATATACATCAGATACATACAGGTGGAGAGTAATGCCCATGTCTCTTAATTCTTTCACTGACAATAATGGAGATATTATATCTTGGCCAAATCTGTCATAGATAAGAACCTGTAATAGAAAAAAGTTAACAGAATATTCACTAGGGTTGAATTCATCCTAGACAGCTTTGTATGCACTGTTTTGCCACAGAAAGTAGCAATTACAATGGATATTGAGAAAGAGATCCTTCTATCCTTAATCTCTGCTGTTATTAAAGATCTATCTATATGTTGTTAATGATTTATTTTTGATCTTTGCTGTTGCTAAACAGATAGTTGTCTTTCAAGCTACAATTATATACAGTACTCTCTGTCCTACAACATTAAAATCTCCTTCAAGGAGGAGAAAAGACACACACCTTAAATTTTGAATCCTTCTTTAAAACCTTACAGAAACTTCAGGGGCTGATCTGTTTCTGAAGTCAGAGGAGGGAAAACATGAGGGCATGACAACAGAGGCCCTCAAGACATGTCCAGATACTATACTAGACAAAGTCTAACACTAATCTTGGAACTGGCATAGATGATGATTTACATCCTGCTTTTTTGGCCATGATTAGGGCTCAAGGAAGCCCACTATTTAAAAAATACAGTTAAAATGTATGAAAAGTACAATACAAATAAATTAATAAAATATTTTTAAAATTCACATTTGAATAAAAGAAAATGCAATTTAAAAAGATCAAATCTCTTAATAAGAGTTCTTTTGAAACAATGCAATATGTTCATTAAAAACTTTGTTTTAAAGGTCTTTCTGAATAAAATTTTTTTAGCATTTTGATCGAAAAACAACAAGTTAGGAGCCAAGACCTTCTTCTGCAAGCAGACATTTGGTAAAGAATAAGGGGAATCCTGTTGGGGAAGTGTTGTTGGGATTCTGGGGTGGGGGTAAGTTTTAAAGGCTATTTTAAGTGTATCTATTATATTTTAATATGTTTTACCTTAATCCACACTGTACTATTTACAGTAACTGTTTTTTAACTTTTGTATTGTGCTTTTAAATCTATGGCCAAAGTGTGGGATTGTTAGCCGCCTTGAGTTCATAGAATCATAGAATAGTAGAGTTGGAAGAGACCTCATGGGCCATCCAGTCCAACCCCCTGCCAAGAAGCAGGAAATCGCATTCAAAGCACCCTCGACAGATGGCGATGCAGCCTCCAAAGAAGGAGCCTCCACCACAGTCCGGGGCAGAGAGTTCCACTGCCGAACAGCTCTCACAGTCAGGAAGTTTTTCCTGATGTTCAGGTGGAATCTCCTTTCCTGTAGTTTGAAGCCATTGTTCCGTGTCCTAGTGTCACGACCCAGGCTACAGAGCACCAATAACCATACACAGAGGCCAGAATCTATCTAATATCTTTATTAAGGAAATATATAAAGTTAATAAAAGCAAGTGTATGAAATAGTCCAGAAGTAGACCTTTCAGGAAAGGTCAAAATTAGTCCCAAGAAACAATGTCCAATATGAAATATTAAGGTCCAAAGTTGTAATCCAATAACCGAAACACTCACTTGCCAGGCAAGTGAGGGGAGATGACAAGGTCCTTTAGTCCATGAACTTGAGCAAGGCTAGGAAATAACTTGATACTTGGAACACAAGGCTTGATTCAAGGCAACAAGGTAACGAGGAGCAAGAACAAGATCCGTGGAATTACTTGGCAAAATCCGGAAAACAAGGCAAGGCTGAGCCCTGGAAAACAAGGCAAGGTCCGTGGAGGTAAACAAGGCTGGAAACGGGAACGAAGGCTTGGAAACAGGAGCGAAGGCTTGGAATCAGGAACAAGGCTTGAAACAGGAACGAGGCTTGGAAACGGAGCGCGCTGTCCACACACAACTTACTCCAGTAGCTGACGAATTGACTCCGCAAGATCCCCTTGTGGGTAAAACACCTAAATAGGGTCTAGTTTTCCCACCAAAGAGCAGTTCTCTGGGGAACCAGAAACGAAAGCTAATCTCTGAGTCCAGATGTATGACTCCTTAAAGATTCCCATGGAAAGCAGGCTTAATCAGCTGAATTCTTAGCAGCTATCCTAGCACTCCTGCGAGAGGCCGCTTGAACTCCTCTCTGTTGTTTACAAAACTCGTGGCGAGAAAACACAGGAGATTTAGGCTCAGGGCTTGTTTGACAGACTTCTGGAAGACAAATCTCTTGCAGGTGCAAGGTTCCCAAATCTGGCTGGGAAGATTCCAATTCTGACTGAGACGGTGAAAAACCCAAGTTCTCCTCTTCATCTGGCACTACAGTGCCATGAGCGGGACTACATGGCCCATGACTCATCACACCTAGTCTGCAGGGCAGCAGAAAACAAGCTTGCTCCCTCCTCCCTATGACTTCCCTTCACATATTTGTACATGGCTATCATGTCTCCTCTTAGCCTTCTCTTCTGCAGGCGAAACATGCCCAGTTCTTTAAGCCTCTCCTCATAGGGCTTGTTCTCCAGACCTTTGATCATTTTAGTTGCCCTCCTCTGGACGCATTCCAGCTTGTCAACATCTCCCTTCAACTGTGGTGCCCAGAATTGGACACAGTATTCCAGGTGTGGTCTGACCAAGGGAGAATAGAGGGGGAGCAGGACTTCCCTGGATCTAGACGCTATACCCCTATTGATGCAGGCCAAAATCCCATTGGCTTTCTTAGCAGCCGCATCACATTGCTGGCTCATGTTTAACGTTGTCCACAAGGACTCCAAGATCTTTTTCACATGTACTGCTGTCTAGCCAGGCGTCCCCCATTCTGTATCTTTGCGTTCCATTTTTTCTGACAAAGTGAAGTATCTTGCATTTGTCCCTGTTGAACTTCATTTTGTTAGTTTTGGCCCATCTCTCTAGTCTGTCAAGATCGTTTTGAATTCTGCTCCTGTCTTCTGGAGCGTTAGCTATCCCTCCCAGTTTGGTGTCGTCTGCAAACTTGATGATCGTGCCTTCTAACCCTTTGTCTAAGTCGTTAATAAAGATGTTGAACAGAACCGGGCCCAGGACGGAGCCCTGCGGCACTCCACTCGTGACTTCTTTCCAAGATGAAGACGACGCATTGGTGAGCACCCTTTGCGTTCGTTTGCTTAGCCAATTACAGATCTACCTAACCATAGTTTTGTCTAGCCCACATTTTACTAGTTTGTTTGCCAGAAGGTCGTGAGGGACTTTGTCGAAGTTCCCACAGAGAGGAAGGCAGAGCATAAACAAAATTATTATTATTAATAATAATAATAATAATAATTTTGATCTCCCTGAGAAGGAAGTTCCAGAGTCTACAGGCAGCCACCAACTGTACTTGCAATGGTGTTGGAACTGAGGTTCTCCTTATAATCTCAAGCCCAGGTTAACTCATAACTGGTCTGTCAAATAGTCATATATAGGGGCTTTATAGGTCATGAGCAATAGTGTAATTGTGCCTGGAAAGCCAATGAAGCTGTTGCAAGAAGGAAGCCGTATGATCCCTACAGCCAGACCCGATTAGCAATCTGGTTGTAGTTTTTTTGGACCAACTGAAATGTCCATACATTCTCTAAATGCAATCCCATGTAAAGTGAACAGAGGCAATTGGCACACAAGCTTTAAATGTGCAAAAGCACCCCTGGCATCACAGAAACCTGTGTCTCAAGGTTCAAATCTGTGTATACAAGCAGATTCAAACTATAACCTTATTTCTTCAGCAGTATGGTACCTATAGCTAACAAAGGCTGAATTTCACAATCTGACTCACCTGGAGCACCTCTGTCTTGTTTGGAACAAGTTTAAATTTGTTTGTCTTTGTTCAGCCAATTATTGATAAAGACACTGCTTTAGGACCAGAACAATCTTCTTGGCTTGGGGTATTGGATTTCATACTCATGGTACCCATATCCCAAAACTCTAGACAACCTCTCCCAGCGGTTTGATGTATATTTAAAGACCATGGGAGATAAAACAAAGCCCCAAGGAATCACACACCCCAACAAACAGGGGGTTAAGATGGTATTCCCCAGCACTGTCTTCTGGGTTCACTTCTCCAAGAATGAAGCCACTGTTGAATAGTGCCTCCATGTTCCATCCCAGTAAGGAAGCCCAGGAAGAGGATACTATGATACTATGATTGAAAGCCACTGAGAGAACCAGAAGAAGCAACATGTACATACTCCCATTATCCAGTTCCCTGTGGAAATCATTTATCAAGGCAACCAAAGATGCTTCTGTCCCATAGCCAGGCCTGGGACTGGGATGATCTTTTTCATCAGGAACTGGTCTATATTATTTATCTTTTACCCTGTACTATAAATAGAACTTTCAAAAATATGACAAGGAAGTTCACATGAAAGTACAGATTACTGTGGATATAAAATAGATGTATTGTTGGACTTACTTTCCATACTGGTTCACCCGTACTGTTTTTAACAGGTGGCACATTAAAATTCAACATACGCTTCAGAGCCACTGAAAAAGAAAGAGAAAATATTCCTAGTATTATTTTAGTTTTGTTTTGCTTTCACAATGGTAACGATCAAGATCGTGAATAACTCTGAAACTGTGTTTAACTGTCTAAAATCTCCTAAAATACAGTTGAACAAAATAGCATGCTCAGCATAAATGTTATTTAGCACTACACAAGATGTAACTCAGTTTCAAAAGCAATATCCTCTTTCTTATACCATATGCATAATTACATTAATGGAAGAACAATGAGTTGTTTAGCCCCTGATCATGACAAGGACAAGATTCTGGGAAGTACCTGGCACATGAGTGTAAATTTGTTATTGATTTGCTGATACCACTATCAGCAGATATATGAAGTAAAGCAAATGTATGGCATGAAATCTTTCTTATTTACATTGATTTCAGTATTCTCAAAGCCTAGAAAGGGCATCTAATATATGGTGATGCCAAAATACAGTTACGCCAAAATTGTTTTATTTCAATAGGCAAAAAACAAAGTGTTTTGATACTGTATTATTGTGAAATAGTGAAATTGCAAAAACCAAGGGTAGCACGACAGCAAAAAAAGTCCTCCCCACACTCTATCAAATATCCATGTCTTTTGATACCCAGAAACACTATATTTATTATAAAACTTGATGTGAAATCCCTGTGCAAATGAGTTAGGGGGAAAATGAACATAGCCACATTATTATCTGCACAGATACAAAATATACCTAATGGAAAACTGAAGAACAACTAGGCCTTTGCATTAAATATTCTTAGGAAATGCATTTGGAGATCACATTTGATTTGCCCCCTTATCATATGTCAGGTAAAGATGGAGTTTAAACACAAACTTTTAAAAGGGAGAAATGAGTGGAGGTGGTAAGTCTAGGGTCCCTTAATCTTGATGTAAAATCCCTGTGCAAGCTAGAGCTGACAGATGGGAGCTCACCCCATCTCGCAGATTCGAACTGGCAACCTTCAGGTTAGCAACCCATCCTTTAGGCCAGCAGTTCAACTGGCACAAGGTTTTAACCCAGCGTTTCTCAAGCTGGAGGTTGGGACCGGGTGGTGGTGGTGGTCATGAGGGTGGTAAGAGGGGTCCCAGAAGGCTCCTGTGACAAATTACAAAATCATTACCCCCCCCCCAACCCCACCAGCATTCAAATTTGGGGATATGTTCGTGCCAAATTTGGTCCAGATCCAATGCATTTTTGTAGTCGATGTTTTAAATACATAGTGATATTTTGGTGCTTAAATTTGTAAATACAGTAATTACTACATAGCATTGCTGAGTACTGAACTACTTTTTCTGTCAAATTTGTTGTATAACATGATGTTTTGGTGCGTAATTTGTAAAATCATAACCTAATTTGATGTTTAATAGGCTTTTCCTTAATCCCTCCTTATTATCCAACATATTCACTTATCCAACGTTCTGCCTGCCCGTTTATGTTGATAAATGAGACTCTACTGTATTGAGTATTCATGGCAAGTTTGGTCCAGATCCATTATTGTTTGAATCCACAGTGCTCTCTGGATGTAGGTGAACTACAACTCCAAAACTCAAGGCCAATGCCTACCAAACCCTTCCATTATTTTCTGTTGGTCATGGGAGTTCTGTGTGCCAATTTTGGTTCAATTCCAATGTTGGTGGAGTTTAGAATGCTCTTTGATTGTAGGTGAACTATAAATCAAAGCAACTACAACTACAATCCCTTCCAACACCACCAGTATTTGGGTGTTTTACGTACTTGTGCCAAATTTGGTCCAGTGAATGAAAATACATCCTGCATATCAGATATTTATATTACAGTAGCAAAATGACAGTTATGAAGTAGCAATGAAAATAATTTTATGGTTGGGGGTCACCACAACATGAGGAACTATATTAAGCGGTCACGGCATTAGGAAGATTGAGAACCACTGGTTTAACCCATTGCGCCACTCTATAAAAATGAAAAGTAAACAGAACTTATTAAAAAAATTTTTTTAAAAAAAACATCAACCTCTATAACCAGAATTATATGGTATAAAACTATTAAAACATCTCCACCACTGATCAGGTTAGTGAATTATTGATAAAGAGATGATCAACCTGTAATGCCCAGGATGTTTTTGATCAATTCAAAACAACATTTGTAACCGAATCACATAGTTAATAAACTGTTTGTATCAGAATCACATCGTCAATGTAAACCAGGCATGAGCAAACTTGGGCCCTTCAGGTGTTTTGGACTTCCAACTACCACAATTCCTAACAGCCAGTAGGAATTGTGATACTGTATATAGGGACCACCAAACGCAGCACTGCCCAAACACGAATCAAGGAACATGAAAGGCACTTCAGATTAACTCAACCAGAAAAGTCAGCCATAGCAGAGCACTAGATGAACCAACCTGGAAACCACATGTTATTTGAGAACACAGAAATACTGGACCACTCTAACAACCACTATGTCAGACTACACAAAGAAGCCATTGAAATCCACAAGCATGTGGACAATTTCAACAGAAAGGTGGAAACCAAGAAAATGCACAAAATCTGGCTACCAGTATTTAAAAAAACTCTAAAATCAGAAGAGTAAATAAGAAACAACACTCTGAAAACAGGAATTCCAGACATGAATAAACCAGGGCCAGGCAACACCTCCGAACAAAGGATTCCCCCGGGCAGGAAGAAGCCAGGACATGAAGTTGGCAAAGCCATTAATGCTAATCAAGGTGATTAATTACAACATTCACACTGTCCTCCAACAGACAAGAGTTATTTCTCTCACCTTGGACCTTCCAAAGATATATAAGCCTTCCTTGATTAGTTTTTCCAATATATCTCACAACCTCCGAGTATGCCTGCCACAGATGTGGGCGAAACGTTAGGAGAGAATGCTTCTGGAACATGGCCATACAGCCCGGAAAAATCACAACAACCCAGCCGGTAGGCTGTTAGGAATTGTGGGAGTTGTAGTCAAAAATACCTGCAGAGCCCAAGTTTGCCCATGCCTGGTGTAGACTCATATAATGCAGGTTCAGCGCAAATAAGCTGTATTATATTCGCCTACACTTCCCTTATATTGCAGTTTCAAGCTGTATTATATGGCAGTGTAAATGAGCCAAGGAAACGCTTGGAAAAGGATTTGGAGGGAAGGAGAGTGAGGAAGATACAGAAAAGGTCGAAGAAGTTGGATTCGGATTCGTGGATTGGGCTCCCCCCTAAAAGGAGCCACAGGCATGAGGAGAAACCCACTCCCGAAAAAGGAGGCCCCTCAACCCTGTCGGGGCCGAGAGAGGGAACGAGAAGGTAACGAAGAACGCCCCTTTCCTCCAGAGGCTCTTCATATACAGCCTGCCGAAGGGAAGCGCCTTGAGGCCGCAGAAGCCGACAACACCAAGCTCGACTCACCCGTCTGTTTTTCCCGGATGCCGGCCGCCATCTTTCCTCACCGCCTCCGCTGGCCCCGCCCCTTCTTCAGATCCCAGCCAATCCGCTGCAGGCAGACGTGGCGCCTGGGTCGATGTGGCGTGGTGGGCGGGGACTTCGTTGTGGGCGGGGCTTCTGTATGGGCCTCTTCATCTCCATGGCAGAGTTGCCTTTTTTTCGAGGGGAAGAAGGAAAGAAAAGCGCCAGAGAGTTTCTTATGAAGGGAGACAGGACAAGCTTCACCCCCAAGTTGTTTTGGGATATCCTTTTGTGTGTCTGGGTCCATCTACAGCAGGCATGGGCAAGCTTGGGCCCTCCAGGTGTTTTGGACTTCAGCTCCCACAATTCCTAACAGCCTACCGGTTGTTAGGAATTGTGGGAGTTGAAGTCCAAAACACCTGGAGGGCCCAAGCTTGCCCATGCCTGATTTACACTGTCACTGTCGTATTCATGTAGTTTAGTATCACTTCTTGTCGTTGTAGTCTTCCTAGTTACCCTGGACCGTGCTCTGAAATGGTCGAACGGAAACTCTCTGAAGCTTTAGGTACTCTTACTGCCCATTACAGGGAAAACCTGCTGATTCCTAATCCATCTAAAACACAGGGGTGTGCTTTTTATTTTAAGAACAGACAAGCATCTCCAGCTCTGAGGATTACCTGGGAAGGAATCCCACTGGAGCATTGCAGCACACCATATTATCTGGGAGTCACCCTGGACCATGCTCTGAATTACAGGAAGCACTGCTTGACTATCAAGCAAAGATTGGGTGCTAGAAATAAAGTCAATACGAAAGCTGATTGGCACAACCAGATACAGTGAAGACATCTGCTCTTGCACTTTGCTACTCTGCTGCTGATTGCATATGCAGGCCCAGTGTGGAATGCATCTCGCCACGTTAAAACAGTAGCTGTGGCTCTTAATGAGGCATACTGCATTATCAAAGGATATCAAAGGAGAACTTGTACTGTTTAGCCGGTATTGCACACCTGATATCCACCGGGAAGTAGCAGCCAGCAATGAAAGGACCAAGGCATTGAAATCTCTCGCCCATCCCCTGTTTGGGTATCAACCAACACTTTCAATCAAGAAATAGCTTCCTAAGATCCACAGAGATACTCACAGCAACATCTCAGCAAGCGGGAGTCCAAAAGTGGCAGGTTAAAACCCGGAACCTCAATCAGTGGTTAATACCGGATGATAAATCCCCCCCCCCCCCCCAGCTCATAGAAGACTGGGCAACTTGGAAGGTGAACAGATTGAGCTCTGTCAACACAAAATGCAGAGCCAATCTTAAGAAATGGGGCTACAAAGTGGAGTCCACAACATGTGAGTGTGGAGAAAAGCAAACCACAGACCACTTACCGCAATGCAGTCTGAGCCCTGCCACATGTACAATGGAGGGCCTTCTTACAGCGACACTGGAGGCACTCGAAGTGGCCAGCTTCTGGTCAAAGGCAGTCCAGTCCAGTGCCAAATTTTTTAATTTTGTGGTTTTTTATACATTATAACTGTATTCTCAATTCGCTTCTGACATGGTAAATAAATAGTCTTATATGGTCTTGAGCTTTGTCTGCCAGATTCCTGGATCCTCATGAAACTACAAATCCCAAGATTCTATAGCATTGTGTAGATGAACTATTCTTTTGAATGTACTGGCTTTCTTGTTGCACATTAATACAGTTTGACACCACTTTAACTGCCATGGCTCAATGGGTGCTGTAGTTTGGTGAGACACCAGTCCTCTTTGGCAGAGAAAGTCAACAGCCTTGTAAAACTACAACTCTTGTGATTCTGTAGCATTAAGTCATGGTTGTTAAAGTGGCATCAAACTGTATTAATTCTACAGTGTAGATGAACCCTGAGTTATCTACCACCAACTCAGCAATCCCTTAAGAAGTACTTCATTGATGTAATACTAATACATGTGGAGCATCCCTTATCTGAAGTACTCAAGGCTAGAAGTGCTTTGGATTTTGAATTTTTGAATATGTGCATATATGTAGTGAGGTATCTTAGAGATATCTAAATGCAAAATTCATTTGTTTTATACATACACATACAGCCTGAAAATAATTTTATACATAATGTTATTAGCTCAATTTGTGCATGAAACCAAGTTTTTGTATGCTGAACTATCAGAAAGCACAGGTGTTGCTCTCTCAGCAGCCCATGTGGACTATTTTGGAATTCTAGATAAGGGATGCCTAACCTGTATCTTAGGTGGTGGCGCATTGTGTTAAAGTGCTGAGCTGCTGAACTTGCAGACCGAAAGGTCCCAGGTTCAAATCCCGAGAGCGGAATGAGCGCCCGCTGTTAGCCCCAGCTCCTGCCAACCTAGCAATTCGAAAACATGCAAATGTGAGTAGATAAATAGGTACCGCTCCGGCGGGAAGGTAACGGCACTCCATGAAGTCATGCTGGCCACATGACCTTGGAGGTGTCTACGGACAACGCTGGCTCTTTGGCTTAGAAATGGAGATGAGCACCAACCCCCAGAGTCGGTCACGACTGGACTTAATGTCAGGGGAAAACCTTTACCCTTAACTTGTATCTAAATTTTGCATTTAGGTTGATTGACCTCTCCAAAGGTACCACTACTTATATTATTATAATTGTATTACATTATTATTATATTTTATTACTACATTTATTATATTATAATATATTCTAACTGTATTATAGTATAATTAAAGAAAATAATTATATAAATCTATCTGTGGAAGGTCCAGAGTGGGAGAAATAAGTTTTTAGCTTGAGGCAATTGTGAATGTTGCAATTGGCCACCTTGATTAGCACTGAATAGCCTTGCAGCTTCAAAGCCTGGCTTCTTCTTGCCTAGGGGAATCCTTTGTTGGGAGGTGTCAGATGGCCCTGATTCATGTCTTTAATTCCTCTGTTTTCTGAGTGGTGTTCTTCATTTACTGTCCTGATTTTAGAGTTTTTAAATGCTGGTAGCCAGATTTTCAATAATAGGAAGGAGGCACTGGGGTCGCTTCCTGGGTGGGGCCTATGGCCTCTCCCAGCAGGAAAATAACACGATTCTCTATCCTTTCTTTCCCATTGAACCAGACTGGGTCACAGCTAGTTTTATATAAGTGACACCTTTTCACTACACCACTGTATAAAATGGGACTTGAACATCTATAGTTTTTGGTATCCATGGAAGTCCTGGATCCAAACTCTAGTGAATACCAAGGGCCCACTCTATTCACAGGAGAAAAACTTTTGGTGAATCATCATCATAATCATCATCATCATCATCATCATTTAATTACTTATTAATCACCCTCCATCCACAATGCTCTAATTGCCCTCCATCCACGATGCTGAATGATAAGGAACCAGAGCCACCTTGGAAGCTAAGCAGGGTCAGCTCTGATGAGTCCTTGGATGGGAGTCCACCAATGATACCAGGTGCTGTTAGCTATATTTCAGAGGAAACAACTAGCAAAATCATCTTTTAGTATTTCTTGCCTAAGAAAACCCTATGGAATTCATGGGGTTGCAACAAGTTGACTGGCAACTTTGTAGTCCCAAACATAAGATGCATGCAT
This sequence comes from Anolis carolinensis, assembly GCF_035594765.1. Classification (NCBI taxonomy): domain Eukaryota; kingdom Metazoa; phylum Chordata; class Lepidosauria; order Squamata; family Anolidae; genus Anolis; species Anolis carolinensis. The sequence goes on along the minus strand of NC_085841.1, from coordinate 323,353,697 downwards.
GCACAGATTTAAGGCTATTGATTAAAGTGTTAATGAGGGAGTTATGAACAATATGTATGTATATACAGCTGCTGAGAGGAAGACCAGAAGTCATTTTTTCCTGTGAACTTTTCCCCCCCCCATTTTTTACAGTATAATATTCTTTCGTACATTATAGTATTCCTTTTTAAAGTGCATTTTAATACCTTTCAAACTTATCTGAAATCAAATTTGCTAGAGATAAACAAAGTGAACATTTGTGCATATCAATGCAGTCGCAAGCACCTAAGTAGAAAGTAATAACAGAATGAAAGTGTAGTATTTTTGTAAGACTTGTTCGAGTATTTTGATTATTTCTGTGATGTTTTAGATTTCTGTGCATTACTGTTATATAATTTTAGATAAACTGCATAGATTTTTATCAGATAATATACAAGTCTTAATATGAAAACAAGATAATGCATACATAATATAAATTTTTTATTATTCTAATGGTATTTGAAAGACAGTCTTTACCCAACGTAAGAAAATTGGATTAAACCCAATCTTTATAGGAATCCAACCTGTGCTGCATGGGGTTACACTCCCCTAAAGACACAGGTTTGCAGTTTGGAGGTCCTCCTGGACTTGGCACTAAACTTGGAGGCCCAGGTGTCAGCAGTGGCCAGCAGGGCCTTAGCACAAATAAAACTTAAGCACCAAGTGTGCCTGTTCCTTAAGAAGCCAGATCTGGCCACGGTGGTACAATGCCTTAGTTACATCCCACCTGGATTACTGTTAACACACTCTACATGGGACTGCCTCTGAAGAATGCTCAGAAACTTCAGCTGGTCCAAAGCGTTGCAGCCAGATTGCTGGCTAAAGGGAGGGGGCACCCCTCCCCCCCCCCCCCCCCCCCCGCTGCAGCAGCTCCACTGGCTGTTCGTCTGTTTCTGGGCGCAATTGAAAATGCTGGTTATGACCTTTAAAGCCCTAGATGGTTTAGGGCCAGGCTATTTTGCTGACTGCATCCTCTTGTACGAATCTGCCCGGGCCCTGAGATCTTCAGGAGATGCCCTTCTCTCGGTCCCACCTCCATCTCAAGCTCGGTTGGTAGGAACAAGGGAGCGTGCCTTCTTGGTGGCTGCCCTTCAGCTCTGGAACTCCCTGCCAGAATGCCCCCCTCCCTGCTGACCTTCTGGCAGCAGGCTAAAAAAGACAGGCTTTTAAAAGAGGTTTTTAAGATTAATTCGGAGGGTGCTGCGATTTTTAACTTTGAACATGTTTTAATGTTTTTTAACTGGGATTTTTCAAATACTGTTTATATTTAATCATCCCACAAGCAGCAGCACAGAATTGACTGTGGGAGGAAAAACAGACCAGAAGCTAGCCAAATGAGCAAGATTACCTAGCTGCTGCGAGAGCAGCAGACTAAAGGAATTGAGGCAGTAGCCCCTCCCACAGGCTATATACTCTATGGGGAAAGTGGGTAAGGCTATCACCAAAATGTATTAAGAGCTTTTTAGAAGATTCCATGTCTACTGCACAGGTGCAGGAAATACTATACGTGCGATTTCACAGAAACCATGATAATGAAAATTGCTTTTTTCTTAATTTTCTCCTTGTTTTTTATCCTTACTAACATCCTTGTCTTTTAAGTTTGTCAAAGGAGGACAATCATGACTGGTTGGTTAGGCAGGTTTGAAAAAACGGTTGGAGAAGAGGGTGGGGATTTAATAGCTCAACTGAAAAAGAACCTTGGATCCTACCATTCTGGTTGGAGCGGGGGGGAAACCCAATTATTGTAGATTGCTCCTCCTGACCATCTTGAGAATTTAACCTTGAATTCCTACATTTTCCTTTTTTATCCATATTTTTACACTTTAATTTTGCTATTAAACTGAGAGTCTGTAGGGCAGGATTAAAAAAAAACTGAAGGAGAGGGGAGAGGGGAAAAAATGAAAAAGAATACTGTCCTGCCAGTACATGGGTTGGACATTGGTGATGGATTCCTCCTTCGTGCCATCCCAAGGTGTCCTTGCATCTTTTCCTCAGAAGTGTTTTCTAATTACTTTCAATCAATATTTTTTTCCCGATGCTTTCTCAGCAAACAACTCTCCTTTAAATGGGACATTTAAAGATTTTTTTTATCCACCTTCTGGTGATGCAACCACAAAGATCTCCTTCCTACAATAGTATTAATGCTTTTAGCTGTACTCTCCTGCTGTACTTATTTTATACTGAGGGGGTTAAAACACATCAGGTTAATAGGGCAGGAGAAAGAGAAAAACTGGAGAGGGAGTCTAAGAGTACTAACGGAATAAGATGGGCTCCTGCCAATTGAATGGTCAGCATATGGGGGTAAAACAAGTTGTGGTGGATTGCTCATGTTATCCTGAGAATGCGTGGAGGGTGTGGAATAGGAAGCTTTTCCATAATGCTCTAGAAAATTACAAATGAGGTCTCAAAGCAGCTGCAAAACCCCTTTGTGTGAGGCACAGAAACCACTAAGAAGACTGGTCCTTGTAATATAAAAGTGTTTTCTGGTCCTTGTAATATAAAAGTGTTTTTCTGGGATTCTTAAAGTTAGAAAATATCCATAGTCTCCCATTCATATCATTGCCATAAGTTGAAATCAATTTGCTGACACATAGTAATAAAATACAGAATAGCCACATTTTATTTAAGTAAGAAATCTAGCTAAAACTTCCATGGCCCAACTATGATGCTCTCCTGGTAGCAGTACTAATGTTGTGCAGATGGCTCTCATGTCATAAAGTGCCCCAAATGAAATAATACCACTGTCCACCAGAAGTGAATTTGAACTACCTGTAAAGAAATAAGCCCAACAGCATTTGAAAGCATATATATATTTAATACTGTTAACTAAGTAAGTTCTTAAGTTATTGCACTGTATTGATATATACTTATGACAGTTCTCCTGTATTATAGTGCTACAATAAGAACAAACAATAGCTACAACAGGCTTTGGGAAATAAGTTTTAACACAAAACATAATATTTACAAACTTGTGACTATACATGAAAAACGCTAAACTACTGTTATATAATGCTAAAATTTCAGTTTTCCCACCCAGATATTTAAGTTTTCCTAACCTGCTTTGTTTTTGTCCAGTCCGTATTGTTTTAATTGAATGTGTCAACTTTTAAATGGTTTGATAAAAGAATACATACAGTGAAGTCCCCTTAGGTACCTGAGCTCCCATAAAAAATACTGTTGCCCTGAACTGAGACACATGAGCTGTATGGCATAGTGTCATTGTACTTGTGGGAAAAGTGCATGTGGAAGGGAGACAATCCAATTTCTTCCAACATGCCTTAAACCTACTTCAAAGGGTTTGAAACCCTCTGGAGCACATTTCTGACACCAGAGAAGGCTGCAGGTGTGATGAGCCCCAGAGAGCAATGCTATAAAGATCACATTCAATCTAGACTTATATCTGCAAGCCAGATTTATGTGCAGCTATCATTTTCTTTTGTATAATCAGTAGAGTATTACTCAATCCAGTAAAGATTCCAGTAATCACAGTCAGAACCTATACTCAAACCTGTATACATAAGTCTTAAGACGGAGATGTTCAGTAGCATTTCAAAATAAAATCCAGATGGTTCAGTCCAACCAACTGCATGTTTTTATCCTATTATTGGATGTCTTATGAATATATTTATCAAAAAGAAATTTTGAATAAGCAACCACAAACTCTGGTGCCTCTGTCAGTCTTATTAAGCCGTTACACAAAACCTGCTTGCCATAGTAAACAAATAGCACCAGGCATTCCCTAGTTAATTAGAACTTGGCAATAGCACTTCTTTTCTATTAGAACCAGTGAGGAATTAACTGGTGCATGAGTATTATGCTTGTAAAATTGGCCAGGAATCAAGAAGCAGAAAAATTCTGAATGCTGAAAGCTGGGTTTCTGCATCTGACACACCAGCTCTTTATACTTCAGCAGTAAGAACACTTCCAATTATACAAGGAAAGATAGCTCCTCCCCTCCAATGGAAAATCATATCCAAAGAATCTGGAGGAGTGGGTTTTGTTTTGTTTTTAATTTAATTTTAGAAACCATTGAGCCTGTTTTAAGACAGAAGAGGGATTCTTTCAAAATAATAAAAGCCTGGCAAGGCCACTTTCAATTTTCTAAGAAAAGTTTCCTTTGGACTAAAACTAAGTTAAACTGGCAAACCTCCCCATCCCCAATATGTTTTGAGGGCAGACTTTGCCATTAGTGTTAAATGTATTTTGGGTTTGTATCAGGATATGATGGTGAGGAAGCACATTTTGTTTACCCTGACGTATTTCTTGCTAAATATAATTTTGAATGTAAGGCTTTAGGCCCAGTTTCTCGGGGCTTCTTATATCTCTGAAATATTTTAATTTCAACTGGAAATTATAGTAGCTACTATTTAGTTTTAAGAATTAGTATGGGGTGTCTTGATTTATATTGGGGATGTATTCCTGGACTTCTGATGCAAATTAAGACTGACATAAATGGGCAAACCAGTTGGAGATTGCATTCCAACAGAACTGAAGTAGTCATAAAGTTAGTAGTTTTAGTCAATCCAATACCATTTTAAAGAGATTTAAAACAAAAAGCATCCGAGTTTATCTTTTTCATACAACAGAAATCCAGCCCTGCCTGAGATCTCAGGCTGTTATCTCAACTTAAGCAAGTGGAGAAAACCTCCTTCCATTATTGTTTCATGTGATCTGCTTTATTGTCAAATGCTGTTTGTTTATTTTGAATGGTTTTAGTCTATTGTTATTAGGCACTGCATGTTTGCCTTTTATGTTGTGAACCTCCCTGAGTCCCCATGGGAAGATAGGGCAGGATAGGAATAAAGTTTTACTTACTTCTAGCCTCATCAAACCGTCCGAGAGTCAAGTGTGTTCCTTCCTCCTATACCCCCCCCCCCTCTAAGCAGGCAAAGGAAATTTGTTCCTTCTAACACCAAAACTTTCTTCCCCTGTGGCTGAAATGATCAGTTATTTATTTATTTTTATTTAGTGAAGTCACTTGTATTGTGCTTTTTCTCTTTCCTTCCCTAACCCATTTTAATTTTGTGCCCTGTATTTTAAAATGTAAACCTTGTTTTATTGACTGTATCTGTCATTCTAGAACAAGCTTCTTAAACCTTTTCTATGCATGACCCCTTTCCACCTGAGAAATTTTTGTGACCCCAGGTATATAAAATAGGAATGAAAATCAAACATTTAATAAATCAGCATTCACAAGGCTTGCTAAACAAGCTTGTTTTTCTTTTGTGAAGTCCAGCTGAAGTATTTTCTGCATAGTCCATTATAAACACTGCACATTGTTGCTAACAGATTTGTGTAAATGGGTGGCATTCAGAAACCTTTTACTGTTGCCAAATTTTTGTAGGCCTCAACATTGAGCTAGGGGGACTCCATTTGAGTCAGGACTCAGTTTAAAAAGCTCTGTTCTAGAAGCACATGATAAAACTAATTTAAAAGAAACAAATATTGCTTGTAATATGTTTCCTAATTTTTTTTCTGATAAACTTTGATCCTATCTGAATTATATGCAATTTGATCAAAAGCAATATCATTGTATTTTGAATCCAAGTCACTGCCAAGTGTTTTATAAATTATGTTTGATTATTCAATTAGGTTTACTATATCTACAGTGTAATCAAAACTGTTGGGGAATTTCACAAATGAAGCCAAATCAAGCTTTTCGATAAAGTACTAATACACATTTCGAATTGTATTTTTGAATATACCTAATTGGTATAATCATAATTCTAACTTTTTTCATGCGCTCTTCAACATTAACACCTAAAGCTTATGCACAATTGTTGAATTTTAGATTAGAACCTTTACATTGCATTGATTAACAGGTACTCATACTTCTCTGTAGAGCAGATTTTTTGAACTCTTTCATTGTATTTCCAGAAGAAAAGGTTTGGGATAGTTTTTGAGCAGAAGTATAACTACAGTAGCTGGGGCATTTTTCTGCATCTATATAAAGCATTATAAAGCTTTATTATTCTTCCAAATATATTTGACAAAAGTCAAAATGAGGTAACATCCTGAGTATCCTTATTTTTTGTTTTAATAGCTAGAATACCTGAAACGATTTTAGTACAGTATGTGAAATATTATCTACTCCCATTGGTGTATAACACCAAGTCAACAGGGTTGTTGTATGTTTTTCGGGCTGTATGGCCATGTTCCAGAAGTAATCTCTCCTGACATTTCACCCACATCTATGGCAGACTTCAAAAAAACATGTCTTCCTAGATTTAGTAAACACATTGGAAAGCATTCTTCAATCTCTTTGCCAGAAATTTTGGTTCATGATTAATTACAAATAATATGAAATGGAAGTACTCGACGGAATGCCTAACTAGTAACTTCCTGGAGTACGTTACATTGTTGGACTAAGAATGAGATTATGGCCATTTGTTACCAAAAAAAATACAGTAACGCAAGACTTTTTCAAAAGCTTTGTTTGTTCACCATTTTGAAACAAATTTCAAAATGACTGAAATCAAGCCATTCCCATGATCATGCTGTAAACCTGTGAGGATGAATGTGTCTGTTATCCAGCAGCTGTTAGCAAGCTTCTTGTGTGCTTTTATCATTTACTTTCTTGAGCCCACTGTAGTGACCACTACACTTCTGATGGAGGAATCAAGAGTTCTTTTAAACTTCGTATAAGATTTTGTTATTGGAAGCTCTAAGCAGTTGAGGTGTCTCTTTCCAATGGGGCAGCTTATATGTAGAAACTTAACTGAAGGCTCAGGATCAAAACCGATGGGTGGAATACTGCAGGTGCCAGTTGCAAACAGTAAGATGTCCTCCAGCGTCACACCTGACTCAGCACCTAAACCAAGAAAGATAAAGGGGATTGGATTAGCTTTTACAAGGATTTTCCACATTCTGTAAGGAGGAAATAATGATAAACTGAGAACAGTCAACTACTAAATGCGAATGTGAAGCCACACTAAAATGGAAAGAAAGCCTATTGTGGCATTTCCATAATATAAACTGAAGCATTTTCATTTAAAAAAAATTAAAAAAATCTACATTCTTAGTTCATAGATTTCTATGTGAATGGCTCCTGTCTCCCTGCTTACCTTCTGTCTCCTGCAAGTAACCCATCCAGAAATCCAAACTTCTGGCCTTGTTTGCTCCTGGTAAACAGTAAATTGTGAAGAGATCGCCAAGAAACTTTGCTGAAAGTTTTTCTGGCTTGTGACACAATATGCTACAGAACGCATCAGGATTCATTTGCATTTTTTCCAGAACACCAAGTGTTTTCAAACCTTGTTCAAAGCTGCGGGAGGAGAGATGTATAGAAAGAGCAACAAGAAGTACTGTAAGACTTTTGTTTTTTAAAAAGCAAAAATAATTTTTTCCCCCAAGTATCTTTTTCTATTATTAGTAACTCTTTAAATTCTTAAAAACAATAATTATCTGGTTTGCCTTACATTTCGCTGGAGTGATTAAAACTGATTTTAAAGACATATTCCTGCAATTGGATGTATTACATGAGCTAGTAAGAATACCTATACTGAAGGTGGTGCTGAATCTTTCTTAACTGCCATATAATTTTCCAGATACACTGAATTCCCTTGCTAGCTGCTCACAACAGTAAAGGAAAGCTGCTTAGTTCCCTTTCTCATGTTTCCTCTTTTACAGTGTTAAACGTTTTAATTATATTTTCTTTCTCAACCAAATTTTTTTCCAAAATATTCCCATAGTTATAGGTATATGAAATGTTTAACTCAGCACTGTAAAATTTGTATTTCTATATGGATAAATACAGAGGAGAAAGCAATCTGGTGAAAGTATACAAGCAGAGTATCATTTACCCAATTTAACTAAAACTAAACAAAAAAAGGTACGGCAAGAGGTTATTCAGTAAACAAACCTTTCAAGTGGTAAGAGAGTTCTCTTGATGACATGGTAATTCAATATTTCATCCACCAATATATCCTTATCACCTAGAGCTGTTATAGGTTTCAAACATCCAATAGTGGCAAGATATTCAGAACAATCACTTACTGCTGATTCTAAGCTGCTTAAAGTTGTTGCAGATTTTATCTACAGAAGTAAAAACATTAATGAGCCTAACATATTAAACATCAGAAATTGGATGATTTTAAGAGTCTTGCACTGCTCATAAACAAACATCTTAAAAAAGCACAGAGACAAGATGACACCTTTAAGGCAATTTGATAGCTTTTAACTTCAGTTTACATTTTTTAAAAAGCTAAAGGTGATAAGTGGGCCAATCATTTCAAGTTCATAAATGTATTTCTGATGGGAGTAATACTATCAAGTTATGTTTCAAATGAAATGCTAGAAGGCACAGTGCCTTGCAGAAGTACTTTTTCTACAGGCAAGTGGGATACAACCCAAGAGGTAGTGGATTGCTCCACTGCACTCTCCAGATAATGGCATTGCTACCCTTGATATACACATGATACTTAATGCTGTAAAGGAGCAAAATATTTGTATTGTGGCACAAATATTAAGAAAAACAAAGACACTTGTTGGTTGTGTATGTAATCACCCCCTTTGCCCAAATAAAAGAGTTGTGCAACCCACTTCCTGTAGCATAAAATCATAGAGTTGGAAGAGATCTCATGGGCCATCTAGTCCAACCTTCTGTCAAGAAGCAGGAAAACCACATTCAGAGCACCCCTGATAGATGGTCATCCAGCCTCTACTTAAAAACCTCCAAAGAATATCTAAATAGGTGGGAGTTCAGTTATGTGTGAATCCAGTACCACATTCTCTCAGATTAAATACAACCATATCTGGAAGGTTTCATATTTTGTTGTACAGATAATAAAGATGTTGAAACAGTTCAAGATTTTTCATACTTTTGGTCAATCGTCAATCAGAGTGAAGACTGCAGTTATGATACTGGAAGCAGACTACAACTTAGAAGGGCTGCTATGAAGGAACTCGACAAGATCCTGAAGTGTAAAGATATTATCATTAAATACTTCTGTCCATGCCATTGTGCTTCCCATTTCTGTGCATCAACCCCACGGTGAAATGTATCAGTGACAGAATGTATATTGTTAAACTTCTTTTTCATGCCAGGCACTGGAAAAGTTGAGGACTGAGGGCAAGATGGATTTAGCCTGAGGGAGGCTAATTCTACAGAGAAACATATTTCAGACTGCAATACCCTGAATATCAACCTAATTCAAAAGTGGTTGTTCACCAACAGAAAAGAGCAAAAATCACCATTTTCAGATGTGCAACTCTGATAGATATTTGCCCAAGAAGGCCCTACAAGTACTGATACAACAGGGTGAATATTCATGTAATCAGCTTGTGCCAATTTTTAATTGCTTACTTAACTTTTGTGAAAAATATTTTACACTTACAATGCCAAACATTCTGTGCACATCTAATAATGAATGTTCAAACTATTTTGGTTCCAGGTTTAAACAGCAAAATGTGAAAAATCAAAAGGCAGGTGAATGCTTCTGCAATGATATGTGCTTGTTTTTAATAATATAATCTCTGCTGTTGATAGCTTACCTTCTCTATTGTTAGCAAAACATCAATATCTGCAACATCCTCCACAGTTGGTTTCACATTCTCTGGGCCATAAACAAGGCAACAAAACAATGTTTTGGAGAAGAATCCAGGAGATGGACCTCCATGAACCAGAGAAACTGCAATCATTTTTCCAGCTTCATAATAAAGATTATCTTGAAGAGCTGAAAATACAAATAATGTAAAATAACTATTATGTTTACAAATCAAAGCTGATATGAACCCACATTGATCCAATTACTACAATATTTTGGATGTTGTATTTGAATATATGACAGAAACCTATTATTTATTTATTTATTTACTTTTCTCCCGCTTTTCTCCCATGAATGGGACTCAAAGTGACATACATAAGACCGCAACAGATACATAATACAAAATCCCTCATCCCACAACGCAACATATAAACAATAAAACACACTTTGTATAAACCCAAATTACAAAGATATAAATAAGCATAAAAGACACATATATCATTTCTGTCAGTTTTAAAAACTCTGCTTTTTATGTCTTACACATAAGACATAAAAGCAGAAATCCTCATTTGCCTTCATCATCTGATACTCATTGGCACATCACTAAATAAGGATGTCCAGTATATATAGAAGAGTAAATGACGATAACGGCATTCCATGCAGTCATGCCGGTCACATGACCTTGGAGGTGCCTATGGACAATGCCGGCTCTTCGGTTTAGAAATGGAGATGAGCACCAACCCCCAGAGTCGGATACGACTGGACTTAACGTCAGGGGAAACCTTTACCTTTACCTTAAATGACGATAAGTTTACTTATCATGGATTTATTTACTTTTTAAAGCCATCTGAATTGCTGGTCTAAATGTGGCAGCATTTATGGGATACATAGATTGTGCTGTAAATACATGGACTGACTCTGACTTTCGGCTCAGTTCTATTGCCCCTGTTGTAACAGTCATATGGTTTTTATTGTTTTAATTGGATTTGGATTCCGGCTATTAATTGTTTTATGACTTTGGTTTTACTACATTTTGTATTATATGTGGCATCTAATTATGCTATTGTGTAAGACCACTCTGGATCCCCCTGGGGGAGAAGAGCTGTATATAAATTAAATAAATAAATAAATTTATATTCTATCCAACGCACCTAGCATGAAATACTGATAAGCTTGCTCTAGAAAGAAAATGGTAACATTACAGGTACAGTACCATGAACCCATTAGAGAATACAGAAAAAATGAGTTGCTCCTCCAACCTATATTTCATATATTTACAGAATAAATTTACCTTGAGAATCAAAAGATAAATTCTTTGAAAAGCGGCCTTCAAAGAGTGATGAATTCTGAAGGTGAAGCGTCAATAATTGGAAAAAATCTTCCTTTGATGAAAGGCAGCTGTACATCTTTATTTCACTTCTGCTGTTTATGTAATTTACTTCAATAGTATTGGCAGGATTGAAGCTGCGCTTTTGAAATCCTTTTAAGGCGCTATTCCAGATGTCTTGTCTGTTGATATTTAATCTTGTTGGCTTAATATTAATTTGTGATCTTAATTCTCTCAGAATATTCGAGACTTCTCTTTTCTGCACTCTGAGTTGCCTATGCAATATGAAAACAATATTTTACTTACTAAAACGTTTATTAAGTATGTGCCACAATAATTCTTAATTTGTGTAATCCGTTCCTATAAAATTTGGGGAGGCTTACACTTTAGAATAGATGTCTATTGGGAATATGGTGATTGATTCACACAAACTTTAAATTACTTGATAATGCAAACCTTTTGGGAAAAGAGCTCATCTGTAGATATCTCATGGGAATTCACTAATTTTTAAGTTACCCAGTACAAGCAATCATCTGCATCAGCAGTGGTGCTCAACCTGTGGATCCCCAGGTGTTTTGGCTTACAGCTCCCAGAAATCCCAGCCAGTTTACCAGCTGTTAGGATTTTTGGGAGTTGAAGACCAAAACATCTAGGGACTCACAGATTGAGAACCACTGGACTAGAGTAAAAAAGCATGTTTATAAGTAACTATATAAGTCTCACTTTTGGAATGCATTTAATACTGTACAATAGAATAACAACACAATGACACACAGTTTGCTCCTGTGAGTGGAATATGTCTAGAATTCTATCCACAGATCTTCCTACTGCCAAAAGACCTAAGAAGAAATGGATATGAAACTTTCACCAATTCTCCTGGCAACTGCTTGTGTACCCTGGAAATCTGTTCCAGAGAGTACTGGATAGATCCTCACTCAAAAAGGGAAAGTGGAATTGGGGGGGAAAACCTACTCTCCTCTTCTTTTGATATCTTCATTATTGGTATCATGGTTCCACCCCCTTGAATAAAAGCCACAGTTCTGTTGGCAGACATTTATCTTAAGATCCAGGCCTATAATTTCTAATCAATGGAATAGATCTAAAGAGGCATAGAACAATATCTATAAACTTATTTGATATCTGGCTTTCTGTTCCCCACAAACATGGCAAACAGTATTGCATAACAATGCATTTTTGAAACGGTGAAGGGAATCTCCTGTCGCCACTGCCGATATCTCAGGCCCGCCTTGTGGGAACAAGGGAGAGGCCCTTCTCTGCTGTGCCCCCCCCCGATTGTGGAACTCACTGCCCATTGAGATTAGGCAAGCCCCCACATTACTAGCCTTCAAGAAAGACTTGAAAACATGGCTCTTCCGTTGTGCTTTTGGAGAGTAACTACCATATACTTTTTTTTTCTATTGCTCCCCTCCAATATCTATCCTCTAGACCAGGGGTCCCCAAACTAAGGCCCGGGGGCCGGATGCGGCCCTCCAAGGTCATTTACCTGGCCCCCGCCCTCATTTATAATATAATACTTTTATATCAGTTTTAATAATATATTATATATACATATGATATTGATAATATCATATTATACAATGTATTAATAATAATACCATATAATAATATTAATTACATGTTATATATTACATATAATATTACAGTATAGTGGTATAGTTCAGTATAGTAATATATAATGCTAATATTGTGCTATGCTAATAATATAATATATTGTATGTACATACAGCTGCTCTGAGTTCCCTTCGGGGTGAGAAGGGTGGGATATAAATGTAGTAAATAAATGTAGTAAATGAATAAATAAATAATTTTAGACTTAAGCTTGCCCACTTGACTTGAAGGCACACAACAACAACAACAATCCTAATTAACTTGACTATCTCATTGGCCTGATAGGTTCATGTTGGTTAAAATTGTTTTCATTTTAAAATATTTTATTGTTCTTTCATTGTTGTTATGGACTACAAATAAGATATGTGCAGTGTGCATAGGGATTTGTTCATATTTCTTTTTCAAATGATAATTCGGCCCCTCAACAGTCTGAAGGATTGTGGACCGGCCCTCTGCTTAAAAAGTTTGAGGACCTCTGCTCTAGACTGTACCACTATCTTATGACCCTGTTCTTTGTGGTTTTTATTCTTATTTCTTTCTCACCCCGAGTTTTAACTTAGTGTTCATATGGCCCGCCCTTGTTTTTATTGCTTCCCCGATTTTGTGTTGTAATGTATATTATTATCTATTGCATTGTTTAATGTGTTATGATGTGTTGTTCTTTTATATTTTGTTATATTGTATTGTTCTGGGCATGGCCCCATGTAAGCCACCCCGAGTCCCCGTTGGGGAGATGGTGGCGGGGTATAAATAAACTTTTTTTAAAAAAATTATTACTATTATTATTATTATTATTATTATTATTATTATTATATATGATGCAGAAAACAGCAGTTTAGTGTCAAAAATCCATAAGGTAACTTACTAACACAAAAAAACCCCTTCAGCCTTAAATCCATCACTTCTCAAAATCTGTAGAGACAGTTCTACTTACGATTTTCTTAGCGATAGATTCCTCACTGAAGGACTGATCAAGGAGGGTGAAGATATCAGTCTGTTATCAGAACAGGAAAGATCCAGTTGTGAACAATGGGTAAAGGCATTGGGGTATATCTTAGGGGATCTGAAAGAAAGAAAAACAGAACAGTTTTGATTTCTACTTATGAGAGTTAGATATATATGTCAATTATTCATAAACTGTTATGCACAAATATACAGGCATATACATTTTATTTATCACTGCAGTTTGAACCTGCAACATTTATTTCTGCATCATAAAACAGACAAGTGTGGAGTTTGCAACTAAATTTCTTTACAAAAGAGTAGTTCAAGCAATAGGAATAATTTGTAAATATAAGAAACTGACAACATCTACTGGGTAGTATTCCTTTCTGCTGCTTTAGACTAAAGAGGGATTGCTGATAAAAGATAGCCACAGCCATTATCTTTGGTAAGATAGCTGACTAAGCAATTGTACTTCCAGCCCTATGTTTCCTTGGATGAAATGGGGGGAAAGGGGCAATAAAGGAGGTGGAAGTAGAGGAAATTCTAGATTGTTTGGATGCTGCACAAACCTGGGGACAGCAGGCATAACTTCTCACGTTTGTTACCAACCATGGATGAAATTTGCTGCAGTCATAAATCCCGATCAAAACATGGCACAGGCAGAGACATAGCAACTGAAAAAGGCATTGATAATACTTGGTTTCTTTGTTCAAAATGGTTGCTGTATTGCAAATGGACAAACTGGCACAATTTGTGAGATGACTGTTGGGTTTTCCACTTATTGGGTTGGCACTGCCTGGAAGCCCTTCAGAATAATTAGTAATATCAATCAAGAGAAGTGAGGTAGCTAGATAACAGCTTTCTCCTCTTAACACTACAGCCCGTTCTGACTGTTCATAGTGCTAGCTAGGATTGAATAACATTTTGGCTTGGTTAATTGAGATCTTGAAGTGACCTCATTATCCTTAACCTCTTTCAGGGCAGAGGCACAACTAAGACTAGCTTCTAAGTAGTTAAGATCCCCTTCTGTTAAATTCAAGTGCCCTACTGACAGCAGAGGTGGTCATGGTAACTTGAGTTTTGATGTGTAAATATAGCCACTGTTAATTCTATGTAGCCATAAGACAGAGAAAAAAACATGCCTGATGAGGAAGCCAAGATGGGATCCAGGAGACTGTCTTGGCCATTTGGGTGAGGGATCTTCTCGCAAACCATCTCCGATATCTGTTTTTTCTGCCGTACTCAAAGAACGTTTTCTCCATTTCTTAATGTTCCCTATATGATTAAATTCATAGTATCACTTTTGGAATTACTTAACAAGTTTTAGTTAATTTAAGTCTCATTAGCAGTCATTTCATACCATTTGATTCGGCAAGAATGGTTCTGCATCCAGCGCATTCCCAATTTTTCTCCCAACTCGTCAGTGAGGAACACGCAAAGTGAGTTCCACTGGAGCCGCAGTACTGACAGCGCTTTATCTCCCATTTACTAAAGGGGAAAAATGCATTTGAAATTCAGCTCAATGCATTGCCTGCACAATAAAACTGGATGGAATATTATCAAAATATATAATTTTACATTTTAAAATCTGCCTTTCTATTACAAAGATTATCAAAAAGTGCCTTGTGCTAATTATCAAAAGATAACACCATACGCATGCCACTGGAACAGAAGTAAAAGCAAATAACCAGCACATTTGCGGAGAAAGGCACCACTATAATAAAAATATTGGATTGGATCCAGAGGTTCCATTCTGATAGGGTTTCTTCTATTGATAGAATCCTGTGATCCAGACTTTTCAAAGTTGCATTTATTAATACCTATCAGGCTCACTGTAATCTCTTCCATGTCGGCAGAGGCACCTTTTTACATCACAGTGTTGATAGCACTGAAGAAGATCTTGATATGCATTCTCCTCCAGTTCCCAAGAGGCATCTCTGGAAAGAGTGAAGTGTTTATTTAGAACATTTCCAGTTCTATATTTTCGCCTTGTTAAAATAGCAAATGGAATTGGAGCAGCAGGCCCGTAAAACAATTTAGTATAATAAAAATAAAAATTCAGGAAGCACTTACTTTTCTGGAATATGAATGCCCATTCTCAACATTTCACTCTGAAATTTCTCTGTATTATTACATACTGGGCATCTAAAGAAAAACACTCCTGCACTCAGAGCTTGACACTGGATCCAAAAATGAGAAGGAAGGAAAAATAAAGATTATTTATTATAGGCTCATATAACAATATTCTGGTAGCTACAATGACCCGGCCTTTTTTAGTTATCAAACCTATTGACATGATCACTTTGCTTTTGTAAATTCTTATCAGAACTAGAAATGAGTCCACACACACACTGTAGTGCTGCAGTGCTGATAACATTTCTTGGATTACAGAAGACCATTCACTGGTTTGCAGAAGAAGAAGGTGGCAATGGGGCAAGCTGGACAACAGCAGCAGCGCAGGTAACAAAGCAGAATTTTTTTGTTGTGGCTCAGCAAGCAATGGAGGATTTTTCTGATATTTCAGAGGACAAAGGATTTGATGGGTTTCAGAGTGATGGGTCTGTCCATACTAGGAGAGAACTGCAGCCAGACGAGGCTGATGCTTTGAATTCCAGTACCTGTTCCCAGGCAACAGGGGAAACAAGGGAAAGTGAAAGTCCAGAGTCCCCTGGGAAAGAGCCTTCTGATGGGGAATTTTCAAGAGAAGTTAGATTAGACTTGAGAATGGGAGGAGTGAAAAATTGACTAATGTGAGAGAATCCGTGAGAAGTCTTTGAAGTCCAGGTGCCTTCGGCATGTTCTCATGGCTTCTTGGTCAGGCTTAGATTAAGGAGAAGATGTTACCTTAAGGATGGCTTTCTTGCCTCGGCTCTCAAGTTCATGATTCAAGTCTTCTGTTTACTTATGTTCTTTGAAGGAATTGCCTTGGAATAAGTTCTTGATTTCATGCTTATGGATATATGTCTGAATGACTGCTCTGGATTTTGGCTCTCTGTACTTGGACATTTCTGGAGTATTGCTATTTTGTATTCTGTACTTTTCTGCCCTTTTGGGAAATGCCCTTTTTCTATTTGTACCTGCTTTTCTAATAAACTTTTGTAGTTAGTACTACTGGACTCGGGTTTGGTACTGGGTGTTTCAGGACTAAAGTGCATCATTCTGTCTGTCATGAGAGCCAAAGAGTAAGCCTTTGTTACTCCATTTTTGACTTATTGCCCATTAATTTTTCCAAGTGGTGAACTGTTTGTTGGAATATGGCTGAGAAAAGCAAGAGCAGAACTCTTGTTTACCTGCTGTGAAAATGATTGTACTTTTGTACTCAGTTCAGATGTTGGCATTACAGCTAAAGCAAAATCTGGTGATGTACCCATAATACCATACAGCCGAATTTCTTGAGCTCCATTTCAGTTACTTCGGTTTGGTGATGTGGAAACCTGAAATCGATCCATCCCATCAGACCAATTGTTGCATAATTTATTTCCAAGTTAGGTTTTTGTTAGATTCACTGAGCACTCTCTTTAACTGTCCTAATACAGCTGGTGGAAACGTGACTTAATGCAACATTTAATACTTTTGAGTTTTGCATATTATCAGCTGAGGGTTGGGTTTTCTACAACTACATGTTAGCATATTAAATATTTTTTATCATGTAGCACATCTCCAAGTGTTTATCTTTATGTAGTCAAAATGATAGCATACACACCAAAAATAATGTATCAGTAGATCTGGGGAACTCCAAATTTTGCAGAACTACAAGAAATCATTAAGACAGCTATGAAGGAGAACCCCATTAAAGGAAACTACCCCAACAGTAATACAGCAGTTCTACAGGAATGTTAGCTGACTCTGGGGAGGATTTTGGAAGAGAATATGGCTGACTGGCATTCTTAATAAAAGTCTGTAACATTTAAAGTACAAAACAACATTAAAAACTGAACTACTGTATAGATCAGTGTTTTCCAAACTTTAGCTTTCCAGATGCTTTGGATTTCAGTTGCCAGAATTCCCAACTGTTGACCAAGCAGGCTGTGTCTTCTGGGTACTGAAGTCCAAAATAAAATTTAGGTTTCACTAGTCTATGGTCACATTTAATAGCTTTTTCTTAATTTTTAAAAGCCAGTACTATCATGGCATTCCAGACATACCTGTAAGCACTCTCTATGAAACCAAGCATTTTTACAGCATGGACTTGTCAGAATATTGTATGATGGGGCATGTTCAACCAGTTCCAAACATATTGTACATTGTGATGATCCTTTAGCAGTAGATGGCCGTTTTTGAGTAGGACGGTGTTTCCAACAATATGATCTGGAGTACACAATCACATTTGTTTAATATCCTATCTTTCTGCTTGTACAAGATCAGTATCTAAAACACAGACTAATGTAAATATAATTATACTGATAACAACCTGAGTGACACAAACTTTCTTTTTAAAAAAAAAGTTTTTCAGAATAATTGAAAGAAACTTTTGAAACATTATGTTACCATGACCCTTTGTAAGCTAGTCTGCTTCATGAAATGCATAATGTGATACATTATAGCTTGTGTACAGAAAGAAGTTGAAGCAGTTCCCAGTGCCAAGAAGCCAGCAAGTCACTCTTTTTCACTGACATTCCGGTTACAGCGAGCTCAATGAACATGCAGCCCTACCCCTGCCAATGTCCTTCCCAAAGACTACGGCCCACCACCCAAGGAATGCTTTCATTTGGGGACAATTTCATCCTAGATTTTGCTTTTTCTTCCACCACAGGCAGACATTCCAGGGTTCTCCATTGCTGTGAAATTTGCATGACCCCGCCCACTGCCCTTGCACCACAGGCAGGCATCCCAGGGTTCTCCATTGCTGTGGAATTTGCATGACCCCACCTACTGCTCTTCCCTTTCAAATCTGTCTGCAGAACTGAGAAGGAACTAAACTTACTGGAGGAGTTTCGGGATTGACTGCACATGGTGGAAGTTGTAGTTCACGCTGCATCGTCAGAGCACTGTGACTCCAACTGGGAATTTAGAGGAGTTGTAGTTCACCTACACCCAGAATGCTATAAGCCCAAACAATGATGGCTGTGGGCCAAACTTGCCATGCATACCTGATATGCCCAGATTTGAATACTGGTGGGTGTCGCACCTCAGAATAATTCACCTTGCTATGGACACCAAGTCACATACAGAAGGAAGTCTTTTGTAGTTTTATTGAACAAAAGCACGAATATATCAAAGCAGGCAGTTATAAGGTTTTCAAAGTTGCAGTAAAAGAGTCAATAGGAATCCAATAGTTCATAAGCCATAAAAATCCAATAGTCCATAAACCATAAAAATCCAATAGTCCATAAGCCAAAACATTAGACAATAGATCCCAAAGAACAAAGGCTCAAAGGTTACCAAGATCCAGGAACAGGAAACTTCTCTTAGGCATGAAGCAGGAACATCCATTCAGATGAAGTGAGAATTTGCTTTGACAAAAATCTATCTCAAAACACACAGTTTTAAAAGCAACCCAAGAATGCATTTCTCTTTCCTTCCAAGGCCTCTCTCTTCCCCGCCAATCTTACACTCCTCCGAGGCTGAGGTACTCCCTTCCATAACAACCGGTCCGCCCTAGATAATGATGGTGCCCCTTCAAGGTCCTTGTTATCTTGCACCTGAACCGGGGCTTGAGACACCGGGGCTTGAGACATCTCTTGCTCATAAATTCCCATGGGAATGTCATCCTGGCTGTTATCTATGGCCGGCTGGGTCAACAGTTCATTCTGCTCAAGCTGCATTTCTCGAGCCTCTAAATCAGCCTGTATGATTCCCATCCCCATGCCATCGTCCTGAAATTCATCCTGCATCCCATCATCTGGCTCTTGTATCTGAAACCCAGAATCCCCTTCCTTCATCCTTACTTTGGCTATGCTGTTTCTGAGACACAACAGTGGGTTTGGAGGGGAATTGACCTGGACATTTGGGAGGAGTAGGTATTGGGATTTATAGTTCACCTGCAATGAATGAGCACTTCAAACCCCACCGATGATGGACCAAGACCAAACTTGGCACACAGAGGCCCCATAACTAATACAACATATTGGACAAGTTTGGGGGAAAGGGAGTTATAGTTCACCTGCATCCAGAAAAACAGTGGCCCCCACCGACAATGGACCAGGACCAACTGAACATACTGCAGGGGTCTGTGGGAATGGGCCTTGCTTTTTGGAGTTGTAGTTCACCTGCATCCAAAGAGCACTGAACCCGGCCAATGATGGATCTGGACCAAACTTAGCACACAGACTCAACATAGCCTGCTGTGGATACTGACAGATGTTTTGGGACAATTGCCCCTGGAATCTGGGAGTTGTAGCAGTTCACCCCCATCCAGAGAGCACTGCAGCCAGGCGATGACAGATCAGCACCACACTTGATGCACAGACCCAAAATGGCCAACTCTGAATATTGGCAGGGTTTGGGGAGGATTGACCCATGATTCTAGGAATTGTAGTTCACCCACTCCAAACTGAGAATACCCAACAATCAAAGACAAATAATGCCTTTTCAAATAACCCGGGTTCCCAAGCTAGTTTTTAATAAACAAAGTTTAACAGGCAGGCATGTAGCCGCGGGGGGCGGGGGCAGCTTGAGGGGCTTCAGCCCCCCTGAAATCCTCAGGGTGGTCCGCGAGAAGGCCTTACTGGTACATTTTGTTAATGAAAGTAAATAAATAACATTTATTATTTAAAGTGTTATGTTTATTCATATCATGATCTGATCACCATGCTCAATATATTCCAAATGCATGGGGGTATTGGGATAAACAATACAAAAGTTTGCTAGGTTAGATCCTCTCTCACTCAGACTCACCCTCCCCCCCCCTAACAAAATCCTGGCTACAGGCCTGTTAACAGGTAAAACACAGGAAATCTAGGAAAGTAGCTGAAGAGGCTGCAGCCTATAAAAACATAAGGCAAATAAAACTTTTTAATCTTTAAGGTGCCACTGGATTCTTCATCCCTTCTGCTGAAGCAAACTACACAGCTGTAGTGTACAATTCAGAAATTAAATTAATTCACATAATTCTACTGAAAGAGATTTAAAAACCTTACGGGAAAGAACCCCTGAACTGGAAGATGCATCCTTTCTCAGTACCACAGGGCAAATGATAGCTTCGTTTGCATCTGGATGCCACACAACCAATTGAAGCACCTTTTTTCTTACAGATACTGCATTTCTAAAAAGAAAATAATAAACACATTAGCCTAAAGCAGCTCAGCAACCTTCTGATCTACCGTGTTTTGTTTTAAATTAAAAACTAATTTCAATGCATACATTAAGGTCTGTAATCATTTCCAGATTCAGAAACAAGATACAGTTAGTTTACATACAAGCTTACATGGAGGGAAAAGCATATTGGGTTGAACTGTAAAGTAATGATCTAAATAAAACTGGACCTTATTTTTTATTATCAAGATAAAATAGATGGGAAAAAAACCACCCACTTATCCCATCAGGTTTCTGTGTTGCCTGCAATGGATTCCACTGTTAGCCAGCAGAATTCCAGAGGTTCATTTGACCCTTGATTCCTACATTTTTTAATTACAAATCTTTGTTGTAACAGCAACATTAAGATAGCTTTGATAGATTTGAAATACCCAACAATTTTGCACATGACACCCACCATACATGTTTAGTATTTCTGTGATGGATGGTAGAAGTGTACAGTTGTGGGAGGTTTTGAATTTGGGATTTGGAGGCAATGTTGTACAGCTGCCCCATCCCTTCCTGGCAAACCAAGAAGGCAGGCTACTATCATTTACTCAGATAAACTTTTAAAACAGAAAGGTTTTAAAGAAACAGGCTGAGCACTGCTGTGTTGATTTAACAGAAATGTTTTAAGATCTTTCATTTTTTAAAATAGCGTTCTTTTTTACAAAGGTAAATATTGTTTTATTATTATTAAAATCCTTTAATTCTATTTTTATATTTACTTTTGTATGCTATTTACTAACGTCACTGGAAGTGTTCATATGGACTCTCAAACCATGAGCCATTTTGGGAGAAACAACAGCCAGTTCTAGCATTTCAAAGTCGGATTCATTTATCTTGTCTTACACATGCACACACACGCGCGCGCACACACACACACACACACATATATATGAGTGTGTGCTAGTCCCACTGATCAGATGGAAGATGTGTTTTTGTTCTTTTCACTTCAAGCAACAAAAGAAAAATGCTAAATTCATTGTTTACTGCACATGTACTTTTGATGTTCTGGAACTGTTCTCTCACCCAAAATATTACATCAAATTTATGGATCAATTATACATAAATTTCTTAATTCAATGTTACAAATACCTTCCTTGATGATGAAACCCTGCAAACTTTAAAAGAAAGCATTAGCTAACTGCAATACAGTTATAATATCAATTAGCACAATGCTTTAGCATATCTGGGGCCACACCCCTCTGATCAAACAAGCTATGTGAGATATATCCTTACCAGCCTTGCAGCTCGGTTAACTTCTTTCAGGATGTCTTCAGGTAAAAACCCATAAAAACCTTCCTCATCTTCACCTCTCTGCCAAATCCCACTAGACATTAACTATGATGGGAAAAAAGCTATATTGACACAAACATCCTTCTATCAGCTGTTCATGACAGAAAACATGTTATTCAATCACTGCAGAGTTTTGCATGCACTAACATATTGTGGATAAATCCAATGAACTGACAGTTACAATGTGCTTAAAAACTGAATTGTATCTGGTCATCTATAATAATAATAATAATAAAAAACTTTATTTATACCCCGCCACCATCTCCCCAATGGGGACTCGGGGCGGCTTACATGGGGCCATGCCCAGAACAATACAATATAACAAAATATAATAGAACAACAAATCATAGCACATTAAACAACACAATAAAAGAAAATATACACTACATTAAACAAGATCAAAGAACAATAAAACCAAGGGCAGGCCACATGAACTCTAGATTAAAACTCGAGGTGAGAAAGGAAGTAGGAGTAAAAACCACAGAGGACAGGATCATAAAGTGGTGGTGCGATCTGGAGGACAAATATTGAAGGAGAGCAGCAAAAGGGATGTATGTAGTGATTACTTTCCAAAGGCACAACGGAAGAGCCATGTTTTCAGGTCTTTTTTAAAGGCTGCTAGTGTGGGGGCTTGCCTAATCTCACCGGGCAGTGAGTTCCACAATGGGGGGGCCACAGCAGAGAAGGCCCTCTCCCTTGTTCCCACAAGGCGGGCCTGAGATATTGGCAGTGATGACAGGAGAGCCTCCCCTGACGATCGAAGGGATCGGGCAGGTTTATGATAAGAGATACGGTCACGAAGGTAGGTGGGTCCCAAACCGTTTAGGGCTTTATAAATGATGGTCTGCACCTTGAATTAGGACCGGAAAATAAACGGTAGCCAGTGGAGCTCCTTGAACAAGGGAGTGGATCTCTCCCTGTAACTCGCCCCAGTTATTAGTCTGGCCGCCGACCGCAATCTATCCCATTGCTCTTTTGCACTATGACCACATCTTTTTTAAAAATATAATCTTTATTAATTTTTTTAAAAAATATATATTAATAAAAGAAAATTTAAGGAAAAGAAAAAGAAAAGTGGGAAAGAGAGAAGTAGAAAGAATGAGAGAGGAGGAAAGAAAGAGAAAAGTACAATAAGATATAGAGACAGAGGAAAGATTAGAGAAAGGAGGCGGGAGGGAAGGTAAGCAGATCAATAGATGATTAAGACAATCATAAACATTAGATGGTAAGTTAAAAGATTCGTGACTTCCTGGTATCTTCTTGAGGTCTTTTCCTTTTCTTTCCTTTTTGCTATTTCTCTTCCTTTCTCCTCTCTCCCTCCTTTCTTCCTAATCTTCTTTTTCTATTACCATCTATTGCACTATGACCACATCTTGTGCCCAATTAGAAATGTAAGGCTAGAGTAATGCAATCATTTTTGAATGACTCTACCACTACTATTTAATTGCCTGGATTACTGAACAAGCGTTCCTATTAGGATCAAACGAGGAAACTGCTAAAAGTATGGAAGGCTTCAACTTTTGTTTCTCATTCAACTCCTATATCATTTTCTTCTGTACCAAAGGGAACTACTTGAAAAACTTGGTTATGGAACTGTTGTTCACTTGAGATGAACTGGGATTTAACAATAAACGAGTTCAGAATAATTCTATGATTACATGACACTTGCAGCCTGTTTTTGTGGATATTGTGTCACAAGCAATTCCCAACTAATTCAGCTGCAGCTCACTGAAAAACTACTGTGACTAATGAAAATAAAGTAATACTCAAGTTTAGCACCTGCCTATTCATTTACTTTTGAATCATGTTTGTTATTAGAAAACACCTGCTCGCTTTGTTAACATGGGATTGGGGGGTGGGGGCTCTGTGATGCAAGGATGGACAACAACAGGTTTCCTTTGTTAACAAGCCACAATCACAAACAAATTTTTATTTTACAGTACTTTGTTTTAAGAAATGAATACAACACAGCAAACATATCTGCAAACTCAGTAGCCATGGTTTCACTTACCCATGCTCCAAAACACAACCCTGCCCCACGGTAGATGCAGATCACAAGTGTCTGTGGTCTGCATCTGCCGTGCAGAATTAATGCGGTTTGATGCCATTTTAACTGCCATGGAATCTTGGGATGTGTCATTTGCTGAGGTATATCAATTACAATAGTAATGGTTTTTTACAACATGATAGTAATAGACATATATAGTGGACATATCTGTTGTATACACAAAGTCTTATAATAATGACTGCCCTCTGAAAAGAGGAATGTATGATCATTCAATAAGAATCCCAAGTAAGTAACCATATATACTTTACAAGAAGGCTTCTCCTTGAGGGCACAGAGTCCTTACTCTCTTGTAAGAAGAAGTTTGTAAATCCCAAAATCTATAAATAGATAATTCTCTACTGATACTGATATATGGAGCTTCTGCTTTCTGGAGGATTTCCACATAGAGAATTTCCAATTTTGGAAATGTATGACAAATTGGCCCTTCTTACAAGACTCATTAGTCGAAGACTTATTAATTGATTGGATTCTAAGTGGAGTAGCACAAGAACCATGGGCTACTTGACTAACAAGTATGTGCACTTTCTGTAAACCATTTTTTTCAACATTGGTGCAATCAAAAACACTGGCAAAGACAGACATAGACACTTGACAGGCCAACAAAAGAACAAGATAAAATGATGACTGTGTATATAGATTCAGAAGAAAAAGCAGATGGAAACGGAAGAGAAGAATGGAAAAAGGAAATGAATAGAAAAATTGAAATTTTAAACAATGCCTTTGAAACTGCAAACAGCCAACTGGATAAATTACAAGACATATCAAGCACTATAGACATACTACATTACAAATTTGGAACCTTAATAAAGAATAAATCAACTGGAGAGGTATCAAAGCTGGATTATCTTCAGTCAAAAGATCTGTATACAAGATAATATATAGCTAAAATAACAACCAGTTCATTTACTAAGGTCCTTACTCAGATGGAGAGGTGTCTATGAAAATGTTCAAAATCTGAGAAAGATATGGACTGAAGTTGCAGAACATGAAAAACAGGAACCAGAGGTAGAGAAAGAACTGTGCCAGATACTGGAGACAAATTTTGAATGGGCCAGCATGAACAAAACCTTGAAAAAGAGAAGTTGGAGAGTAATCTGGGAAAGTCTTTAAAATATTATCATACTGAGTGATTATGGTTAGACCAGAAGAGTTTTTGAAATGGCCAAATTTAATAAATTAAATTGGGCTTCAATATTTGAGGCATGGAAAGTTTGGCTTTTAATCAAATAAATATATATAAAAACCATGAAATTTTGAACTCAAGAGTTGTGGATGGAAAATATTATTACTATTAATATTGTGTGTGTGTGTATACAGTGTGTATGTAATTATTTTGTACTAAGCACCCACCCAAAATTTAAGAAATTTTGTGAAATGACATTAACTAATAAGATTGAGATGGATATTAAAAAAAGATTGTTTATATAGAATTATATAAATCTGATGTAATACAAAAAGAGAGAAAGCATGATAATATTAAAATGATACAAATACTAACCTACTAAATGAAAATTGTGTAATTTTCTTCGTCGTTAATAATAATAAATAACTTAAGAAAAGAATTAAGAGAAACAATCTGCTATGAAACATCAAGATAAATTTCCATTGAAGAACTGGAAAAGGAGATATGAAGATCATGAGATAATGTGAGAAGACACAAGGAGATACATTAACGGACTAAAAATTAAAATGGTTAGTCTCTTCAATATTTTATGAAATAGAGAAGACCGAATTGTAGTAATGAGAATTTTGTAAAATAACTTCCAATACCCCAGTTATTCCCACCCTCTGTTTTCTCCTTGCAACATATTAGATATGTGTAAAGATGCAACTA
The DNA here is from genome assembly GCF_035594765.1 of Anolis carolinensis. Taxonomy (NCBI): domain Eukaryota; kingdom Metazoa; phylum Chordata; class Lepidosauria; order Squamata; family Anolidae; genus Anolis; species Anolis carolinensis. The sequence goes on along the minus strand of NC_085841.1, from coordinate 323,327,859 downwards.
ACTAATAATATTTTCCCTTATTTTTTTTTCTTTTTCCTTCTCTTTTTCCCTCACCCCCCACACTCCCAGTAAATGTTTAATAAAAAATATTGGGGGGGGGGGGAATACTTGGCAGGCCATGGATTTAAGATGGCAGTGTGATCTTCCTCTTGTACACTCCCCTCTACTGTGAAGGGTCAAAGAGCTAATCTAATAATGACCATTTAATGCAGTTTGAACGTAGCTTCAAAGTGAGGCAGCCAAACAATGAACTCCCCACAAAAGCACCTGAAAGCTCCAAATGCATCAGTGCCCTGTGGTTTATGCATCAGTGTTCTGTGGTTTGTGAACCCATGATCCAGGGCAGTGCTTGCTTTTTATTTATTTGCTCTTCCCGAGGCTTGGTTTCTGCGCTGCTGTCTCTTCCTCGAGCTCTGAAGGCCTCCATCCCTTGGTACCATCCCTTCCTCCCTCTTCCTTCCTTCCTTTCTCTCTCCCTGCTTTCCTCCTTCCTTATTTGCTCCTTTCCTTCCTTTCTCGTTTCCCTCCCTTCCTCTCCCTCCTTCCCTTTCTTCCTTGCCTCCCTCTTCCTTTCTTTTTTTCTCTCCCTCCTTCCTTGCTCCTTCCTTTCTTTCCTTCTCTTCCCCCTCTCTCCCTTCCTCTCAGTCCCATCTCTTCCCTCCCTCGCTTCCCTCCCTCCTTTCTGCTTCCTTGAGCAATGTTAGTTCCAGTATTACCCAACTTGTAAAGAAGCAAGCTAAAAATCATATTGATGCAAACAGAATGTAATTTTCCATTTAAAATGTTCTTTTTAATATTATAGTATAGTAGTTCATCTTACTAGTTCATCTTACTATAGTAGTTCATCTTACTAGTAATTCATCTTACTATTAAGTTTAACAAGTATGTCAAACGTTTTGATTAAAGTTTATTTTTAGATTAACACAGTTTATTATTCTTGAACCTTGTGGTCCCTGCTAACAACAAAAAATTAAAGTGGTCAAAAAAAAGGTTGGGAACCACTGTTTTAAGGGCATACAGTGGGAGATCTTTGATGTTTTCTACTTCTGAAAAGTAATTAGCTCTCACAATTTAGCAGATTAATAGAAAATGAAAGAAAACACTTACCACACAATAATAATGAACAGTAAGATTATAGTCCTCATAAGTCCTTTTTTCCCCATATTTTTCAGGACAGTTATCAGTCCGTTGACAGAGTTCACAAGCTAAAATTGAAAAACAATTTAAGACACATTTACTATAAAGTATCATTTTGAGGGATGCTGATTAGAACAAGCAGAACTACAAAATGTCACATGGAGATACACTACATACATGTTACAGATTAAGGGTGGGCAGCTTTAGTGAGTTTAGAGGTCATTTCCAATTCACCTGACTTTTAAAGATGATTACCTCAGTCATATATTGAGTTGCAACTATTTTCATCATCATAGTAGAAGTACCTGCCAGGTGCAATGAAGTTAGTTGTTATTGACTGTATTTCTGCATAGACATTTTTAGACATTCTTGTCTAAAAATAGGATGCAGGTGCATTGGTGGATAACATATGTGGAAATTGTCATTATTCAAACAAGATGACAACACGTGTCTTCCCTTTGCAGCATACAAAAAGCAATTGGACCACATGAGAAGGGGAATTAGGGACAGCTTTATGGAAACATTGCTTAACCAACTAATATAATTAATGAATTAAAACACAAAAATGTTTCACATTTTAGGGGAATAGGTTTAAACTATTTCAGTTACTTTTGTTTCAGTACTTAAAGAAAACTGTATTTAGTGGAGGATGTAAGCAAGATCAAATTAGACTGAGAAAGCAACTTAATAGAGCAGAGGTTTCCAAACAGTATGTCGCAGCACTTTAAATATGTCAGCTGCAGTGTGTTGTGCAAAAGAAACAAACATCTGAGACGATGTGAAAGAAGAAATAAATCATATATTTTTTGGAATATAATTGAAAGGCTTTCATGAGATCTGTTGTGTCCCCATAGATTTTGTTATTACAATTTATGTATGTGTCTATATCTCTTATGAGGGGATGTTTTAAGCTGTGATTTGCAAATAAAATTGAATAACTGTATTGTGAAATAATGCATGTCTAAAATATGTGTCACCAACATGAAATGTTTGGAAAGTTTTGATATAGAAGATTAAATGCCCAGCATTAGACATATCAGATTCTGCAACCACTTCTTTATAGAAGTGCAGAATTCATATCAGATTCTGCAACCACTTCATTAAACAGACTGGCTGTTTAATGACTAATTGAGATTGACAATTTTTATTTGGTAACTATAAAACATTCTTAAACATTTTTTACCTATTCACTAATGAAAACATATATGTAATTTATTTCATGGCATTACTCTCCACAGAATTTATGCCAATGGACTAATTTATCTCACATTTCTGGAAGAAACTAAGGTAACTCTCTTGCCCTGCTAACTGTTAATAACTACTACAATAATTATCACAGTACTTGATCCCAATATGTACAATAGAGCCAGTATAATATTCGCACCATCAATATGTACAGGACTTGGGGAACAAAGTTTGATGGCATGAGAAGAACATCAATTCTCTGAAGTTATCACATCAACCTGAACAGGTAAAATGCACAACTATTAAATAAGGAGAATTTCAAACTGTCTGATAATTTTAAACTAAATTATCAAATGTTGTAAAAACTACTTACGCAGATCCTGAATGCAGATTTTAACATTATCACCCATCTTAGTGCTTTCTTTCCAACTGTGCAATATATAAAGGGAAAAACAATTGCAAAAAATGTTATTACTTTAGCAAATTACTTACTGCTCTTACAGACGAAAGTCAAAAACAATCAGGACAAAAATACTATGTTAAGTATTCACAATATCTCCCTCCATTGCGATACTAAATCTGGTATTAGATTTTGTACTTAAATTATTTGATCCTTGAGGTTTTTCCATTTCACTTACAGCTTTAATTTACTAGTAGAAATAAATAATTTTATTCTTCTTCAGAATAAAAGAGAAATTTAGAAAAGTAAATACATTATCTCTGTGATGGTACAAAATTATCCAGAAGAAAATATGCTCCTAGTGTCCCTGTTGTTAGTAATTTTGTCCCTGTGAATTAGCGGAGAGCCCTGCCTCAAGCCTTCATCCAGAGAAGTAGATGATAACAGACAAGAGAAGAAAACAAAAAAGAAAGAGAGAAAGGGAAGGAGGGGTAGGGGAGGGGATGAGAAGGGAGCTAAGTGTACTGTATCAACTGAACAGGTTAGCAGTAGATAAGAGAATAAGTCACAAAGGCTGTTACATCAGGATCATTAGCTCACAAAGACTGTTGTCCTAGGCTAGAACAGTAACAGTTTTCCTATGGCAATAAGTATAAACTACTGCTCTGCTTTCTTTAAAAATATCTCATTCTGTATTCAAATTCAGTTCAATGTCTTCACCACTCCAACCTCAATCTTAAGCAGAACAGTTAGATTTCCACAATAATGCAGAACAGTTAGATTTCCACAATAATGACATTGCCACAATAATGACAGGGGCCGGGCTGTGGCGCAGCTGTTGAGCAGCTGCCTTAAATCACTCTGACCATGAGGTCATGAGTTCGAGGCCAGCCCGTGGCGGGGTGAGCACCCGTCAATTAAAAATAAAAAATAGCCCCTGCTCGTTGCTGACCTAGCAACCCGAAAGATAGTTGCATCTATCAAGTAGGAGATAAGGTACCACTAAAGTGGGGAGGCAAGATTAACTAATTTACGACCTGGAATGAGGAAGTGCCGTCAGTGTGGATGATGAAGCAGCTGCTCCCCCCTGTGGCCAGAATCGAACATGCCCTCAGAAGAAGGTTAACTTGCCTCTGCGTGTGTCTCTCAGTCTCTGTTTGATGTGTTTATGGGCATTGAATGTTTGCCCTATGTGTGTTATAATGTGATCCGCCCTGAGTCCCCTTCGGGGTGAGAAGGGCGGAATATAAATACTGTAAATAAATAAATAAATGAATCCCTTAGCAATTCATACGTCTGATATTATCATGGAAATGGAGTGTAACCCAGAAGAAAATAATTGAAACTACAGTAGTGTCTCACTTATCCAAGCTAAACGGGCCGGCAGAAGCTTGGATAAGCGAATATCTTGGATAGTGAGGGATTAAGGAAAAGCCTATTAAACATCAAATTAGGTTATGATTTTACAAATTAAGCACCAAAACATCATGTTATACAACAAATTTGACAGAAAAAGTAGTTCAATACACAATAATGTTATGTTGTAATTACTGTATTTATGAATTTGGCACCAAAATATCACGATATATTGAAAACATTGACTATAAAAATGGCTTGGATTATCCAGAGGCTTGGATAAGCGAGGCTTGGATTAGTGAGACTCTACTGTACTTTGCTTATTATTTTCCACTCAAACACTGAAAGTCCAACAAGCAAAGATAGAAGAGTTTGGTTTGATCAGATTGGGATGGTACTAATTAATGTAGAACAATGTTTTGCTGCACTCTTATTCTGACAGTGTGGTGGGATTGATGGTTCATTTCTACTGGTTCCAGAATATGGTATATATGCACCAGTTCCAAGTAGCTGAAAACATATTTGGAATCTGGATGAGCCTCAGGCAAGATTTCTGCTTTGAAGAAAACTGTCAAGCACATTGGATCCAAGGTATGTTTTCTGTAAATGGGCTTTTTTCATGTATGAAAGCAGAGATCGAACTAAAAAGGCCAGCTGAAGAAAGAGACAGGTGAGTTTTTAAAGTTGCCTTTCTTTCATGCTACTCAGGATGACCTCAACATCAAAGGACACAGTAGTCATGGGAAATTGGAAGAAAGCACCACTCTCTTCTCTTGTTCTAGTGAAATAATTCTGTTCTGTTCACAGCGCCACTGAATCTAAATTGTACAATCATTTTAGGCTTTTCAGAAGTGGTGTAAGTCTCAGGCTTAAATACAATACCAGTGAAATCAGACCCCCCCCCCCTCCAAATATGAATATATAATATATTTGCCTTATCAGATGTGGCTCCATTGGAAAATACAGCCAGCCACATGGTCTTTTCTAATCGTTCTAAAAAGTAACCTTTTTATGAAATTCCTTGGAAATTCCCTGGAATGTGAACTTGTTATTGAACACAACTACCCCGATCCCTAATATAAGAGATATATAGTTTAACATGGAATGGAGTTATAGTTTTCCAAGGGCAAGGGGCCATAATTAATTGCAACAGCGCCCTTTCTCGGAACCCTCAACCCTTCCTAGACCAGCAGCCAACCCCATTTCCAAGTCCACTTCCCCTCTGCTTACACAGTTCGACTTAACCCTTTAATCTAAACTGGTTCAGATCAGAACATAGAGTTCCCCACCTCCAAGAATGGCCGGGCAACTGCAGGTCACATGGGTCTAAGTCCACCTGAGAGTCTCTTCTGATGATCCCCAGGTATCCCAGATGGTTGTACCGATCCCGATGCTGCATCAGTGTGAGTGTGTTTGTGTGTGGGGGGGGGGGGGCAGGGGCCCCCTTGGCTGGTGACAGGTATGCACCAGCAGTTGTCAACAGGACCGTGGCCCCGTAGGACGACTTTCTAGGCACATAAACTTCCAGCCTAACAAAATGAAACATAATTCCTATGATGCTACAATGTATCCACATCCATAGGCCTCATCAACACTTTTCTCTCAAACTCTATGTATCCTTTTTCCTTTCTCTCCTTTGAACATTACCATGTGCGCAGGGAAGAAAATAAGAACAAAGAGGAGGATCATAGAATCATAGAGATGGAAGAGATCTCACGGGCCATCCAGTCCAACCCCCTGCAAGAAGCAGGAAAATCTCATTCAAAGCACCCCCGACAGATAGCCATCCAGCCTCTGCTTAAAAGCCTCCAAAGAAGGAGCCTCCACTACTGTTCGGGGGAGAAAATTCCACTGCCGAACAGCTCTCACCGTGAGGAAATTCTTCCTGATGTTCAGATGGAATCTCCTTTCTTGTAGTTTGAAGCCATTGTTTTGCGTCCTAGTCTGCAGGGCAGCAGCAAACAAGCTTGCTCCCTCCTACCTATGACTTCCCCTCAAATATGTGTTCATGGCTATCATGTCTCCTCTCAGCCTTCTTTTCTTCAGGCTAAACATGCCCAGCACTTTAAGCCGCTCCTCATAGGGCTTGTTCTCCAGACACTTGATCATTTTAGTCGCCCTCCTCTGGACGTTTTCCAGCTTGTCAACATCTCCCCTCAACTGCGGTGCCCAGAATTGAACACAGGTGTGGTCTGACCAAGGCAGAATAGAGGGGTAGCATGACTTCCCTGGATCTAGACGCTATACCTCTATTTCTGCAAGCCAAAATCCCATTGGCTCTTTTCACCACCGCATCACATTGTAGGCTCATGTTCAACTTGTTGTCTACGAGGACTCCAAGGTCTTTTTCACATGTATTGCTGTAGAGCCAGGCGTCCCCCATTCTGCATCTTTGCATTTCATTTTTTCTGCCTAACTGAAGTATCTTGCATTTGTCCCTGTTGAACTTCATTTTGTAAGTTTCGGCCCATCTCTCTAATCCAGGGGTCCCCAAACTAAGGCCCGGGGGCTGGATGTGGTCCTCCAAGGTCATTTACCTGCCCACCGCCCTCAGTTTTAAAATATAACTAGCTTTGCCCGGCCACGCGTTGCTGTGGCTTATGAGAATCCTTTGTTGGCCAGGTGGAATAGCAGTGAATAGCCTTGCAGTCTCAAAGCCTGGCCATTTTCTGGAGTAGCTGGAGCTTTTTGTTGTATGAACGTAGAGGAAAGGATGAGGAGTTGTGCTGCCACGTTTAGTGTTTCTGAGATGTGTAGTTTTGTTGTTTTGTCCTAGGCAGAAATTTCATTACCCTTTTATATATATAGATATTTTTATATCATTTTAAATAATATAATATATTGTATATACATGTAATATTGATAATAATATTATAATGTTATACAATATAATACTAATAATAATACCATATAATAATAATAATTGTATATTACATATAATATTACAGTATAGTGGTATAGTTTAATATAGTAATATATAATGCTAATATTGTGCTATGATAATGATATAATATATTGCATGTACATACAGCTGCTCTGAGTCCCCTTCGGGGCGAGAAGGGCGGGATATAAATGTAGTAAATAAATGTAGTAAATGAATAAATAAATAATTTTAGACTTAGGCCCAAAGTCTGAAATGACTTGAAGGCTCACAACAATCCTAATTAACTTGACTATCTCATTGGCCAGTAGCAGGCCCACACTTTCTATTGAAATCCTGATAGGTTTATGTTGGTTAAAATTGTTTTCATTTTTAAATATTGTATTGTTCTTTCGTTGTTGTTATTGTTGCACTACAAATAAGACATGTGTAGTATGCATAGGAAATTGTATTTTTTTTCAAATGATAATTCGGCCCCCTCCACAGTCTGAAGAATTGTGGATTGGCCCTCTGCTTCAAAAGTTTGAGGACCCCTCCTCTAATCTGTCAAGATCATTTTGAATTATGCTCCTGTCTTCTGGAGTGTTAGCTATCCCTCCTAGTTTGGTGTCGTCTGCAAACTTGATGATCATGCCTTCTAACCCTTCGTCTAAGTCATTAATAAAGATGTTGAACAGAACCGGGCCCAGGACGGAACCCTGCGGCACTCCTTGTAACTTCTTTCCAAGATGAAGCCACCTAACCGTAGTTTTGCCTAGCCCACATTTCACTAGCTTGTTTGCCAGAAGGTCATGGGGGACCTTGTCGAAGGCTTTACTGAAATCCAGATAGGCTACATCCACGGCATTCCCCGTATCTACTTAGCTTGTAACTCTATCGAAAAATGACTTCTCCTATCCTCTTGTGCAGCCAAGAAATACCCCTGCTTCTCCCTTATTTCCAAGAAGTATGAATTTGTGCTGAAACCTCACTGGATACTTATTTTTTTATTATTTATGAAATATAATCAATAGAAGGCAAAATGCAATGAACTGTTTTAACTTCTGCTTGACTTGAGCAATATCAAATATTCCAAAGGCAAGTTTATATAATCACCCCTGAAACAATGTCCTTCCTGGCACCCAGCAGGAGTTCACCCGTTCGCCATCTGGAACTTCCACTCTGGGGACCCAGGCATGTACTATGATGACTCTAATGGCCCCAGTATGTCCAATAGACATTTTCTTGGACCTTATCATTTGTCTTCCCAGTGTGGGAAGACACCTGGGGACTTGACATTCATTGTCTCTGCATCCTAGACCTGATATCTGCATAATCTCATTATGCTCTCATCTGGACACTCATTGTCTCCCACATTCCATTGACCAAAACCCAGAAATGGGTGCAGATCTTGGCGATCTCCCTGCCCTGAGAAATGCTTCTGCTTGATGTTTGGAGGCTCCAGGGCTTCCTCGCCTGGCAGGGAGGGGATTCCCAGCTGCGTCATCACCCCGGGGCCAATCAGCGTGCGACTGGCTGGGCCTGCCCCTCAGCCAATCAGGGTACAGGAAAATGCTGGCTGGCTTGTCAGTGCTGGCCAATCAGGGGAATGGGAGGGAATTTCAAACCCTAGCCTTTGAAGCCATTTGTCTTGTTAGGCCTTCTGGACAAGCTACCCCATGCTATAGAATCAGAGTTAGAAAAAAACCCCATAGGCTATTAATGCAGAAAATTGGCAAAGCGTGAGTCTCCCAAGAACTCCCAATTTTCTTTGCTCCACAATTCCCCCTCCCAACCCAAGCAACATACTCTAAGGGTGTGTAAGGCATTTCCACCTAGTTTGGAGGCTCTCTGGGCTCACCAGGGGTCAAAAACAATGTTTGCATTTAAAAAAACAACAGATTGTCCTGAAAAGCAAGGGCACATTCTTCTACTACTCTGTGACCTACATGGGCCTATTTAAGATCAAGATAGGGTCTTTAAAAAAAGAAAAGAAGTGAACAAGAAAAAAAATTTGTTTACTTTTTGCTAAAAAAATCTCTTGTGGGCTTAAAATGACCCATTATGATCAAAAATGTAACAAAAATGACTCCATACTCCCTTGTGGCGCAGTGTGTTAAAGTGCTGAGCTACTGAACTTGCTGACCAAACGGTCACAGGTTTGAATCCGGGGAGCGGAGTGAGCGTCCACTGTTAGCTCCAGCTTCTGCCAACCTAGCAGTTCGAAAACATGCAAATGTGAGTAGATCAATAGGTACCGCTCCGGCAGGAAGGTAATGGCGCTACATGCAGTTATGCCGGCCACATGACCTGGGAGGTGTCTACGGACAACGCCAGCTCTTCAGCACAGAAATGGAGATGATCACCAATCCCCAGAGTCGGACATGACTGGACATAACGTCAGGGGAAACCTTTACCTTTACTCATATAGAAATCGTCCTTGTGTATAAGTCAAGAGCAGGCTTGGGGGCCAAAATTGTGAATTTTGATATAGCCTGTGGGTAGGTTGAGGATCATTCTGCAAAGAGGAGGAAGCACCAATGCTGTTGTAGGGGGCAGCTGCCCCCAGCCTCAGCAACATTTCTCCTCCTAGCCATTCAAAATGTTCAAAGCAACACTATGACATAGAGAGAAGAGTAAATCAATGTTTCTTTTTTGGCTCTTACTGTACGAACTAAGCCCTTTCCTTTTGCCACTCTTCTCAGAGAGGAGGATTGCTCCTTGTTTTGATAAGTGATGGTATTCACAGTGGGCCATGAATAAACTGACCCAGGTTTTTTGAACGGATTTTTGAGTACAATTTCTAGCCCCAAACATGAGTTAATAGGGTAATAATCTTAGTGAGAGCTGGTATAATGAAGAAGTTTGGCCCTCCAAGGTTTCCTAGGGTTCATGTGGGGCCCCAGTTTTCCATGGTTGCCCATCCATTCTTGAATCCTCTGATATCCTTTTTGAAGATGTCTAGAGGAAGAGATTCCACTACCTCCCAAATAGTTAAAGCAGAGCCCAAGCGACTCTAGTAGTTTACTCCCCTCACTGCCCACAAGAATGACTTGAAGCTTACAATGAATAAGTAGAAACTGTGAATCTGTATGTTTATTTTAAAAAATACAAAATAATTTGACTAATTATGAAAAATGAGTACTTCCAGTTTTTTGTGAAACTGGATCCTTGTCTTGGTAAGAAACCAATTTTTTAAATGAATCACATTAATTAGTAAAATAAAACAAGGCAGATTTCACCAGATAGCACTCTTTTATGACTATACGATTTTAAATTAGATGCTGTCATAGCTTCAGGCAAAACAATATGTGACCTGAAGTTCACACTTGTTATTGAAATCTGTGAAAAGAAATCTGTATAATGTATATTGTACTAAAATATTTTTGGAAAAGATACACAGCAAATAAGAAGCAAAACCTATCCTCTCTCAATATGTGTCTGACTTCAAAGTCGGCACTTCTATAAACAAAAGAGTGTTCAAAGCAGTCTGATTTAAATAAGATGTTCCAAATATTTTAAAAAAACAGTAGAAGGTGGCAGAATTTCAGATGCATGTTTTCCCTTCTGTTTAAAGGCAACAAAGACAGCCTGCATTTCAGTGGCTTTCACAGATGCCATTTCAGTTCATGGTATGTGCTTTGAATTTAAATATGAAAAGGTCCCAGGTTCACATTGTGGTTTGTGACAGCCTAATACCACCACTTGAAAGGAAACCACTGGGCTATTTGTTTAGCAAATCATATTCTGTTTTCAGTGGAAATGCTCACTGAGATGAACGGCGGCTCCCAGTGACAACAATAAACCCAAGCTCATTATGCTCAGCAAGTCTGAAAAAGATATAAACTTCCTAAATTTAGGAAGCATCTTGAAAGTATTATAGCCCAATAATTCAAACTAAACGTGTTTAGTAAGTCTCCCTGGATTCAAAGGACCTTTTTCTCTTAATGTGTTTGCTTTGGACTTATGGCTTTGGCAACACACCCAGAAGGAGACCCAAAACAGGAATCCCTTCCAGGAAAAGGGATGTATTTGAACTGTGATGCAGTTTAAAGAAATTTAGAAAATAAATCCAATGAATGGAACCCAACATGTGAACATGTATGGAGTAAACAAGTACTGTACTGCATTAAGCTAACTAAATTAGGTCATCCACTACTTTGAGAACTCATATGGTTGCTAAAATAAAAATGTCTGGAAATGTCCTTGGCTGTATTAACAAAATACTTGTTTATTAAACTACAGTATGCTGTTATGTGCCTTCAAGTAATTTCTTAAAGTACCTCCACACTGTAAAATTCATAGTTTGACAGAATTTTAACTGCCATGGCTCAAAGCTATGGAATTCTGAGTTATAGTTTTACAAGGTCTTTAGCCTTCTCTGCCAAAGAGTGCTGGTGCCTCACCAAACAGCAAATCCAAGGATTTCATATCAACCCATGGCAATTAAGTGGGGTCAAACTGCACTAATTCTACAGTGTAGATGTGCACTTAGTTACTTCCAGGTAAGTGTGCTCTACCAATGGGACTAAAGGAGATAAGCTCTGCATCTCTAACTCAGAGTAATTTCTGTTTCCCTAAAGATTCTTGTTTAAAGCTTCAATCTTAACCACAACTAGATTGGTTATATACTGCCATATAATGCAGTAAAGAACAATATAATGCAATTATACGCACCCCAATTTGGTTTTTGTTATATCCACTCATCTATACTGTAGAATGACTGCAGTTTGACACCATTTTAACTGCCGTGATTCAAGGAGAACTGTAGTGTTGCTGCCTCAGCAAACTACAATTATTAACTAAATAAACAGGTTACCTAATGGAGCGCCTTCTCCCATGCAATCCACCCCACATGTTTCAGTCTTTGGGGGGGGGGGGTCTGCTCCAGCCTGCCAAAACCCAACTGGCAACCACCATCCAGAAGACCTTTTCATTGGCCACCCCAAGGCTGTGGAACAACCTGCCGGTAGAGCTAAATCAACTATCGGAATTTAAGACAGCTTACCCAGACAGTCTTCAAACATAAACATAAATTTTAATGCATGATCTTTGTTTAGTCTCTGTGTTGTTTAATCTCTGTGTTTCATAGATATGTTTTGGTAGTAAATTTTATGGAGGTATGTTTTAGTGTACATATTTGTAGTGCTGTGTTTATATATTTTATTTATTTATATACCGCTTTCTCTTTCCATACGGAGACTCAAAGCGTCTCACAATCAAATTTGCTGACTGAAATGTCAGTGATTCGAATCTGGGGAGCGGAGTGGCAAGGTAACGGCGCCCCATGAATTCATGCCAGCCACATGACCTTGGAGGCTTCTACAGACAACACTGGCTCTTGGGCTTAGAAATGGAGATGAGCACTAACCCCCAGAGTCAGATACGACTAGACTTAATGTCAGGGGAAAACCTTTACCTATTACACTATAGTGTTATTATCACTATTATATGTATATATAATATATTATAAGCATAGCAAATGTTGTATTATATATTACTATATACAGTAGTCTCTCGCTTATCCAACGTAAACGGGCCGGCAGAATGTTGGATAAGTGAATATGTTGGATAATAAGGAGAGATTAAGGAAAAGGGTATTAAGCATCAAATTAGGTTATGATTTTACAAATTAAGCACCAAAACATCATGTTATACAACAAATTTGACAGAAAAAGTGGTTCAGTACACAGTAATGCTATGTAGTAATTACTGTATTTACGAATTTAGCACCAAAATATCACGATGTATTAAAACATTGACTACAAAAATGCGTTGGATAATCCAGAACGTTGGATAAGCGAGTGTTGGATAAGTGAGACTCTACTGTAATACTATACCACTATACTGAATATTATTATTATTACATGTAATATATAATATTATTATATATTATCATATTGTACTATATTATTATACCACAACATATATAATACACTGCCAGTATATTATGCTTTTAGTATTATATAATATATTGTACTATATCACAAGTAGTAATGTATATATGGAAAAACGCGACTAGTGGAGTGCCGCAGGGTTCTGTCCTGGTCCTGTTCAACATGTTTATTAATAACTTGGATGAAAGGTTAGAAGGCATGTTCATCAAGTTTGCAGATGACACCAAATTGGGAGGGATTGCTAATACTCCAGACTAATATTCCCGAAGACAGGATAATTCTAAACCATCTTGACAGGTTAGATATGGGCCAAAACTAACAAAATGAACTTCAACAGGGACAAATGCAAGATACTCCACTTAGGAAGAAAAAATGAAATGCAAAGATACAGAATGGGGGACACCTGACTTGACAGGAGTACGTGTGAAAAAGATCTTGGGAGTCCTCGTGGACAAGAAGTTAAACATGAGCTAACAATGTGATGCGGTTATGCCCGTGGGATTTTGGCCTGCATAAATAAGAGTTTAGTGTCTAGATCCAGAGATGTCATGCTACCCCTCTATTCTGCCTTGGTCAGATCACACCAGGAATACTGTGTCCAACTCTGGGCACCGTAGTTGAAAGGAGATGTTGACAAGCTGGAAAGTGTCCAGAGGAGGGCGATTAAAATGATCAAGTGTCTGGAGCACAAGCCCTATGAGGCACGGCATGTTTAGCTAGCAGAAGAGAAGGCTGAGAGGAGATATGATGTCCATGTATAAATATGTGAGGCGAAATCATAGGGAGGAGGGAACAAGCTTATTTTCTGCTTCCCTGGAGACTAGGACATAGGCTGTTAGGAATTGTGAGAGTTGAAGTCCAAAACACCTGGAGGGTCCAAGCTTGCCCATGCCTGATGTAGATGCACCATTCTAGATCGGTTTTGCGCACAGTTGAACCAAAGGAGAGAAACTCAACATAACTAACTAACTAACTAACTCTTTTGGACTACAACTCAGGGGCAACGCAGACTAGGGGGTTCTGGGTAGTGCAGTGGAGACCATGGAGCGTTTCTAGAAAGCTCTGACAGGAAAAACAACAAACCCTGAGTCTCTCACACGGAGAAGCGCCTGAGTGTTTTGGGGAGGCCCTTTCGTGAGGAAAGGAACTCACAGAAACAAAGCCTCACAGGCACACACCGCCACCCTTTGGCTATTGCTTCCCTCTGGGCCCAGTTCGGTCAATTTACACCAGGCATGGGCAAACTTAGGCCCTCCAGGTGTTTTGGACTTCAACTCCCACAATTCCTAACAGCCTCAGGTCCTTTCCCTTTCTCCCTCAGCCGCTTAAGCTGAGGCTGTTAGGAATTGTGGGAGTTAAAGTTCAAAACACCTGGAGGGGCCAAGTTTGCCCATGCCTGATTTACACGAACTCGCCTAATTCACTCACCCACTCGTTCGCTCGAACCACGCTCCGCAGCCGCCTGGTCCAAAATAACCGCCGAGGCATTCAAACCCCAACATCCGCTTACGTCACGAAGGAACACTGGGAAGAAGCCCCGCCCCCTGCTCAGAGCCCACCTATTGGATGCGGACGCTCGAGTGACGTTGCCTTTTAAAAAAGAAAAAAAAGGAAGAGTGGAACGTTTCTGGAGCATTGCTCCCGTTTGGAGGTTTTAGCATCTGCGCCTTTTGATGGTCAGTAAACTTCATTAGGCTTGGGTTGCTGTGAATTTTCCGAGCTGTATAGTCAGCCATGGGCAAACTTGTGCTCTGCAGGTATTTTGGACTGCAGCTCCCACAATTCCTAACAGCCTACCGTCTGGGTTGTTGTGATTTTTCCGGGCTGTATGGCCATGTTCCAGAAGCATTCTTTCCTGACGTTTCGCCTTAATCTATGGCAGGCATCCCCAGAGATTGTGAAGTCTGTTGGAAACTAGGCAAGTGCAGTTTATATATCTGTGGAAAGTCCAGGGTGGGAGAAAGAACTCTTGTCTGCTTGAAGCAAGTGTGAATGTTGCAGTTGGCCAGCCTGATTAGCATTTAATAGGCTTGCAGCTTCAAAGCCTGGCTCTTCCTGCCTGATGCAATCCTCTGTTGGGAGGTGTTAGCTATCTCTGATTGATTCATGTCTGAAATTCCTCTGTTTTCTGAGTTGTGTTCTTTATTTACTGTCCTGATTTTTTAAAATACTGGTCAAGGAACATGAAAGGCACTGCAGACTAACTTAACCAGAGGAGTCAGCCAT
This sequence comes from Anolis carolinensis, assembly GCF_035594765.1. Lineage (NCBI taxonomy): Eukaryota > Metazoa > Chordata > Lepidosauria > Squamata > Anolidae > Anolis > Anolis carolinensis. The sequence continues at coordinate 323,312,798 of NC_085841.1, read as the reverse complement.
AGCAGAGCACTTGATGAACCAATCTGGACACAGGATATTAGTTGAGAACACAGACATGCTGAACCACTCTAACAACCACCATGCCAGACTACACAAAGAAGACATTAAAATCCACAAGCATGTGGACAATTTCAACAGAAAGGAGGAAACCATGAAAATGAACACAATTTGGCTACCAGTATGTAATATAAACTCTGTGGCGCAGGCTGGAGAGCAAGGCTGGAGAGCAAGCCAGCTGCAACCAGCTGCAATGAACCACTCTGACCAGGAGGTCATGAGTCCGAGGCCCGCTCGGAGCCTATGTTTGTCTTGTCTTTGTTCTATGTTAAAAGGCACTGAATGTTTGCCTATATATGTAATGTGATCCGCCCTGAGTCCCCTTCGGAGTGAGAAGGGCGGAATATAAATACTGTAAATAAATAAATAAATAAATAATAAAATCAGGTCAGTAAATAAAGAACAACATTCAGAAGACAGAGGAATTCCAGACAAGAAACAATCAGGGCCAGCTAACACCTCCCAACAAAGGATTCCCCCAGGCAGGAAAAAGCCAGGCTTCAAAGCTGCAAGGCTATTCAAATGCCAATCAAGCTGGCCAATTGCAATATTCACACTTGCCTCAGACAAACTGCATTAATTTTACAGTGAGGATGCAGCCACAGAGAGCTGACTCTACAGTATAACTACCCTACTATCTGGCTAAAATTTTTATATCAGAAGCAAGTACCAATACAATCAATTGCCACTTGTAAGCCCCCCTGAGTCCCCTCGGGTGAGAAGGGCGGGGTATAAATAATTGAAATAAATAAATACAGTGAATCAGACATCACCTTGCCCTTTAGCACCATGTTCACATAATTATTCATCAAAGTATATATATCCTGCTGTCCATCTCAGGGCAACATTCAATAAAGAAATTGGGCAATTAAAAATAATATAAACAGTCAAAGGGATTTGCAAACGTTAAAATATATTATAATTTAACAAGGTAAAAGGAAAAAAACATTAAAACTACAAGTAGTTAAAATGGTAGGACCTTGAATTCAAACCAGAAGCGTATTGGTAGTCAATATAATTACTGTACTTAACAAATTGATCTCATCTGGTTTCTGTGTGATGTTGTGTTCAGCAGTTTTATTGCTTCATTTTGCACTAGGGGAAGGTTATGTAAAATGTACTGTTGTATTTTAATTGAGAAATTGTCGGTGCATTGACTACTGTGTGTAAGTTATCTGTGGCCCCATCTACATTGACAATTTAATGCAGTTCAAAGCTAATTTCAAACTGAGGCAAATAGACAACAAACTGCCACAAAAATGTGTGGATGGAAATCCTTAATGTGCCTCAGTGCTCTGTGGTGTGTGCCATCACCATCTGGGTCTCAAAGTGGCTCCAGGATTTCCTATGTAATCATCTGCTTTATTCAGTACCAGCTTGAAACTACTTCAAATGGTCAGTGTAAATAGGGCTTCAGTTCACCAAAGGTCAACTGTGGTCAGTTAGCAAATCAGAGCTGGCCTCAAGCAGTCTGAGATATCTGTCTATGACTGCACCCAAAAGTGCAACCCCATCCAGGAAAGATTTTCCATTTTTGTGTGATTCAGCTGCAGTTTAATGGCCCTTAATGAGTTTATTACAAAATCCAGGTCCAGAACCTGCAAATGATTTTGATAGAATCATAGAATAGTAGAGTTGGAAGAGACCTCATGGGCCATCCAGTCCAACCCCCTGCCAAGAAGCAGGAAATCGCATTCATAGCACCCCCGACAGATGGCCATCCAGCCTCTGTTTAAAAGCCTCCAAAGAAGGAGCCTCCACCACAGTCCGGGGGAGAGAGTTCCACTGCCGAACAGCCCTCACAGTGAGGAAGTTCTTCCTGATGTTCAGGTGGAATCTTCTTTCCTGTAGTTTGAAGCCATTGTTCCGTGTCCTAGTCTGCAGGGCAGCAGAAAATAAGCTTGCTCCCTCCTCCCTATGACTTCCCTTCACGTATTTGTACATGGCTATCATGTCTCCTCTCAGCCTTCTCTTCTGCAGGCTAAACATGCCCAGTTCTTTAAGCCTCTCCTCATAGGGCTTGTTCTCCAGACCTTTGATCATTTTAGTTGCCCTCCTCTGGACGCTTTGATGACAAGCAGTAGTCAAACCCCACCTAAGATCTCCCAGTGACCTCATATAGATTGAGCTGCAGAACAGATACAATTGTACCTTGTGCCATCCCACAGATCAATAGCGATGAGCTGAACTGAAATCCTTAGTGCTAATCCCTGGGATTGGTTCCATAGATAAAAGCAGAGCCACTGTAACACAGTGTTTCCTACTACCATCCAGTGGTGGTGGTCTCATAAGATACCATGATCAATGTTATAAGAAGCTGCCAAGATACTTAAGAATAGCAACATGGTAGTACTCTACTGTCTTCCATCCAGAGTAGGTCATAAATCAGGGAAATGAAGGCCTTTTCAATGACATGATCTGACCAATACAAAAGGATTTTGAGCATTCGCCATTTGTTTCAGCAGCAAGGACCAGGTCCAAGATATGTCCTGCCAAGTTTTTTTTTGAGCCAATGAGGTATTGAAGCAGATCTGTAGCTGCCATTATACCTATAGAGTGCTGAGGACAGCCATGGCAAGTATATTGAAGTCCCATGAATCTTAATCCTATAGTGCTCGAACACCCCTTCCAAGATTACCTTGACCAGTTTATGCAAGGCTATTGCTGGGTAGTGGGGTAGGCAATAAACCTGTAGTGTCCTGGATTTCCTTCCATCACCCAGCACCAAATGCTAATCTTCAAAACTGTTCCTATGGTGGACATGTTTTCTCGTGAGGGAGGTGGAATCTTTATGGATGATGACAGCTCCTGACTCTAAACCAGTGGTTCTAACCTGGGGTCCCCAGATGTTTTTGGCCTTCAACTCCCAGAAATCCTAACAGCTGGTAAACTGGCTGGAATTTCTGGGAGTTGTAGGCCAAAAACATTTGGGGACCCCAGGTTGAGAACCACTGCTCTAAACTCTCAACTGAGATTGTGTTGCACCAAGTTCCTAGGTGGACAAATGTGGGAAAGGCTCATTCTATCAAGTCCATTGTCCACATTGATGGTTAGATAGTAACTCCTTTGCCTTCGGATGGTTTAGTGTACACAAACTGGTTTCATGCACACAATTATGAACAATATGGTGTATAAAATAACCTTCATGTTAGCTGTATAATATGAAATAATATTGCACAAATTAAAATCTTTATTCATTCAAAACACATTACCCTCCTTTACATCCATTGCTTAATAAGACCATGGAGCCATACTATGTAGACTTGGGGTGTATCTACACTGTAGAATTTGTTCGAACCTGAACTGCTACTGCTCAATACTATAGGATCATAGTTTATAGTTTTAGTAGGTTTTTAGCCTTCTCTGCTGAGAAATGCTGGTGCCTCATAGCTCCCATGATTACATAGCACTGAACCACCGCAGTTAAAGAGGTGTTGAACCACATTAATTTTATAGTGTAGATGCATCCTGACTTGTCAGTAAGCTTCAGTAAACGTAATAGAACTTTTAAATAAACACACATAGAATTACATTGTGTGACTGATGTTGGAATACATTTTCCTGTAGCATTTAAAGACTAAGTATAGTAATAAACATTAACCTTTCATCTTGCATGTTTTTAAAACATAGGAGAAAATTATCAGAGAATATATGTATATCTGAGAAATTGCTTTGAGAAGTTCTATGCAGACTTATCACCTAATAATTTCCTGAGATGTAAACACCTCATTTTATCTGCTTTTACATTTACAGTTGCTCATGGGAGATTATTACTTTACGGAACTTTGCTTCTCTAATGGTTAGATTTCTTCATCTTATCAAATTTATCGAGCAATTAGTGCTTTTGCTGAGTTAGCACCCCTGCTGAGCAATTAAAAAGATCTTTTAAACCACTCTAGTGTGCTCTGTAAAGACTATTTGCTTCATGACTTTTAGCTTAACACAGTCCAAATGTACCAAATCAGCATTCATCTTCGGGCCCTGGTTGTGATAATTTTAGTAACAAAACTGGAATTGGGGGACAAGAGTTTTGGACAGGACAATTTCAGACTCCCTTCCCATTGGACTGTTGACATTCTTGATGCAGAATTTTATTGTACAGCTTCACAGGTATTCATCTTTAATAGATTTCATTAACCCACTGAGCTTTTCTTCTAGTTTTGGTATCTGCTAGATAGCATCTTATGTGCACCTTCAGATGTGCATAAGGTGCTTTTCCTGTGCCATCTCCCTACCGAATGGTCTGAATTTTATGGAGGCCACACATGATATCCATGCAATAATATTTGCCCCTTGTATTTCCTATCCCCTCTATCTTATTCCTTTTGGGGGAAACTTTGATAATGAAATGAAAAAGCTGCATTTGGAAGGAGGGCTCCATCTTGAAATGACCTCAGTATTTTTGTGCTTATATCTTTTACATTAGTGCTTGGTCACAGGGTCCACCCCATTTTATTGATTTTTCTGGTGTCAATTTCATATGATTCCTGCCTTTATGTTGAATCTTCAGTAGGTGAACTAAGCTACTGGATATTTAATGTGGAACCCAAAACAAGTGGGACTTGATAGCAGATTGGCAAGTCACTGCCTATTTTTCCAAGACTGAACCCCACTTTCAGAATACAGATCCAAAGGTATTCCATGTCTTTCTCCTTATATTATTATTATTATTATTACAGTAGAGTCTCACTTATCCAACATTCGCTTACACAACATTCTGGATTATGCAACGCAATCTGCTTTTTAGTAGTCAATGTATTTACAGTCAATGTTTTAATTACATGGTGATGTTTTGGTGCTAAATTTGTAAATACAGTAGAGTCTCACTTATCCAAGCCTCGCTTATCCAAGTTTCTGGATTATCCAAGCCATTTTTGTAGTCAATGTTTTCAATATATTGTGATATTTTGGTGCTAAATTCGTAAATACAGTAATTACAGCATAACAGTACTGCATATTGAACTGCTTTTTCTGTCAAATTTGTTGTATAACATGATGTTTTGGTGCTTAATTTGTAAAATCATAACCTAATTTGATGTTTAATAGGCTTTTCCTTAATCCATCCTTATTATCCAAGATATTCGCTTATCCAAGCTTCTGCCGGCCCGTTTAGCTTGGATAAGTGAGACTCTACTGTACAGTAATTACTATGTAGCATTACTGCATACTGAACTACTTTTTCTGTCAAATTTGTTGTTAAACATGATGTTTTGGTGCTTAATTTGTAAAATCATAATCTAATTTGATGTTTAATAGGCCTTTCCTTAATCCCTCCTTATTATCCAACATATTCACTTATCCAACATTCTGCCGGCCCATTTATGTTGGATAAGTGAGACTCTACTGTATTATTATTATCCCGCTTTATCTCCCCAAAGGGGACTCAAAGTGGCTTGACATAAAAGCATTGGTATCCAATTTAAAATAGACAAATATATAAACATTAAATTAGAACTAAACACAGACAGTATTAAAAATTCAGTTAAAATCCACCAATATACATGTAGATATAGAAGTTCTCTTGTCAAATCCTCAACCCCCAAATACCAGTAAAGCATGCGTTAACATCAAGCTGAAGTCCAACAGAGACGCAAACATGAATAGAATAACACAAGAGAGAATCCAAATGTCCGTTCCAGGGTCATGAGCTGACTACCAGAGTACAAAGTTGAATCAAAGTCCATAAGCCAAGGTCCAAGGTAAGGTAAGTCCAGGGTTCAGGAAACACGAGATAGCAAGAGTCCAGGGTTATAGCTTCTAGAACTGACATTGCAGTCAGCCACCAGTTACCAATCTACAGTTCCTTAAATCCTAAATTCACAGGTGTTACCTGTTGCTGGCTCTCTTTTCAGCTAATCTCAATGACCCGCACAGCCGAGACCTCTCTTTGCAGGTCCCTGAAAGCTGGAAAAGTTAATGCTTCCTCATTCTGCTCAGAGGAACTCACTTGCATTTGTTCAGCAGGCTGTATAGTAGCTCCTTCCAGGGATGTTGCTTCAGATCTTGACTGAGAGAGCTGCTGGGTGCTAGCTGAGCTTTCCAACAGCATCTTCTCATCCACACTTTCCAAGTTGTTCATGACAACACATTCTACCTCCCTTGGCCTTGCTGCAGGCTTTTTTTTTGTCAGAAAAGAGGTCCCTTACCTCTCTCCACAGGCATTTCTGTAGTTGAAAACAACTAATGCTGCAGCGAGGAATCATCTATTTCCTCATTATAGGAAGAAAAATATTCAGTGGAGGCGAGTGACTCTAATGTCATCGGAACAGTAAAACTGCTCTGAATTTTAGTCTGATCCAAGTCTGAGGGAATTATCCAATACAGTATAGTCTCACTTATCCAACAGAAACGGGCTGGCAGAACGTTGGATAAGCGAATATGTTGGATAATAAGGAGGGATTAAGGAAAACCCTATTAAACATCAAATTAGATTATGATTTTACAAATTAAGCACCAAAACATCATGTTATACAACAAATTTGACAGAAAAAGCAGTTCAATACGCAGTACTGTTATGCTGTAATTACTGTATTTACGAATTTAGCACCAAAATATCACAATGTATTGAAAACATTGACTACAAAAATGGCTTGGATAATCCAGAACATTGGATAAGGGAGTGTTGGATAAGTGAGAGACTACTGTATCCTGAAACTATTTTGGAAAGAGACCTCAGCATTTGGATAGCTCATTTAAAGCACAGAGCCTATTATGAAAGCAATACCGTGGATAAGGATGATGGTTTCTATGACTAAAATTTATTGTCTTATATAAAATGTTGTTACATGTGCTAAATTATAATTCATACCTAAGAGCATAATACAAATAGCACATGATTTATGAAATGGAGGTAACCTATCAATATATTTAGATCTTTGAGAGGAAGCATGTGATGTAAAATGAAGCCTCCTCCCTATTGTGGTTAGATTGTTTCTCTGTTGGTGGATAACCTTTGGCTGAAGAAAATGAAGATGATTTCTCCCACTCAGGATCTAGACACATAGAATCAGAGTTGGAAGAGACTTCATGGGCCATCCAGTCCAACCCCCTGCCAAGAAGCAGGAGAATCACATTCAAAGCACATTCAGATCTGAACACTGCTAAATTTGTACCTTCCTTTGAGATTCAATATTTGTTTAACTTTGGCACCACCCATCTACTTGCTTAGGGTCTCATTAATTGCTCTTTTAGGAGTTTTGGAGACCTATGTCTTCCTGTGGGATATTTAAGTTATAGATAACAAATTTCTAACCATCTTGTCACACTTATTGCTTGCCAGTTCAGCCATATCTCCCTTCTCATTTCTGATTTCCATAATACCTCTGTGTTCTTCTCCCTAGTTGTCTTTATGCACCAACCTCTCTGCTTTGCACTGCATGTCACTGGTATCTTTGGAGCTATGTCCTTCACTTGCTCCTCCCTCTTGTTTTTAGGGTCTCCCCCCTCCTCATTTTAGTGCTGTTTGTTTCACAAAGGACCACAATCATGGAAATGCTTCAATGAAAGTGTTTCTGCAATCTTTGAAACTTATGTAGATGGATGAATTCCAACAGGTTCAACCCATCTTCTTGTATTTTGGGGAATGAAACCGGGAGAGGAAAATACGAGGGTATATTGAAATTAGAAAACAAAACAAAAACCAACAACAACCCTGAATAAATGAATGCATAAATTGAGAGAACATTACTGTACACAGAAATGAATCACTAGGAATAGCTGAAAATGTGGTACATGTGGAAAATGTGGTAGAAGTGGTGATCAAAATAGTAAGTGGTGTGATTTAGATCGCATTATTGCAGATGGGAGAAGAAGGAGTTACATTTTCCTTCCTGTATATTTCATGAATCCATATACCCCTGATATGAAATTGCTATTAGTCTTGTTGGGTAGCATGGGGATGGATAATATAGATACATAATTTTAACAATGTAGGTTAATCTTTCTCATCTTTGTTGCCCTGGAGGAACCTTTTAAACAATTTTCAAATTTCAGGGACCTTTTTCACAAACATTATTATACCTACAGTTTTAAAGAAATGTTTACCAATCATGCTTTCCTAAAGACCTCTTGCAGAACCCTAGGGTTACAAGGAACCCTGTTTGAAAAACTGTGGTTACAGTTTGCTAGTGTTACAGCTGCACTGGATTTTATTATTAGCTATGCTGGAAGTCATCTTCGCAACTACCTATCATGAAAATGGCCACAGACTTGGTCTATTCAAAATAACTTACACTTTATGTTTTGTTGTCAACAAAATAAAAACCCAATACAACAGTGATTACTTGGAAATTCATGTATGACCTTTCTTTAAAACAGCAAGTAAAGCATTCAGGTAAAATGCTACCTGTGCAGCTCTGTTCCAAACATGTTTAATTCAGATGTAAGCTCCATTCTGAGTTTTGAATGTTATTTTTTTAACAATTATCTTAAATGTTGTAAAGCCTTCCCAGTAATGTATTAATGTTAGCTTCTGCCCTTAACTCCCAACACGAAACCATAAGAACTAATAAGGGGATAGTATAAAACTTGAAAAGTTCAACTGAGAACAGTGTTGTCATTAAAATGCCCTTAAGGAATAACTTTAGAAATGTTACTTATCACACCAGAAAGCCATTACATTTGAAATGTAATTTCATTTTGCCCTTGCTACCAAAAGGGATGTGTGCGCCAAATTACAATTACTTTGTTCCTTCTAGTTTTTAATTCCAAGTTATATGCAACGAGGACGACTCCCAAATAAGCAGGCAAGGAAAAGGCTACAATCAAAATTAATAGACAATTAATCTCGGTTCTGTACTATTTTAGAGAAGAAATAAATGTTCAGACAGCTCATCTTACGACGTTGTACTTGTTGCCTTTAGACTAACTTCCGACTCATCATTTCTTAGGCATATCAATCTGTTGTTTACCACAGAACATTACTTTTTGTGTGTGAAAAAAAAGAATATCTTCTGTTACATTCTTACATCCTTGTGTGAGTGTTTTGATCCAGGAACAACCTCTGGCTGTGCTGGATGCTTTTTAAATTCAAACATGCCACCTTCTTAGCAGCAGGATTTTTTTTCACAAAACAGCAATTTCAGGTCTCTTGTTCCAGGGTTGCTCAGATAATAAGGAGCTACGTGAGCCGCAGTGCCTAGGAATGATATTTCCCCTGCTGTGTGACCATGTGGCTTCGCCAGGGAGTGCTCAGATGTTGCCTGTAGGTTTCCATTGCTTTGTTCTTATGTGGTTCACAAGTATTATGTGTTTATATAAATGCACCATCATTCAGCTACGTTCCTTGGTCTTCAAAACACCATGTAGGTTCAGTTGTCCTTCATTTCCGTTTTTCTTGGTTCACACTTTTAATGGTTCATCTTTTCTGATGCAGCTGGATGTGAGTATTCTGAACTGTCATGAGTCCAATTAAATATGAATTGAGTGAAGATAGCTACAATTGAGCTGCTCTTGCATTCAACTAAAAAAAAACATTTTTGTATTTGTGGTTTGAAGCTACCTATTCAATGCTACAATTCTGTCATTTATGTGAGTGTAAAGGCTGAAGAACTTGAGGAAATTTCTTCCTCATTAGACATGCATAGGATTGCACTGTAAGTGGAATTCATTGTGCAGTTTTTCCTATTAATAGAATGGCTGAACATTAATGTAATCTAAAATAGGATAAATACAAATCATGAGGTAAACTGCTTTGGAGGTTTTGAGATAGAAGTGGTATAAACAAAAACCTCTCTATGCTAAAATAGAATAATTTCTGTTCAATGATAATATTCCTGTCAGGTTGTTTCCCTTGGTAATTACAACATGGATAAATGAGTTGTGTGTTGCAAACCTCAAGGCACTTTTCTATCAGCTTTCAGACAACCAGCCATGATATGCAACCGATTGATGTAGCTACCAGACCTCCTTCGATGAACCTAGCTGGTTCTCTACCAGCTATGATTGCTAAGCTTAGGCCAGCATGTAATTACTAGCTTTGATCTGAGTAACTAGTAATTACACAAGTACTGTTTGCCCAATAAATGGGAATGTGAGTTGTATTGCTTTATGCAGGGTGTCATCCTTCCCCATGTCGTCATCTCCATGAGCTCAACACCTGTGATGCCTCATGGGCCTTGTAGTCCTGTTCCTAGTACTATTGTGGCAGATGAAGATGAAAACATGGGGTTTTCGCTGGTTCAGCAAGAGCCGGAGTCCCTTCACCTGCCGGATGTTGATGTTTGCCCTCAAGAATTCAGTAAAACAGGCCTTGGGCATTACTCCCCTCCGTTTCCCAGGAGGGAATCTTATTCTAGAGACAGAGGAGTCAGAGAAGCAAATCGGAGGAGTTTGCGGATCGCTGCCAAACAACAGGCTGATTAGGCCTGCTTCCCTTGGGAAACTCTAAGGAGTCTTGCATCTGGACAGAGTTGGGTTTCGCTTCTTGTTCTCTAGGGAAAGAGTTCTGTTGGCGGGAAAACGAGACCCAATATAGGTGTTTGACGAGATTCTTTGCGGAGTCAATTGATCAGCTTCAGGAGAGAGATCATGTGTGGACTTCGTAACCCCAGTTCCTTGCTTCCCGGATCGAGCATTCAAGCCTTTGTCTTGCCTTGCTGTTTAACCATGGACCTTGTTCCACGCTTCACGTTTTGCCTTGTTTCTAGTCACGGACCTAGTCAAGTACCAAGTTATTTCCAGCCTTGTTGTCAAGTTTCATTGGACTTCCAAGACTCTGAAATTTCCCCACACTATTGCTTGGCAAAAGTGTGTGTTTCGGTCAAGTGGATTAAAGCTTTGAACTCTAATATCATTTATTGGACAATACATTTTTGGACTATATTTGACCTCATTTGAAAGGTCTGCTTCTGAACTATACTGTTCACTTGTTTTTATTGCTTTTATATATTTCCTTAATAAAGATATTAGATAGAGATTGGCCTCCGTGTACGGTTATTGGTGCCCAGCAGCCAGGGATCTGACAACACCTACCATCTTAAGCTTTCAGATGTATTCTTTGTGTTATAGCCAAAGCACTAAAGTGCTATATCACTTCATCAGTGTACAGTCAGCATTTCACATCCACAGATTCTGCATGCATGAATTCAATCATCCACAGCTTGAAAATATTTGTTAAAAATCCCCAAAGTTTAATTTTACCAATTTATATAAGGATTGTCATTTTACTATACCACTGAAATAATGAGACTTAAGCATCCACAGATTTTGGTATCCACAGGAGGTTCTGGTATCAAACTTCAGATATTGAAGGTCCATTGAAACTAAAAAGGAAGAGAGGGAAAGAATGTTCCATCTGATGACCAGAAATGTAAAGAGGAAAAGGAGAGCAGTAGTAAGCATCTGTTTCAAAATATTCAAAATATTATCAGTAGAATCACTCAAAAGTTCAGAGGAGGAACCAGGACAATGAATATCAATATGGGACATTTACCAAGGGCTCTTCATGGAACAGACCTCTCCCTACCATTTAAAAAAAATTTAAATGTAGTGGGCCCCAAACTTGCTAGAAATGCTAGAAAAAACATCAGAAATGGCAAGAGGGTAAGAACATCATATGGATGTCAGAACAGGGCCCCTCCCCCTGATAACACTGGCTATTATTCTTGCCAGATCCTGGGGCTTTTGCCCAAATCAATCTCCATAGGTCTGACTATGGACCTCTTCACACATGCCGCCAGAATCACCACATATCATGGCAATTCTATTGGTGCCCGTCTGGGGGCATGGGGAACCCATCGCCCCACATTGCCTGACTCACCCACATCCCCATCCCATGCGGGGAAGCGTTTGCTGCCCGGCTTCCCTTCATTGATTCAAGGCAACATGGGAAACCTCTCATGTTGCCACAGTGGTGCATGCACTGAGTCGTCTTTTCCTTTACAGCAGAGCCCTGCTGGAAGTTGCAGTGCATTGTGGGATGGGAGCCAGTCGCCATCATCATAAAGGAGAAGGTGAACTGGCACATGCCACTGATTTAACCCTTGTCTGATGAGGTTGTAACTGGTGTCTATGGGTTTTAGACACAGGCAACTTGCTTCCTTCTCTTTATTTCCAAACAACACTTAGCCTTAACTTCCATCGTGACTAACGACCTCATCACACTCATTCAGCGTCCAAGGAAGCTTCAAGCGTGTTTGGGGGACAAAGCTCCATGCTGGCCATTACACGATGTTATGTGACTTGGTGAAAGCCTCACCTTCAACCAGGTTGGAAGTGTCCTTGGAGACTTCCCATGTTGGCTGGCTTCAATGGAGCCAGCACGTACCCTCCCCAGAAGGGCAATGCTTACCACATGTGATGAGGAAAGCATCGCCGAGAGGGAACTGTGTGGGGGGTGACGGATTCGTCCTGTTGCTCCTCTCTTTCCTCTGTGAAGTCAAAGTGGGACACTTTACCTGGCCTTTGTGATAAGGCCATAAGGCCCCTTCTACACTGCCCTTACACCCCAGAATCTGATCCCAGATTATCTGATTATCCCAGGTTATCTGGCAGTGTAGAGTAGACTCATATAATCCAGTTCAAAGCAGATCAGATCTGGGATATAGGACAATATAGAAGGGCCTATGACATATCTCCTCCATAATATTAGTTCTGGAGACTCTTGTCGTGTTCTGTATTGCTACCATTGCTATACCATTGGTTTAGTCAGATTTATATATACCCTGTTTCCCTGAAAATAAGATGTCCCCAAAAAATAAGACCTAGTAGAGGTTTTGCTGAATTGCTAAATATAAGGCCTCTCCCGAAAGTAAGACCTAGCAAAGTTTTTGTTTGGAAGCATGCCCGGCGCCCGCCAAATAAAAAACACCATAGCATGCAGGATTGATAAATGTACATACCAGTTGTATATGGAAATAATAGTATTAACAAGAAATTCTTGACAGGAGTCACAGTTTGTCTGGTTTGGTTATGTTAGTTTGTGATGACAACTACTGTACAATATAGAATAAATGTTCTTTTTTTTTCAACAATAAATGTGAATTCTTCTTCATGGAAAAATAAGACATCCCCTGAAAATAAGACCTAGCAAATCTTTGGGAGTAAAAAATAATATGAGACACTGTCTTATTTTCGGGGAAACACGGTAGGCCAAACATCACATTTAGATCATAATTTGGGATTCTTTTCCAATTTTCTTTTTTTTTTTTTAAATGTAAGTTTCTAGCTCCTGTAGGAATTAAGTTACTGGCAAATGTGCAGTCAATCTTCTGTGGAACTGTATTCTAACCCAGTCCATCTTGCCTTTAGGGGTGTTCACACATACTGTAGTGACATTTGTGAATTATCCTCTCTCAATTCTAGTTTTCATTTCCTTAGGTATATAGGAACCCTCGGTGGTGCAATGGGTTAAGACTTTGTGCTGGCAGGACTGCTGACTTGAAGGTTGGGTTGCTGACCTGAAGGTTGCTGATTCAAATCCAACCCGGGGAGAGCACAGATGAGCTCTCTCTGTCAGCTCCAGCTCCATGCAGGGACATGAGAGAAACCTCCCACAAGGATGGTAAAACATCAAAAACATCCAGGTGTCCCCTGGGCAACGTCCTTGCAGATGTCAAATTCTCTCACACCAGAAGTGACTTGGAATTTCTCAAGTCGCTCTTGCTACGAAAAAAGAATTCCTTGGGTTAATAACTCATCAAGAAAGTCTAGCTTTGGGCGGAAAATCTAGTTGAAGTACGTTTTGCAGAATGTATTGCAAAGACTGCAGAAGGCAATGCAATCATTGGAGTGAAGGAGGAATGCAACAACTAGAGTAAAAACAAATACAGTGATTGGTATAGCTCTTAGGAGCAGGCAATTTTGTACAAATAGCTCATACTTTCTCATATAAGACTATAATACTCTGAGGAGATGATGTCAGTATCACACCTCACACAATATGTATATCTTTATATCTATATTTGAATTTGTGCATTCTAGTGTGCCTTTAAGTAACTTCTGACTTATGGCAACCTTGCAGTAAACCTACCCTGGGAATTTCTTGGCAACATTTGTTCAGTGGGGTTTTTCTTTTGCCTTCCTCTGAAGCTGAGACAGTGTGATTTGCCCAGTTGGTTTCAAAGGCTGATCATAGATTTGAATCCTGGGCAGCTCTCCTTTAATATTATTCTCCCCACCTGAAAATCTTCACATATAATATCCTTGCATTCAAAACATTGTAATGTGTGATAGACATATGATTAAATTTGCCAGGTGAATAAAATTACAGATAATTACAGGTGACTGCATACATGTAGGATACATCAAACTTTTTATTCAATAATGATATTGTAACCAAAATACACTGTTCGAACCTTTCCTTTGTAGAACCATAATATTAGTATTTTCATTAAACACCTCCAGACTATAAACTGTCACCACTAGAGGGTATCAAAGATTTTTGTAGTTATGTATCAAGATGGAGGAGTTACTAAAACTGATGAATTATAAAAATGAGCTGTTCCCTTTTTTAAAATAGCAGATCTAGCTCTTTGGGTGGAATGTTCTAATTTACGATGAGGCAATGATTTTGCAAGTTATAATTCAATTATTAGAGAGAGGAGTGCACACATTTTGGATAAGTCACTTTCAAGAATCAGGCCTTTGTTGCCACAAGTAAGTCCCATAGCTAATTCTAAAGCACTGCTTGCACTGCCATTCTTCCTATATTACAATCTACCCTCTGTTTCTTCCTGTGATATACTGATGAATTCATTATCTACTTAATTTTATTCTCTTGCCAACTGAGACAATATTTTCCTTATGTATTCTTTCTTTGTGCAATTTACAGTCAGTAACCCTTCCTTTTAGATACGTAAATGAAAACAAGACTGCAGTCTTCAAAGTTGCTTTTTAGCAGAGAAACAGACAATATCCAACACAATACAGTACAGATTTCTCATTCATTTTTACTGTGGTTTTTTGTTATTCTAATGTTGTGTTGTGTTTCAACTGGTTTGTTTTATTTGAATAGTTTTGCTCTGTATAACACCTTAGTTTTTGGCATAGAAAAGCACCTGTCATTCTAGTCTCTCTGAGAATGTGATGCAAAAGAGGGGGCAAGATTGTTTTGCCAATCTATACACATAAAAAGTGAAAAATGTGTATGTGGAGGTGTCCACTTACTCAGACAACCTCCCACTTCCACAAACAGCCATAGTTCTCACTGAACAGGAGACACCAATGGCCTTCCCTCCAATGACATGCAGGTTATAGTGAGTGCCATGAACATACAGCCCAAACGCTGCCAGTGTCCTCCACAAACACCATTCTGCCCCCCACCCAAGTGAAGGCTTTCATGCGGGGACAATTTCATCCTAGATGTACTGTTTTTCTTCCAAAATAGACATCCCAGAGTTTCTTAATTTGCATGGCCCCACCCACTGCCTCTACCTTAACCCTTTCCTACCCTTTCCTATGACACACAATAAACAGAGGAATTGATCAGCAACTGAACGGGAGATTTGGGGAGAATTCACCATGAGTTGTACTTGACCTACATCCAAAGAGCACTGTTAACCCAACCAACAATTGATCTGGACCAAACTTGCCATGAATAATGGGGCTTGCAATACCTTCACTGATACTGTGACCTCCACCGACAATGAACTGGCACCAAACTTGGCACAGAGAAGCCCCATGACCAAGTTAACATATTGCAGGGGTTAGTGGAAATGGACCTTGATTTTGGAAGTTATAGTTCACCTACCTCCAGAGAAACAGTGACCCTCACTAAAAATGGACTGGGACCAAACTTGGCACAGAGAAGCCCCATGACAAAGTGAACATATTGCAGGGGTTTGTGGGACGTGACCTTGATTTTGGGAATTGTAGTTCGCCCACATCCAGAGAGCACTGAACCCAGGCAAGGTCAGGTCTGGACCAAATTTGGCATACAGGCCTGGTTTGGGGTGAATTGACCAACGATTCTGGTGTAAAAGTATGAAAAGGGTTCTGTTTAGCTAAACATGACTATCAAGTTCCCATAACCAGGAACCTGATCTTATTGGGGTTTCTGATAGCAGGAGCTCTGTAGTAGCATTCAACTTAATGGAGTTATAGAGTCCTTTTAGCCCTTCATGCTTTATGCACAAAAGTCTAACTTGCATGTAAAAGGACACTTAGGGCAGTATTTACATATCATCATCATCTTCATCTTCTTTTTCATCATCATCATCCTGCATTTTAATGGGGATGTCTTGAGTGTATGTTGTTATATGTATTTTAGTAAGTGCAGTGTTTTATTGCTTTGTTTTAACCCTGTTGTACCCTGCCTTGAGCTGCAAGGAGAGGGAGGTAATAAATTCTTCTTGATCATCATCATCTGTACCCTACTTTTTCTCTCAAGACCCCTAGTTCCAGTCCAAACCTATTGAAAAGTAAGATTTTGTTCCTGTCCTTTCAGATTTTATACAGGTTGAGTATCCCTTATCTGAAATACTTGTAATTTTTCAAGGTCTTTAACCTTACTTGCTAAATACTTCTAGTGCCTTACCAAACTACAGCTCCCATGATTCTGTAACATTGAGTGGCATTAATTCTATAGTGTAGGTGTATTCTCATTTTATTCTCCTTGTCCTTACTTCATTGCTGCAAACTGAGTTCAATGTGCAAAATTAGTTTTCGCTTAATTAACTCTGAAGGTGGTGGTGGGGGGAGAAAGACTCAGGCAAAAAGGATATATCTACAGCCAGAGAAAACAGCAGCTGGAGCTACTGTGCCCAAAGTAACAAATGAAGATCTAGATATTCTCATAGTGTTTCACTGCACACAGACAACACAAGTTTTAGGATCTCTACTATCTGATTGCAATCAGCTCATTCTATGTGATCATGAATTTAAAAATACTGGAATGTTCCTGGATTTGTTATTGTATGCATGCCTCAGGTGAACTGGTTTATCCAAAGCAACCCAACTTTTCATTATTCTTTGCATGTAAATGGGATGAAATGAACTTTATGATCCTCACACAGCTTCAGTAAAAATTACCGTAAATGTGATTGCCACTCATATGAGCAACTTTTTTTAATTCATAGATAGTAATACTTAGCACAATCTTGAAAAAATGCAGGATGGGATTTGGTGTATTGTCCTTGGCAATGATAGTTCAAGTGGGAAGAACAAAAATACTAAAAGGCAATTTTGCAGAAATATGGAAATCATTTATATTCCAAATTTCATATTTAACAATAGATCAGGGATCACCATTATCACATTAAACATTATGGCAGCTCCTTTTAAAAAATCCCAGAATAATATTGAATATAATGACAGTTATGAAGTATGTTGGAGCCCCCGGTGGCGCAGCATATTAAAGCGCTGAGCTGCTGAACTTGCAGACCAAAAGGTCGCAGTTTCGAATCTGCGGAGTGGAGTGAGTGCCTGCTGTTAGCCCCAGCTTCCATCAACCTAGCAGTTCAAAAACATGCAAATGTGAGTAGATCAATAGGTACCACTTTGGTGGGAAGGTAACGGCGTTCCATGCAGCCATGCCGGCCACATGACCTTGGAGGTGTCTATGGACAATGCTGGCTCTTCGGCTTAGAAATGGAGATGAGCACCAACCCCCAGATTAGGACACGACTGGACATTAAGTCAGGGGAAAACCTTTACCTTTACAACCTATGAAGTATGTTATTTGAATGAGATAGTTTTTTGATCCACTGTCAATGCAAAGTTTGAGTTTAATTATAATTTGATTTTTTTAAAAAAACATATTATATTATGATTAATTTGTTCTAGGGCCAAATTAGGCAATACATGGAATGTTGGTTATCAGGAATTCCTACAATATATATATATATATATATATATATATATATATATATATATATATATATCTGACTTATAAGCAGATCAAAATGAGTGCTCTGAAGATCAAGGAAATGATACTCCTTCATCATACCTTACTTAGCTACAGCTGCCACTCTTCGTGTTATCCTTGTCTCACACCCAGTACAATTCTACAACAATGAGTTTGTGGTGGCACCAGAATGGGCAATGAAATGTATACTGACATAAATATCTAAATGATTTTTTTTCAGGAAAAAAAGACAGAATCAAATCAAGTTGGCTGGTAGGCCAGTGGACAGCTAAAGCTGTATGGCCTTGCCCTGTTTCTTTTTCTGGAAAATCTTTAAAGATAAAAACACTGCTGTATTTCTGTATCTATATGATGTTGCTTTCCATATACAGCTAGTTAAAACTCATGAAATTACTGAGTTTCCATCTTGCCCAGTTGGCTTGCCTTTACCTGGATTCCAGCCATTGCATCATGAGCAAGTAAATTTCTAGCCTTTTCAGAAGCCAAGGTAAGAAGAAAAGATATGTAGTTACTCTTCTGTCCATTTTTTTAACAAAAAAAGAACTCCAATTGCCCATTTTATTGTGTTTAGCTTATGAGTGAAGTCTTACTGCTATATTTGTCATGTTTTAATGCTTTAGAGATTTATAATTATCAAGTGACCCACCTTCTATGAGTTCACTGGGTAAATGATGTAATTATGGGGAAAGACATCAACCAGATTTGCTAACCACTGTGGTATGATTTGCAGAGCTGACAGCAAACATTTCTTGAAAAACAAATAGAGACAGGAATGAATGGAAGAACAAACTACTTAGGACAAAAGCTTGCATTGTCTTAATACAATTACTAGCATTTATGGTACCATGGAATCTGCTGGTTCATGAGTTCCATGCAGGTGAACAAAGACCTGTCAGACTGCTTCATCTTTATTTTCTGGCCAGTATAGACACTATAAGGCAACCTGTGGGTTTGCAGCAAGGCCATAGCCAGAAAAAAAATCAGGGGGTGGGGTTGAAACTTTTTTTTTAGCAAATCATGAAGAGTAGTAGCAAAATAATTTAGAAATCAGGCTCCATTGGACACTCAAGACAGATAAACTTCAGTGGACACTCATGGGGATTTGGATAATCAGTTAAAATTCATGAGTAAACCAGGGCTTTTTTAACCTGAATTTTTTTGGCCAGAGAGGGGTTTAAACTCCTAACCCCCCCCCCCCCCCCCTTGGCTACAGCCCTGGTCTGCAGGTGTTTTGCCCTACAACTTCCAGAAATCCCAGCCAGTTTACCAACTGTTAGGATTTCTGGGAGTTGAAGGCCAAAACCTTTGGGGACCCACAGGTTGAGAACCACTACTATAAAGGCTAGGAAAAGGTAAAGGTTTCCCCTGATGTTAAGTCCAGTCATGTCTGACTCTGCGGGTTGGTGCTCATCTCCATTTCTAAGCCAAAGAGCTGGCGTTGTCCGTAGACACCTCCAAGGTCATGTGGCCGGCATGACTGCATGGAGCGCTGTTACCTTCCCGCCGGAGCGGTACCTATTGATCTACTCACATTGGCATGTTTTTGAACTGCTAGGTTGGCAGGAGCTGGAGCTAACAATGGCCGCTCATGCCGCTCCCGGGATTTGAACCTGGGACCTTTCGGTCTGCAAGTTCAGCAGCTCAGCGCTTTAACGCACTTCGCCATCGGGGCTCCTACTATAAGGGCTAGCTGAAGAATAATCCATCCCTCCTGTTCATCAAAAAGATTTCTTTGTACTAGATCAGCATTTCTCAAACTGTGCTCCTCTAGGTGTTTTGGACTTCATCTCTCAAACATCTTAGCCAGTTTACCAGCTGTTAGGAATTGTGGGAGCTGAAGTCCAAAAACACCTGGAGGAGCACAGTTGGAGAAACTCTGTACTTGATTGCATTTCCCTACCTATTACAGTCTCCACCTCTTGTTTGGCCAACATAAACTAATACGTACTCATCATCCATAGAAAAGCCAGTAATTCTTATAGGTTTATTTGTGAGGTTGCATCGAATGTTTCATAAGCAAAATATGAATAAATTGGTGCATTATATATCAATCCTGTTTAGGTGAGCTTGCGACTTATTTTCAGTCCACTGGCAACCTTTAATAGACATCTGGAGTGTGCATGTGTTGGTTTGCTTCGGCCAATTAGTTTCTAAATGGCACCACATGGCACTGCCATGTCCTCTTTTATTTGATGTATATTTGTGAACTTTAAAGGCTCCCTGCAAGAGCACCTCTCTCCTTTTATGAAGCCAAAAGTATGTGGGGTGTTCTACACCTCCCTTGTCAGTCTACGTGATTCATAAGGGAGAGTAGGCTGTGTGCCCTATATCAATACAATTACATAATCAGTACCTGTAAGTTAAATCATTCTTCACACCCACCAGTGAAAAATATGACAATAAAGCTATTCTCATTATGATTTTGCTCCATTGAAGGTAATTATATATAGCTAGAAACTATAGTTTCAAGTATTACCTTCACCCCATACCTCAAAGTTTTTGTTCTCTATAGGCAGTAAGCTGAAAAAAGAACAAGCACCATTCCGAAGTGATGAAGTATATAATTTTTTTCATGGCAATATAATAAAGGAGGGAAAAGGAGGCAAGAAATGATTTGATTAGTTAATTGAAGGCCCCGTAAATGTCAGCTGCGAGTTTCTGAAAACTGGCTTTTTGGCTCAGGGGCCACTTCTACAATGCAAACCATAGTTATGTATTAAGTGTATTTAAAACAGATATTTTTTTCAAGAAAAGGCCAGGCTCATATAAAGACAGTGCCGCTAAATGAAACATATCTTTATGCCTGGTGTCTACACTAAGCATACCAAATTGTTATTTTAGATAGTGATAACTGGCATTTGCCATGTTTACTGTCAGTGCTAATTTTGCTGCGTTGTAATTTTTAAAAATAAGGTCACGTGCTCTTTTTCATTTGGTGCTTGTAAAGAATTATAGGTTACATATCCTTGCTAGCATTCCAGACAAAGTTGCTAAAGGTGTTCCTGGACATTTTTCTTTTAATCAATGCAGTGCTTTTATTTTGGACTTCAGAAACCATGAGCTTTGATCAACCGTGCTGTGGAATTTGAAGAGGCACAAATGGAGGGCGAAAGGGAGAAATGCGTGAAGAGGAAGGCGTGTCAAGCCAACCCTGAACGGGACTGCCTTCCATCTGGAAACCGATGCCCTCACTGTGGAAGAACGTGCGGGTCATGAATATGGCTCATGATCACCTACGTATCCACCGCCAAGACACTACACTTGGAAGGCCATCAAACTCGGACAAGGAGGGATTGCCTAAGTAAGTTTGTAAGTAAGAAAGTACAAATCTTGGCTAGCATTCCAGACAAAGTTGCTAAAGGTGTTCCTGAACATTTTTCTTTTAATCAATACAATATTGCTTTTTTGGTCTCCAGAAACCATGAGTTCCAGATA
Organism: Anolis carolinensis; assembly: GCF_035594765.1. Lineage (NCBI taxonomy): Eukaryota > Metazoa > Chordata > Lepidosauria > Squamata > Anolidae > Anolis > Anolis carolinensis. Next base: position 323,291,503 of record NC_085841.1, on the reverse strand, counting down.
GCAAAGCCAATGTTTCAGGATGATGGGACTTCTGGACCAACAACATCTAGGATAGGGCTTCTTAAACTTTTTCCATTGTGAACTCTTTCCACCTGACATATTTTTTCTTAAATTTTATTTTATTGAAATACATTGTCAAATTTCTGTATATGTTTTTTCATATACATAATAATTTTTTTGTTTCTATATTATCTACTTCATTGTGTAAAATATAATAGATTAACATTTTAAACATGAAATCCGCATGTTGGAGTTATCTTTTCTTCCAGGAAATGTTTGAAAGTTTCCCAATATTTCTTGAATATTGAGAGTTCTTTTATCTGAAGATACCTTCTTCCATTTTGGGTGTTTCTTTTACTTTCCACGTCCGCACATACATAATTCTTGCTGCAGTTGTTATCAAAATAAAAGTCAGTCATACATCTTCAAAAGTGATGTAGCTGTTACGCCTAGTAAGAATGCCTCTGGATGCATGCTGTCCAAGACATTTTTTACATGACCCCGGATATATAATATATAAAAGGTTCGGAAATATTCATTCATCTGCTGATTATTAGGAATTTAAATTTTTTTTCAATTAAAATATTTTTTAAAAACTACAAGAGGTGTCTTCTCAAACTGTGGCACAATGAGACAACATGAGCAGGGTAGCAAGCCTGCCGAGTTTCAGAACAATCAGTCTATCCACTGATTTTAAAGACTTTTCCCAATTTAAGCACATGTGATTAATCTACACTGGGGCTTTAACATGGGCAGCCCCATTCTTCTGCCGCAAGCAGAATTTTGGGAAATGTAGTTTCAGGTGGAGCCTTTTGAATACTCTGCTTACAAAGGTTTTCGACTTCCCAAACTGGATATGAAAGGGACAGACATAAACAGAATTCTCAAAAAGCTACTATAAGTTTCATTTTAAAAACACACAGAAACAGAACAGATCTCCAAATACACATCTTTATCTGTCCTGCACACATCACAAAGACATAGAGAGAGACCCTGAAAGGACCTGAAAGCTTTGCAGAAAGCCATGCGATTCTTCTTCTGATTAGCTGACAAGGGGGAAAAAAGCATACAGCTGCCCTTGTCAATCACATGAGTCCCCATCCCCTCCCACCCCAGACAGTTATGGATGACAGAGTATGTTACATTGAAAAAAAAAACCCTCAGAAATAACAATTCCTTACAAATGTTTCGGAGGCTTCTGTTTTGATTCGTAATGCTTAGGAGGGGATCCCTTTGCGATTTAATTCGGAGATTAGTATTAACGAATCATACGAATCTCCGAATTACGAAACAGAGGTCCTAAGCTTTGCACAGCCCTACTAGAGAACCTTTTGGTACACCTACTCTAATACAAAATGTTAAACTACAATACTCTGCCTCTCACCCCCAGTTTGCTCACATGCTATTTATGCCACCATTTATTACATTTCTCAAAGTTTGATCTATATTTGTCTATAAAATTGCAACAATTTATTTAAAGCTACATGGTGTAATGGTTTGAATGTTGGGTTGGAATTCTCTGAGACCAAGGTTTGAATCCCTGCTCACCCATGAAAACTTATCCATAACATAAAGAAGGTGAAGTAAAGTTCCTCTGAATAAATCTTACCACAAAACCCTGTGACAAGGTTGCTATAAATTGGAGTTGACTTGAAGAAAAATAACAACTGCTTAATGTTATGCTGTAAGTTCAGTGCTGTGTGTTCATTGTATCTTTCCATTACATTGCATTTCTTCCTTAGTTTAATTGGAAAAAATCAGACATAACAAAGCAATTCACCTGCCCCAATCCGAAGAAGATTTATACATGAAGTAGGCTTCAATGGGTGTATCCTCTGTCAGAACATAAATTGTGGGGTGTAATCATAAACTCATTTGGGTGTGCAACCCAATGCAAACTTACACCCACACCATTTTGCTTTTTGTGGATGAGTTCATAAATGTTCATCCCTTTCTGGCAAAACTTCTTGCATGTAAATATCATTTTATGCATTACTAAGCCTGAATAATGACATAAAATGGATGGACCCATTTCACCTATTGCAGTAGATGAGGATCGGTATTTATATAAAGAAAAAGCACCACCCATATACAACAAGGAGATATCAACAGCCTCATGTTTACAAAAGTACATAACTAAATAAAATAATGAAATAAAAACAAAGTTCTTTTAGACTAATTTGTAGAGGCTGAATCTATGGTCTGTTTCACACAACATTCTTACAGTGCTAGGTTTCTCTTTTAATGCCATAGTTGCATCTTATAGGAAATGAACAGAAAAAAATGTTTCACACATGTAAAGGATACAGAAAAGCAAAACAAAAATGCCTAACTACTGTTGTCTGAAATCTCAGGGGGACCTTTTACACTGCCATATAAAATCCAGATTATCTGCTTTGAACTACATGATATGGCAGTGTAATAATAATAATAATAATAATAATAATAATAATAATAATAATAATAATAATAATAATAATAATAATAATACAACTTTATTTGTAACCTGCCCTGCTCCCCAAGGAACAAAAGTGACAAACATTCAATGCCCTAATGAACAAATAAACAGATCAAAACAATAAATAAATAGCATCAATATTAGATTCCTATAAGCCAGTTCAAAGCAGATAGTGGATTATCTGCTCTGATAATCTAAGTAATATGGTAGTGTAGAAGGGGCCTTGGCCTCCTTGCAGACCTGAAAAGAGTTCTTTAGACAACCAGTGTCTAACATTGTTTAGGGCTTTAGATATCTTCTACCAGGACACAGCATTTGTATCATTTTCCCAGATATCATCTAACAAGGTTAATTAAATATCTCAGTTGCACTTGGTTTTGGCTGCTTAACATGTTCAGCCTCCTTAGGCAGGCTGATTATTATTTCCTAAACTAGAAACTTTGCTTGCTCCAGAAAAAGCAGGGAAAATAAATCAAAATGCCTTTTCTGCCATTTTTAAATTAAGTAGCCAGTCAAAAGTGACTCACAAGAGGCAAGAAACCTTCCAGTATTATTCCCTTGGGCCCCTTCTACACTGGCATATAAAATCCTGATTATGTGCTTTGAATCGGATTATATGTCTATGAGCAGGGGAGGACGCTGGAAGAAAGTGAAGCCAAAGAGATACTTGTGAATACATGCAAGCAAAAAAGGAAAGGTACTGTATCTTTTAATTAACAGGTGTATAACAGAAGAAGGAATCACTGTATCAAGTTGTCAATGAGTTGTCATTTCAAGATATAGGAGATCCAGGCAGAAAGAAATATGTGCAGTTAGCAGGAGAAGATTGCCATTTGCAATGTCATCTTCCTTGAGCATGTTAATCAAGATTTCTTCTTGATCAAGATTCTTTTAATCTCGTTCATGCAACCAGGAAAATAAACCAGTACATTCCCTGCTCTAGTCTAGTTGTGCTCTAGTCTAGAGCACAAATCAGGGAAAGATTTTTTTAAAAAACAGGGTGGAACAGAAGAAGAATTTGCAGGCAGAGAAGGTCTTTTTAGTAGATTGTGATAGAAACAATACTCATTATTCTTAATCAAAATTATATTGGATTTCTTGGGTCTCAACCAAATATCTGTTGGTGGAAATATCCTGTCAGCAGAATTCTTTTCACAAAATCCTAGCTTACAACTCAAATCACTAAACCACACTTCCTCTCTCTAATGATTTAGAGGGTGCTAGTGTTTTCATTGTATTTTCTGCCTGGAAGGTCATTGGACTTATGACCTCATCACATTCACCAAATTCAGTGTCCTAGGACACTTCCAGCCTGTTTTGGGGATGGAACCCCACGCTAGCCATCACACAATGTCGTGTGGCTTCCGGTGGAGGCCCCATCCCCAACTGGGGTGGAACTGTCCTTGGATGCTTCCCTCAGAATGTGGAAGGCTTCTTGTGTTGTGCTGGCTCCAATGGAGCCAGTCAGATCCTCCCCAGAAGAGTGACACTTCCCGTATGTGAGGGGGAAAGCCTCACCAAGAGGGAACTGTGGGCGGGTGGATTTGCCGCACTGCCCCTCTCTTTCCTTCACGAAGCCAGGCAAAGCAGGACACTTTGCCTGGGCTTTGTGATAAGATCACATACATGGCCCTTGTGGTCCCTTCCAACTCTGTTATCCAAATCTAAGGATTACCTTCCTTAAGTCTGGCAAAATATATAATACAGAAATTATATTGCTAGCCCCAGCTAAAGAAGATCCATTAAATAAATGGTTGGATGATAAGTCAACACACATGCATACAGTTTAGGTTCATATTACATGAAGGATTTTACTGTTTGGCATGAGTCTACTTATGTTTTGAGATCATTTGAGGATGGCCCTTCAGTCTATCCCACCACCCCTCAGTTACATCTGGTGGGAACATAGGACGGGGCCTTCTCCTCCTAGGCTCTGGAACTTCCTTCCCTGAAAACCTCAACAGGTAACCTTGCTGTGTTTTCATAATGAGGTAAAATTTTGTATTGTTTCTTCAGGCCTTGGAAGACTGCCCACGGGAGATGAAATTGCCTAATGTGGATTTTCCGTGTGATGTTTTCTTTTTACTTTTTGATAATTTATTTATACTATTAATATTTGTACATAGAGATTTTTAAGCTATTTTTGCTTTAATTGTTATAAGCTGCCTTGAGCTCTGAACTGGGGAAAAGGGAGAGTATAACTACAGTAGTAGTAGTAATAATAATAATTTATTTATTTATGTATTTCCATCCGCTCTTCTCACCCGAAGGGACTCAGGGTGGCTTACAAAACTGGCAGAATTCGATGCCAATACACAACAATACAAAAGAATAAAACATAAGCAGTTAAAAACAGTTAAACAAATTAGCAATATGCAATATACAGATTTAAAAACAATACAAAATACGTGAGCCATTCATCCACAAAACCTTGTACATAAACCTTAATCCAGACCAAGCCGAAGCCAACAAAACTTATTCTTTGACGCTTGCTCACATAGCCAGGTCTTCACTTCCTTTCTAAAACTCAAAAGGGATGGAGCCTGCTGGATATCACTAGGGAGGAAGTTTCACAGCCGAGGCGCCACCACCACCAGCCGCACTTGTGAGGCAGGTGGGATTGAGAGCAGGGCCTCCCCAGAGGATCTTAAATAATCTCATTAGACAGTGCCTCTGCCCCCCAATATCTTTTAATTGTATTTGATTTTGGGTTTACTCTCACATTCATACCATTTATGGGATAAAAGGTAAGAGTGTATATGTAATTAATCATCATCATCTCACTAGATTGTGCCTCCTCCCCAATAGCCTTTTGTGTTTTAATTTTATTTATTTTTGAGTTTACCCTTATTTCTGCCATTTGTGCCATGTATGGGCTGAAAAGGTAAGAGTATACATGCAATAAATAAATAATACATTGCAGTTTAGTTGTTATACAAATGTCTCTGGTCTAATGGGTATAAATCTCCTACCAACCATAAAGCTTTTTCCAATTTCACTATCTGTTTCTTTGAATTATTCCACAGTGAACCTGAGACATAAGAGCATAAAATTAAGTTCCATTTGAACTGTGCTGCTGATTGATTAATTTTGCCAGAAAAAGGGTGTTAAAGAACAGGTTGTTCAGTGTGCAATGGAAGTAATATTTATGAATATATAGTAGGTGTGCATAAAGAGTATGTTTGTGTAAAGTGGTATTTTTATTGAAGAATGTGATGTAGGTTGTCATGGAGATTAAAAGCTTTGAAGTGCTTTTCATTGGTTCTAGTTATGGTTGTTGGGCACAAGGATATTAGTTCTGGCACCTTGAATCTTTCATTGTTGTAAAAATAATTGCACTTTTATCTATACTGCAAGGACTATTAGTGTAGGATAAATAAATGTTGACATATGAACACATCTAAGTTTAAAGGTAAACACAATGCTCTTGCGACACATCTCTGGTCAAAATTAGCGGACTGTAGCTTCACCCTATACACTCAAAACCATATTTCTCATTGTATGGTCATTCAGGCCACTTATAAGATCTACTATATAGAAGCACTGGCTTCAAAAGGTATAGCCGGACGAGAAGTATTGACAGTTTTGGCATTGCTGGTTAAATAAATGGAGGTTTTTTTTTTTTAGAAACAGAAGGCACCTTGAATGAAAAGCGTGTGCTTTTGTAAGGAGAGCCCCGATCGAGCCTGATATTTGTGTAACAACTCCAGCTTCACTTACCGTTCCTTATGAAAAGCAGAACAATTTCTTTGGCCAATTAGGGGGAAAATGATATTGACAAGTTTTACTTCTGTGAAAAGCTCTGGACTGTCTGTACAGGAACACTGTTGTGTCGCAGAATAGCTTTGGGTAACCTCTTAACCAATAAATCAATGGCAAGAGCTGCAACCAGAGCAGCACGCAGCCGCAAGCACAAAATAGACATCAAGTGAGTTTTCAAAACTGACGAAAAGTGATGGTGATTAACTAGAATTATAGATATTTATATTTAAACTGACACCACAGAATACTTTTGAAACTTGACAGATATGTGGAATATTTAAATGCAGTAATTGCAGTTACGGGACCTCCTGGGACTAACCTACTCGAGAGGTAGTGACATATTACAGGTTGGGGAAGAAAAGACTTTAAAATACTGAACAGGATAGAAATGAGATTAATTCATGCATATACAAGTGAGTTATTAATATTCTGTTCTACCCTACCTCACTGAAAACACAAAATGTTTTAGAAGAAATATCTATTAGTTCCTTTCTAGCACAGCCTTTAGCGCATTTACTATAAGGCCAACTATCTCTGTCTGTGTGTTCATATTCAGTACATTTTACTCCTAGATAAAGTTTGTGTAGAGTTTTGGTTTTATAAGTAGCATAGTATGTAGATGACTACGTCATGAAAGATGGAAACAAGTTTCCTATAACTAAACAGTGTTTTCATTGTATAATCAGGGTACCAAGAAAACGTACATATTTAAATATATTTCAAATGGAAAAAGTTTACTGTCCCTTTAGGATTTCTAATTAAGACAGAGTGCATCTACACTGTAGAATTAATGCAGTTTGACACCACTTTAACTGCTATGGCTCACTGCTATGGAATCCTGGGAGTTGTAATTTTAGAAGGTCTTTTCTGCCACAAATCTCTTGGGAAGATGGGCGGACAAATGTCAGTGTGCTGGAAGAAGCAAAGATCTCGAGCATTGAAGTGATGCTCCTAAGCCATCAACTCTGCTGGACTGGCCATGTTGTCTGAATTCCGGATCACCATCTCCCAAAGCAGTTACTATACTCCCAACTCAAGAATGGGAAACAGAATGTTGGTGGGCAGGAAAAGAGATTTAAAGATGAGCTTGAAGCTAACCTTTAAAACAGGGGTCCCCAAACTAAGGCCCGTGGGCTGGATGCGGCCCCCCAAGGTCCTTTACCTGGCCCCTGTCCTGAACTTTAGACTTAGGGTTGACCTAAGTCTCTCTGGTCTTTGGAGGTCTCTTTGCTTATCTATGGTCTTATGAGATCGTCTAGATGGCTTTTGGAGGTCACTTTCCTTACCTATGGTCCTGTGAGACAGTCTAGATGGCCTTTGAGGGTCCCTTTCCTTACCTATGGTCTTATGAAACCATCTAGATGGTCTTTGAGGGTCCCTTTCCTTATCTATGGTCTTCTGTTGGCTTTATGAGATCATCTAGATGGCTATTGAGGGTCCCTTTCCTTACCTATGGTCTTATGAGAGCGTCTAGATCAGGGGTCACCAAACTAAGGCCCATGGGCTGGATGCGGTCCTCCAAGGTCATTGACCTGGCCCCTGTCCTAAACTTTAGACTTAAGGTTGACCTAAGTCTAAAGTTAGGTGGCGCAGTGTGTTAAAGCGCTGAGCTGCTGAACTTGCAGACCGAAAGGTCCCAGGTTCAAATCCCAGGAGCGGAATGAGCACCCACTGTTAGCCCCAGCTCCTGCCAACCTAGCAGTTCGAAAACATGCCAATGTGAGTAGATCAATAGGTACCGCTCCGGTGGGAAGGTAACGGTGCTCCATGCAGTCATGCCGGCAACATGACCTTGGAGGTGTCTATGGACAACTTAGAAATGGCTTAGAAATGGAGATGAGAACCAACCCCCAGAGTCGGTCACGACTGGACTTAACATCAGGGGAAAATCTTTACCTAGCTTAAGTCTGCAACAACTTGAAGGCACACAACAACAACAATCCTAACTTTGGACTATTTCATCATAGTCCGGCCCCCCAACCTTCTGAGGGACCGTGAACTGGCCCTCCACTGAGAAAGTTTGAGGACCCCTGCTTTAAAACCATGGCATAGACATCAAGAGCTGGGAAGCCCTGGTTCTTGAGCTCTCTAACTGGAGGTCAGCTGTGACCAGCAGTGCTGTGGAATTTGAAGAGGCATGAAGGGAGGGTGAAAGGGAGAAATGTATCAATAGGAAGGCACTTCAGGCCAAGCCTGACCGGGAACGACTTCTATCTGGAAACTGACGTCCTTACTGTGGAAGAACATGCAGGTCAAGAATAGTCACCTACGTATCCACCGCTAAGACACTACACTTGAAGGCCAACATACTTGGACAACGAGGGATTACCTAAGTAAAAGTAAGCCTCTAGCATACACTTGGGATATTTAGAATATTTATGAAGCTTTTATATTGAGAGAACTGCAGATCTACTTTCTTATACTTCTACACCACAGTAGATATATTTAGTTTTATTTTTATGATTGTTTTAACATCACAATTTAAACAAATTATTATTTGACAACAGAATTCCATTTGTATTTTTTGTAAAGATTGGAGAAGGCAAGAGCCCTGTCATGTGTCAAGAGTGAAATGATCTTTGTTTATTAGGTGTGGTGTGACTCACAATATTGGAGCAATTACTGGCAAAGAAAGCACAGAGACATAACTTCACGTTTTAGTGCCTTCTTAGCTTGTCGCACCCTTTGCGTTTGTACAGCTAATGAAGCTGTATTTGCATTTATTCTAATGCTCGGCACTCCTTTTTAAAGTTGTCCAAGTGATGTACGTAGGCGCTAAAAGCATTTGGGAAAATGGAAGTGTTTGGAAAAGACTTTCATTTTTTAAGATGTGTCATACTTGGAAGTCATTACAGTCTTGAGTCTTTCAAATTGCCTATTTTCTTTTCTCTGTTAAAAAATACTGCCTGAACTTTATTGACTTTATGCTTCCTTGAATTGTCCTGGGAAAGCAGATCAACACTGAGTGCAAACACAATAGGATCAGTGCATATTTTAAGATGAACTCACTGTGAGTATGCAAGCTTTATTTTTCTAATGGCATCATTCATGTACTGTTGACTGCAGGCTATGAGCCCGGTTAAAACTAGAAGAAAGTTTTCATGGAATATGTATGACATACAAACCTAAACAAATAAGATTATGTTGACCATATGTAGCATCATACCTTATTAGAAACATCTAAAGATAAGGTGTCTGCATTTAGTTCTATTTTATTCTGGTTTGGAAAGTCTCATGCAGCTTTTACAAATGTGGTCTTTCCAAAGATACTGGACTACACTACCCATGTCACACAGGCATGTTGGCTGTGAATAAGATATTTAGTCCAAATATATCTGGAAGGTGCCATGGTACTGGATGTGTCTCTAGTGCAAATCTAATGTACTTCTAGGCAATGCATGACATAAGAACGTATGTGTGAATATGTTTTAAATCTTCATGTGTTGTTTGAGGTCAGAATTTTGGATTGGCAATGGCTAATACTCAGCCATAGTTAACAATCTTTTAAGTGTCATTAGTTACTAACATCTAGTTTGCATGATTGTTGACATTCTGTCTGTCTAATGTTACCTATCCACTTTCTTCCCGGATTACTCTAATCTAAAAATATTTTCTCCTTTCATTTTCCCCCTTCATTAGACCACTATTTTGATCATGGAAAAGTAGACTGGAAGCAAAACTAATTTTATAGGGTTCTGGAAAAAAGACTAAGCTATTTCTTTTCTAGATGATCTATGGCTCCATCTAGACTGCCATATAATCCAGATTCTGAATTCAGATTAACTGTATTGAACTGGATTATATGCCAGTGTAGACTCATATAATCCAGTTCAATGCAGTTGATCTGCATTCTGAAACTAGATTATATAGTAGTGTAAGTGGGTCCTGAGAGACTGGTTGCGGTTCAGCTTCTGCTTTGCCAGTTGAGTATTCTACTAGACAAATCCGCTATTATTGCTCACATTTCTCAATGATACTATCTTTCTTAAAGTGGCAAATTTTAATAAAAGAAAATGGCCATGGACACTAGAAGAGAAGGAAGATAATTATACTCTTTCAAACAGTCCACAGGATTTACAGTTAAAAGGCAACACAGTAAATGAAAAAGGACTACCAACAGTATATATCCCGAAAGGCATATCTATTTTGTCTCAGGATGTCCAAGGAGGTTCCTCTGATGGCCTTTGTGTTTCAGCTGCTTGAAATCTCTTGGGCTATGGGCTGCACAACATTTGCAGTGTAGAATCTGCATATTGATAGACAGCAACAGATAAAATCTGGGGAAAATATATGAATGTATTTATGCATTAACATATGTTCATTCCACCTTATGCCACAAGATCTCAGAATAGTATACTGGTTAATTAATTTAAAATAATTTAGAGCAATCTGGGTTCTTTAAAAAGAAGACATAATTTCAGTTTTCCAGAAATATAAGAGTATAAACACATTTAACAATTTGACTGATCAAGACGGGCACAAAATTGTGCAAAATCATGAATCTCCAAAACCTGCACATTTTAAATGTGAATAAAGCAATTAGTGCAAGAAGCATTATTAAGCTTTTGTTACAATTTCACAAATGAGCACAAAAAAGTGAGTGGACAAAAAATTGGAGACATTTTGTCTCATAGAAAAACAAATGCTAAATAACACCTACGGAATTAGACATGTCAGGTGTGTCTGCACTGTGTAATTACAGCACTTTGATACCAGCTTAACAGCCTTGGTTCCCTCCTATGGAATCCTATGGAATCCTGGGATTTGTAGTTTGGTAAATATTTTCCTGAGAGCTCTAGTGTATATCTACGGAGAACGTCAACTATCTCTACAAATTACACATTCCAGATGGAACCATGATAGTTAAAGTGGTATCAGATTGGTATTACTGTGTAGTATGGATGCAGAGCAAAAAATGAGGATGGGAAGGGGAGAAAATCAATAACTGCAGATGTTATAGGTGTGTACATCCCATGCTTTGTCCGCATTCCATCTTTACAGGAACTATGCACACTCCTGTAAGCTTGCATACAGATTACACGGCAGCTTGCTTAGAAAAAAAAATGCGGCAGACTGTGTCCTTTAATATTTCCTATTTTTGCTTTGAACGTACAGGGAATTATGAAGACTAAATGGAGGAAAAGGATGAAAGTGTTTGCTTTGCATGTAAAGATTGCACAAAATGAGCATCCGGCATGAGGAGTATGTCAGGGAACAACAGTACCTTATACAACACTCTGGAAAAAATGGTAAAAAGTACAAGTGTTCACACCATATTGTAAAGTAAATTCTTTAGAAATTGCTCTGTTATCCCAGAGGTAGCAGACATACCATATGCTGTGTCTAGCAGTTGCTATGGCAACTGCTCTTAAAATTTAAACACAGGAGAAACTGTTGCCTAAAATCTCTGTGACTTGGGGCCACGTTCTGCAGCTTGTTGGTTAGTGTCCAGCTTATTGACAGTTTAATTACAATTTTAAAACTTTGGTATGAGATAAATTTTAATTTTATTAAAACCTACTGAAAACATAGCCATGGCAGGCTTACCTGGTTGCTCAGTCCTTCTCCAAGCAATGTTTCAGCAGTGCTGCGTGGCTGCTTCTAGCTGTTATGTTTAATGTTCCAGAGCTACAACTTGAGTTTCATTTGCAAAATGTTAGATTGGAAAAAAGGACATTGAGGTTATGGTGGGCAGTGTAATAAAAAAAGTTGACCTCCATAAAAGTGGAGAAAATGCAAATAAAAACTGCTTTTTTTAACCAGATAGAACACATCTCTAAGGACTTCATCACACTGAGAAATTTCCCCGTTGTGGGGCACTTCAGCCTCTTTTCAAGGATGGAGAGTCACGGAGATCATAACATATTCCAGGGTTGAAAAGAGGCAGAAAGGTCCTGAAAGGAGGGAACTCTGAACATGGGCCAGCAATTGTGTTCAAAACTCCTACCTCCTATGGTGTTTCATTCCATGGTTTCAGCTGAAAAACAGGTGGCTTTGGAACCATCAAAATTTCCCATCCTGTTTCATTGCCCGCCCTTGTCAGTCTTCTTTATCATAACATGCTTTAAAGATAAAGGTTTTCCCCTAACATTAAGTCTAGTCATGTTTGACTCTGGCGGTTGGTGCTCATCTCCATTTCTAAGCTGAAGAGCCGCCGATGTCTATAGATACCTCCAAGGTCATGTGGCCGGCATGACTGCATGGGCTTTGGGTAGGGTAAATTTATCTCATGCGAAGAAGAGGTTTTAAACTGGTGCACTGTCTCCTTTATCATAAAAGGTTTGGGGCTGGGCAAGGAATCCCTTGGTTTTTGGATATTGTAGTTTTCTGTGATTAAAAAGTGATGAATGTAACATGAATGTATTGCCAGCAATTAGGTTTCCACGTGTGAGTGTGATGGGGAGGCAGAACTCGAAATGGAGAGACTGACAATTCAGAAAGGCAATTCTCTATGTTAAAAGGATGGTGACCCGTGCTTTCCCATCTCAATGTGATGAGGTCGCAGGAATATTTAGGTTTTCCGGTATGTCTATAATCAAATTCTGACAAAGGCTGACCATTGAGTTATGCTGGAATCTTTAGGTCCTCCAATGCAGCTCTATGGACAACATCTAATAGAGGTCACCCCTAATTGTTCTGGAAGACCTAGATATTCTTTGAGAGATCATATTAAATCCTTGAATAGTCAAATCTGCAAAAGTTATATGAAGGGCTGGCATATATATCTATTTTAATTATAAGCTGTGAGCAATTGTGGCTCGTGCTTCATGGAAAATGCTTAATGGCATCATTAGGGTCTCTCTCTATAGCTCAGGTTTTGAACTAGAAACTTCAGGCCTGAGGTGGCAGCTCTAAATGTTCAACTCTAGATGTGATACTGGGGGTGCCATTATACTCAAGTCCAATGATGGGCTTCCCATGGACTTTCCCTTGACTTATCAGGGTTCTTCTTTTTTATTATTATTATTTTTATTGCAGAGTTTCTAAACAAACAAACAAACAACCATAAAACCGAACGGTAAAGAAAGAGAGAGAGAGAAAAAAAGAGAGCTAGGAGGTGAACTGGGATTAGGGGGAGGGTTGGGGGGGCAGGTGGGGAGAGGTAAAAACAGTTGGGTAAAACATTAGGGGGAAAAAGAATGCAAAAAAAGGGGGGGAAGTGAAAATTGACTTCGCAGGGTTCTTCTTATGAAAAAATTATTCAAGGATAGCCTAGCGGAGGTGCCAGTGGTGGGACCTGGCATTTGCCAAATGTGAATGCCAACTCACCTCCAAAATCAAAGCAGTATGTTTCTCAATGCCAGGCTGCAAAAGAACAACAACTATTTCTATTTGTTCAGTACTCAATAATTCCTGACCTTGGATCCAAAACTATGAAACATCTCTGGTTTCCCTCTGATCCTAGCATTTCTACTTGACATACAGAGAGCCTTTGCTTGTAGGAGGTGACCTGCTTTTGTGTATATATCAAGACATCAGTGTTCACAATATAGCTGATGGCTGGTGGAAATGAAATCATCTGTATTGACACATTTGGAAGTTTCACATCTTTTTCTACTTAACATGCTAACGTGATAATTGCTAGACTGATGATTTTCCAGTGACACATCTCTCTTTGTCAATATTTAGACCTGTGTATAGAAAGCTTATCTAACACACCTGGCTAATTTTCACTTAATTTAAAAATAAATGGTACATGTTTAGCTTGCAGGGTTAGCTTAAGAAAGAACGGGGGGGGGGGGGGGGAGAATAAAAGTGAAGGGTTTGCCATTTTCTTTCTTAAAACTTGTTTGAACTGTAGGTTGACTAAAGCAGGAATATAGACTTGGCAGCAAAAAATGTATTTCTATCCTAAATCTACTTTTGGTGTCTGCATCTTTTTAAAAATAACTTTTTGTTTATATGGCATTGAATTGTTGCCAATTTGTAAGCCTCTCTAAGTCCCCTTCAGGGTGAGAAGGGCGGGGTATAAATACAGTAAAAAAATAAATAAACTCTAGCCAAAAATGGGAAAAAATGCTATGGGTATGAAAGCAGGATCTGCTTTCACACATTTTAGAGACATTAATTCACAATTTTTTTATCATGAATAAATCATCATCATCATCATCATAATCATCTTTGGCAACTTATGAACATACATGATTCAGTTTTGCAGCTCTCAGAATCCCCCAGACAGCATGGCTATTGGCAATATTCCCAAACTACTATCAGGTATCCCTTCTATTTCCTTTTGCTTTTGCAATCAGGACAATGTCTCATTGAGGCTGAAAAAGATTTGTGTTCATCTGCACACGACACTTTCCCCATTTTAATCTGGCACTTATAGACATGAATTTTCCAACAGGTTTTGGGTTTTACTGATGTTCAAACTATTATGTTCTCCGTTGTGGTCCTCTTGGGTCTTTACGTTCTTCAGTTCTTATGCTTTTGAAATGCTAGTTCATTTTGATGTATTCTCACTTTTTAAACTCATTTTATTATTGTTTTCTGTTTTCCATGTCTTTCTTAGCTACTTTTCAACATCTCCACATGGAGAGGGCAATGCAGGTTATGCAATTTAAATATAATAAACAAATGAAGGTGATAAATTCTAAATATAAAAAACCCAAGAAATGAAGATTATACAGTTTAAATGTAAATAAACAGCCAGACTTGTACTAACTATCTTGACTTTCCTGTAATTTTTTTTTGCTAGGATAATTTGCTTTCAGTTTGACAGTCTAGTGTTTATTATTGTTGTTGCTATGATGGTTGCTTCTAGCCTGCCTTTTGCCTAGTTTGGGACTCAAAGCTGTTTACAACAAATAAAAAAGCATATCATTAAAATCCACAGGATACAGAAGCTAAAAAGAGATTAAACAATAAAAAAGTAAAACAAGATTAAAATCTATACCATTAAAATGCACACACACACCAGAACAACAACTAACAAGACCGAACACATTATTTGATGGGATAAGTCTTATATATGCCATCTTCGGTGGTGTAGCAGATTAAACCACTGAGCTGCTGAACTTGCTGAAAGGTCGGCTGTTCGAATCTGTGGAGTGGAATTAGCTCCCGCTATTAGCCCCAGCTTCTGTCAACCTAGCAGTTCAAAAATATGCAAATGTGAGTAGATCAATAGGTACCGCTCCAGCAGCAGGAAGGTAACAGCGCTCCATGCAGTCTCTGGGAAGGGAGTTTTAGAGTCTGGGGGAAGCCATTGAAAAGGCCCTCTCTCATGTTTCCACCAGATGTACCTGTGAGAGTGGTGAGACAAAAAGGACCACCTCAGTAGATCTTAAAACACGGGTCGGTTCCTAAAGGAAAATGCAGCCTCTCAAATGACTTGGACCCTAACAGGCTTTATAGGTCAAAACCAGCCCTTTAAATTGTGCTTCAAAACAAATTGGCAGCCAGTGAAACTGCTGGAATAAGGAAGTTGTGTTTCCCCTGTAGCCAGCCTCAGTTAGCAATGTGGCTGTAGTTCTTTGGATCAGTTGATATATCCAAACACTCTTCAGCCCCATGTAGAGCACATTACAGTAATCCAACCAGGATATAACTAAAGTGTATGTCACTGTGGCCAGAACTGATGTTTCAAGGCATGGGAACAGTTGATGCATAAGATTTAACTGTGCAAAAGCACTCCTAGCCACTGCTGAAACCCAAGCTTTCAGGCTCTCAGGTGAATTCAGGAATGACCTGCATCTTCAGGGAGAATGAAACCCTATCCACCACAGGCTGAATCCCTATTCCCTAATCTGCCTTTTGATTGACTTTCATCTTTTCTGGATTAAATTTCAATTCATTCACCATATCCAATCCATTACTGATGACAGGCACCAGTTTCCTTGGCGTGTGGTGAAAAATGTTAATAGTGTTGAGTGTTATTTGCATACTGCTGGCACTGAACCTTCAAATTCCAGAAAGCCTCTTCCAACAGCTTTATGTATATGTTAAATGGCAGAGGGGATAGGAGTAAGTCCTTCAGGACCCCACAAACTAGTGGCCAAATGATTAAGGCAGAGTCTCCAAGATCACCTTCAGTTTTGCCATGGAGCCCCGCCAGAAGTAGATGTACATCATGGGAAAGGAGCCAGTGGGCTCTGTGACTGGTGTAGGCTGCCGAATGTGGGCCGTTTGATGGGGTTGTATTTGGGACAATCCCTGCCAAGTCAGGAGTATGATACTGATATGATACATTTTCCTTTGGTCTAATGTTTCATTTTATCATTACGTGATCAACCACCAGGGTGGAGCCATGGAACTTGAAATTGCTGCTGCTTGAGTTTTTAATCACTGGTAAATGCTTTGGTGTATGTTGATTGCAATCAAAATAAAAATAGAATTTGCATGAATTGAATTTAGGGATGAGTTGTTTTCCCATATAATTTTCAGGCATAAGTTACAAAATTCAATGAACAGGCCAGAGACTGACTGAGGAATGTTAAAAATGATTTTTCTAACCCTTTGTAATGACATGGTCAAGGCAAGGCATTCTGTACTAATAATTCTCTTCTACCAATATTCATTACAGCTTCAACCTAAATCTGTTTATGGGGCGTATTGACTCTGGTAGTTGTTCCCCACTTGGTGCCCAAATTGTGTTGCAATTTGCATAACTTATAGTCAGCCATGCTGGTTGGGTCTTATGGGAGTTATACACCAGTATCCCTGGAAGGCATTAAGTGGAGGAAAGCTCAATTCTGACAAGTGTATTATAAACCATAATGTTGCACTACCATGATATGCAAATACACTGGTGCAAATGTGCAGGAACATAAATCTATTGTGGTGGCAATTTGGAATAGTGTGCATTGAGAATGGTCTCTTTTCTATTCTTATTGCAGGCAGGTTCTAAACCTATTGGATTATCTCTGTTTGCAAACTCCTCTTTAACCTAAGCACACATGAAATTTCCAGCCTTGCTGAATTTGACAATCTGAGCGGCATCTGTCCTTATGCAGTCATGCCAGCCTAGCTTTGTAACATGGGCTTGTTTTGTGAAACAAGCCTAATTTGCAGTACTAACAGTGGGCAATCACTAATCTTTTTGTCTTGGCTGGCTGTGTGATTATGCTGCATTCAGCATCAGGATCTGTTTTGAAATTCAATTTTTGTTCATTTATTCCTAGTGTCACAAAGCAATCTGTTGTAAAGTCCTCCTTTGAGAAGAATCAAGCAAGAAGTTTGGTCATCATCATCACCAGCACCCTCCTACAGCTGCATGTTCATTAATGTATTTTGCTTTTGTCTCCCTTTTCAATTTGTGCTGAGGAAAACACATTTTTTCCTCAAATAGTTTGCTTTTATTGTCTGGCTGATACTTTGGCCCTTATGCTGGGAGTCTTTGCATTGTGTTGTGATTGCCTCCACATTTATTAGAAACAAATCTGGTCTCTGCCACTTGTTTACCCTTATTGTGTCTTTATGTATGGATATTTCTTTTTAATTAGGCACACTTGAAATTGGTAACACTTTCATTTGGGAGGCACAGTTTTCAGTAACCTTGCAAATATCCTGAGTTCTGTGCAAAATTGAATCTCCAACTCAAAAATAACTTTGTCATAGTCTCTTGTTAACAGTGACACACAAGGATATATACAGACATACAATCAGTCTGTAATTAATCCATCTGTTAGCTGTTCAGTTTTACACTGTGCATTAATTATGTGCTTACTTTCTGCAACACAATGGTCAATGGCTCATCCTTGGGTTGGTCGACTAAGAAAGAATACCGCTTTCTCATATGATACACACTCATTAACTCCATTTCAGTCAGCATATGCAATCAGAAGCCCTGTTAGGGTTTTCACTCTGGCCCTGACAATCAGAATTATGAGAGCAGAGGATGGAACAGAGTTTATCAGTGACACCTCCTTTATCACATTACACTTTAAATTGTGCCTTGTGTGGGGGACACAATATGAGTAGAGTGTGCTGCCTGCTGCAAACCTTCATTCTCCACTAAGGGGTTGTCTACACAAGAAAGACATCCGTATCCACCTCTATTTTGGTGCTGTTGGAACACCCAATGTATGGCTATTTTCACAGTGAAAGCACATCTTTTAGGCTTTAATGCATTTTTAAAAAACTCACTTCTTACTGTGCAGTTTCCCAGGAAAACTGTGTCCCCATCTAGATTGGGGTGACTTGAGGATGGAGACAAATTGATAGGTGCAAAGTGTTGCCTTCTTAAAAACAACGTGTAGATTGGAACCCTTTCCGTTGACAAGGCAAAATAAACTATTTTTCTCCTTGCGGACACTGAACTATTGATGCTGCCTTCCCTGCCAACCATCTCAGTGGCTGAGCCCTGTTTGCAAAGTTATTTGTTCTGATGTCAGAACAAGCCATCTAGCTATGAGATCAATGATCGATCAGGCCATCCCCTTACAGGGATTTACAGAGAGTGGATTCCATGGATGGGTGAGTCCAAAGCCTAAAATTCCCAGCATTTATTTATTTCGTGTCAAAAGCATTGCATAACAAATACATTTTAAAATGATTTAAAAAAAAGGAAATCACAAGCAACTAAATAGTTTTAGACCAAAAACGGGCAACAGCAACCGCATTGTCCGTAGCTTTAAACAACTCCTCCTCCGTGCTTGAGGCAGGACATTGTGGGCAAGCATACATATGTGGAGTTGTTTGTTCTGCTCCACAGTCACACAAGGTGGAGGATTCCTCCAGGTAGTGCCACCTTGCCAAGTTGTCTTTAGATCTGCCCACTCCACTTCTGAGTCTGTTCAGGGACTTCCAAGTTGCCCATTCTTGGTTTGCCCCTGGAGGAAGACCCTCATGGGGGGCCATCCAGTTAGAATTGCCAGGTTTAGCTTCCCAGAGGGACACCCTTGCTGTTGCTGGAGGAACATCAAGAGGAGTGGTGGTTCTCATGAAGCCCAGCATATTTTAGTTTCTTTCCAGCCATTAAACTTAAAAAAGTCAATGCCTATATGGCATTCATATTCCTTACATAATCCTTCAAAATTAAAAGACATAGCAGGCAAGTCAGCGGGGCAGTGGGGCAATTCTGCTGCCTCATATCCTGTCTTGCTGGCAGTGACACTTCCCCATCACATGTGGGTAAGCATCACCACGTGGCTTTCCCCTGAACTAGCTCCACTGCTCCTAATAGGGAGGCTCCTGCGTTGCCTGTGCAGTGTCGTAGGGTGTCTGCACCCCAGTTGAGCCACAGAGCCTCACTGGAAATGAGCCTACATCATCTGATGGGTGGTGTGAGGCTCCATGGCTCAACTGGGGCAGAAGCATCCTACGATGCTAAACCTTACTTGTATGATGATGATGTTAATATGCTTCAACATAAAAAATAAAGAAATCCTGTAGCAGTTTTGAGATTGTGAACAAGAAATTTTTAGCATATTCTTTTGAGTCCTCCAGTTCTCTCTATCACGTACAAATGAAATGGATTGGTGTTCACAAAAAGCTTATGCAAAAATTTCCCATGTTCTCAGTATCAAAGGTGCTACAGGATTCCTTTTTATCTTTCTCACTCTGCAGAATTTTCAGGTACAGGAAGTCCCAGAACTGTAAAAACAGCCTGTACATAACTTCACAGAACAACCTTGGCTCACAGGTTGGATAGATGTTGGTGGCTGATTTTAAATAGAACAGTAAAGAAGGTGATAGCTTCAACACTACATGTGGCTCAAAACAAAAGTGATATATAATGACAAATATATCACTTTGAATCGCGCCAGGGAAACCTAGCCATTACAATTGCTGACTTTGGCTGGATCTACACTGCTATAGAATGCAGTTTGAATCTGCTTTATATAGTCAGTGTATCCTCATATAATGCAGTTCAAACTGCATTATAAGGCAGTGCAGATCCACTTTAATTTGAGTATTGAACATTCTGTTAGGAAACAGATAATTGAACTCTAAACTAGGACAAAACTTCCATATATTCCTCAGAGGTAATCAACGGCAGTGCCAATTGCATGCATCACTGGATACTTCTCTGTGTCCATAGCCTTGTTGAGGG
Organism: Anolis carolinensis; assembly: GCF_035594765.1. NCBI lineage: Eukaryota > Metazoa > Chordata > Lepidosauria > Squamata > Anolidae > Anolis > Anolis carolinensis. The sequence goes on along the minus strand of NC_085841.1, from coordinate 323,271,287 downwards.
TCCACTGTCAGTTCCCGAGCCTCCTAGAACTTCTCTTTCTTACCATTTTGTCTGTTTATTGGATTCTCATTGGTGACAAATTTGAGGAGACAGAACAGTTTCCTTCACTTGCATTATGTTCTCCTTCTGAATTTTGTATAGAGAAAGATGGAAATGGATTGTTGTCAAAGACAAAAATTAGAAGAGCATACCGAGGACCTCTCCCCTATGGGACTCTGTAGAATGGGTCATCAATGTAAGGTCAAAGTGAAACCACACAATATGGTTGCAGCTTTCTCACTACATGGACTTGAGAGAAAGTTTCCATAACCAGAGATTCCTGAATCATCCTAAACAGTGATGCCAAGAGAAAAGAGAGGCAATCTATATCGGCAAGACATCAAATTATTTGTTGACTATAATTATGTTGGTTAGGTTCCATGCCCAGCATATTGGTCTCACTAATTCAGGACTGGACCACAACATTTCACTTAAAAATACATCACACAGTCTTAGACACTTGGGAAGTGTTTGACTTGTGATTTTGTGATACGAATAATAATAATAATAATAATAATAATAATAATAATAATAATAATAATAATAATAATAGCTTTATTTTTGTATCACCCTGAAGGGACTCAGGGTAGCTTACATGGACAGAAGCCCAATCAACATAGTTAAAATGTAACAACATTAAAATTAATAAACAGCATCATAAAACAATATAAAACAAACAACAATATGACACATATGAAACAGCCATCAAACAACAACCAGTGACCTGGAATAGTAAGGTGACCTGGAATATGTGAAGGAAAAGAATGTGGCCTCTCCTTTTCATGTCTTGTGTTGGATTTTCTCATTCATTACAAATGCAAAATAGCTTACATCATTTTCTGATGATCTGGATTTTGTCAGCACAGCAGTATCTTGTGCTAAAATGTGTTTTGAGATAAATATAAAGGCCATAATTTAAAAAATCATGAGTGGTATCTTCCCTCAATCCACCAATATATGCTTTTTTCTCCCAAACAAACAGTATCTTGCTTCAAAATGTCCATGACTGAAATTACTTAAATTCTGTTTAAAAATTATTGATTTTTAAAATGGTGCAACTGTAAGGGGTGATATCCACTCAGATGATGCACTTGAAATCACTGGTAGCAATTATCCATATTGTGTCTTTTGTTTTGCTTTGACACATGTTCCTTTGAGCAATAGGATTTCCTCTGTGATGCATGTCTAGCAGTTGGACTTGCAAATTAAGCCTGTGTTTACAAAACATGGTAAATGCAAGTTCTGTAGTAAAAGGAAATCACATGCAATAACAAACAGATGCCTTAGGGAGCACTAGGTATGCTCAATGTATTCATTTTCTTTTTGACAGTTATGGAACATGGCATTTATTGTTCCAGCTAGCATCCAACATAGACCAAGATCCTACATCACAGAAGTAGTTACAAATGTGTAACTACAAACATGTGTAACTACATATTGTTTCTTGACCTGTCGCTTTAAGCTTACCTTAACAGTGCGCAGCGGCAGTCTGCAACAAGGAGTTGTGACAGAGGTCCTATTAATGAATGTTTCACTTCAGATTGCTGGTGGGATAGGACTGGAAACAGACCTACTAGATTACACATTTCTATTTGCTCGATAGGATGCTACCAATGCTTTTTACATAGTGTGATAAAAATTGACCAAATGAGTTTGATCGACAGTTTGCTGAGGTAGCAAAGGAAAAATAGTCAGTGGTTTTCGTGGCACATCCTATGAAAATAGATAGCTGGAACTATAAAAATTAGTTATGCCATATTTCATTAACCAGCCACAACTTGTAGGTCAAACTCAGAATGGGTTTTCCCTATTGACTGTGGGAAGCAGCAAATCTGTACTTTTATGGATGATAAAGAGATGTTTTCTTTATAGCTATGTCCTTGTTATATTTAGAATCATAGCAAAGAACATAATTCCTGTTTCATCCACCTGGCAGTAAGAACGAAATGCGGTGTAGTGCTTTCAGTGTGGTGCAGTGGTTTGAGTGTTGGACTATGACTATGGAGACCAGGATTTATATCTCCACTCAGCCATGAAGATAGAATACAAATAAATCACAATAGACAACAGCAAAAAAAAAATCCCCATTTTCAGCCATGTATAGTGAAAACAACATTGTTGTTATGTATCTTCAAGTCATTTCTGACTTATCACAACCCCAAAGCTGCATCACAGAGTTTTCTTGGTAAGATCTGTTCAGTGGCAAAGGGCTGTCTTTTCTTTCTTCTGGCACTGAGCTCTGTTTATAGCACCTGGAGGAAAACTAAATAAATAAATCTAAAAAAACAAACATTTGGTTTTGTGCTTTGGTGATGATCGTTCTCAATTGATTGTGTTTGTCTTAGTTGTTGTTACATATTCATTGTGTTACAATCCTTGATTTGTAACAATAAACATGATTGATTAGTTTGTTGGCTGATGTCCAATATCCATCCACTGGAACATACTGTTTTATTGTAGTATTATTTATCATTTTGTGCCAGCTTCAGAAGGCTGTGTGAAAAAAAAGCTCACCTCATTTTAGTCAGCATGCTCAACTTTTCTGAAGACAAAATTATAGATGAGCTTCTGACTGCTTGCTCGGCAATTTCCAGCTCATTGTCTCAGCTGTTTTGGAGGCATTGCTGCCAAACAGTGAGTTCTCACCATCAGTCGAGAAGCATTTTTAATCTCATCATGGTGCTATTATTGGGAATTACTGTTTTGGTAGACTGTAAATCATATGAGTTGTTGGAATCACACGTTATTATGGTGGAGGGTTGTTCCCACATCTGTTTACAGTGCTATCTCATTTATCTACCATCTGAAATACTTGACTAATCAGAAGTTCTGATACAAGGGGGATTTTTCCCTGTAAGGCCTCATTGCCCAAGGAACAAAGGTTAGTTTTTTCTAGATCATCTGGGTGATCCAGCTTTCCTCATGATATCATTTATAAATAAAAGTTCAGAAGCTCATGGAAACTTTATATTTCTCTCAGTGCTGTTCACAAACTTGGAAGAAAAACAGAATGTATAAAATATTTCCTGGAAGTAGCATAATGCAAATTTCATAGGGGTTATGCAAGCATTAATCCTTTCTCACAGGTTGTGGAAAGAATTATATGGTAGCTCCTTGCACAATAACTCCCATCCCAGGAAAGCAGATTCTGAGCATCAGAGTGCACTGTCACAAACTGTTTGACAATATTAGTGTCAGGACCCAGGCTGCAGAGCACCAATAACCATGCGCAGAGACCAGAATCTAATATCTTTATTAAAGGATTATATAAAGTCAATAAAAATAAGTGAAGGATAAAGTTCAGAAATAGACCTTTCAGGAAAGGTCAAATATAGTCCAAGAAAATAATGTCCAATAGGAGATATTAAGGTCCAAAGTTATAATCCAATAACCGAAACACACACTCTGCCGAGCAAAGTGTGGGGAAATGACAAGGTCCTTTAGTCCATTGAAGCTTGACAACAGGGCTGGAAAACAAACTAGATTCTTGGCAAACAAGACTTGATACAAGGCAACAAAAAGCAAGAACAAGGTCCGTGGCGAGGTCCGGGGAACAAGGCAGGCTTGGAACTAGAACAAGGTCCGTGGCGAGGTCCGGGGGACAAGGCAGGCTTGGAACTTGGTCCTGGAAACAAGGAACTGGAGTAGCGTAGTCCACACACGTTCTCACTCCTCAAGCTGACGAATTGACTCCGCAAGGATCTCCTTGCGGTAAAACACCTATATAGGATCTTGTTTTCCTGCCAAGGAACACTTTCCTTGGAGAACAAGAAGTGAAACCCAAACTGTGTCCAGATGCATGACTCCTTAGAATTTCCCAAGGGAAACAGGCTTAATCAGCTAATTGTCTGGCAGCGATTCTGGCGTTTCGGCGATTCGCCTCCCTAGCGCCTCTATCTCTATTATAATTATCCTTACGAGAGAACAGGGGAGAATTCTGCCCAAGGCTTGTTTGGCTGACTTCTTGAGGGCAAACATCCTGCAGGTGCAGTGGCTGAATCGGTGGGAAACCCAAGTTTTCCTCTTCGTCTGCCACAATAGTACTAGGAACGGGACTACATGGCCCATGAGACATCACAATTAGTTCTCTTCTCTTAGCCCACTTTTCTTATTCTTACCTTGGGTAGTAGACCCAAAACATTTTATGTTCATGTCTATTTTAATTACTTTGACTGATATCCATTTAAGTACGGCCTTATAGTGAGAGAAGCAGTTGCAAAAAAACTCCAAGGTGTCTCTCCAGCTGCTTGTTTACAATGCACCCTACAAACAGTAGAGTGATTCAGATTTCATTTCCAAGTGCCCCAAACCGCAATGCCTTGGGAACTCTTCAATTGAGGTGTTGCCTGGCTGAAAGTAGTTTTGTTTTTGTTTTTTTTGGAGTGGCATTGACAGATGTAGCTATGGTTACATATGATGATACAGGATCTCAGTCCTCATTTCTGCTCATTGTCTTACAAGAGATGTATGCATTTTGCTAAATGCTAGGGGAACACTGAATAACTGCTAGGTGTTTACATTAAAATGGCAACATCAGATGAGCAGCGATTATGGTTTCATTGTCTCATGGCTGTCTGTTTAACCTGTGTTCTACTGAACAGCATCTGACCTTTTGCTGTCCGAAAGAACGAGGAAAAGTCAAGAGGGTCACATCTGTCTGGGTTGATTTTATAGCCAGTGATGACAATTGGGCCCACATGGACTATCAGAGCCCAACTACGTAGGGTTAGGGTTAGGGTTAGGGTTGGGTTAGGGTTAGGGTTAGGGTTATATAGAATATATATATATATATATATATATATATATATATATATATATAGGGTTAATATAGTTCTCAACCAGAGGTTTGGTAATCCTCCTTCTCTGTATGCTAGTAAGCAAAGACGAGTTTTAATGCCAGTGTTTCCAACCTATGAAAATCTGGAATTTGCAGTTCAGGGAGGAATGTCTAGAACCATCAGAGATCTCAGGAAGGTCCCTAAATCCACAGGATGCCGCCTTCTCTGTTAAAGCAACTGTCCTTCAATCACCTCGTTCATTATTGTGTTTCCAATCCAGACTGCTGTTAGCCCTTTCAAAACTAGGGAAGATTCTGCAACATAGCTCATTTCTCCTCTGTGGCCCATAACCTGCAGCAATTGAATAGAGATGAAGCAGAACTAGCACAATTTATTTAAGCCTTACACATTTCTGATAACAAATTTGCCTGGCTCATGGGCTACCTGGAAAAGCAAACTCCCATCAGATGTCTGCCTAGCTATGGCTAAATGGTTCCACACAGGAAAAGCTCAACATTATCCTAGGCTGCTTGGGCGGAATCATATAAACTTTATATCAAGGTTTCTTGCATTTTTTGTGGCTCCTTACAGAAAATAACCCAGCCAGGGTGATGTGCATATTTCTCTAACTCCCCCTTATAAACTCCTGTGCAGTAATTACAATTGCCATAGAATAAGAAGGCAAGCAATTAAAGACTCCATAGGTGTTGCTTGTAATTGTTGCAGGCAAATCAGAAGATTAAGCATAGCAACAATACACAGCACAAGATGGCCTAAACCCTGTTTTTCCTGTGGAACTGCAAATAGTAGCAAATCAAAAGACTGTTCTCCTTAATTACCACTGTATGAGGCATCAGGCTAAAAGCAGGCTCATTCTGTAATGTTTTCTATACAGCTACAGTATGAACATACAATGCAGGCCTTTATGTACCACCTAATAGACAATATTACACACCAAATTATTGCCTGCTTTCATTTTACAGGGAGAAATCACTGGTGAGTTGAGGCCATTGGCTTCTCAGCTTCCCCAGCAAGCAATGTGTTGACTGAACTAAGAGAACAGTTTTACTTCTTCAAGCCAGTGGTGACTATTTATACTTAAACACATTGCTTCACAACTTCCAGCATCTGGTATTATGTGACAGCCTGGGAGCTTAGATGGGCTGCCATCTCTGCTTGTGAGCCTTGCAAGCTGGCACTTGTGGCATTCGCTAGGAAGTTTGCACATTTCTCTTCCCCCCTTTACTCTCCTTTACTTATCCTGCTGATTTCATGTACTTCAGGGATCCACATCTTAAAATTCAATGAAATTGAACAAGTAGGGGCCATGCTTTTTAATACAATTCTCCCAAAGCACCTGGGTTTTGAACACCATTCAGGAATTTTGCACATCAAAAACTGATCTCATTCGCATTTATGAACGACTCACTGGAGTCGTAAACAAAGCAAGCACCATTAACTCAGTGAAACTGCTTAATCTGTGAAAAAGAGCCTGCTATTAATGTTGCTGTAGGACATTTGCATGGAAGGTCACCAATAAACAAATTGAAACAGCTTTCTTTATTTCAGGGGATAGGGCTGCTATGAAATCTGAATGAAATAGCTGCATTCAGTAGAGTTTCAAGTTGTTTACATTCAAAATTAAATTGCAAGGAACACTGGCAACTCAGCAACATTTTATTTAGCATTACTTCTTGGGAATGTGAACATCAAAAGCCAGTTCTTCCTCCAATCCTACCTGCCTAGTAGACAGCCTGATTGGGAATGTTACTTTTTTCAGAAGGAGTGCAGCCCCATCCAGAACATGGATTCCCAATTGTGAAGTTGCTGGAAGTCAACATCTCTGCCTCTGTCTCTAGACCTACACAGATAATCCGGATTTTATATGGTGGTGGGGGTGGGGGTGCTTCTACAATGACATATAATTCAGATTATCAAAGCATATAATCCACATGATCTGCTTTGAACTAGATTATATAGCAGTGCAGACTCATATAATCCAGTTCAAAGCAGATAATCCGGATTTTATATGGTGATGGGGGTGGGGGTGCTTCTACAATGACATATAATTCAGATTATCAAAGCAGATAATCCACATGATCTGCTTTGAACTGGATTATATAGCAGTGCAGACTCATATAATCCAGTTCAAAGCAGGTAATCTGGATTTTATATGGCAGTGCAGAAGGGTCAGAAGGGGCCGAAGGGGCCTGGTTCTCTTTTGGAAGGTGCTTGGTTGTAAATTTACTTTGAGTAATGCCACATTTATCACATTGGACCTCTTGATACTGTAATGATACCTGGTGTCTTGATATCTATTCACACCTGCATTTTCTTCTGTCTTGAGCCTTGTTTGTTACTCTTGATTTCAGCCTGTGCATCTTTGCACATCCTCCAAGGTTCTTAGGAGCATGAAACTAGAGTTTGGAAAGTTGCTTTTAAAATAATTAGTTACAGTGGTAGTTCAAGGCTTCCCCTAAATCATTACTAGGAGCTTCATTTGCAAGCTGCTTGAGCATGCATCTCCAAGGAAACCTCTTTATGGGAGCAAAAGCAGGTTGATTGGAGGGACAATGTGTTCCTCTTTAGTCCGATCCGCATTGATCAGCAGGCCAGGGCTTGCTCACCAATATTTCACTCCCTTTACATCCCATAAAGAATAGACCACAGTGGCTGATGAAGTATGTTTACTAGAAGCACAGATACTTGATTTTTGTAAAAATATGTTAAGATCAAAGACTGATTCTATATGTACAGGAGCCATCGCTGGTTAAGTTAGAAATATATAGCAGGGAGAAGTCGTAAGTCGAGTGCTGAACAGCTACGTGGGAATCTACTGCAGTAATTACCCTCCTATCATTAGTGACAAGTAATTGCCATAGCAACCTCATTACAATCTCTCTCTTACTTACACACACACACACACACACGAACACTCACATGCGACACACACTATCTGTTCTGCATGAAAAGTACACAAACCTTTGTTTATTAAACTGCAGCTATTTTTTAAAAAAACAATCCTAAAAGTGTTATCTCTGTCATCCAATTCAATATCCGTATTTATTGTTTTTTAAAGAGTAAAAATGCTATATTGTGGAAATTAAGATTTCTCAAGCAAAGTAACTTGATTTAGCATTATATGTTGTACAGGGGATATATGAACAGCCTGGGGATTTTTCATTTCCTTTTCCTTTAAAAAGATAGCTTTGTAATTGGGGGCAGTTCTGGTGGGAGAAGACATTTGCAAGAACGCAACCATGTCATTCCCTGCTATTTGTCCACTTGAAATTGCAAGGTGTAAAGATGCAAGGTCTTTGAGATAAATAAATTAAAATATTTTGACAGGTTTGTATTTGCAATTGGTAAGTCCATTTCTTTCACGTTTGAAGAAGCAAAAACAACAACCAAATAATGTTCAAACCAAATCAGTTTGATCATGTAGAAGTAAATTTGGGAGGAAGAGAGTCGACTCTTTTATGTCTTGCATACAAAAAACACATTTCACTCCTGCTAATAAGCTGAGTATGAACATGGACGACCAATGTGTCTATTTAAGTATCCTCTTTTGAAGATTTTGTAAAAAAGGTAAGACTTATTGGAATCTATACCCATTTTCAGTTTTTGCATTATTTCTAAATGTTTCTTTCTTACTTATATATATTGTTGTGATCACAAACATTTTGGGAGATCTGTTTCATGTTATCTTATATGTCTTATATGGAGTAGTAAATATATAAAAATGCATTAGCATCATCATCGTCGTCGTCGTCGTCGTCATCATCATCATCATCATCATCATCATCAGGCAGCTTACAAATAAAAAGGATTGCCATGTAGTTGAACTACATATGGAATAATGTGTCACTTTATTTTGTACATTGTAAAGGGAAGGCTATACATTTCAGAGACTAATGCAAATCAATCTCAACCCTCAAGGGCATTTAGTTTTGCATAGCCAACCTATCAATGGGTTGAATCTTCTGTGATTTCTCAAGATTTAATAGATGCAGGGCCTCTTCATTCTGATTAGACAATGCCAATGGCAAAAGGTTTTGAACCCACTAATGCCATGTTTCCAATTGAAACCATTCCTGCCACAATGGTTAACAATCACATGGGTACCCATATGAGGAACTGTATGCATTTGCTCTGGGGCTTAAATAAAAGCTTGTGGGAAATTTTCCTTGTGAAAATTATAGTATAAATGAAAGGTTTAAAACCCATCACCCAGCATCTCAGTCCTGATTGAATTGATTCCCTCACTTTGTCATTGGCTGCTATTAACCTTCTACATTATGTTCTATCGTATATGGTATAATACAATGAATACAATAATGCTTGGTAAGGAAGTAAAGCTGTATTCCAGATGAATAGAGTTAATCAAGGAAACCATGGCCCCGAGTCTGCAAGACCTAATGTCAGGTTAGCTTGGAGGTCTCTAATTCATGGGGTCACCATAAGTCAAAGTTGACTTGACAGCAGTTTTCAAAAGCAGTAACAGCAATTCCTTATTTTGGGGAAAATATCAGAGCAGGAAAGAAACAGTTCCTTGAAAAGCCTGAATCTATTCAAGCCTGATATGTTTCAGAAAACAAAATTTCCTTTCTTGCTTAGAAACAACTGGTAACTTGAGAGTGCTAACTCGTTAACTTTCTAGTTATGAGATCAGATGACTAAATTCAGTGGGATTCATTTGTGGCCCGACATATGTAGGATTATCGGCGTGAGACTAAGGATATTACAAGCATGTAAAAGTATTGTTATTGTCACCTGGGAATTGCTGGAGGACAAGTACATGAGTATGCATATAAGGTGCCAAATTACAAATAAACCAAAATTATGGGAGAAAGGATGGAGTTTAATTTTTTTATCCCTATCAGTTGCTTTCCCTAGATACTCTTATTTGACTAGTGTTCAGAATGAATTCCTCGAAATGATAGATGAGAAGGAAATGGGATGCATACAGTGTTTATGGGCAGTAAATGTATATATGGATGAGGTTGTGACGAGGGAGGACGTATTAATGATTGGGAATAAAAAAATACCAAGATGACACTGACTTTCCAAAGAAGACGAGATGCAGCAAACTCTTGTTTATGTTGCCCAAATGCTGGGCTGGTGCCATAATTAAAGAAACTGGTGATGTTTTGAAAACTGAACCATGCATAAATATGCTATAAAATAAAGCTTGCTATGCATTCTTGTACCACGAGATGTCACCAAACCACCAATAAAACTTATCCTGGGGTCTTTCCATTTAAAAATAGGCTCTAGGTTTCTTTAACCCTATCATTCAGTATGTTTGAATGTGAAGATGAAATTATAGCTTTTAAAACAAAAGGGAACTGGAGAAAAATACAGAAACACTATGGCTTGGGATAAACCATTGAGATCCTTCCAGTTCTTCCATTGATTGGGTTGTTGTGTGGTTTCCGGGCTGTTTATTTTGTAGTGCATTTTCAAGCTAGAGATTAAATTATTTTTGCTGGAGATTTGAAACAGAGATATTTCTTCTGTTAAATAAATTCTTTTTTCTGGGCAACAAAGGACAAAAGGTGAAGGGGAAGAAGAATATCCAAACAGAAAAAGGCGATATGTAAGTTTGCAGAGTTAATACAAAAAAGTGTTACCCTTGAGTGATTTGCTGACAGAAATATTTTGGTAGATTTTACAGTCTATTATTCATTTACTTTAGAAATGACTTACATTAATGACTATATTCTTTAATTAAATGAAATCACTACTCTGTAATTTATTAACGGAACCCTTCCTTTCTGGGCTCACTGGAAATATAGTTGTCAACAATAAGGAAAGTATGCATACTCTTTGAAAGGCAAAGAACAATAAAGTGGATCTGCTAGGAATGGCAATGTTTATGCGGTTGGTTTAGAAAAGCAATCACTGTGAAGGTGGGGTGGGTTAGGGTGCAGGGCGATTGGACTGTTTCCATTCATTACCATCATCTGCAATGAAATGCTTGACCAATCAGACAAGCTGTAGGCAGGCTTCAAATGGAAAAGGGGAGGGTGAAGGCCTTCTCTCTTGAACTATTTAGCTCATCTGTTGGTGATTAAACGGTGCTGTCGTGTTCTGATGTTCAGACTTAGGACGACTTGGCCTCTTGTCAAAATACAGTGCAGCACGCAAACAGAAACAAATATTCATTTGTGCTCCACTTTCAGCAGAACCTATTAATTAGTTCCCAACCACAAAGACAGGCAAGGATATTGGGTCTTGCATTTATCATGTCCCGCTCACTTTTTAATTGCTCTGTGTCTCCATTGCCATGTGAGCGATTGAGCTAAGCTTTGGATGTCACATAATTCTCAGAGACAATGGGGTTGGAAGACCTGGAAGAATGAATTCACCACCTTCCAGCCAATAAAAATCTATGCCAACTAGAGTTAATATGGAATGTGTGAACAATGTAAAACAAGATTTTTTTAAAAAATAGCACCGAGAGGAAGTAGACAGGTACTGCTATCAAGGGATTTTGTCTGACATGCTCTTTCCCTGTTCTGTTTTCAGAAATGCAGCATTTAATATTTTTGCTGCAGACAATAGTTCTTTTCAGGCGTTCCCTGTCACATAATTAACAATCACTACCCACATCTTCATCATCATAACCCTGTCCCCCGTCATACTGTATTGGAGGAACAAACAAACAAACAAACAAACAATAAAAATATTGAATCTTTTTCTTTAAAAATGACTCAAAGCATTTTACAACTAAAATAGGCTACAATGCAAAACAAAATACCTTTCAGAACCGTGGAGCATGTTATAAGGATAACCAATCATCCTAAATTTGATATTTATAATTTAGGTGATGACATTAGTTTATTGGGGAGGCTTGCTTATGCTGTATGGTCTCTTCTTGTGAGCTGGCATCTGCATATTTGTAGGAGAATAATGGGAGAACTATTTGCTGGGCCAATTCAAAGACATTGAGAAACATTACTTAGAACTCTTTGAAATCATAAGCATTTAAACAACTGTTGTTGAAGGTAATTGTGTTGTTCTTTGAGGAGCAGGAAAATGCTGCTCAAACCATGAGTGTCAGGAGTAGACAAAGAACAGAAAGAAAACACAATGGTCTTAACATTAGCAAAGCTTGTGTATAACTGAAAATAAAATATAATTGCAGTACTTAATTGCTTGAGGGAATGGAACAGTCCACAGCAATCACACTAGAAATGAGATCTCAGAGCAGTAATTTGTGCTTCATAGTACCACGCAATTTAGTGTTGCTTCTTGGTATTTGCTGTTTCCTCCTCTAAGTGGTCTCTTGGCTTTTTTTAAACAAAAAATCTTCAACCAGTCTTAACTGGTGGATATCTTGCTTGGGCAACTCCTAGAATCCTAGAGTTTCCAGATCTTTTTTCATTTTGGCCATTTTTGTCTGGACTCGTTCCAGCTTGTCAATATCCTTCTTGAATTGTAGTGTTCAGAACCAGATACAGGTGAGGAATGGCCAAAGCAGAGTAGAGTGGTGCAATTATTTCCTTCGGCTTAGACAGTATATTCCTACTGAGGTAGCATAGAATCACATTGCCTTTTGAGCTGCCTCCTCACACTTTTGACTCATGATCTGCTTGTGATTTACTAAGACTCATGGGTTCTATTTGCACCTATTGCTTTCAAACAAGGTGTTACCCATTTCCTTTATGAGCATTTCATTTTTTCTGCCTAAATGAAGTAACTTATGTTATGTATACCTGTTGAAATTCATTTTGTTCATTTTGTCCCAGATCTCTAATCTGTTAAGATAATTTTGGATTCTGATTCTGTCTTCTGGGATATTACACTGGCCAACATACATTTTGGTGCCTCCAATGTTAGACCTGTTTTTGGGTATATTTGACCTGTTTCCAAAAATAGCATTGGTTCCCCCTAACAGTTTTGGTTTTGAGATTCAGAACATCATGATCATATCTAAGAAACTAGATCTGATGTGGTCTATCCACTGCAGTTTTTTCAATCAGTGCCCCAAATGCCAATATAATGATAGATTGTTAACACAGTGCTCCTGTTAGGTGGATTAGTAATTAGATTACCTGCTGAACATAAAGGATACTCACCAATGGCTCCTCTTCATCATGGACAGAAGTGACCAATAGGAAACAAAAAAACTTTGTCTTGGGTTGCTGTGAGTTTTCTGTATGTCTCTGACATATTTCTAATTGACAATCTCCTGGATTTACCATAGAGTCACTGAAGCACCCTCCATGGTCAGTCTTTGCTTAATAAGGGCTCTTTTACACTGCCATAAAAATCTAGGTTATCTGCTTTGAACTGGATTATATGACAGTGTAGACTCGGATAATCCAGTTCAAAGCAGATAATGTGGATTATCTGCTTTGATAATCTGGATTATATGGCAGTATAGAAGGGCCCTAAAATGGCAGAACATTTGAGAAGCATCTGATTCCAGAGGACCCCACCAGATCTCAACAGAGGATTCAAATTGTTGTTGAAGGCTTTCATGGCCAGAATCACAGGGTTGTTGTGTGTTTCCTGGGCTGTATGGCTATGTTCCAGAAGCATTCTCGCCTGACTTTTCGCCCACATCTATGGCTGGCATACTCAGAGGTTGTGAGCATTCAGTCATTTTGCATCTAACTACAGGAGCATACGGCCTTGTCACATGGCTGCCGAAAAATGCTCACCTCATTTCGCTTTGCCGCGGGGCGCGGGGAAACTGTCACCTCGCCCTGCATTGCCTGGCTCCTGCAGCCGTTGATCACATGGGGGGAAGCATGGTGCGGGCCGCTCCCCGATTAAAATAAATGGCAACATGGAAAAGCCTCCCATGTTGACACAGCGATGTACCAATTCAGCCCTCCTTCACTCATGGCGTCATCTGATGGTAGCCGGCTGGCTCCATGGATGATTGGGGATAGATTGGCACATGCCACAGATTTTAGCCACGTGTGATGAGGTTGTTAGTCAAACACCACTCTCACTAGATGTGGAATGGCTGCAGTGATTATCACACAGGATTTTGGCCTATGTGTTTACGCCAACATAAAGTCATTGGATAAAATGAATGATGAGAGGAACATTTGTCTTTCCAAGAGTTTTGGATTTTAAACTGAAGAAGACCCAGCCAGAATGTTCAATGCTAAAGAACTGCAGGGATTGTTGTCCAAAATTTAAGAAACAACATTTTTGGAAAAGAGGCATGTATTTCAAATTTCTAAAATGTGAGATTTTGAACCTGAGAACTGTAAAGAATGCCTTAAACGGCTCTGGTCCAACTTACCTCTCCAAAAGTATCTCCCCCTATGAGCCCCCCCCCCCCCGCAGATTAAGATCTTCGAGTGAGGCCCTGCTCTCAGTCCCGCCACTGTCACAGGTGCATTTGGTGGGGACGAGAGACAGGGCTTTTTCGGTGGTGGCTCCGCAGCTGTGGAACTCCTTGCCAAGGGAGATTAGGGAAGCCCCCTCACTCATGCCTTTTAGGAAGCAGCTGAAGACCTGGATGTGGGGCCAAGCCTGATGTATTCGCTGGATTAATGTGAAGTTGAATACAGACTGGCTCTGACTTTTGGCCCAATGCTACTGGCCCTGTTGTAACGGTCACACAGTGGTTTATTGTTTTAATTGAGTGTGATATTGGTTTTTAAGTGTGTTTTACGATTGTTGGTTTTTACTATATTTTGTATTATATGTGGCAGTAATCTTGCCATTATGTAAGACCACTCTGGGTCCCCTTGGGGGAGAACAGCGGTATATAAATAAAATAAATAAAATAAACAAATAAACAAATAAATAAAATGCAGTGGCTCTCTTATAAAGTGTTCTTTTTTAAACACAAATAAATGTTTATTTGAGGAAATAAAAAATCATTTGGTCATAGTCTGAAGATTTAATGCAACAATGCTTTGTGACACCGGTTCTATTTACATAGAGTACACCTTGCTTGATAGACATATCCTCATGCACTGAAGTGTGCTGTTTGCATGCACCTTCATGTGAGGATATTTTACAGTACAGAAATTGGTAAATGTTTCCTATTTATTTATTTCTTCCAAAACTGGGACTCAAGGGGACTTACTGAAATTAAATCAGATAAAATCACATGTAAGTTAAATCATACAAAAAAGTTATTGCTAAAAAGTAATCACACTACCTATCAAATAAAAACATACAAAACATATCCATTAAAAATGTAAGAAATGGGAATAGTACAGCACATTATTGAAAGTAATTTCCTCATAAGACTCATTTCCCCAAAGTCTGTAGGAATAAATGAGTCTTTACCTGACAACAAAAAGTAAACAATTTAGCCTTCCCGGGAAAGCAGTTCTAGAGGTTCCCTCCATATTCCCACAACATAGGCCTATGGGAGTGGAGGAACAAGAGAAAGGACTCCCTCAAAGATCTCAAGGTTCATGTAGATTTCTATGAACAAATATTTATTTACTTACTGTATTTATATACCGCTTTTCTCACTCCTGGGGGAACTCAAAGTGGTTTATAACATAATAATGGCAAAATTCATTGCCAAACATATATGTAAAACTAAATCATATATCTAAACAATAAACATATAAATATGCAATAAAACCATAAAAACATAAGATATAAACAACATTTAGACATTAAGACATAGAATTAAAACATCTAGTATAAACATTAAAATCACATGATCCAAAATCATGGACTGGGGCCATTTCAATTGTCAATTGCACATATTCCCTATTTATTTCTTGCACTGCATTACTTTACTGGCCAAAAGCTTGGTCCCATAACCATGTCTTTGGTTTCTTTCTGAAGGCCAAGAGGGAGGGTGCTGAGCTAATCTCACTGGGGTGAGAGTTCCAGAGCTGAGGAGCCACCACTGAGAAGGTTGTCTCTCATCCCCACCAACCGCACTTGCGAAGGAGGTGGAACCAAGAGCAAAGCTTCCCCAGAAGAACTTAACTTCCGTGATGGTTCATAGAGGGAGATACATTTGGACAGCTGGGCTCTTCAGATGGTTTAGGTCACTGCTTCTTAAACTGTGGGTCCGGACACCAAATGGGGTCCCCTTAGCTCAATGCTGGAGTCATGAAAAATGGCAACGATAAAAGGTTCCTGAATGTCACGTATTTACACAAATCTGTTCGCAACAATGTGCAGTGTTTACGGTGGACTCTGCAGAAAATGCTTCAGCTGTACTTCATAAAAAAGGAGAATCGTTTTGTTTATCATGCCTTACAAATGCTAATTTATTATCAGTAAATGTTGGATTTTTACACCTATTTTACATACCTTTATACCAAAAATGTCTCGAATGGAAAGGGGGTCGATAGTGGAAAAGGTTTAAGAAGGTCTGGTTTGAATCAATGGTTTCCAACCTTTGGTTCTCCATCTATTTAGGTCTTAACTTCTAGAATCCCCAGCCAGATTGGACAACTATCAGGAATTCTGGAAGCTCAAAACATCTGGACAGCCAAAGGCTAGGGACCTCTAGATCAAAACTTAGATCCAAGTTAATCTTTGTCTGGGGGTTTCTGGGAGTTGTAATTCAAAAAGGTGGGAGGTCAGCTATCAACTAAAATAGTGCTGAACACAAGTGTGTTTGTGTGTGCACATGTGTGTGTGTCAGGGAAAGAAAAAGATAATAGGAAAAATCCTTTTTTCGGCTACAACGTCCAGAATCTCCCAGGAAGGCCTAAGCCATGATGACTCTGTGGCCATCTGAGAAAAAAGTGGAATGCTGAGAACAGGTAATGTAACCAGAGCCGGCCCTAGGTATTTTTCAAGTGTAGGCGAACAGAATTTTGCCCCCCCCAAACCAATCACTGAAAAATAAAAGCATTGGATAAGCGAAAATGTTGGATAATAAGGAGGGATTAAGGAAAAGCCTATTAAACATCAAATTACATTAAGATTTTACAAATTAAGCACCAAAACATCATGTTTTACAACAAATCAACAGAAAAAGCAGTTCAATACATGGTAATGTTATGTAGGAATTACTATATTTGCGAATTTAGCACCAAACTTTGAACAGGGATATAGGGCAGTGTGGACTTAGATAACTTAGATATAGGGCAGTGTGGACTTAAAAAACCCTCTAAAATCAGGACAATAAATAAAGAACAACACTCTGAAAACAGGAGAAATCCAGACATTCGTTCTCGCCAGGAAGGCGTTCGGGGCTTTGGAGAGCAGAAAAGCGGTGCTTCTCTGCTCCCCAAACCGCTGAACGCCTTCCTGGCGAGGCTTTGCCAGGAAGGCCTCGCCAGGAAGGCATTCGGCAGCTTCTCTGCTCTGCAAATCCCCGAACGCCTTCCTGGCGAGAAGGAAGGTGTTCGGGGTTTTCAGGAGCAGAGAAGTGCTGCTTCTCTGCTCCCCAAAGCGGCGACCTCAGCTCCTTCCTTGCAGAGGGAGGCGCGGCAGCAGAGGCAGGCCACAGGAGACAGGAGGTGCCTCAATGGCGCCCCCAACAAGATGGCACCACAGGCAACTGCCTAGTTGGCCTGGTGGTTGAACCGCCTCTGAATGTAACCCATTTTAAAAAGAACTTAGAACATATATTTATTTGTATTTATGACAGAAGAAACTTGTTAGAATTAACAACCTTTTCATGACTATATTCAAAAACTTCTCATTTGCGCCTTATTTTTGGAGTTTAAAGACATCAAATATGTATTGTGATTTCCTGTTTATCCATATCTTTCTCTTACATTCTTCTCAACTTCAGAGTACTTTCCTCTGTTTTCTTCATTAGACTATTTATTGGTTATTGGGAAGTAATTTTTAAGTAAGGCTCTTGGATATGTTTCTTTCCCTTTTCTGCTCTGTTTAAGAGGTCCACACTACTATCTCTTAATTTTCCCCACAAAGAGAAGTTTAAAAAAATTAAAGTAAGAAAAAAGTAAAGCTGACAAATTTGACCATCAAGGAAGAAGATCATATAGCTCTCAAAAGGTTCAGTTTAGATCTCTGTTTATATTCAACAAAGGCTACCATACATTTTGCTCCTGATAGGCCCGTCATCTTTAATAGTAGTTACATGACAAGCAGGTGCAACACAGACCTTTTTGGACTGGAAATAGACTGTGCAAATTACCATGTCTTTTGTTTGTTTCATTTTATGATAAATACACAAATAACTTTATACTACTCAATGTGAGGAAAAGAAGTTGAGATTTAAAAGAAAACACGAGCGTGGGAGGCAATAAAACTGGCAGATCTGTCCTACACAGAGTTCTCTGTGTTGTTACCTAAAAAGGTTTTTGCATGCACAGAAAGCATTCACATTGGTATTCAGCATATGTTCTCATTTTTCATGATCAGATTTCTTTAACTGTATGTTTTCCAAACTTTGGTCCTTTAGGTATTTTGGAGTTCAGCTCCCACAATTCTAACCGCTGTAAACTGGTTGGGATTTTTGGGAGTTGAGGACCAAAGGTTGGGAATCATTGCTTTAACTAGTTTGAGTCTCATCTTTCAGCCCGTGACAGGATTGATTTAGATTGTCACCATAAATTGGACTTGGGCTGAATCTATACTGCTATATACAATCCAGATTATTGGTTTTGAACTGGATTATATGGCAGTGTAGACTCATATAATCCAGTTCAAAGCAGATAATGTGAATTATCTGCTTTTATAATCTGGGTTTTATGGCAGTGTAGGCAGTGTAGTTTTGAATGCATACAGCAATAACAAAGGTAGTGAATGAGTTTTTGTTGCATCATCATCATCATCATCATCATCCTGCCTGGTGAAAGGGGCACTCTAGGACTCGACAATGTAAAACGTTAGAACAGATATAGCTATTTTTTGCATCATTCATAGGTTGAAAGTATTATATTATTAATACAATTAAAAGCAGTTAAAATTAGAACCATTAAAAAGAAGAACAACATAAATGAACAACATAGTGCATTGTGAAAGGTCCTTCTCTCAGAGAATTCAGTTCTCAAAGATCTGCCAAAAAAACCCTCTTTCCCTGCCTATGAAAGGATAGCAAGGAAGTTCCCAGTCCAACTACTGAAAAAAAAAATCAAGTTGCATAGGAATCTGGTTGTCTTATGATGATTTTTTTTTTTTGTCCAAGGCTTTGTTTTGATCCCTGAGGTTTTAAGGGTGGCTCCAAAATGATGCAAATGGCTCTCATCCATATTTGCAGAATGATATTACTACAAAGGATCAGGAATCACATGAAATCTTCACTTTACATAATTCTGCTGGACCAGCTTGCCTTCATTAAGTCTCTGTGAGTAGGAGAAAGAGAAGAAAGAAGAAAATCGCTTGTCCAATTTGCAAATTCTAAACATTTTCAAATTCTAAAAATATTGTGCTGCACCATTAAATAGCATTTTAGAACTCAGATCCGATTACATTCATAGGTAATTAGAAACTATTTTAAAGCTGTAAGCTTTAAATAAAATTGCACTATACTTTGTTTATAGTGAATACCTCAAAATACAAGAAACTGTGGAAGACATATGGTACTAATGTCATTTTCTTTGTAATACTGTAGGCATAATTTTCATGGGTGTTTACATTATGGAAGGGTAATTTTTCTTCATACCATCAAATGTAGAAAAATATAGCTTGACAATATATTATGAACTTTAGTTCACTGCTAAAGAATCTATTAATATAGAATTACAAATAATTAGGTGACTGAATGCCTTATGAGTAGTCATAGAGAAATATAAATATAATTAACTGTAATAAATCATTACATTTTTAAGTAAAACTTATTTTTCCCTTTTGCACTATTTGAAATAGTACAATTGTTGGCTGTTTTTCAATGGATTGGCAATCTACTTAATTGTAAGGGTCTTTATGATAAAAGATACACACAACTTTGAAAGTCGGAAACAAACTATTTCTTAGGTTTGCAGGACACATATGTTCCACAGACTACAGGCAAGAATTATTTTGATAATGCAAAGTAGCACAATGTGGTTTCATTCAGAAGCATGTTATTTAACATACCCAATAACTGATGCAACTCTTTATTTGTCTTTAAAGAGATAGGTGTTCCTCACTGACAAAGACTGAAATGCTTCAAAGAATTTTCTTTTATAGTGAAGGACAAAGAGACTATTAGTATGGTAATGTTGAAAGAGTCGAGCAAAGTAGAATTGCCTATAATGATCAGCTAGTGCAGATGAATCATGGAGCTATTTTTCAAATGACAATGAATTTATCTGTTCAAATATTTATTTGGAGACTTGGGTTAATTTCCCTTTCTCCTTCATGCCCTTCTTTCTGACACATTTAATATTTTTGTGCTATATTGTCAGGAAAATAAACATCAGGTCATTAAAGGTCATCCTTATTCTTGCCATTCTGCCTTATGACATGCAAAAAGAAATGGAACATGGCATAATTGGCAATTGACACTTTTGATATGTTATAGCTTTTTGAAACCATAACCTTGAAAAGCTAATCTAATTTTATTTTTTTTAAAAACCCAGAAGTGATTATTGAGCTCAAAGGAGCTGCAAATAAGTGTTAGAGATTGACATCTTCATGGAACTTCTATTCAAGCAGTCAAATTAAGTGATCAGTTACTATTTAGGAGGCTTTTTCAATGTATTTCATCCCACAGGGGATCTAAGTCCATCCTGAAGCAATGGGTTGTAGCAGTTCTGTCGACATTTGCAACAGCTTGAGGTATGTTATCTCACATGGCTTAGGGAAATTGCTGCCAGCATAAACCAAATAATTCCCTCCCTCTGGTCTGAAGGATATCTGGAAAGTGTAATCTCTCATTATTAAGATGCCTGCTGTCCTGCTGTAATACTGTGTCACCGGATTGGTTCACAGTTACCTTTGTTTCAGACTTAGGACTGTTTTTTTTTTTTTTTTGATGTCACAAAATCAGCACAAGAGCTTCTTGGTGTCATAGGTAAAACTCCTTGACAATGTCTACATAAATGCCTGCAAAATTTCATCCAGATAACCCAATGGTAGTTGGTGGCTTTCTTGTCAATGGTTCAGTGAATTTACATTGGAATTTAGCCTGGCCTTTGGAGGAACTATCCAAGGTACTGAAATTAGGTTAGAAATAAGACTTGGCAATTTGGATAGCAACTTAACATTTGGAAAAAAATCTGGGGTGGAATTACCAGTCCACTGATACGAAAGTCTCCACCTGGACAACTTCTTCACTTTGTTTTTACTGTTTAAGGTAACTGGTAGAACAAGACGTTATTAAGATCTGGTGAAGGCATAGCCAAGAAATTATGTCAGGAAAACAGAAAATGATGTAGATTCTGATTTAGATCATGCCTGATCACTGACATTTAAATTACAATAACTAAAAGTTATTAAAGTGGATTCTTTAGCTCAATCAACAGATTTTACTACCTGAGTGACATAAAGAAGAACAATCATGGCTTTCTCTACCCAAATGTAGCATAGCCTAGTAGTTTGAATCTTGAACGAAGACTTTGAGAAACCAGGGTTAAAATTTTGCTCAAGCATGAAAACCTATTGGCTAATCTTCAGCAAGTCACAATTTCTTAGTCTTGAAGAAAAACAGTGGCAAAACTCTTCTGAACAAATTTTGCCAAGAAAAGCCTACATACAGTCTGCATTAGTTAGAGTAGGCATGAAGGTATATAACCACACCACAAATGGATAGCAGTGAGTACAGGCCAATATAAATAACAAACATTTGCCAAAGGGAACGAAAAAGGGTGAAATTTCATATATGTTAATGACTCTCACAGTACATGAGTATAACATTTTGATTCTACTTTAATTGTAAAAAACCTACATTAACAGGTGATGAAGTGGGAATAGGTTGTAATTGAGATAGCCAATGTATCTAAAACACATATGTGTTTATATCACAAGGGATGGTGATCTATTTTATATTTTCTGGTTAGCCTGTGAGAATCACTAAGGATTGTTGATTTTAATACTGTTTTATCATGTATTCTTGTTTTTAATTTTTGCATATATTTTTTAAAAAAATCTGTTTATTGATACAGTACATCTATTAAATTAACAAACTTTTACCATACAAGTCTTATCTTAATATACATTATTCCAAAAGCCACTTTACCTTATATGCCACTTTATACATTTCTTCGTTGTGTATCTCCCATTACCCATACCCTCCCCATTTCCCCCTCCCTCCTGGAACAGCAACTCCAAATTATGTCATTGCATCAGTTTAACTGTGTGGAAAGCCTGGTTCAAGGTGCTATGTCTATTATCTCCATCTACTTTTGTATATGTGATATTCCGTATTTTGAGTTGATATTGTCTTATGCTTGAACGGCATTGAAATGTTGCAGATTGTTAGCCACTCTGTGTCCCTCCACGAGGGAGAGAGGGTGGGATATAAAACAAAGTAAATAAAAATAATTAATTTATGTTGCTTGCACAGGTAGCTGTTATTTTTCTAACACCAATTCTTGCAACAAATCAAAACAAGCAATGTAAAAGAAAACTTTTCATGAAAACAGCTCCCCCTGCTCCTGAGTCAGCATGTAGGCAAAGTATTATGACTTATTAACACAATTTTATGTAACCTGTTATTTAATTTCTTGTTTCTAGTACTGCATTATTCCTTTATTGTTCCATTCATGCACAAAACAATTATTCTTTTTGTTGCATAGCAATTAGTTGTCTTGGAAAACGTATTTCACTCCTGAATCAAACTGCCTAAATAATACTTAAAGATTTATTAATAGTGATTATTTCCCATCTAGCTTTTGTGAAACTTTATTTTATAAACAGAAGACAATTTCCTGTTTGGCACCTTTATTAAAAGAGACTTTTCACTTTCCCTTTCTTCTTTTTTTTGAAAAAAATGAAGTAGTTCTCAGTTCTATGGTTCTATGAGAAAAGATGCCTCTTGGAATGATCCGGCAGACTATGGATCACTCAAAAACAAGCCCTCTTGGGATCAAAGGTCAAATCTTTAATTAGAGTTTTTTTCTTTAGACACAATCAATTTTCAAAGTACAACCAATGGTGCATTGTACTTCTTAAGTGTCAAGACTTTGAGAAATAATAGCAAAACAATTAGATTTCTACTTAAATAGCAATCATGATTTATTGGCAGCAAATCATTCTTGAAAAAAAGGATAATATTTACATATGAACCAAAGCCCTTAAATTGCCCTTTTAGACCACAATTGCCTTGAACTCATACAGTCCCCATGTCTGGATGTGGATATTTAAATTTGATGGGGGAAACCAGAATATCAGAGCTTGGAAAAGTGGCTTTAGTGGTTGAAGTATTTTGGCAGCTATAGTCCACCCACCCAACTTATCAGAATCAATAACAGGATGGAAATGCATTCCTAAATGATGATTATGCCCATAGTTTGTCTTTTGGTTCAATAGCTGGAGTTCAGTCTTGTTCAAGAGTGATAGTGTTTCCAAAGAATCAATAGGGAGCAAATCATAGAACCACATGTCCAAATTCTGACCAGACTGGCAGATAAACCTTAACTGAACATTGGCTATAATTTAGCCTTGACAGGGGTAGACACAATGGCTTTCATGATTCAGGTGTGATCAACTTAACCTAGGTTTTATTCAAGACTTTAAAGGAATTATTCCAGGTGCTGAAATATTTTAGGGACAGAGTTCAGCACTTTGGATAACTTTTTGATATCTGAAACAATACTTCACTGCAACTGTAGCATAGAAGCTGCCCCAGCGAATGTTCTTTATCATAATGAAAGGCAGCAAAAAATCTTAGAAAGTGTAGGGCAGTGCACACCCAACACTTTAATAGGCCTCCCTACTTTCGATCAAGCTTTAACTGGAGAAATTCTTCATTCTGTCTCATGGAAAACTAGGCTTACTGGGGATAAACCTTATAAGAAAGGTTAATGTTCCTCTAGAGTTGTTTTGGGAAGTGATTTGTTACTTACCAAACAGGAATTGAATGTGTTCAACAAAGGTTGCTTTGTGTGAACTCTACTTGGATGAGATCATTGTAATATTTGGATTAAATACTTGGATTAAATCACATGAATTAATATAAATGTATTAAATATAATCGAATATGGCCTAGCCTACACAAATAGTTGAGGACATGACAAACATCCTAGTCTGTACCCAGACTGCAGGTAGTTAAAGGAACAGGATGTTTTGAAGACAAGGATATGAAAGACAAGATGAACATAAAATCAAACAGGGACCCCCCCCCCTTTTGTCATATATGTCTCTGAATAGAGAGTTGTTTGGAGAATAAGACATGATGGCTATATGTTATTTCTAAAGTCAAAACTAGTATGCTTGTGACACACACTTCCCGGAACTCCCAACAAGGAAGTTGATACATTGACTTTAATGGTTCCTTTAGCTTCTTTAGCATGTGCTTTGATTGTGTATTTTTTGTATGGCAAGGGGTTTAGCTGGAGGGCCCTTGTGGTCTTTTCCAACCATATGGTTCTATGAGAAGAAGGTGGAGCAATGTGTAGCTTAGTT
This sequence comes from Anolis carolinensis, assembly GCF_035594765.1. NCBI lineage: Eukaryota > Metazoa > Chordata > Lepidosauria > Squamata > Anolidae > Anolis > Anolis carolinensis. The sequence continues at coordinate 323,247,048 of NC_085841.1, read as the reverse complement.
ATTGTCTTGAATGTTTATTGGAACCAAGCATGGAGGTGATGGGACTGAAACACTGCCAATACTGCTATACAGGTGGTTTTCTTGGTCACCTTATTTCATGGTGCCTTTGCTATAGCAGACTTTTAGAGTTTTGCCTTCCTTGAACTGGCCTAGCTCCACTCCTGCAACCTCAGAAGTTTGACATGTAGATGGTTATTCACCAAGTATGTCAATAATTATTCACCGAAAGGAATGTTACAAAAGAACATGTGATTCATCTCACAATGTAGAAGAAACAATGGAAACATTCTCAAAATAAAATGGCACATATTATGAATACTGCCAACTTTCTATAGGTTTACTGGAACTAGTCATAGAAAGAACATTCTCTGTATTAAAATATCTATTGTTGAATGGATTCTTCCCCTCCCAGAACAATTTTCTATTCACATCTAGATTCAATGGAACATTGCTGTGACTATTAAAATAGATAGTTGCAGGAATGAGATTTATGGGGCTGACAGTCATGTCATATCACTTGGAAAGGCATCTGTACTTTGTCACGCATAGGGGAAAATATTATATTCTATTTGTGTTGTGGTAAGGGGATTAGGTCAGGATTTGGAGGAGGGGTAAAATCTGCTCTGCTCTGAAATGAAACGGATAATACATTTTTTTAAAAAGCCACCTTTACTAGCTGAGACCTGTGTCACCATATGAAGTGAAAGCCTAGAGACATAGGGATGCTTCATCCCTTTTCATTTCTTGAAAAGCAATTTATATTGGCAGAATCTCTTGGTAGACATTCAATTATAAACACTTTCATAAATACTACAAAGGGTATGTATAGATCTCTATAGAGAGACAGGACCTTAGTTTAAAGGATCTTAGAGGGGACAAACTGGATGCACTGAAAGGTTTTTGACTATATTAAATGGGCTAATATGCTGAATAATCATAAAAAAAACATTATGGTCTGAATCCTTTTACTATTGACAACTAGAAGAGAGCTTATGAATCAATGGGATTTCTGTATGGAGCGACTATTTAACAATCGATTCAATGGATGTATTCTTGTTAGCACTAGCAACTAGATTCTGGTTTATATGTTTATATGCATGGTTTCCTGTTTTGTAGTTGGCCTTCTCCCCTCCCCCCCCCCCCCAAACTCTGGTTTCCTTCCTTGCTTAAGAAAAGAATGGCTCCCAATTTTGTCCTTTGAAAGGAACATAAGAATAAATTTTGGAAGTTAAGGGTCCTTCCACCCTATAAAATTATAGTGTCATGATTACACTTCAACCTCCATGGTTCATTCAATGGTATTCTGTGGTTTGGCCTTTAGAATTATTTCCTTTCTAGTGCATGACCAAATTATAAAGCCCAGGAAGTTGCCATGGCCATTACATTCTGGAATTAGTAATTGTGAGGGTTTTTTTTAAATTTTTAGCCAGAGAACTTTAGTGTCTCACTAAAATACAAAGCCCAGGTTACAATATTTTGTAGCCATGGCAGTTAGTGGTATCAAATATGTTCTTGGAATACACATATTGCTTATAAGTTATAATTTCCTGCTTACTGATGGCTCATGCAGCTGAACAAACCATGTTCTTGCTATCCAAGGTATATTTACCAGCATGACAACCCTGGACAAACTTCATGCGCTGCATAATTTTCACCCCTGTCTTAGAGCAAGGGAGTTAAGTCCAAGGGCTGAATTCAATTTTAGATATGTTTTCTGGAGCTGATTTTAAAGGTGGGGTAGGCAAAGGTGAAATGTCAGGGTAAAAAAATGGCAACAAATGCAAAATATTTATATCCCACCCTTCTCACCCCGAAGGGGACTCAGGGGGGAATCATAGAACATACATATGTGGCAAACATTCAATGCCATTTATACACTGACAAGACAGACAATTGTACATAGAGGTATACATAGACTTTTTCAATCTTCAGCATCTTGGAGGCTTGTGCTTGGTTTTGACCAATTTGGGGGGGGGGGGCTGTCGCTTAATCTCCGAAGAACTTTTGATGGTAAACTTCCTCCTGGATAGAATCGCCAGCATTTTTCTGACATTTCCTTATGGGTGCCTTAAAATACCTCCCTGCTTTTAAGCGGTACAATTTATCTACTCACATTTTGATTTTGAACCACTAGGTAGGCGGAAGCTGGGCTAAAGGCCAGGAGCTCACCTTGACCCGGGATTCAAACTGTCAATCTTTTGATTGACAAGATTTTCTGCAGCTGGTGGTTTGACAAGATTTACTGCCCGAATCTTTAGGATCTTTTTCTTTAAAGCCATTTCTCACTAATCTTTAGGAGATGAATTTGTTTGCATGTTACATGAACTTGAGAAACCACTAAATGACAGTGTGATGTTTGTGGCACATACATTCCTTGACCAATGTCATGTTTATTAGAAAATCCTGGTCTGTCTCAGATTTTTTATTGGGGTCTAGGAAGGCTAGAGCCGTTAGTTTGTGACTTCCCATAGGGAAGAAAGCATAGAATAGCAAAGTCTAAGCATTTAACGAAACTACATTTTTCAATTTAAGGACCCCAAGCCTCTAAAGGCAAACAGATGGTACTATGGAAAAGGATCTGTGGCCATCTAGATCACTGTTTTTTAAACTGTTGGTCCCAGCCTCAAAAGGGTCCCTTTGCTCAATGCTAGATCTCAAAAATGGCCACAGTTAAAGGTTTCTGAATGCCACCTAGAGATTTACACCAATCTGTTAGCAACAATGTGCAGTTTTTACAGTGGACTCTGCAGAAAATGCTTCAGCTGTACTCTACAAAAAAGAAAATCAATCTGTTTAATAAGCCCTGCAAATGCTGCTTTATTATTTCTAAATATTTGATTTTATACCTATTTTATATATCTATATATCCAAGGTCACATAAATATTTCTCAGGCTAAAAAGAGTCACAAAGTGGAAAAAAAGTTTAAGAAGCCCTGATCTAGATAAACTCCAGTGAACCAGATTAGAAGTCAAGGGTGGCCAGAGTCTGAGCTTCCTCACCCTTTTCTAGGCCAAGATGGTTCTAAGTGGGCCGATCTCCTTGCTGCTGTCACTGTGGCCCATTTACAACCCTTTCCTTATATGCTCATTCTGTATCTCTTCTTGTATGAACAAAGTCAGGTAAACCTCAAATTACTGCGCAGGAATATAAACCTCAGAATCCTCCAGCCAGCATGGCCAAATGACTAGATAGTCTGGGAGTTTTTGTCCCAAAGGTAAGGAAAATTGCTGCGCATAGGCAGATATCAGTCAGGTTCAATGCAAAGACACACAAACAAGAGGAAAAGGAACAAAAAAATCTTTACTCTTGTCAGCAGAATCAAATAGCTCAACAAACTTACATAGTCCTTGTAAGTAGCACAGAGTAAGGCTTCTTCACCCAAAAGAGTAGAACATAAAACAAATAACTATTCCATCATAGCAAGGAGCATTGTTGTTAGGTCATTGTTAATTCAGCATCACCAAACTGTATTCTAACATCCATACAGTTATACCCCACCGTGTGTGGTACAAACTTGCTTGATGATCTACATCGGCAGCTGCTCATAATAATTAACATTATAAGGTTTTTTTTAACACACACATATATACCTGATCCTGTTACTACTTACTGTAACAAAAATGACCAAGCACAGAGGAGTGAGAGGAACAGGGGATAAATAGCCTTGCCCTCCCTTCTGAGGCATGGCTTTCAGCAGGGGGGCTATAATGCTCAGCCCTGACACTGGCCCTGGGAACTGTAATAGAGAGCTCATCCTGCACGAAAGGGGTCATAAACTTTTCTGGCTGGCTACTTTGTGCCCTCTGGCTGATGCATACAGTCTGGCTGCTGTTCATCTCACTGATGGATTTTTAAAGCATTTTCTTTTTTTTTCCACCTCTGTTAAAATTCCTTTTAAAAACATCTTATGGATACTCTTTGCTTTGTTTTTGTTTCTTGTGAGGAAGTGGGTCAGGGCATCCAGCAATTATTCCACACTGAAATGAGAAGGGAGGTTTCAAAACAACATTGCACACAAAGGACTTGGCACGCCTAACATCTTGCCTGACTTAGGTAGCTGCAGTATTCTGCTAGGTCAGCACTGGCAGAGCTTGTTACCAACGTCAGATGTTGCTTTTGGTAAATAACATTTCAAACCATAACAACATGAATTTGCGGGTCTTGCTTTGACTGACAGATGGACGTCAGAAGGAATGTGGTTGAATTTTGTTCTTGCATAGGGCAGAGCATGGGCATTAGGCATCACAAACCACAAACTACTTACTACAATGTAGTCTGAGCCTTGCCACATGCACAATGGAGGACCTACTTACAGCAATACCAGAGACACTCAAAGTGGCCAGCTTCTGGTCAAAGGAAATTTAGTATAATGCCAAGTTGTTAATTTTTTTTGTAGTTTTTCAATACATTATAACTGTATACTCAATTCACTTCCGACATGATAAATAAATAGTAAATTATATAATTTGTGTTAAAATAAATGAGTAAATAACTGGATAGTTATTTCAAAGTCGGGGGTGCTTTGAATGCAATTTTCCAGCTGGATGGCCCACAAGGTCTCTCCCAACTCTATGATTCTATGGACCATGGCCATATAGCCCGAGAAACGCACAGCAACTAAGTGCTATCACTTGTCCCTGGGCTGCCCGAACCTGGTGAAGTGGGATGGTGGTGTGCATAGCTACAGCCACTTATGAATAGGAAGTGGCCCAAGTGTTTACACTGGCCTAAAACATAGGCAAGATTCAGGGAAGAAGGCCACGTTAAGCAGCCTTCTCCCACATTAAGGTAAATGGAGCCTACGTGTCATGTAACTATATCTTCTTTTGCCTGTGGATTCTGATATGTCTATTCCAATACCTATTTGTGGGTAAGAAGGAAGCAAAAGGATTTGGTACATACGTAGAAGAGTCAGAGAAGTGAAACATACAGCAGACATTATCTAGATTCCTACTAATCACGTTATATAAGCATCAATGCCAACACTATAAAAGGAGAAGGGTGAGATATAAATAAAACCAAATAACATCCTTGATGATATTCATGTTTGTTTCTGACAAATATTTTCTGAGGACAAATGCTCATATTAGGCTGTGCGTGAGTGCATATATGTGTGTGTGTGTAAGAAGAATGTGATCCTTATTCCGGATGGTGGCTTCTTCACATACTGTCACATGGCAGGACAAAATGAGCGTGTGCCAATCTGTCTGGCTTGAAGGAGAGCATCCTATATATGGGCAAATGGTGTTGGCTTTACTTTCATAGCTGTTTCCCCTTAGTGTGAGGACGTATTCTTTTTTAAATTCACAACTGTTTTCACAAAGTTGCAGTGGGCTGGAGGTTAAGTGAGCTGTCATCAGGGTGTCACTTCTTTTTCACAGGCAGGGAAGATCTTCATGTGTGATGGTGAGGATGGAAAATTCGAAACTTTGCAGCATTCGCTTTGAACATGGCACTGTCTAAAAAGATCAATGATGCAAACGTAAGTAGTTAGTTAATACATGATGTAATTGGCAAGGTTAGCAGGACTGCTTATTGTTTAATTTTTCATTAAAGAATAAAGTATAATAATACCATTTGGGTCTTGAAAATGTTTTTCAAATGCTGAACCTATTACTCATCACACTGCTACCTTTTTTTTTTTTAAAAGAGTAGCATCAATGGGGACAAAATCTTGTCTAAAGGCCTCTAAAATGCTTCATATGTAGTATCTTTTTAAAAAGTAAGTAGAAGCCATTCCTCATTAATGGACACCACTTGCTTCAGGGATTCAAGTGTTGCATAGACTACCAAATTTGCCAAAAAGGAAAAGAAAATTAATCCAAGCTAGATGTGACTAGAAAATGTTAAATACTATAAATAGTGCTGATGGGCTTGCAACCTATTTAAAAGCTCACTAGCTAGTCCTGGAGGCTTCTAGTTGGCCTAACTTATCTCCTTTTTTTTGGTTGGAAAATGGTTACCTAGGAAGTATCATAGAATCATAGAATAGTAGAGTTGGAAGAGACCTCATGGGCCATCCAGTCCAACCCCCTGCCAAGAAGCAGGAAATCGCATTCAAAGCACCCCCGACAGATGGTCATCCAGCCTCTGCTCAAAACCCTCCAAAGAAGGAGCCTCCACCACGGCCCGGGGGAGAGAGTTCCACTGTCAAACAGCTCTCACAGTGAGGAAGTTCTTCCTGATGTTCAGGTGGAATCTCCTTTCCTGTAGTTTGAAGCCATTGTTCCGTGTCCTAGTCTGCAGGGCAGCAGAAAACAAGCTTGCTCCCTCCTCCCTATGACTTCCCCTCACATATTTGTACATGGCTATCATGTCTCCTCTCAGCCTTCTCTTCTGCAGGCTAAACATGCCCAGCTCTTTAAGCCGCTCCTCATAGGGCTTGTTCTCCAGACCCTTAATCATTTTAGTCGCCCTCCTCTGGACGCTTTCCAGCTTGTCAACATCTCCCTTCAACTGCGGTGCCCAAAATTGGACACAGTATTCCAGGTGTGGTCTGACCAAGGCAGAATAGAGGGGGATGCTATTCCCCTATTTATGCAGGCCAGAATCCGATTGGCTTTTTTAGCTGCCACATCACATTGTTGGTTCATGTTTAACTTGTTGTCCACGAGGACTCCAAGGTCTTTTTCGCACACACTGCTGTCAAGCCAGGCGTCCCCCATTCTGTATCTTTGCATTCCATTTTTTCTGCCGAAGTGAAGTATCTTGCATTTGTCCCTGTTGAACTTCATTTTGTTAGTTTCGGCCCATCTCTCTAGTCTGTCAAGATCATTTTGAATTCTGCTCCTGTCTTCTGGAGTGTTAGCTATCCCTCCCAGTTTGGTGTCGTCTGCAAACTTGATGATCGTGCAGACAGATAGATTTCATGGAAATAAGGGAGAATCCATAAAAGTGAGTTACATTGCATAAAGGGGAATCATGAATGATATAAACAATTGAAAATATTTGATAAGAACGAAGTTCTTTGGTTATTCAATTAATTAACTGGTTGACGATAGGCATATCGAAATTAATTGATAGATGCATTTGAGTTGATGGTAAAGGTTAAACGCATTTGAATTAAGGGGAAACCGCCCAATTGATAATCTTTTTGGGGGGTAAAAGAGAAGACCTATACGATTTATATGATTTATATGAACTGTAAAGAGCTAGACGGTTGGTGAGACCACAGTTTGGAAAGCTACAAAAGGAGAAATATTATTTGAATTTGGAAATATTCTGAGTCTAGACAAGGTTAAGATTCCCTTGAATTTAAAAGATGGCAGGTGCAAGAGCAAAGTTTGAAAACAGCAAAAGTGCTTTGAGAAGGCCTTCTCAATCTGAGGACATTAATCTTAAAGACATTTTCAGAGAAATTCAGAAACTGGCGGAGAAACAAGATGAATACCAGAAGGAATCCCAGACAAAATTAGACCAACAAAGTACACAACAAAAAGAAATATGCCAAGAATTGCTAGATATGAAAAAAGAAATTAAAGAGGAGATTGGCTCTTTGAAAAAGGAGATGGCAAGAACAAGTAAGGAGATCAATCTATTGAAACTAGAGAACTCTAAAATAATAAAACAACAGAACATGATTCAAAAAAAGATGGACGATATAGAGCAAAAAAATGCAAAAATTGAAAAGATAGAAAGATTACAAGAAAAGCTTGAGCAAAAAGAAAGAGATTTTCAATTGCGATTTCGCAACATTCAAGAAGAGGCGAAGGAGGACATTAGGCAAACGATTAAAAACTTAATTGCGAAACTCTTAAACCGCCCAGAAGAAGTTATTGATAATGAGATTGACACAGTATATCGGATTCAAACTAACTTCTCGAGGAAGAACAGGGTAGCGAGAGATGTTATTATACATTTCGTAAAAAAAAGGATTAGGGATGAAATATTAATGCAAAATAGTCGCAACCCAATTTACTACAAGGATAAAAAAGTAATAGTGCTGAAAGAATTCCCTCAAACAACTCTAAACAGAAGAAGGAAATATTTTTTCCTAACGGATGAACTTAAAAGATTAAAAATAAGATTTAGATGGGAAAGAAATGAAGGCATAATGGTAACATACAAGGAAGAGAAACATTGGTTAACATCGGAAGAGAAGGCAAGGGAATTTCATAAAAAACTCATAAAAGGAGAACGCGAAACCTCAGCAGAAGATACTACACCACCGTCAGTAAAGAGGAAGAAACCGAAAAGAGCCCGACATACCTCACCATTAGGAGGAAAAGGGGATATAAGCTCATATCCCAAAACAACAATGCTGATAGACGAAAAGGAAGAAACAGAAGAAGAAGAAGATGAGATAGAGATAGAAGAAGAAGAAGAAGAAGAAAAAGAAGAAATACCATCAAGTGCAGGAAAAGAACCGGATGAAGACCAAGAGCTAATGAAATTTGACGAACCCCCAGAAAATAAACATGAATAAAGGAACTCAGATGGACTGTTTAAAAATCTACTCTAACAATGTCAACGGACTAAATTCCCCATGTAAAAGAAAAGCGTTAATGTCTCAATTAATAAAAGAAAAATATGACGTTGTGGCTCTACAAGAAACTCATATTTTAGCTAAACATGCATTACACTTAACAAATAAAAGAATTGGCAAAGAATTTATCACGTCCGATATTGTAAAAAAGAGGGGCGTAGTAATATACATTAAAGAAAGCATCCCAGCAACAGTTCAATTTAAAGATATGGAAGGAAGATATATAGCAGTTTTGATTGACATGGATCGACAAAAAACTCTTATCTGCAACATTTATGCCCCAAATGGTCCCAAAAAACATTTTGTGAATGAGTTAAAGAAAAATATTATGAAAGTAAACTTTGACCATTTAATAATATTGGGAGACTTCAATGGAGTATTAGATGCCAGACTTGATACAAGCAATTCGACTAAAAACAGAAACTATGTAAAATCCAGATTAATTCCACAAAATTTTGTAAAATTAAAAGAAGAATTCGATCTACAAGATGCTTGGCGCATCCACAACCCAGAAGTACAGGACTACACCTTTTTCTCTGCTAGGCACAAGTCCTGGGCGAGAATTGATATGGTTTGGGTATCCAATTCATTTTGCACTAAAATAAAAGAAATCAAAATACATCCCAGAGATAAATCAGACCACTGTCCCATAACTATTACGATTAATAGGAAAACATCAATTTACAGATGGAGACTAGACGAAAACTTACTGAAACTAGAGGAAGACATAAAAATCAATAAACGGCTGATAAAAGAATTTTTTACAATAAATAATACACCGGAAATTAAAGTCCAGACTCTATGGGATGCGTTTAAGGCAGTCACAAGAGGTTATTTTATTCAACAAAAGGCAGAGAAAAATAAGAGGAAAAATAAAGAATTAAATAAAATTAAGAAAGAAATAGAATCCCTAGAATCTAATCTTAAGGCAAACCCATCAAATAAAGAAATAACAAAAGAACTATCGCTTTTGAAAAAAAAGAAAACCCAATGGGAATTAGAAGAAACCGCCAGACAGCTGAAATTTATTAAGCAATATAATTTCGAAAATGCAAATAAACCGGGCCAATGGTTGGCGAGAAGGATAAGAAAGAAAAGACAAAGACAACAGATAACAAACATAACAGAGAATGGTCAAACATACACAACAGACGAGGAAATATTAGAGATATTCAAACAATACTATACGAATTTATATAGAAAGGAAGAGGATAACTTAAATGAAATATCTCAATATTTAGGAGAATTCAAGTTTCAAAAAATTTCGGACCAACAAAGAGAGCATCTAAATAAAGAAATAACAACAGAGGAGATTAGAAAAGCAATAATGACAATGAAACCAAACAAAGCTCCGGGTCCAGACGGGTTCCAAGCTGACTTCTATAAAGTCTTCCAAGAAGAAACATTACCATATTTACAAAAAACCATGAATGCAGTTTTGAGAAATTCGGAAATGCCCGAATCATGGTTGCAGGCAGAAATTGTTGCCATCCCGAAGGAAAATAGTGATTTGGCGAACATAAGAAACTACAGACCAATCTCTCTCTTGAACGCAGACTATAAAATTTTTACGACAATTCTAGCTAATAGATTCAAGGAGTTTTTAAAAGAGTGGATAAGCCCTGATCAAAAAGGTTTCTTACCAGGTAGAAGCATGAGTGAAAACGTAAGATGTATCGTGGACATTATTGAATACTATGAACTCCATCATGAAAAAGAAATTGCTTTGCTAGCTATCGACGCGGAAAAGGCATTCGATAACTTAAATTGGTCTTTCCTTAAATTATTATTTAAAGAGTTAGATATAGGTTTCCACTTTTTGAATGCTATAGAAGCGATATATAGCAGACAAACGGCCAAAGTAACAATAAATAATCAACAATCACGGGAATTTAAGATCGAAAAAGGAACGAGACAAGGTTGTCCACTTTCACCACTTATATTCATTTTTGCTTTGGAATTATTAATTAACAGTATTTGCAAAGATAAAGAATTGAAAGGCACTAAGATAAGAAACCAGGAGTATAAAATTCGGGCGTTTGCGGATGACGTAATATGCATTATTGAAGAACCCAGACAACGAATAAGCAAATGGATGGCGACAATAGAACGTTTTGGTAACCTAGCTGGATTCAAATTAAATAAACAGAAAACAAAAATGTTAACAAAGAACATTACTAAGAAAAACCAGGCTACTCTACAAGAAGCATCTGGCTTAAAGATAACACCAAAACTAAAATACCTAGGTATTTGGCTAACAGCGAAAAACACTCAACTACTGAAGAATAATTACCAGGAAAAGTGGAAGGAAATACAAAAAGATTTAAGACAATGGCAATCATTAAATATATCCTTGTTAGGCCGTATAGCGACGATTAAGATGAACATTCTCCCAAAAATGTTACACTTATTTCAAAACTTACCAATTCTTCGAAATCAAAAACAATTTAAAATCTGGAATAAGGAGATATCAAAATTTATTTGGAAGAACAAAAAGCCAAGAGTAAATTTTAAGGTAATGACAGATTTTAAAAGCAAAGGGGGATTTGGTCTACCAAATCTACATCTCTATTATGAGGCATGCGCCCTAAAATGGGTCAAGGAATGGATTACCCTGGCGGACGAAAACATCTTAACCCTTGAAGGGTTCGACTTGCGTAGAGGGTGGCATGCATACCTGTGGTATGGAAAACGGGCGGTAGAGAAAAACTTTGGCAATCACTTCATTAGGGCTTCCTTAATTAAAATCTGGGAGAAATATAAGAATTTTTTGTACAAAAAAACTCCATTATGGACTTCGTCGCTGGAAGCGAATCAGAGAAATATACTAGGATGGACGGATTGGCCCAGATATAAAGACCTTTTGAAGAAAAAAGACGGGAAATATGAACTGAAATCTCAGGAAGAATTGAAAGACAGGTTTAAAAGTATTTCCTGGTTCCAATATATGCAAATTAAAGAGCAATTTATAAAAGATAAAATAGTAGGTTTCAGTGGAGAGGAGAGTACATGGGATAAAATTTTATCAGCAAACAGGAAGGAAGTCTCTAGGATTTACAATATGTTGCTAGGTTGGTCTACTGAAACGGAATCAGTGAAAAATTGCATGATTAGATGGGCAAAAAATGTTGGCCGCCCAATAAGAATGGAGGAATGGGAACAAATTTGGAATAAGAAGTTAAAATATACTTATGCATGGGATTTAAAAGAAAATTGGTTAAAGATATTTCACAGATGGTACATGACCCCTAAAAAATTGAATTCAATGTATAAAAATTATCAGAATAAGTGTTGGAAGTGTAAAAAGCAGGAAGGGACTTTCTTTCATGTATGGTGGACATGTGAAAGGTTACAAAAATTTTGGAAAATGATCCACGTAGAGTCGCAAAAAATTTTGAATGTGAAATTCCCAATGAAACCTGAGTATTACCTATTGGGGCTATTAGATACATCGCTGAAATTAGATACTAATGAGGATAAACTATTTATGTATATATGTACTGCAGCAAGAATAACAATCGCAAAAAGATGGAGAACAGAAGAGATTCCGCAACTGGAAAATTGGTTGGAAAAGGTAGAAGAAATCAAGGACATGGACAAATTAACTTTTTATTTGAAAACAAGTAGAGGAAAATTGATTAAAAGTACAAATTGGGAAAAATTTGATATGTACATCAACGAAAACTTAAAACAGTAAATTGAACCGGGACATAGTAACAATTATACACTAATGAAATTGTTTTCCGAAAAGGGGATAGAATGGAAGTCATCACTGTACCCTTATCCCTTTCGTGTTGATCCCTAGGTGTTCGTTCCCCTTCACCCCCCCCTTTCCCCTTATTTCCCTTCTTAGCTATCCCTCACTGTCATTTGTTTTTAAAATTGTGTCCATGTATTGCACTTACCCTTCAATAAAAAACTTTAAAAAAAAAAAAAAGATAAGAACGAAGTTCATAACATCTGGAGAACCCAGCATGGAAATTCATAAAAGTGGAGTTTTAGCAGCATGATTTTACAATTCATGAAGTTGTTATCTCTTGCCTCAGAGTGCAGGGATAATCCACAGTAAACTCCAGTAAAAAGTCTCAATCACCTTCTACTATAAATATATGGAATATAGAACATAAAGTCTTGATTTTTGAACTATCTTTTACAAAGTCCTGGGGGGGGAGGGTGGTCACCTCGATCACAGTGTCAAACAGATAAATCTCCTACTTCTGAGATTTTTATTTTTGAAAAATAACTTTATTGCATCCTCAATTCTAAAGAAATGTAACTTGTATAATTAAATTTGCTTCAATAGATGGAGATTGATGTGAAAGAAGAGGAAGTCTATGGTGTGGAATTAGCCTTCTGAGGTCCCATCTATACTGCCATTTAAAATCCAGATTATCTGTTTTGAACTGGATTATATGGCAGTATAGACTCATATAATTCAGTTCAAATCAGATAATCTGGAATATCTGATTTTAAAATCTGGATTATATTGCAGTCCAGATCCAGTCTGAGTCCAGGAAAAAGCTGCATTTTAAAGACCAATTTTTATAAAACAACCATCTGCAATAAAAGTATTAATTTTTTTAAAAAGGCAAAATATTTAATCCAAGTAAACACACATATATCTCCAGAAATTATATCCTATTTCTCAGCAATATTTTGTTGGAAACACAGTCCTAATGTCAGGAAAACATTATTAGTCTTCTCTGTTCTGGATAGCAAGCTGTGATTCAACTGGCAAGGTAATAAGGGCTTTTGTCCCCTTAAAAACGGGATTGGCAAAGAAAGGGTTGGTTTATATTTTATTTCTAAAAATAGGCATCCATTCAGAAGCTTTAAGCACCAGCACATTTGCTTTGTTTTATATATAGTATAATGACCTTGCAACTAATTATGTCATACATAAACTACTTCTTCTGTATGGTTATGTTTGAACTATATTATGGAGAGCTCTTTTTTTGTGCTATGTTGAATAGCCCTATGTGCATAGAAAAATGTCAATGGAATATACAGAGAAGTCTGAATTCCCTCCATCCCAAGAGTGAGAAATGAAAAATCTCATTCAAATTATGTCTCATGTTTTGAAATTACACTACAGGAGGGGGAAACAGTTGACCTTTTCTGTTCCTATTTTGTTTTTAGTTGGAGCAAATGGAAAAACATGCCACAACAGGGAAACAACAATAACAACAATACAGCATTGCTTGTTACTGCCTACCTGCCATCTACAATTATCATGGCCTGACGGACAAATATAATTACAGCATGTGATGTCTGTTTGGGTGTTTGAGGGCTTAGATTGTGTAGACTTCTCTGTATCACACTGCAACACAACCCATCACACACAATGACATTGCGTAGCAGTGCTAATCTACAGCTAGTGCCCAAAGCAATCGATGTCACATCACATTGTATGGATTGGTTTGACGTGTACAAACTGCCTTTTTCAGGTAAAGTTAAACAGCACAGACACATAACAGTTCTACTTCCTTTGTTTTTAGAGGAAGAATTGCAACATGGAAAGGAAAATGGGAAAGTCAATGAAATGAGGAACCAATCAAGAATATAAGGTTCTAATTTGATTAAGGTCAAGAGGGGGAAAATGCCCACATCCTTTTACTGATTAAATTATTAATTAAATGGGAGAGTCCCCATGGGTTTTGAGCACCCCAAAGTCATTTTGTAGATTTATCCATAATTGCCATTTGTTATTGTCGTCTCCTCCCATTCAGTAATCATGTTATGAACTGAACTGGTAATAATTAGAAGGAAAATCCACATTGTTATTGAATTAAAGCAATTTCCCCCCAAAAACATAACTGCATAATTTAAAAAGCAAACTGAGAGATGACAGATTGGTACAACAACAAACACATTTCTGACTTCAACCCTGTGGGTATGCAGACATGGGGATTCTGGGAGCTGCAATAAAATAATCTATCCAAGTTTATCTTTTTAGTATGAAGATCCCAGGTAATGAGAATGTTGTCAGCTAGAGTAGTCTATACTAGTCTGGATGGGTAAATAGTCTGAGTTGTGTTGCTATTTAAAATTCATTATTACAAAAGAAATACATTGGAAGCAATCAGGCTTAAATTCCAAGAAATGTATGTTTGTATGAAACAGCTGCATTTCACTAAACATATGGTCAAAGGACAAATCCATTGTTTACAGAAAGGAATTGAGTGGAAGGACTTTAGGGTTATCTTCGCTTAAATGGAAATTTTCTAGCATTGTGACCAATTTCTTATGTCCCTTCTTGGACAAACCCTGAACTTAAATATTTAAATACACTAATAGTTCCTAAGCAGAAATGAGTTCAGATGAACTGACTCAGGAGCTATGTTTTTGCTCCATTCTGATGTAGTGGTTTGCATGTTGGGTGAGGACAAAGGGACCAAGGTTCAAATCCCCAATCACAAATGGAATTCAACTGAGTAACTTTAGGAAAGTCCCTCAGCCTCAGAGGAAGGCAAATGTAATCCCTCTCTGAAAAACTTCTGCCAAGAAAACTCTCTGTTAGGTTTGCCTTAGGACTGTCAGAAGTCATAATAACTTGAAGACATATGGCAGCAGCAACATAACATTTGGATAGGAGACCAAATGTTATGTTTGGTCTGTAGGCTATATTTTAGAGGGGGAACTGGCAAAACCACCTCTAAATATTCCTTGCCGAAGAAAACCCTATGAAAGTCATACAGTGACCGTAACTTGACAGGCCACTTGAAGGCAGGCTCTTGGTCCCGCCACCGTCACAGGCACGATTAGTGGGGATGAGAGACAGGGCCTTCTCAGTGATTGCCCCCCGGCTATGGAACTCCCTCCCTGGGGAGATTAGATCAGCCCCCTCCCTCCTGTCCTTAGAAAAATGGTAAAGACCTGGCTGTGGGACCAAGCCTTTGGGTCAGTGCAATGAGGCAATAATAGGAAACCTACTCCGCTGACCACAGCCAACATGGTATCCTGAGTTGGTTTAAAGAGCTGATTTTAAAAGTAGATATAACTGATTTTAATGTTTAATGTTTTAATGTTTAATGCTTTTAGTGTTTGTGTACATTTATAATTATTTTATGTCCCAGCATGGAATTCTTGCCGTATATATGTTGTGCTTTGCCCCGAGACCCTTTCGGGGTGGGAAGGGCGGAATATAAATGTTTTAAATAAATAGTAAATAAATATATAACATTCCTCTTAAATGTAGAATGTATTACAGTACTTATATGGAATTCTCTTTGTTCTCCTCCCATTAGAGTGTTCCCTCACTTATTGCAGGGGTTACATTTCAGGACCACCCGCGATAAGTGGAAATCTGCGAAGTGGGGACGCTATTTTAATTTTGATATTCATATCTTATTTTATGTACCTTATTGCTGCTGCTTCTTCTCCTCAGGGCTGCCCCCTTGTTTCGGCCCTGCCATGTGGCTCTGGCTGCCTCTGCCAGGGAAGAAGGAAAGCCGCTCTGCTTGGTGAGTAAGCAAGGGAGGGGGGGCGGCAGTGGCGGCAGAAGAGCCTGCAAGAAGTGGCCAGACTTCTCTTCTGCCGCTGCTCCAACCGGCCATGCTGGGAAACGTGGAGAACTCGGAAGAGGGGGCGGAATTCTCCACAAGTCCTACGAACAGCGAGTCCACGATAAGCAAACTGCAAAGTAGTGGAGGAACACTGTATTGAATCATAACCATGTAAAGCATATTTTAACATTATTGATGCTATATAATAAATAAAGGTAGGATTATCATACCTACTTTTGACCATGTTGCACCTGTTTTCTAGGCATGCCACCAGTATCTAGTGCAGGTATGGGTAAACCCAGGCCCGGGGGCCAGATGCAGCCTTTTGAGCTCTTTTCTCAGACCTTCCTCTCTCTCTCTCTCTCATGGTCCTATCAGCATGGGCACTGCAGTCCAACACATCCTCATGATGAGAGAAGGACCGGGGAAGTAACACATGACCTCAGCACAGCCCTGGGCAGAGCCTCTTCCTGGCCTGCTGCTCTTTGCCGGCCCACTCCCCTTCTTCGCAGCCTTTGCCCCCGTTGATGAGGAGGGCGACTTCTCCTTCGCCTCTGCCTCCTCTTCCACCACCTTCCTCAAGGGCAAGTTCCCCCTTGGAAAGTCACTCTGGGAAAATGCACTGCCCCCAATGAGGGGGCTTTCAGGAGGCAGCCCACACTGTTGCTGGAAAAAGGAGCAGGAGGGAAGGAAAAAAGAAGAGCCCTGGGCAACCGCTTGCCAAGGGGAAGATTTGACATGTCATACATGCTCTCCTTCCCTTCCCTTCTGTTCCTACTCTTCTTTCCAAGGGGGAAGTTAGTCTTAAGGAAAGCAGAAGCTGTAGAGGAGTAGGATGAAGAGGAGGCAGAGAACTCCCTCCCGGGCCACCCAACCCACTCCAGCTTGCCATGCGGCCCCCAAGTTAAAAGTTTGCCCATGCCTGGTCTAGTGGGACCATCACTAATTCCAGATTCAAAGCTTTCAATTTTTAAAATCAAGTCTCCAGTCCTTGTAGGAGCAGAATTACAAGGCAAAATGTGCAGTCACTCTTCTGTCTAATTGTTTTGTAAGAAACAAGTCTGCCCCTGCCTCTTAGTTAAGCCAATGAGTGAAATCTCACACTTAAGGCTGACACCTTAATGGATTTGACACCTAACATCGGATTTGCCCAGTTTGACAAGATTCTTTGTCTCCCAATATTATTTTGCACTTCTTTGGGTCAGTGTTACAACTTTGAAGAAAAATCTATTTTTTTTAAGGAAAGTCTAGCTGAAATCTGCTCTGCAGAGCTCCTTGTAAATAATGCATTGAATGCTATGGAGTTAATAGAGGGGATACAGAAGAAAAGATACAGCAATACAATGATTACAACAGAAGACTCCAGGGAATCAGTTTGAGCCGTCTTGATGTTACAATATTATCCATTTTTAGTACACGCTGAGAAATAAATCAAGTTCAGTTTTATGAGGGGCAGTTAAGTTTCTCCAATCACTTTCTGTGGGAAAAAAGGATACTCCCGTTAGTGCCACTTGGGACCTCATCACATGGACTTCAGGAACTATGCTAGGACACTGTCCAGAGAACATGGGAGGCTTCCCATGTTCTCATTAAGATAGAATGGGGGGAACCCATGTGATGGGGAAAACAGCACAGTGGGTGATGTGGGATGTGGGACAATGGTTCCTCCCGCTGTCTCATGGATTCGCCACACTGCCTGGCAAATCCCCCCACTGTTGCCCGGCTTCATGACCTCAGTATGATGAGGTCCTTGGTTTCTAATCCATCTTGCATTCCCCCACTGTTCTTGCTACCATCTCCTCTACCTTGCTTTGTCCTCTCCAGCTTCTTGTCTTGCACAATACTGGCTCAGAGTGGCTTCCAAATAGCAAACCAGTATTTAAAAAACAGTAAAATAATTTAAATAAGATAAAATAAGCCAAGACACATTGGATAGCATACATTTTAAAAGCTTATAACACTAGGTATAATGGTATTTGGGCTGATTAAATGAGGCCCAAACAGGATGGGACACAAGGTGGAAATCTGTATTTTCACATTCATGACAGGAAGAAAAAAAAGTGAAGCAGTCACTGCTGTGTGGCCTTCGATTGTACAAATTTGAGAGTTGTTTGTGAGCAAGCTCACATCGAGGTGTATTTGCCCAGGAAACAAATTTGCCCAGGAGATGAGTGTGCCAAGGAGACAAACTCATCATGTGATTGCTGCATGTGTTGCTAATGGGACAATGAGGGATCCATATGGAGCTGGAAAATATGAAGTGAAAATCTTAGATGGGGCCCAGGATTCAAATACCTACCGAGCCGTGGAAACCAATTGGGTGACCTTGGACAGGTCACACTCACTCAACCTCAGAGGAAGGCAATAGTAAACTTTGTCTGAATAAATACTGAGTCAAGAAAATTCTAGGATAAGGCCACTCTAACCTAGAATTGATCTGGGGATGCATAGTGACAGCAAAGTTCAGAAGTGACATTTTTCAAAATATAGAATTGTATTTAGGTATCTCAGGTACTTTTGACCTGTTATCTTACTTGAAGGGTAGATTTTTGGGGGAGATGGTTTATTTAATTTTTTTTATTGATGCATTTCATTATTCATTCATTCCAGGGAACATGTTAGCTAGACTAAATCAGAATGATTTTATTTTCCAGGAGGAAAATGACAAAACCATATCTGACAGTTGATTTCTGATGGATGGTGGTGTCTGGAGAATTCAAGTGCTGTACAACCCCTCCCAGGGGAAGCAAGGGGGGTGGACGGGTATAGGGTTGCCTGAAATAATTCATCCACGAATAAACTTCCAATATGTGGTAAAATCTGTAGCAGATTGCTGTGGTGATCAAATGGGCATCAGCATTGGCGGTTTACTTTGTATTTCACTTGTTTAAGCAAAGTGTCATTAAAGCTTCTCCACCCTATCCTGACCCCAATTCATTTGGGTGATAATCTGTTTTGCCAAAGGTCCAGTGATTAGGTCAGAGGCTAATCTCTTCCATTTCTCCTGAATGAACACTTTAGAACTCCAGCCATTAAAATGTTAAAGGCCACATTCTGACTTTAGATATACACAGTGGAGTCAAAAGAAATGATGCGCATTTGTCAGAAAACACAGTGTAACCCCAAACAAGATAAGAACTCATTAAGTGGCAGCCAGGTACAACATAGCAGAGGAAGATTCATCCTTCAAGACAAAGCACAGCTTGCTCAATTGGAGCTCCAGTGGTTGGATGGAGAATTAAAAATTAATGACTGAGTGGAGAATTAAATTTGGAAGTAGAAATAGCTGTTGGTTAACAGGGTTGTCAATTGTTTTCCATTGAGAGTAAGCAGAGAAATAAAAAAAAAATCATACCACCATCAGGAGCAAATTACAAAATAAATACAAATTCAAAGAATAATCTGGCATGCTTGCTGGAGGTTTGTTTCCCACATTTGTTCTATTCAGAGGCCATGGTAAAAATGGCTTTTTCCTAAAGCGCATGGGGCTGAATTAACTCCCCCCCCCAAAATACTGTACAATATATGTGGTGTCATTTTCCCGGTGAGTGGTTTTGGAGTTATGGGCTCTTTTTTAAAAAATTCCTGGCTCAGTACTGGGAGAAGGGATTTTTAAAATTCTGCCAGAAGCGACTTGAGAACATGCAAGTCGCTTCTGGTGTGAGAGAATTGGCCGTCTACAGATATATTGCCCAGGAGATGCCTGGATAGGTTACTATCCTGCTGGGAGGCTTCTCTCATATTCCCGCAAGCTAGGGCTGACAGACAGGAGCTCACCCCGTCTCATGGATTAGAACCAGCAACCTTCAGGTCAGCAACCTAACTTTCAGGTCAGCAATCCAGCTGGCACAAGGGTTTAATCCATTGAACCATCATGGCTCCTTGGGAGAAGGGATGACATAGTATGATTCTATGGGCACGTATACATCGAACATTTAATGCAGCTTCAAGTCAACTCCAAGTTGTTGTGGCTAGAAAATGCCTACTGACAAAGTGTGCTGCAGTGCAAATGAAGGGGTTTAAACTACATCAAGCCAAGTTGGGAGAAAGTCCACATTAAACCCCTTAATGTGGTTTAGCGAGCCTTAAATCTAAATCACATTACACAGTAAAATTGGCTCTATAGAATGTGAAGCGCATTAAACATTTGGAATGAGGGGGTGAGGGAACTATTTTAAAAACACTCCAAGGGCATGGCTGGGCAGCAGGGGGCTAATTGTCGTATCACTTCCTCTCCTTTCTTCTTATGCTTCTGGAGCACTGGTGTGCATCTAGGGATCTTATCACATTAGGAAATACTCTGTTTCTGAGACTGTTTGAGAATGATTTCAAACGGGTCCCATCACATGACATTTGCCCCATCCTGTCAGAATCCATCAGCAAAGCATCACAGAAACTGATTATTTGCAGACGGAATTCTAATCATGTTTTTTGAAATACTATTCTTCCGCTGCTGAAGTGCTGTTTTTGTGTGTGATAGGAAAATCTGTGTGCATCTCATCAGCAATTATACTTTTTAAAAGGTCATAAAATGATGTAGGGGGTGTTTTGAATGGATTGGGAGGAGCCAGACTTCTGTGATGTGATGAGTCTGAGTGCAGTATTTTCAAATCATAAGAATCATGATAATCAGGTGTGATGAGGAGGGTATGCATCCCGTCTCAAAACAGTATGGATTCAGTCCTAAAAATATATGGGATGCATACTGATATAAATGGATTATATCCCAATGTGATAAAGTCCTTGACGGAAAATGGGGAAAATATTATGGATTCTGGTACCGGTTTTGAGGCCACCTTCTGTGGTTAATGTAATCACTTTACTGGCCTGAAATTTGTTTTTTTCACTCCAATCTAATTATTTTTACAGCAAAAACAGTTTCTCACAAACCAACCTAAGAGGTCAGTGCAGATGTTCCTGCATGAAGAAGGCCTGAAGAGGGCATTAGGAGCGCCTACAAATTGAAACATGTTGGACATCTCAACTGATAAACATACTGGCTGGAATTGTAAAGCAGTCATCAATGTGTAATACTGAGTTATGCATTTTGTTGGAGCATTTAAAAATCAGTATGTGTGTTAACTGGAAAATGCAAAGCATGAAGCTGATTGGTTGTGCCACACCAAGGGAGCTAACTGAGCCTGGGAATTTTAGCAACAGTTACAGATGGCTTTCTGTGCAGGAGCTTAGCAAGAAGAGAGGTTTGCTCCTGGGCTGCCGAAAGGAAGACATTTTTCATGGACAATCTAAGGACCATTTGAATCTCTTTCAAAGGACATTGTGTGAGTCAATGTAATTGTTCAAATGACTGTATATATGTAGCTCTTGAACAGTAAAATTCTTGTTCTTTACTGATGATCTGCGTGACATATCTTTTCTCTGGTAAGATAGTGTGTGGACTGGTCAAACGTGAACTACACATGATTTTCATTCCACCACATATTTGTGACTGGTCTTTATTCACTAGTTTAGGTAACACCTGGTGGCAGTGATAGTTCCTCTATCTTCATTTTCCAGGTAGAAGCTGCTGTAAACAATGGGGGTATGTTCTCCTGTTAATCACAATGCGGCTAACTAATGTTACTATCTTTCTCTTGCATGAGGAGGAATTGTGACGGATCCTTATTCTCATTGTTGCACCAAGGATCACTTCCTGGGGGGTTAAAACATCAGTCAGATTGCCTGGTAAGTGAGGGCTGGGCTGAGCAATACTACTCAGATAGTGATCCAGAATCATGGCCACAGTTTTTGAGCAATTTGATGCATGTTTCTTGTTTCTCATGTAGATTTTAAAAACAAATCTTTGAAAATCTTTTAAATCTGTTTTATGTGTCAAATTGTGTTTTGTAATTTTAGTTCATCAAAATTACTTTCATTTTAAATTTGGAGTGGTTTCACATTGCTCAGATGATATAGGGTGGAATATAAATATTTTAGAAAGCAAGTGTGATATAGCAGTTTATGAATTGGACTAGAACAGTGGTTCTCAACCTCTGCGTCCTCAGGTGTTTTGGCCTACAACTCCCAGAAATCCCAGCCCTTTTGGCAGCTGTTGGGATTTCTGGGAGTTGAAGGCCAAAACAGCTGGGGACCCACAGGTTGAGAACCATTGGACTAGGACACAGAGACCAGGGTTTGTATTTCTGCTTGGACATAGAAACTACTGAGTGACCTTGGACAGGTCACTCTCTCTCTTGCCCAATACATTCAGACAAGTAAATCCTACGAACGATTTTAAAGGTAAAGGTTTTCCCCTGACATTAAGTCCAGTCGTGTCCGACTCTGGGGGTTGGTGCTCATCTCCATTTCTAAGCCGAAGAACCAGTGTTGTCCATAGACACCTCCAAGGTCATGTGGCCGGCATGACTGCATGGAGCGCCGTTACTTTCCCGCCAGAGCGGTACCTATTGATCTACTCACATTTGCATGTTTTCAAACTGCTAGGTTGGCAGAAGCTGAGACTAACAGCAGGAGCTCACCCTGCTCCCCGAATTCGAACCTCTCGGACAGCAAGTTCAGCAGCTCAATAATAATAATAATAATAATAATAATAATAATTTTATTCTTGTACCTCTATCTTGTACCTCTATCTCCCCACAGGGACTCAGGGCAGCTTACAAATGCAAAATAGTACACATACAAAAACATCAAATACCGAAAGCGCACAAATGAAAAATTAAAACATACAGCCAGGTTTTCAGGCTTTTCCTAAACCCTTCCAAAGTGGCAGCTAACTGAATTTTCCTTGAGAGTTCATTCCAGAGCCAGGGGGGCCACCACGGAGAAGGCCCTCTCTCTTGTCCCCACCAACCGCACTTGTGACGGCGGTGGAAACAAGAGGAGGGCCTCCCCCGACGAACGAAGAGATCATGTGGGTTCATAGGGGGAAATGCGGTCACACAAGGAGGTGGGTCCCAAATCATTCAGGGCTTTGTAGGTCATCACCTGTACCTTGAATTGGGACCGGAAAATAAACGGCAGCCAGTGGAGCTCCTTAAACAGGGGGGTAGACCGCTCCCTGTAATTTGCTCCAGTTAGAAGCCTGGCTGCCGAACGCTGGACTAACTGAAGTTTCCAGGCCGTTTTCAAGGGCAGCCCCATGTAGAGTGCATTACAATAATCCAACCTCGAGGTAACTAAGGCATGGACCACCGTAGCCAGATCAGACTTCAGAAGGTAAGTTCGCAGCTGGCGCACAAGTTTTAATTGTGCAAAGGCCCTCCCAGCCACCGCCAACACCTGAGCATCAAGTGTCAGTGTTGAGTCCAGAAGGACCCCCAAGCTGCGGGCCTGCACCTTCAGGGGGAGTGCGACCCCGTCAAGCACAAGTTGCCACCCAATACCCTGATTGGACGTGCGACTGACCTGGAGGACCACTGTCTTGTCAGGAGTAAGCCTCAGCTTATTCACCCTCATCCAGCCCATCAGGGCGGCCAATCACTGGTCCAGTATCCGAGGGGCTTCCTTGGATTTTGGTGGAAATGAGTAGTAGAGTTGGGTGTCATCTGCATAGAGATGGCACCAGACTCCAAAACTCCGGATGACCTCTCCCAGCGGTTTCATGTAGATGTTAAAAAGCATGGAGGAAAGAATAGACCCTTGCGGGACCCCAGGGGTCCGAGCAGGTGTCCCCCAGCTTCACCAACTGGGAGTGGCCCTCCAGGAAGGACTGAAGCCATGACAGAGCCGTGCCCCTAAGGCCCATCCTGGAGAGCCGTCCCAGAAGGATACCATGGTTGATGGTATCGAAAGCCGCTGAGATATCCAAGAGAACCAGCAGGGTCACACTCCCCCTGTCCAGTTCCCTGCGGAGGTCAACCACCAAGGCGACCAAAGCCGTCTCAGTACTGTACCCAGGTCTAAAGCCAGATTGTGACGGGTCCAGAAAATTGGTGTCATCCAGGAACCCCTGGAGCTGAGAAGCAACCACCCGCTCCAGGACCTTGCCCAGAAAAGGAAGATTCGAAATTGGTCAATAGTTATTTAAGATGGTCGAATCAAGAGAGGCTTTCTTTAAGACTGGCCTCACTATAGCTTGTTTTAGGGCAGATGGAAATTTGCCTTGAGCCAACGAAGCATTGATTATACTCACAAGTCAATCTCCCAATCCTCCTCCAGCCGATTTAATAAGCCAAGAGGGGCAAGGATCCATGGCACAAGTGGTTGCTCTCACAGCTCCAAGGATCCTGTCCACGTCATCCAAGCGAACAAGCTGAAACAAATCCCACAAATTCGGACAGACAGGTACCTTGGTTACCTCAGTTGGCATTAAGTCAAATCTAACGTCTAACTCAAGGCGAATGTGAGCGACTTTATCTGCAAAATGGTGCACGAACTCACTGCACCGAGTTGCCGAGTCTTTAGGTGCCCCTCCCCCCTCAGGAGGGTGGAGGAGCTCCCCGACGACCCGGAACAACTTCGAAGGTCTCAACGGTTTAACCCGCTGTGCCATCAGGGGCTCCATGAACCATTTTAGGGTCATCATAATTCAGAAATGACCAACAACAAATATTTCAATAAAATAAAATTAGGTGAAAGTATTATTACTCTGATTCTCCAATTTGGAATGCCGCAGAACCAGGAATGCAATAGGTCATGGACATGGAAAGGAAGAGGATGACAGTAAAATCTCACAGCATACAAGGGTCTTTTTAAATCTGTTTCACTAACCAAGACAGCATAAGAGCTTCTTGCTATCTTTTCATTAACATCCAAGCAAGATTAAATAAGATAACCCTTTAGCAGCACTCCCTTCTTTTATAAGCTGTTAACACTTTCCTTCCATCAGATGCAAGATATTCCAACCCCCTCCCTTTTCTTGCATGACTACTCTCTTAGGCAAGTGATCCTTGTGCTGAGGGCAAGTAACAGCTGTGGCATTTGCTTAGCTGAAGTTAAAAAAAAGAGAGAAAGAGAAAGTGGATTAACTCTTTCCTTACTAGCCACAGAATACAATATAAAAACAACACAGAAGTCACAAGCAGACACATTTGACTGACAAAATCACACTTTGTAAAGAAGACAAATTTCCTTTAAAAGGAGAGGGCATTTCTGCAAGGCTTCATGGATCATTTCTTCCTTCTATTAATATATTTACTATCACACCCCAGTATCACATGATTCCAGGGCTACATACAATGAAATCAGTTTAACCAATTTAAATACAAAAACAGTGAGAAATAATTTAAATAGACCAATGCATACTAGACAATTTGACAGGTTAAAATGTGAAAGTAAGTTGAAACAGTTGAAACCAATTTAAAATTGTAATGCATGTGCAATTTGGGATAAAATCAATTTGCCATTTTCTTTTTTAAAAAGGCTTTGAAAAGACAGGAACATTGGAGCCAACAGGGTTTTTATGTTGAGGGTATTTCACAATCTGGGTGCCACAACTTTTGAAAATACAGTAGAGTCTCACTTATCCAACATAAACGGGCCGGCAGAAAGTTGGATAAGTGAATATGTTGGATAATAAGGAGAGATTAAGGAGAAGCCTATTAAACATCAAATTAGGTTATGATTTTACAAATTAAGCACCAAAACATCATGTTTTACCACAAATCTGGTAGAAAAAGTAGTTCAATATGCAGTAATGCTATGTAGTAATTACTGTATTTACTAATTAGGCACCAAAATATCACGATGTATTGAAAACATTGACTACAAAAATGCGTTGGATAATCCAGAACGTTGGATAAGTGAGACTCTACTGTAACACTATATTAGTGGAAGGAGAACCTCATTTAATGAAGCCCTTCATTGACTACAAGCTAAATATCTGTCAACAGTGTAAGCCAAAGCAATTCTGGGTTGGATCAACAGGCATATAGTTTCCAGATCAAGGGAAGTAGTAGTTCCACTCTTCTGCTTTGGTTGAGTCTTATCTGGAAAACTTTGTCCCATTCTGGGCATCACATTAGAAAAGGATAGCAAGAAGCTGGAACATGTCCCAAGAAGAATGACTAAGGTGAGCAAAGTTCTGGAAATTAGAGTGACTTAGGGAGCTGGGAATGTTTAATTTGGAAAAGTGAAGACCGAGGGCTTGTCTACATTGGCCAGAAATCTGGAGAAGAAATTTTGTGGTTGTGTGAAATGACCACACAGTTTATGATTACACATATATCACAAACATTAGTTTCGAGGAATCTGCTATTAGGATTTTGTTATACCAGTCTTATACCAGAACTGTGATGGCACACCGGGGGAGAAAGAAACTATATGTTTGGCTACCCAGCAGCAATTGGTATACCCTATGATGTACTTCAAAACCTTTAAAATAAATACTCTTGAGACTGGATAAAGTTAACCAAAATATATTTATTGAACAAAGGCAATGTTAACTTCAGTCAGGATTCTTGAATAATGAATCAAAATAATATATAACAGAAACGAAGTTCGTTGATTGAGCTTAGTCACACAGGAAATAAACTCTTTGTTGTACAGTAGAACCCCAGTTATCTGACTTAAACGGGTGGACCAAAGCTCGGATACCCGGTTTTATCGGATAACCTGATCTGTAGGCCCAGGCACCTAGTGGAGGGAAGAAACTTCTCCCTCTGGCAGGCACTTGGACCCAGGGAAGCGTGAGGCGTGCCGCTGCCTAGCGACATGCTTCGCGCTTCTCTGAAGGCCCAAGCGCCGGCTGAAGGGAGAATTTCCTCCCTTCACCCAGCACTTGGACCCAGGGAAGTGCGAGGTGTGCCACTGCCTAGCGACACGTTTCGTGCTTCTCTAAAGGCCCAAGTGCCGGCTGCAGGGAGAAGTTTCCTCCCTTTGTGTGATGACTCATGGGCCTTGTAGTCCTGTTCCTAGTACTATTGTGGCAGATGAAGAGGAAAACATGGGATTTTCGCCGGTTCAGCAAGAGCCGGAGCCTCTTCACCTGCAGGATGTTGATGTTTGTCCACAAGAATTCAGCCAAACAGGCCTTGGGCAGAACTCCCCCCCGTTTTCCAGGAGGGAAAATTATTCTAAAGATAGGGGAGCAAGGGAGGCTAATCGCAGAAGCCTGAGAATCGCTGCCAAACAAATGGCTGATTAGGTCTGCTTCCCTTGGGAAATTCTAAGGAGTCATGCATCTGGACAGAGTTGGGTTTCGCTTCTCGTTCTCTAGGGAAAGAGTTCTGTTGGCGGGAAAACGAGACCCAATATAGGTGTTTGGCGCGAGGATTTCTTTGTGGAGTCAATTGATCAGCTTGAGGAGAGAGATCGTGTGTGGACTTCGTAATCCCAGTTCCTTGCTTCCCGGATCAAGCTTCAAGCCTAGCCTTGTCTCACGTTTTACCACGGACTCTGTTTCATGCTTCATGTTCGTCTTGCCTTCAGTCAAGGATCTAGTCGAGAATCAAGTTTATTTCCAGCCTTGTTGTCAAGCTTCATTGGACTTTAAAGACTATGTTATTTCCCCACACTATTGCTTGGCAAAGTGTGTGTTTCGGTCAAGTGGATTTAAACTTTGAACTCTAATATCTTTTATTGGACAATACATTTCTGGACTATAATTGACCTTATCTGAAAGGTCTGCTTCTGAACTATATTCTTCACTTGTTTTTATTGATTTTATATATTTCTTTAATAAAGATATTAGATAGAGACTGGCCCCTGTGTAAGGTTATTGGTGCTCTGCAGCCAGGATCCTGACACTTTGCCTGGCGCTTGGACCCAGGGAAGCACGAAGTGTGCCGCTGCCTAGCAACATGCTTCATGCTTCTCTAAAAGCCCAAGCGCCAGCAGAAGGGAGAAGTTTCCTCCCTTCGCCCGGTGCTTGGACCCAGGGAAGTGCGAGGCATGCCGCTGCCTAGCGACATGCTTCGCACTTCTCTAAAGGCCCAGGCGCCGGCCAAAGGGAGGAAACTTCTCCCTTCGGCAGGTGCCCCAGCCCAGGGAAGCAGGCTACAATCACAGGCTGCTTCTGGGACGCTTCCTCCTGCCTCTCCCTCCTCTTGTGAGAAGGAATTCCTTCTCACGAGAGGAAGAGGGAGGAGGAAGCGCCCCGCCTCTTCCTCTCCTTTCGCGTGAAGGAGCTCCTCGCGAGAGGAGAGGGAGGAGGAAGCGTCCCGGAAGCAGCCCACGATCGCTGCTGTAGCAGTGCTCGTGGCCTACTTCCCTGGGCCGAGCCCTCGCTCCTTGGGAAGCAGCCCACGAGCACTGCTAGGCAGCGGTGCTCGTGGGCTCCTTCCAAGGGACGAGGTCTCCTTTTGCTGGGGAGGAGAGGGAGGGGGAGGGTAATGCAGCGGGTCAGTTAACCGGGGCTCGGTTAACCGGAGTTCTACTGTACTTGAAATAATATGAGTTAAAATATTTGACTGTAAGTGTGGTAAGTCACTAGGTTATTAGTACAAAACAGAATAAAGATGTCAAAGTACAAAACTATAATGAAGTTCACTTTGTTTTAATGTTGTGAGGCAAAACACTCCAAATTATAATGAAATAGAACTATTTTGATTGCAAATGGAGGCTGTAATGAAAGGTACAAGGCTTTGCTGTTGGTAAGTAAGCTGAGATGGCTATATAATATGCACTAGATTATTAAGGAATGGTATAAACTAATAGTGATGAAAAACTGAACTAATAATAGTAAAATACTCTAGGCTTTGTGGTATGTACTCTGAACTGTATTGGCTATGGTATCTTTAAGGTAAATACTCAACTAAAATGGCTATAAGGTAGGTACACAAGGCTATAAAGTAAAATACTCTTGGCTATGAGGTATAACTATGCTGGTAAATACTAGCTACCGTGTTTCCCCGAAAATATGACAGTGTCTTATATTAATTTTTGCTACCAAAGATGTGCTAGGTCTTATTTTCAGGGGATGTCTTATTTTTCAATGAAGAATTCACATTTATTGTTGAAAAAAAAATGACCATTTATTATTTACTATACAGTAGTTGTCATCACAAACCAACATAACCAGACAAACTGGATCCTATCAAGAATTTCTTGTTACTACCATTATTTCCATGTACAACTGGTATGTACATTTACCAATCCTGCATGTTCTGGTGTTCTGTTTGGTGGGCGCCGGGTATGCTTCCAAACAAAAACTTTTCTAGGTCTTACTTTCGGGGGAGGCCTTATATTTAGTAATTCAGCAAAACCTTTACTATATCTTATTTTCCAGGGATGTCTTATTTTCAGGGAAACAGGGTATATAGGTAAAATACTAGACTACAGGTAAAGTACTCTAGGCTATGAGGGTATAAAACACTCTTTAGGCTTTAGGTAAGTACATGCTATAGAATGTCTGTTTGAATTGCCAGACCAAAAGAACCCAATTTTCTGGCCTAACTCTTAGAAGCTCTGATATAGAATGCCAAAAAGGGAGGGAAACCTCTAAGATGAGCTCTGAGGCAGCAGGGCTGAACCAACTCACCCAGACCTGCAGGGGTTTTTTTAAGCTCCACCCCTAAATTAAGTGCAAATGGAAAAGTCCACCAAAGGGAAGCTAAACCAGGAAATGAACAGAGGAGAAAAAAAGGCTCAGTGAAAACATCACAAGAAACCTTATCCAAGTAAGCCAGAAAAAGGAAATTTAACTGAATTATTTGAGTCTACACTGACTATACAATGCAATTTCAAACTGCATTATATGGCAGTGTAGATGGGACCTTAGTTTAGCCAGAGTTTTGTTATCAGTTGCAATATCCCTTCAAGCATGTAATTCTGATTACAACTGGTTCTCAACCTGTGGGTTCCCAAGTGTTTTGGCTTTCAATTCCCAGAAACCCCAGTCAGTTTACCAGCTGTTAGGATTTCAGGGAGTGAGAACCACTGGATTACAAGGTGGGCTAAAGTGTTCTGTATTAAGAAAGTCATGGAAATGCAGTAATTAGATAGGGTACTGGAAAATTCAGATCTAGGTCTTCAATGAAGGATGATATTCACTGAATGGCTTTGAGCTGGTCAGCCTCTCTTAGCCCAATCCACTTGCTGTGAAGAGGGCCTTGGGTTGCTGTGAGTTTTCCGGGCTGTATGGCCATTTTCCAGAAGCATTATTTCCTGATGTTTCACCCACAATAATGGCAGGCATCTTCAGAGGTTGTGAGGTCTGCTGGAAACTATAAACCTCCCTTTCTGCTGGAAAGGGAGGTTTATATATCTGTGAGAGAAGGAACTCTTGTCTGTTTGAGGCAGGTGTGAATGTTCCAATTGGCCACCTTGATTAGCATTGACTGGACTTTCAGCTTCAAAACCCGACTGCTTATTGCCTTTGTGGGAAGGTGTTAGCTGGCCGAGATTAATTCATGTCTGGAATTCCTCTGTTTTCTGAATGTTGTTCTTTATTTACCATCCTGATTTTAGAGTTTTTTTTTAATACTGGTAGCCAAATTTTGTTCATTTTCATGGTTTCCTCCTTTTTGTTGAAATTGTCCACATGCTTGTGGATTTCAATGGCTTCTCTCTGTAGTCTGACATGGTGGTTGTTAGAGTGACCTTGTATGCTGCCTTGAACCCATTGGTAAAATTCTAGGGTTGAAATGTAATTACGGTAATCCATGATACTATCCATGCTTTCTGGCCATCTTTAAGAGAAGCTTCATTCCTAGTGATGCTTCAGGACTGAGCCTGCTGTCAAGGATTAGTGCAAAGATAATTATGGTAGATATTTTATCACTTGAGCACAAACATTCGCTTTATGCATCATTATTCTCCACCCCTAGTTCCTAACTGAAGGAAACCCAACAGATTAAATTTCTTCCAACATGAAAATGTGTTTAAATTTTATGTACTGTTTTGTCAAGTTCAGCTGTAGTCTCCGCACATTCACTCTGCTTGTCAGATAGCATTAAATTAGACCTACCACAGATATATTTACAGA
The DNA here is from genome assembly GCF_035594765.1 of Anolis carolinensis. Lineage (NCBI taxonomy): Eukaryota > Metazoa > Chordata > Lepidosauria > Squamata > Anolidae > Anolis > Anolis carolinensis. The sequence continues at coordinate 323,216,233 of NC_085841.1, read as the reverse complement.
TCTTGTATGCTCCACAGTACTTTAAAATAAAGTAGGGTTCCTGTTTAGAGTATGAAACATGTATTCAATTTCCAGTTTTCTAAACAATTCTAACATACAGCTCAGTTTATTAAGATATAAAAACTTGGCTGAGTATTCAGATTCTCAGATCAGTTACACCAGTTACCTATTATCAGAGTGAAAATAGGAGAATTGTGATAACATTAAAATATATTGAAGCTTCTCTCGCAGCCCATACAAAACTTATTACTGACTGCCAAGGTCTTTTAGTAACTTCTATATATTATTCTGCTCACTGAATTTTTCCTAGTCAAATTATGATACCCTTCTCTAAAATAAATTACTGCAGTGGTATTGTCCCTCTTTTTTCAGATTTCACGTTTTAACTCCTTAAAGAAGATTAATATAAAGTAGAGCCATTAGGCTTTGGTGAATGAATCTGAGTTTTTGTAAAGCAAATATTGAAAGGGGGGGGGGAGTAGGTGCCTCCAGGAAGAAAAAATAGATTCAAACACTCGCAACATGCATGGAATTAGTACAAATCCTTCCGATTATAGTACTTATCATCACACAAAAGATTTGATTTAATCCCATACAATGTCCATGAATGGAGGCTTTGAAAAGGGCTGCCTTTCCCCTGCTGATAGTAAGCTTGATCCTACAGGTCTCCAAAACAAAGCATATATGCCAATGTATGGAGCAATGGTAAGGCAATGTGGAGAAGCCTGTATAAACAGCCTGCTGATATTGCTGTGACTGTCTTGCAGTATGCCAAAGGACCATGCCATTTGGAACCCGGCAGTCATGCCCAAACCAAAACAATAGTTAAAAGAGAAAGCACTATAATCATGGGTGTACTCCCTGCTTCCAACTTCTACTACATTTTCAAAAATATCAGACATATCACCACGTTGTCCCTCCCTCCCCCTTCATTTTTTAAAAAGAAAGAAACCCACACACTTTTCCAGAAGTCTTCCACAGCAATAAAAAAACAAATAAAAACAAAGATAACTGTTCCATAGTTTGTTCATATGCAAAAATGAGATAAAATAATAGTTTTTTATTTGCAATTTCCACAATTTTCTGCACCCCCAACTGCAGCAAATGTGGAAACATAAGCTGTGTTTTATTAATATGATTACACTGAGAGATAACTACTTATTTATTCTATGTATATATTTATTATATTTTTGAAAAGTTCTATAAATAATTCTGCCTATCAAATTTGTTACAGTTCTTCTTGCTGCTTTGGTTGTTGTTTGTTGTCAAATTTACTTAGTGATGCCAAATGAGAGATTAACAAGAGCCCTGGCCATCAGCAGCCCAACTTAGGCTAGACCTGAGATTTTTTGTGTGTGTGTTTGTGTCAGGAGCTACTTGAGAAACTGCAAGTCGTTTCTGTTGTGAGAGAATGGGCCATCTGCAAGGATGTTGCCCAGGGGATGCCCAGATGTTTGATGTTTTTATCATCCTTGTGGGAGGCTTCTCTTGTGTTCCTGAATGGGAAGCTGGAGTTGACAGACGAAGATCACTCACCCTCTACCCAGATTCAAACCAGCAACCTTCAGGTCAGCAACCCAACCTTCAAGTCAGTAGTCCTGCTGGCAGAAGGGTTTAATCCATTGCCCCTCTGTGGGTTCCTGAGATTGATTGAATCTATCTGTAATGTGGTCTTCCTCTTTTCCTACTGCTGTCCATTTGACTGAGCATTTCTAATAAGTCACACCATGTCTTAGTAGCATATTAAATACCACTCCAGATTAGTCCTTCCCAAGACAGAGTCAACTTGGTGCATTTATTTGACTAGGACACTGGTGGACCAGAGTTTGAATCTCTGTCCAGCTGCTTAAACTCTCTGGAAGGCCTTGGGCATATAACAATGTCTCAGATTCAGAGGAAATCAGAGGCAAAACTCCTTTAAAGAGAATCCCATGAAAGGTTTGCCATAAACTGGAAATGTTTTGAAGGTGCACAACAAGAGAACAGATAATACAAATACTAACCAAATATCAGCCAAATACATTCTCTATATACAGAAGTTCTCAGGTTTAATAGTCATTTAAAAAAAGATGGCTCTACATTGACCACTTATCTGGGATGGATCTAGTATAACAAATGCGGAGTGTCCCAGGATGAACACCTCCCTGATGCTGTGAAAGCTGAAAGAAGCACTGGTCATCACCTCCTGTTTTCTGTTTCCAAGCAATTAGCGACTGGTATGACCCATGTTGCACCCACTGGCCACCAAGACTAGGAGAATAGTCTGCCATCCCATGCCTCCAGGCCTCCTGAGCCAGGGAACATGGGATGGCTGTGGTCCATCTTGGAGTTGGTCCAACTGTTTACATGGGACCAAAACTGTGGTTTGTTCTGGATTTGGGGAGAGAATTTGTAACATCTTGTGACTTTGGTTAATGGGGTTCAAGGCCATGCTAAGTTGCTTTGACCCACATTAACCAAGATCAGCCACAATTGAGTTGATTCACTATCCCTTTGTATTAAGTTATCTGCATAGCTTTGTCCTTTACATCTAAACTGGTGGAGCTGGGTAAATGACTAATGAAGGCAAGCAAAAAATTCCTCTTGATAAAGTCAAGATAAACTCAAGATAGGATCAAAATAAATCAGAAATGATTTGAAGATACACAAGTACTGCAACAACATGCCTTTGACAACTCTCAAGTTTTAATGTAATTAAAGTAACCACTGTTATGAAGCTTTCATTACATTCAGGATAACAATCTATATTATCTATAGACTTCCATCTTGTCTCTTTGCAAAGGCTGAGGCCTCTCTCACCATCTCCAGCTGACGCTCGGGTGCCAGAGCTAAGAGGGGGCTATGAAGAGACTTCCATCTTGTCTCTTTGCATCGGCTGAGGCCCCTCCCACCATCTCCAACTGATGCTCAGGTGCCAGAGCTAAGAGGGGGCCATGAAGAGACTTCTATCTTGTCTCTTTGCATCGGCTGAGGCCTCTCTCACCATCTCCAACTGACGCTCGGGTGCCAGAGCTAAGAGGGGGCCATGAAGAGACTTCCATCTTGTCTCTTTGCATCGGCTGAGGCCTCTCTCACCATCTCCAACTGACGCTCGGGTGCCAGAGCTAAGAGGGGGCCATGAAGAGACTTCCATCTTGTCTCTTTGCATCGGCTGAGGCCTCTCTCACCATCTCCAACTGACGCTCGGGTGCCAGAGCTAAGAGGGGGCCATGAAGAGACTTCCATCTTGTCTCTTTGCATCGGCTGAGGCCTCTCTCACCATCTCCAACTGATGCTCGGGTGCCAGAGCTAAGAGGGGGCCATGAAGAGACTTCCATCTTGCCTCTTTACATCAGCTAGAGGCCCCTATCCGCTATAACATGCTATGCTAGTTTTATATCTGGAGCAGAATGAAGAAGGCGGAGCCGGGAAGACATCTTTCCACCATGTCTCCTGTATCAATTTAATGATATAATGATATATAATAATATTATACTATACTAATATTATAATACATTGTATATACATGTAATATTAATAATAATATTATGATGTAATACAATGTAATAATTATTATAATTCACTATTATAATTGTATATTTATATTACATGCAATATTACTAATAATATTGCGATATAGTTGTATAATATAATATATTGTATGTATATATACTTGTAAACCGCCCTGAGTCCCCTTCGGGGTGAGAAGGGCGGTATATAAATGTCGCAAATAAATAAATAAATAAATATTTACAATAACTAATCCAGAAGGAGCAGTCAATCAGTAATTTATTGTTCAATCAAATTGTTGGAAGATATCTAGGACAGGTGCATTTTTGTGTTATCTAAATGAAACATGCACTCTCCTTTCTAACAAAATGATTTCAAAATTGACTACAGTGAACTGTTAGACCTGTCTATTTAAATATCTCCACTATGTTTGTAGACTGTGGGTTATGAATATGACTCCTTTGAGTTGCTGTGACTATCTGCGATCAGAAGTGATTTCTCTGTAATCTGTAACAGTTACACTAATCGGATTTCAGTCTGGCCAAACACCTCTAATGCAGCCAGGCAGAGGCATGCATTAAAATTTTACACTGTTTTCCCTTTGAAGAGAAAGAAAGCACTTATAGTGTGATTAGATGAGATTAGAATTTTTTTTTCATTAAAGTGGTTCTAAAACGCATCACTGACTGAAATGTAAAATCCCATTTAATGAGCCCCAGAAAGAATGCTAGTTAGAAAAGTAAAAATAAAATAATTAAAAAACAGTAATGTGATGACCCATGGGCCTTGTAGTCCTGCTCAGGACATTGTAATCCCTGATGAAGAAGAAAACTTGGGTTTTTTACCTTCCCAGTCAGAACTGGAATCTTCTCAGCCAGATCTTTCCCAGGCAGATCTGGGAACCTTGCACCTGCAAGAAAGTTGTGTCCCAGAAGTATGTCAAACAAACCCAGAGCCCACATCTCCCGTGTTCTTGCGCCGTGAGTTTTGTAAACAACAGAGGGGTTTGGAAGCAGCTTCGCGCAGGAGTGCTAGAATTGCAGCTAAGAATGTAGCCAATTAAGACTGCTTTCCGTGAGAACCTTTAGGGAGTCAAACATCTGGTCCCAGAGTTTAGCTTTCGTTTCTGGTTCCCAGAGAACTGCTTCGGCGGGAAAGTTAGACTCTATATAGGTGTTTTACCCGCGTAGTAACTTCGCGGAGTCAATTCGTCAGCCTCCGGAGCGAGTTGTGTCTGGACAGCGCGCTCCGTTTCAAGCCTCGTTCCCGCTCAAGCCTTTGCCTGCCTTCCAGCCTTCGCTCCAGTTTCCAGCCTTTGTTTACCTACGGACCTTGCTTGTTTCCCGGGACTATACCTTGCCTTGTATCACGGATTTTACCAAGTTATTCCACGGACCTTGTTCTTGTTCCTTGTTACCTTGTTCCACGTTTTAAGCCTTGCTTCAAGTATCAAGTTATTTCCTAGCCTTGCTCAAGTTTATGGACTAAAGGACCTTGTCATCTCCCCTCACTTTGCCTGGCAAAGTGAGTGTTTCGGTTATTGGATTACAACTTTGGATCATAATATTTCATATTGGACATTGCTTTTTTGGACTAATTTTGACCTTTCCTGAAAGGTCTGCTTCTGAACTAACTTTTACATTTATTTTTATTAATCTTATATATTTCCTTAATAAAGATATTAGATTGAATCTGGCCTCTGCGTATGGTTATTGGTGCTCTGTAGCCTGGTCCTGACAGTTTGACTCCGCCACCCTAAGCACCAATTAACCTCGGCCAGAATGTCTACCGGAACCGTACCTGGGCCGAGCGGCCAGCCGATTACCTACACCATCGACAAAGATGAGGTGGATCGAATCCGTGATAAGCTTAATGCCCAGGATGGAGAAATAAAAGGTTTGAAGGAACGCGGAATCCGTCTACCGGCCATGGCGTTGCCAACCAAGTTTACTGGAGAAGCTTCTAAGGTTCATGTTTTCCGTCGCCAATGCCAAGCTTATCTAGAGGCCCGTGCTGCCGAATTTCCCCAAGAAGACATCAAGGTGGCATGGGTTTACAGTCTTCTAGACGGGCCAGCGGCCAACTGGGCGACGGCACTGTTCGACCAAGCCTCTCCACACCTAAGGTCCGCGCAACGCTTCCTGGACCACCTTAAAGAGACTTGGGGAATCGAGGACAATTTGGAGGCAGCCGGTCACAAACTCCGTCGCCTCTTCCAAGGAGACAGACCTATGTCTCAGTACATAGCCGAGTTCCGAGTGCTGGCCCATAACACCGGCTGGAATGATGTAGCCCTCAGGGGACAATTCCGGGAGGGTCTCAACATCGAAATGCTGGAGGAAATCTCCAAGGTGGATCCTCCCCAGACCCTCGAAGCACTCATTGATCAATGTTTACGGGCTGAAGTCATGATTGCCAACAGAAAACAGTGGGTTCGAGGCCAGAGCGGTAGAGCTGGGGCAAAACCCCCCGCTCCCGCCAGCGTTCAGCCACGTCCAGTGTGGAGACCCCCACCACCAACCCCATACCCCAGAGGAAGCGAGGAGGTGCCGATGCAGTTGGGCAACGTGCGTCCCAGATTAGATGCCGCCGAGAAGGCCCGTCGTCAACGCTTAAACCTCTGTTGGTACTGCGGAAACGGGGGCCACTTCGCCAGAGAGTGCCCAGCCAAAGGGAAGCCCGCCGCCCGTCTTGCGGCGGCGTCCTCCACGGAGACGAAGGCGTCTGAGCCGGCTGGCACACAGCCGGCGGGGGAAGCCAACGACCGGGCGTAGAGAGGCTCGCCAACCCGGTCAAAAAACCCGTTCAAGAGCCGCCAACCGGGGTCCTGTTCCTTCTCGTGGTCACCTTATGGTCAGCAAAAAGGGGACCCGTCATGATCCACGCCATGATAGACTCCGGAGCCACCAACAATTTCATTGATAGAGAGTATGCCGACTCTCTGGGATTACAATATCATGATTTCAAGAATGCCCGTGTGGTACAAGCCATAGACGGCCGCCCCCTCAAGACGGGTCCCGTAAGTCAGTGGTCGGAACCCACCAGGATGTGGATAAGGGAACATATGGAAGAGATTTCTTTCTTTGTTACCGAGGTTCCCCATTTCCCTGTGATTTTGGGAATTCCATGGCTGACACTCCACGACCCAAGCATCTCCTGGTCCAACAGAGAACTGCAGTTTGCTTCACAGTACTGCCAAAACCATTGCCTTGTAGCCAAGGTCTGCCATGCCACAGACACCGAGCCCATCATCACCCTGCCCAAGAAGTACTCCGAGTATTGGGATGTATTCAATGAAAAAGAAGCCGAGAAATTACCCCCACATAGACCTTATGACTGTGCCATTGACCTGGTGGAGGGGGCCCCGATCCCGCGAGGGCACCTATACTCCCTGACTGAACCAGAGCAAGAAGCTCTCAGGGAATTCATAGAGACAAACCTTCGTAAGGGATTCATTAGACCCTCTCAATCCCCAGCCGCCTCCCCAGTGATGTTTGTGAAGAAGAAGTCAGGGGAACTACGCTTGGTGGTGGACTACAGAGCATTGAACAATATCACCAAGCGGAACAGCTATCCCCTGCCCTTAATCTCGGATCTACTGGATCGGCTTCGAGGAGCCAAGGTTTACACCAAGCTGGATCTTCGGGGGGCTTACAACTTAGTTCGCATCAGAGAAGGGGACGAGTGGAAGACCGCCTTCCAGACCAAATTCGGATTATTCGAGTCCCGAGTTATGAATTATGGATTATGCGGAGCTCCCGCAACGTTCCAGCATTTTGTCAATGACATTTTTCAGGACTATCTAGATAGGTTCTTGATAATCTACCTGGACGATTTTTTGGTGTTTTCTAGATCACAATCAGAACATGAGAACCACGTCAAAATGGTGTTACAACGATTGCGGGATCATGGACTTTATGCCAAGTTGGAAAAATGCGCTTTTGATCTACAAGAGGTAGATTTCCTTGGTTACCGTATCTCGCCTCTAGGGCTCTCCATGGATCCAGCCAAGGTTTCAGCAGTATTGGAATGGCGGGCGCCAACTAACAAGAAAGAGGTGCAGCGTTTCTTGGGGTTCGCGAACTATTACCGCAAGTTCATTCCAGATTTTGCCCGCTGGTCTGACCCAATCACTAGCTGCATCCGTGGAAAACAGCCCTTCCGCTGGACTGATCAAGCAGAGAAAGGGTTCCAGCAACTAAAGAAATTATTCACGTCCCAGCCAATTCTACAGCACCCAGATCCTGGAACCCCTTTTGTTGTGCAAGCGGACGCCTCTGATGTGGCGATTGGGGCTGTACTCTTACAACCGGTGGGAGACCACCTTCGTCCCTGTGCCTTTTACTCCCGTCAACTAACCACACCAGAGAGAAATTACACCATTTGGGAAAAGGAACTACTGGCCATAAAGGCAGCCTTTGAAACTTGGAGACATTGGCTAGAAGGGACCAAATTTCCCATTGAAGTCCACACTGATCATAGAAATCTAGAACATCTAAGAACTGCCCGCAAACTAAATCAGAGGCAGCAACGTTGGGCTTTGTTCTTTGAACGTTTCAACTTCCAGATTCATTATGTGACCCCAGCCCAAACCAAGCAAGCAGACGCCCTGTCACGTAAACCGGAATACGCTGCAGGACGCAAGGAGACCTTTGAATCCCAATTACTACAACCCGAGAACTTTGCCACGCTCACAGTGGGGAACACCAAATCCACTCCCATTGGTTCAACTTCCTCTACTCCAGGACCCATCTGTGCTCAAGAAATCAGGGCTAGTCAGCAAGCAGATGCCTGGGCGCAGGACCAACTTCGTCAAGGTCTGCATTTTCCCTTTTCGCTTAAAGATGGACTGCTATGCTATAGAAATCATGTTTATATCCCACCCGGACCGGGCAGGGAAAAAGCGCTTCGTCTGTGTCATGACTGCAAACCAGCAGGGCATTTCGGACTATTTAAAACCATGCATCTGATCCTAAGGGATTTTTGGTGGCCCAAGATCCGCAAAGATGTGGAAAAATATGTCAACACCTGCCCAGTATGCCAGTGCTCCAAGATAAGAAGGGAGAAGCCCTCAGGGCTTCTGCATCCCCTTCCTACCCCATCTCGACCATGGGAAATAATTTCTGCGGATTTCATCACTGACCTACCACCTTCCTGTGGATTCACCACGATCCTAGTGGTGGTGGACCTTTTCACCAAGTTAGCCCATTTCATTCCCTGTGAAGGTCTTCCCACGGCCAAAGAGACTGCAGATCTATTCCTTCTACATGTTTTCAGACTACATGGATTGCCCAAGAGTTTAGTCACAGACCGTGGATCTCAATTCACCTCTCGTTTTTGGAAGGCACTACAAAAACTATTGGGCATAGACTCTCGCTTATCTTCAGCTCATCATCCCCAAACAGATGGACAAACGGAGCGCACCAATGCCACTTTGGAGCAGTATCTTCGCTGTTATGTAAACTACCAACAGGACAATTGGGCTTCTCTGTTACCACTGTCAGAGTTTGCCTATAACAATGGAGTTCAAGCTTCTACAAAAGAAACGCCGTTCTTTGCAAACTACGGCTTCCATCCACGTTTCTTTCCCCCTGTCATTGAAACTTCAGAAGTTCCCGCAGCAGAGGATTGGCTGCAGGAACTCACAGCGGTACAACAACTTTTGCTCCAGCAACTAGACCAAGCCAAGGAGGACTATAAACGCCACGCTGACAAACATCGCCAGCCGGGCCCCGAAATCAAGGTAGGAGATCGGGTTTTTCTGTCCACTCGCTTTCTGCCCTCCCACCGCCCTTGCCGGAAGTTAGATGCCCGTTTCATTGGCCCCTATCCAGTGGTGGCGCAATTAAACCCCGTGACTTTCAAACTCCAACTTCCGCGTTCAATGCGCATCCACCCAGTGTTTCACCGTTCCCTGCTCCTTCCGGCGGATGGTGTGCGTCCTGATACAGACCAACCGGCCCCCCCTCCTGTTTTGATGAATGGGGAGGAGGAGTTCGAGGTTGAGGACATTTTGGATTCTCGTTTTCACCGCCGCCGCCTACAATATCTCATTGACTGGGTGGGTTTTGGCCCTGAGGAACGCTCTTGGGAAGACGCCTCCACAGTCCATGCTCCTGATCTAACCCGTCGCTTCCATCAGACCTATCCCGCCAAGCCGCGACCTCGCGCCTCGGGGAGAGAGTCCCAGTTTGGGAGGGGCCTTGAGGAGGGGGATAGTGTGATGACCCATGGGCCTTGTAGTCCTGCTCAGGACATTGTAATCCCTGATGAAGAAGAAAACTTGGGTTTTTTACCTTCCCAGTCAGAACTGGAATCTTCTCAGCCAGATCTTTCCCAGGCAGATCTGGGAACCTTGCACCTGCAAGAAAGTTGTGTCCCAGAAGTATGTCAAACAAACCCAGAGCCCACATCTCCCGTGTTCTTGCGCCGTGAGTTTTGTAAACAACAGAGGGGTTTGGAAGCAGCTTCGCGCAGGAGTGCTAGAATTGCAGCTAAGAATGTAGCCAATTAAGACTGCTTTCCGTGAGAACCTTTAGGGAGTCAAACATCTGGTCCCAGAGTTTAGCTTTCGTTTCTGGTTCCCAGAGAACTGCTTCGGCGGGAAAGTTAGACTCTATATAGGTGTTTTACCCGCGTAGTAACTTCGCGGAGTCAATTCGTCAGCCTCCGGAGCGAGTTGTGTCTGGACAGCGCGCTCCGTTTCAAGCCTCGTTCCCGCTCAAGCCTTTGCCTGCCTTCCAGCCTTCGCTCCAGTTTCCAGCCTTTGTTTACCTACGGACCTTGCTTGTTTCCCGGGACTATACCTTGCCTTGTATCACGGATTTTACCAAGTTATTCCACGGACCTTGTTCTTGTTCCTTGTTACCTTGTTCCACGTTTTAAGCCTTGCTTCAAGTATCAAGTTATTTCCTAGCCTTGCTCAAGTTTATGGACTAAAGGACCTTGTCATCTCCCCTCACTTTGCCTGGCAAAGTGAGTGTTTCGGTTATTGGATTACAACTTTGGATCATAATATTTCATATTGGACATTGCTTTTTTGGACTAATTTTGACCTTTCCTGAAAGGTCTGCTTCTGAACTAACTTTTACATTTATTTTTATTAATCTTATATATTTCCTTAATAAAGATATTAGATTGAATCTGGCCTCTGCGTATGGTTATTGGTGCTCTGTAGCCTGGGTCCTGACAAGTAAATATTTCCACAGGAGGTATTGCCTCCTCCCATTTCAGGGCCAAATTACAATGATAGGCTAAACCAGTCTACTGCCTTTAGAAGTAGGTCTGTGAGCAGATGAGGTTCCTAGACTTTTCTACAGTTTCTCTCCACCTGGTACGTTTCTATCTGATTATATCCCTTGAAATTTTTTTGTCCTAGTTACTTACTGGGATGTAATCAAAAAGATAGAAAAAAGAGATCAGGCAGTTACTGATCAGTTAGCTTGACGTCAATGTCAGGATGTTCAAACAGTTGATCTGTGAGAACTTATAAAGAACACAGTATGGTCCCCATATCTATGGAGAATACATTTCTTGATTTAGTTAGTGACAATTGTGATACTAGCAAAACCTCTTGAAATTTTGATTTCTGGAAGAAATATACCATAGACTCTCTGCAGGATCCAAGAAATACCTAGAGAAGTCTACATAAATGAAATCCATGTATATGGAGATTGTACTGCACTTTGATTACTAAGAGCCAGCATAGTGTCTTATAAACAAGTGAGATCAGACTAATCTTGCATCTTTTTTCATAGAGTTAAGCTTGGTAGATCAGGGGATTGTTGCAGATATAGTGTATTCTTAGTTAAGGATTTTTTTTTTACAAGAATCCCCACAATGTTCATGCTTACAAGTTGGTGAAATTTGGGTGAGATGATGCTACTGTTAGGTGGATTTATAACTGCTTGAGAAATCAAGCTCAAACACAGTACTCATCCCTGGTTTCTTGCCATCATGGAAAGAAGGGAGAAGTGCCTTGATGTTTTGTCATGTGCCCAATATTGTCTAATGTCTCGATAAAAAACATGGATGAAAGACAAGAGGTCAAGCTAATCAAATTTGTTGATGTCACCAATTGGAAGGGTTGAAAGCACAAGGAATTGTGATGACCTTAAATAGACTGGAGAAATTAATTGGAAAAATTTCATTAGGGATAAATGTGTAATTTATATTTAGGGAGGAAAAAAAATCAGATGGGTGATTCCTGGCTTTGCAGCAGCATGTGTAAAATAGGTTTTAAAGAGATTGTTACACCAAAATGAGTCAATAGTGGCAGCTAAAAATACAATGCAATTCTAAAAACTATAGAGTTCAGATTAAGAGATGCCTCACTCTGTCCTGCTTTGCTCAATCTTCACCTGGAATAGACTTCAGACTTCACCTGTGTAACTATGCTAAGGCAAGGTTTGTACACTTTTAAATGACAATAAGGATAGGTCAGATAGTTAACAGTTGTGCTTTTTCTTTTGTGTGGTGCATATACTTCCTTTTTAAAAGAAAAATATTCTTGAATTATGTCCTTAGCAACAATAAACGTATTAGCTACTCCAGATTTGGCAGCATTAGGACAATCACATTGATATTACCAGTCTTTTCCAGTCTTTATCCTGAGTGGAACTCTCTCCCCCGGGCTGTGGTGGAGGCTCCTTCTTTGGAAGCTTTTAAGCAGAGGCTGGATGACCATCTGTCGGGGGTGCTTTGAATGTGATTTCCTGCTTCTTAGCGGGGGGTTGGACTGGATGGCCTATGAGGTCTCTTCCAACTCTACTATTCTATGATTCTATGATTCTAGGTGATATTGACCTACATTTTAATCTTCCCTAACCATTTGCCATGTTAACTGGGGACAGAGCTGGTCCAACAATGAGGCGAATTAAGCGGTTGCTTCGGGCGCCAAACATACGGGAGGGCAGTCAAGACTGCTTTTTCTGTTGATTTATTGTAAAACATGATGTTTTGGTACTTGATTTGTAAAATTTTATTGTAATTTGATGTTTGATCCCTCCTTATTATCCAACATTTTCGCTTATCCAACGCTTTTATTTTTCAGTGATTGTTTTTTTTTTGGGGGGGGGGCAAAATTTTGTTTGCCTACACTTGAAAAATACCTAGGCTTTGACTGGGGATAACATATTCCAACAACATCTGGGTATACACACCTGCACACACCCCACACACCAATGTTGAAATACACCATTCCCAGCTAACATGGTGAGCATACATTTGTGTTGTTCAGCCAGGTCACAGAGATTCAGATTATGTTCTCTCAAGAAGACATTTATGATCCATCTTGGAAACCAGAATAGATGGTATGAAAGATATACAGTAGACTCTAGGGCCCCTTTTGCCCTGCCATGTAATCTAGTTCAAAGCAGAAGGGGCCTCTGTTAACCAGAACTCTAGCAACCAGAGCTCTCAAGTAATCAGCAAAAAAGTAGAAGGAATAATACATTAAATAGAAAATGCTGTGTTACAGTAAGTTAAGTTTGTCTTTATTTGCTTTTAATCATTTTATTTCAATATTGATACAGTATTAAGCAAACACAGAGTTTGTGATATGGTATAGTATCGGGTACAGTATCAGGCCTATTTTAATAGTAACTCTAAAGCAACCAGAAACTACATTCATTTGGCATCTTCCAATTCCCATGGGTGCCAATTAACGTACAGTTTACTATAGTCTTTTATGGTTTTCACATGTGTGTTTCAGATCAAAACTACTACACGAAATCTACAAGCACTAGGAATCTGAAATAATATGAATGGGTCCTATAATACTGGATGTGTGATTTCCCTATGTTTCTTGGTTGTTGCGAAAACATCAAAGATTCAGAAAGCCCAGAAGAGTTTTCATAATTTTGTTCCAGCAACTTGCCTATGACTACGTCCGTACTGTAGAATTAATGCAGTTTAACACCACTTTAACTGTCATGGCTTGATGCTACGTAATTATGTAAATTCTAGTTTTATAAGAATTTTAGCCTTCTCTGCAGAAGGGATGCCTCACCAAACTACAGACTGCAGGTTCCATAGCACTGAGCCATGGCAGTTAAAGTGGTGTCAAACTGCATCAGTTCTATAGTATAGCTGCACTCTGAGAAATTCCCACTCTACCAATGCAGTGTTTTGGGAAACAAACAAATAAAAAAGCTTAAAGGGCTACTTCTGTTGATTCAGTGAAATGCTTATGATTAGCCCAAACACTGCAAGGCCAGAGTTCAGCTTGATGAAATTTACTCTGCAAGATTAAACATGCTGAGTCAGAACATGAAATTTATCCTATAACATGTTGTGTATACATGTCCTAAGCTATACTACTCTGAGAGAGACTTTCAAGTATCTAATGCAGGGGTCCGCAAGTTATGTTTTGCTGGCCAGATGTGGATCTCCAAGGTCAATTACCCAGCCCACATCCTAAATTTTAGACTTATGTATCTTTAGACTTAGGTATGTATCTTTTGCAACAGCAGTGCTGCCAGAACAGACTATTTTCTACAAAAGGGATCCGTTTTGGAGTTTGGAAGAATTACTTTTTTCAACCACAATGGCCAGAAGTCCTAGGCAGCAAGGAAAAAAAAATATTTCAAGCACTACTATGTTTATCTAATGCCATTAAAACTGAAAGTCAGTGAGTATTTAAGCTACAAGGCAGGTTTTCTCTCTCACTTTAAAATATGGAGTAACCGCCAGTTGAACCCATAAAGCTGCAACAATGGGATAATATTTACTGAAGAATCCGGAGATGAATTTATTGAGAATGAGTTGGAAATAATTCTATGAACCTACATAAAAACTAGCTGTACCTGGTCACGTGTTGCTGTAGCCCAGTGTGGTTCAATGAAAAACTCAGAAAAGAGTACTTTCTCCCACCGATATATAAAGAGAAGCCTCCCACAGGATGGTAAAACATGCAGGTGTTCCTTGGGCAACATCCTTGCTGATAGCCAGTTCTCTCACACCAGAAGCAGCAAGGCTACTCAATGCTAGTCAAGTTGGCCAGCTGCAACATTTCTTGCAGTAAATAAAGAACATCTCTTAGAAAACAGTGGAATACCAGACATGAAACAATCAGGGCCAACTAACACCTCAGCAAAGGTTTCCCCCAGGTAGGAAGTAGCCAGGGTTTGAAGCAGCAAGGCTACTGAATGCTAATCAAGTTGGCCAGTTGCAACATTTCTTGCAGTAAATAAAGAACACCTCTTGGAAAACAGTGGAATACCAGACATGAAACAATCAGGGCCAGCTAATGAATCCCCACAAAGGATTCTCCCAGGCAGGAAGTAGCCAGGGTGTGAAGCAGCAAGGCTATGTAATGCTAATCAAGTTGGCCAATTGGAACATTGACATTTGCCTGCAGCAGAAAAGAGTTCTTTCTCCCACCCTGGACCTTCCACAGATATATAAAGAGAAGCCTCCCACAGGATGGTAAAACATGTAGGTGTCCCCTGGGTAACATCCTTGTTGCTTGCAGTTTCTGAAGTTGCTCCTGACACCCTTTCTGTGGCTAGGCCTCAGAGCCTCGGCGAGTGGTGAGTGCCTTTCCTTGCAGCCCCACCCACACTGGTTGCTAAAGGGTCGAGACTGCTTGGCCGTTGTTTGCCCAGTTGCTAATGGGTGGAGCTGTTTGTTATGATGGTTGCTAAGGGAGGAGGGGAGTGGTTGGCCATTGCTAAAGGGAGGAGATGTCTGTTAGGACGGTAGCTAAGGAAAAGGAGACTGATTGGCTGTTGCTTATGGGTATGATTTTACCTTTCTCAGGTTTATCAGGTTAGTGAGAGTAGGCTTAAAAAACCCGGCACTTCTAATGCTATGTTGTATCAAAATTTCTTAGCAATCGGTGGAGTAGTTTGGAAGATATGAGGTCCCTCACTGACGGACATTACATGTTTATTTATATAGAAAAGCAAAGGAGTAAGGAAATGCATACAGTGTATTCAATAAAAGTACAGGCAATCAGTTTATTGACCTCATCACCGGCAAAAGGGAAGGTGCTCAGGGCGGTTCCCCGCACACCCTCCCTCCTCCCCTCATCACATGGAGGAGACATCACATGGAGGGGACAGGAGAGGGTGCTTTGGCACCCTTTCCCTCCCCTCATCAGATGGCAGAAAGGGTGGCAAAGCGTGACAACACATGTTGCCCCGCTGCCCTTTCTGCCATCATATGGAAAAGCACTTCTCCACTTTGGGAGAGGAATGTGGGTGGGGCCTGCCATGCATTGTGTGATGGCGCACGGCAGGCTCCATCCTTGCCGTGATTAAAAGCAGCAAAACAGGGCAAAAATACTCATTGTGAAGAGGTCCTGTAATGCCTCCCAAAAAGAGAAATGAAGAGCTCAAATTGTGATAGCTGCGTACTTTGTCTGTTGTATTTTCTAGTATGCTTTCTGGAAATTGAGAGACACTTAACATGCAAACATGTAGGTGATACAGATAAGATAGAAGGTTTTTTTTGTTTTAAATCCCTTGTTCCCAGTCAAGCAAGTTTGCAAGACACGGCAATGCTTTTAAGACTTGGTTTTTCATCATCTTTCACTGGCATATCAGGGAAAAAGTTCTTTTGCTCCATTTGCTTCGCCATAAAAGTACAAAGTGGCTAATTTATCTGTCATCCTCATTTTATAAAGTCATATCTAATATTGCTTGATTAGTGGCTAATTCTTAGTGACATGTCTAGTGGCCCTTTCTAATTCTGATCATGCTCACCATAACCCTGGTTACTGGTTGTTGTGGTTTGATTTTGATACATTTTAATGATGTTTTTATGCCCTGCTGTTTTTAATTGTTCATTTGGATTGTTATATGTTATCATGTTTTTAACTGTGTTTTAGTTGTTATTTTGTTGTTTGCTCCGGGCCTGGTCCCACATGTAAGCCGCCCCAAGTCCCTTCGGGGAGATGGTGGTGGGGTATAATAATAATAATAATAATAATAATAATAATAATAATAATAATAATAATGAGAATAAATGAAAAGAAATAAATGAAATGTTGCACAAATTCCTCATTTGTTTTTAAGGATATGTACATGTCCCAGAAAATTTAAAGCTGTGGTCTGCATGTGCAGTCCTCAGTACAAAATTATAAGAGAAGTTATTATAATATTCAATTTACATTTGCCAAAGCATAACTGATTACCAGTTCAAGTTTTTTGTCCAAACTATTACACAAAGAAAAAGAAAAGAAAGAAAGGTGTGAGATTTCTCACAACACAAAACTCATCTATGGCCTGCTGGGACTTCCTAGAAAATAGAAATGAATTTCCAATTCACATGAACTCCTCCAGCCAGTAGGGGATGAAGGAAACTGGGTGGAGAATTTGGCTAATAAGCATTAAGATTTCATAATATTCTAGACAACTGGCCATTTGTAGATATCTTGGCTCAGGAGACCTGGATAGGCAAGCATCCTCTAGCATAAAGGCCCTGTGTTCTTTTACCCCTCTGGATTTATATAAAAAGAGATCTATACATTTTTTTAAAGGGTGCTTTTTCCTGGAACAAGAAAACACCCAAGACTCTATGCAAGAATAAAATATTACTATCTGCAATTGCCTTGGTATGGTCTGTGAAACAGTGTCATCGGGTTTTTTTTTTAAAAAAACAAACTTGAGAACTTTAGCAACACCAACAGGGACATTTCCTCCATCTGTTCCTCAAGAATAATTTCAGAGCTGAGATGATCTAGGAAGAATCACAGTAATTAAGAGAAATATGGATTTACTCTATCGACAATGACACTGGACGAAACCTTACAATTTTCTCTAGTTACAAAGAGAAAATCCCCAAGTCTTGCTTAAATCTCAGTTAGTATGATCTTCAGACAGAGCCAGCCCTAGGTAATTTTCAAGTGTAAGCGAACAGAATTTTGGCGCCCCCCCCCCAAAAAAAACCCAATCACTGAAAAATAAAAGCATTGGATAAGGGAAAATGTTGGATAATAAGGAGGGATTAAGGAAAAGTCTATTAAACATCAAATTACATTAAGATTTTACAAATTAAGCACCAAAACATCGTTTTACAAGAAATCAACAGAAAAGGCAGTCTCGACTGCGCCCCTGTATGTTTTGCGCCCAAAGCGATTGCTTCATTTGCCTCATTGTTGGACCGGCCCTGTCTTCAGAATATAGTGTTCCTTTCTTTTTTTGCTTCAACATAACAAATTCCATCTAATAATTTAAAGTCAAACTTTGCCCTACTTAAAAAAAACAACAAAATGGAATCAGTGGGACTTCAGTTGATCACAACCTTTGTCAGCTGCATAGTTAAATCTAATCTAAGTACTATAGGGTCACTAGAGTGTCCCATAAGTCAGAAATGTCTTGAAGGAACACAACAAAAAATATTAAGTCTGCCCTTAATCCTGTTTTAGGACCTTATCACACACATGGACAGAAATGCCTGTTTAAGTAAGCAACCCATGGCTTTTGAAGGCTCGATGAGGACTGGATACAAACTGGATGCATACAAACCCTATCACACTCGTGGTTCTCTCCTTCCTGTATCTATAAAAGTAATGCACTTTGATTTCTCACACAACAGATAGATGACTTCTCCCAATCTGTCCAACATTACTCTACATCATGTTGCCCCTTTTATTTTATTTTTTTTGGGAGGGGGGGACAGATCTTGTGCAACTCTGTCTTTTTGTCCCAGCTGAGAAATGTTAAAATATTTTTGTTCCTATGGAGCTGCACAATTTTGAATTTTATTATTTTTTTAAAAAGGAAACAAATTTGAGAAAGCAGAACACTTTTCTGGTACAGTATTTCTTGGACTGCTACCAAAAGTGTATTGCCATATATTTCAACAAAGGAAAATCAAGAGCCCCCAAAACATGCCCCGAAAGACACGTCACTTATAGAGTGTTCCCTCATTTATTGCAGGGGTTACATTCCAGGACCACCCACAATAAGTGAAAATCCACAAAGTAGGGGCGCTATATTTATTTTAATATTTATACATTATTTTAGTAGTCATACACTATTTTAAGCTTTTATCAACCAATTGTGTGTTGATAAATCGCCTCCTTCTCCTCCCGTTGCCGTTTGGGCTCCTTTTCTCTCCCTTCGGCTTCTTCTTCCTCCCTTCCTTAGGCTGTAAATTGTAATTATTTATGATTTATAATATTCTTTTAGAGTTCATAGAAAAATCGCTAAACAGCAAATCCGCGAAAAGTGAACTGCGAAGTAGTGAGGGAACACTGTACAGCTAATGCGCTGCAGATGAGCTTCATATGGGATTACAATCACATGTCAAAATCTGCATCTCTGATGCATACAGAGAATTAAAGGAGGAATGAAGATGATTGGAAATCAGTCTTTCAAAATTTACTGGTGACATATTCTTTCCCTACAAGCAGGCCCATAGCCAGGATTTTGATTCGGGGGTGGGGGGTGGGGTGGGGGGGTGGCTGAGTCTGAGAGTGAGAGGATCTACCCTAGCAAACCTTTTATATCGTTATCGCAATACCCCCATGCATATGGGATATATTGAGCATGGTGATCAGATCATGATATGAATAAACAGAACAGTTTAAATAATACAAGTATGGCCTTCTCGCAGACCACCCTGAGAATTTCGGGGGGGGGGGGAACGAATCCCCTCAAGCCCCCCCCCCCCCAGCTACATGCCTGCACAGGTATCTACAGGTTACCTATGAAAAGGACAATATGTCATGTGATAGGACCCATAGGAACTAGCATGCAAAGGGTATCAGAAGCAGGGTATGTAACTGTGTGATAAGGTCCTTAGCCCCAGTGAGTTAGTTTCATGGCCATGTAGAAATTCAAATCCTGGAGCAGATCTACACTGACCAATTATCCCATTAAATAAACAAAATATAAGATTTTGGTTAAAGAACAGGGATCGTCAAGTAAAATTACCATCTCATCCTTTTCCTTTAAAAGTCAATACTCACAAAGCACATAGAAAATTTTCCATATATGGATAATGTAATTAATTAATACATAATAATAATAATAATAATAATAATAATAATAATAATAATAATAATAAAAAACTTTATTTATACCCCGCCACCATCTCCCCACGGGGACTTGGGGCGGCTCACATGGGGCAAGGCCCGACCAGCATAATTTACAAAAACAACAGCATAAATACATTGCACAATATACAAAAAATAAAACACAGTAAGACAATAAAACAGGAGTTAATACAGCGGTAATAATATCAATCAACCACCAAGTACAATTCAGTCGACTTCATTGGTGGGGGGGACTGCAGCAGCAATATAAAAATGACATCATCAGTTAAAATACCCGAATAAAAGGGACCTAATAAATTTCAGGATAGAGTTATAATACCAACTGAGGCTGGTCATCCAGTGACTGTCTCACCAAAGGCCAACCTAAACATCCAGGTCTTCAGTTGTTTCTTGAAGGAGGATAGAGAGGGAGCCAACCTAATCTCCCTGGGGAGGGAGTTCCAGAGCCGGGGGGCCACAGCCGAGAAGGCCCTCTCTCTCGTCCCCACCAGTCGTAACTATGAGGAAGATGGAAGCGAGAGGAGCCCCCCCCCCGGAGGATCTTAGAGATCGTGTAGGTTCATAGGGGACGATGCGGTCACGAAGATAGGCAGGTCCTGAACCATTTAGAGCTTGAATTGGGCTCGGAATATTATCGGCAGCCAGTGGAGCTGATTGAACAGGGGGTTGACCGCAGCTCCAGTATCTTTGTTACTATGTAACAAAATTTGAAAAATGTTCTGTTCCTGGTTTGAAAGTGTTATTTTTCCTATTTAATTGTGCGGTACATACTTTGAAATGAGTTGTTATACTCCAGAAAGTTTGTATTTGTGACTACCTCAAACTATGTTGAATTGGTTGAGGCTCTATGAGATATTCATTGAAAAAACTATAGCAAATGTGTTGCAGGATGTCCCAAAAAAACAAGGTTTTTGCAGTTTAATAAACCTTTTCCATGTTTTTATGATAGAACCAATTAGGAAATGACATTTATGACCAAGGAACAAAATTGTGTTACATAGTGTAATGATTTGGAATCCAGGAGATTAATACTTTTATTTTAAATCAATATTCCCTGTGACATAAATAGGCTAATTGTTATTTGTTACTAATATAATACCATGACTTGGGTTCTATAGACATGGCCTTTAGAATTAGTAATGAATTAATTTCTCTTCCCACCCCCTCCCCAAATTAATTATGCTTCAGAGATCTAAATGGTTTGACCTCCCAGCTGAGGGGGAGGGTAGCGGGTGGGGAAGAAGTTGAAGGGAACTGGCAAACCATGGGAAAATACATAATGGGAGGGGAAAGAGCTGGCTGAACCAAGTACGCAGCTGTTCCGCACAGCCACAAAAAGCAAATGCATTAAATAGTTAATGTTTCATTAACGATGTGTAATCAGTTGACACAAATTGCTCAATGTTCTAGAATTCTCATGACGGGACACTAAAGGTGGCCACTCTCATTTTTCTCATTAACCCTTTAGAAAGGAGGAGGGAGTTATGCCTTAATCCAACTTTTAAAAGAGAGATAAAGGGATTGAATCATTTGCTGGTTCAACATCCGTTCTAATCTGTATAATCTATCTATCCATCCACATATTTCTTTTAGTCTGTAAACCAAATATCTTACATTTGAATAGCTCAACAGAGCAGAGGTGGCAATGCACATATGGTACATGTAATAATTTTAAAGAAATGAAAATACAAATCGCATCTAAAATAGCAACTGCAATGAATTTTGTTTATCCAATTTACCTTTTGATATCATAAAAAGAGACTCAAGGCACTGGTAAATTTTTGGAAAAACAAAATATAACAAAGGAAAGCACCATTTTCAGATCGACACAATACTCAGTTATGTTATGAAGCTTTGTTGTTTGATCTCTGGATTTAAAAAACCCCCCAAATCTCAACTTCATTCATGAAGGGTGATGGAGTGACTGGGTGGTACCCAAGATTTTGAATCTTGCATCTACATGCAATTTCCTTATGTCTTCCCTTTTGAAGAGCCGAGGCTGCTTGACATATGAGGATTTCCTACAAGAGTATCGTTTCCTAGTAGGAAATCTGAGTTTGTAGACTTTCCTTAAACCTATACTCTGAGAACCACATAGCTTCTTCATTGAGTATACACACCTTTGGAAGCAGGTGAAGGCCAAAGGCAACGTTTACATCACTTACACTCCAAGGGGTACACCATTGTAGACATGCCTTTTCTGCAAAGGGCATAGAAGACATCTCTGTATGTTGTGAATATGGTGCCATAGTAGTACTAAAGTGGAGCCAGAAAAATGAGGGTGTGGGAAGAAAGAAAATGGGAATAAGAAAGGGCTGCTTAAAGGGATGTCCACATCTTACATGCAATTTTCCTACATAGGAAGAACCGCTGTGGAAGAAATGCTCATATGTTACAAATACATTCCAGTAATCGTTATGAGTGGCACCAGAAGAAGGGGGTTGGGTGGGGGGGAAAAGGGAAACAGAAAGAGGAGGGGAGGTTGAGGAGTCTGGGAAGACATGTCTTTTTCCCACTCCTTACAGCCACTGGGGTTTAATGCGATCTATAAACTCATCTGTCTGTTTACATACCAGCAAATGATACGTCTCTCTGATCCACTTACATTTTCAAGCCTAATGTATACACAGGGCACTGATGCTGTGTATACAAGACACAGAGATGGCTGGGGGCTGAGCGCTGTCCCTGCTTTCACAGCACACTGTCACTCTTATAAATAAGGCATTGGCTCGGGTAAAGAGTCTGAGAGCTGGAGAGCCACATTGCGTGCAAATCCAGCTCAGTGCCTGAGCTTCCTCGAGGTTGAAGCTAATCCTAACTGACATGTTACAGTAAAAGTACTTTATAAAATCAATATTAAATTCACAGCCTTTGACATCCTGGGACATCAAAGATAAAGGGGAAATAAGCCGTGGAGTAAACAGTCCTGCAGCTATGCCAGTTGCTCAGGGAGAGAGGCAAAAGAAGACACGGGAAACCATGGGGTAAATTAGTACAGTGCTAGTCTTGTTTTTATACCAAGGTCTTGACATCAATGAAAACATTATAAAAACGGCACGCAAACTCTTACACGCATGAAAAAAAAGAGAGAGAGATAGAAATAGAGAGATCAGAAATAACCTATGAATTACAGCTTCGTGAACCTGTGAAGGCTGAAGGGATGTATCTGTGCTAACGTATGTATAATAATATCCCCCATTTAATCTTAAAGGCAATTACATGAATCACATACAAAAAAACCCCCTGCACAAACATTTCACCTTGCCGGAGAAACATTGGGTGAGGATTTGTCTAAGAAGATCTTGTCTAATAATATCATGCATCTCAGACATAAACCCATGTGAATCTCGCTATCATCTGCACCCAAATAAAGTCAAACATTGTCTTGTTTCAGTTCTGGGCGTGAAATATGAATATTGTAGGGGACTAAGGGAGTGGAAGGTTAGTGAAAGCCATTAACACACACACACACACACACACACACACACACACACACACACACACACACTAAACTGCAGACCAGACACTAGTTCTGTCATTTGGTGAGCAATTTTATATTATGTATTAAAAAGACTTAGGATAGAATTTTCTGGTAAACTGGATTTCCAGTCACATTGTGATGTGCATAATTAGGACTGTGTTCAAATCTATACTAAGATATGAGATCCATTGTGGGAAAAGCCTACCTCACAATGCCTTTGTGAAAAGAAAAATGCAATAATTCCATGCACACAATAAGGATTCAAGGATTGGGAGAAGAAAACTCTGCAAAATAAAAACTTCTATTTTCTTTTCCTCTTCCATTAACATGCAGTCCAATGTATATCTACTCAAAAGCAAGCTCCATTAAATTCCTTTGGAAAAAATGTCCACAGAAATGAAGCATCTTTTTCTTTGATGGATAGATTAACAGGTTAGTTTCTCTTCTTGTGCCCTTAGCAATAGGAATGTTTTCAAAAACAAATATGCAATAATAGTTCTGTTTAAAGAAAAAAGCACCAAAAGCCTGTGAAGAAACCATTAGAAAGCAAACTAAGAAACAGTAAGACTGGTTGACGAAAATGATAATGAGATCCAACAACCTTCCAAATATGGCAGAGAGACACCAACTATGCTGGTAAGAAAAATATCTACTCTAGTGTAAACACTGAGGTCCAACCCCCCCCCCCAAAAAACAAAAAAATCCCCCAAAAAACCAAAAGGACCAGAGAACTCAAGAACATCTGGTGGGGAAAAAAAGGCTCAAGAAATCCAACACTTTGCAGATGTCCATGATGCACGGGGATTCTTTAAAGCCACAAAGGCCCAACAAATCATGGCATACAACCTCTACGCTCATCAGATGGAACCAGACTTCTGAAGGATAAAACATCAACTGCACTACGTTGGAAAGAGCACTACCATAGCCTCCTTAATTGAAGCTCTAATGTGGCTGAAGAGGTTCTCTTGCAAATCCCACAACAACAAATCAGAGATGAGCTTGCAGCGCTGCCTAATCTGGAGGAAGTAAGCAAAGCCATTAGCTAACTAAAAAACAAAAAAGATAGCAGACCTGATGGGATCCCTGCTGAAGTCTTTAAAGATGGTGGACCTGAGCTGACACAACAACTCCACCAGCTCATTGAAAAAGTGTGGGTGACCGAGAAAAAGGGGAAAGAACAGAATGTGGAAACTATCGAGGTATCTCTCTTCTAACCTCCCCTGGGAAAATCTTCACAAGAATCCTTGCAAACCACCTTCTACCTATCTCAGAAGACATCCTCCCAGAATCCCAGAATGGCTTCTGCCTCTCTAGAGGAACAGTGGATATGATCTTGATTGTACCACAGCTCCAAGAAAAATGCAGGGAAGAAAATCAACCTCTGTACATGGCATTCTTTGACCTCACAAAGGCATTCAACACAGTGAATTGCACTGCTCTCTGGACTACCCTCCAAAAAATCGGATGCCCTGACAGATTTGTGAATATCCTATGGCTCCTCCATGATAACATGATGGGAACAGTCTTGGACAGCAATATCTCCCAAAGTGGCACATTTAAGGTGGAATCAGATATCAAGCAAGGGTGTGTTATTGCTCCAATCTTATTCTCCAACTTCATCACTATGATACTTCATCTTGTTGATGGGAAGCTTCCCACTGGATTGGAAACCATCTATCGGACAGATGGCAACCTGTTTAACCTTGGCAGACTGAAAGCCAAAACCAAGGTCACAACAACATCTGTTATAGAACTCCAATATGCTGATGATAATGTGGTCTGTGTGCATTCAGAAAAAGACCTACAAGCTACCCTAAATACCTTTGCAGAAGCATACGAGAAGCTTGACCTGTCATGGAACATCGAGAAAACCAAAGTACTCTTCCTGCAGTCACCAGCTAATCCCTTGCAATGCCAGAAATACAGCTTAATGGTGTAACATTAGAAACAGTTGACCATTTATGCTACCTGGGGAACTACCTCTCCACAAAAATCCCACATTGATTCCTGGTTTCCCCCTCTCCCTTCATTGTGGTTGGTGCCAGCTGCAATACCCCATCTACCATACCTTTCAGTGCTTTGGCTGCTGTCAGCCAGAGTGCCTGTATGCTGAATGGGATGGGAAGGGGAAGAGGGGGATCCCACCCCCACCAGCTTCCTTAGTGAGGTGGCATCCAGAGTGCCCAGCACCAGTTATGTGGGGGTGTCCTGACATGGTTGGTGGAGGGTATAATTGTTTCTTTCCTTTCTGGGAACTTGACAGGGACTGACAACCCATAGCTCAGAAATTGGCCATAGCTTGCCAGATATCACTCCTTTAAGTAGTACTCCCATAGCATAGATTCTTGCATGTGAAATTGGACATTGATTGTGCTGCTCAACCCTTGTGTTGAATGTGTAGTAAAATATGCATCTGCATACACAATTCTTCTTTTCTGACTGCAAA
Organism: Anolis carolinensis; assembly: GCF_035594765.1. Taxonomy (NCBI): domain Eukaryota; kingdom Metazoa; phylum Chordata; class Lepidosauria; order Squamata; family Anolidae; genus Anolis; species Anolis carolinensis. Next base: position 323,190,811 of record NC_085841.1, on the reverse strand, counting down.
CTGTATATGGATATTTCACATTAGACAAAACCATTTATCTGGGTAGTAAAATATCAAAAAGGATCTGACCATAATATTATTTCTGTTACTGCTTAAGGGCCATGCTTCCACAAGATACTGGTAACTGCAACTGTATACAGTGTTCCCTCACTACTTCGCGGTTCACTTTTCACGGAGTCGCTGTTTCGCGGTTTTTCAATAAACTCTAAAAGACTATTGTAAATCATAAAAATTTACAATTTACAGCCTAAGGAAGGGAGGAAGGAGAAACTGAAGGGAGAGAAAAGGAGCCCAAGTGGCAACGGGAGGAGAAGGAGGCGATTTATCAACACACGATTGGTTGATAAAAGCTTAAAATAGTGTATAACTACTAAAATAATGCATAAATATTACAATAAATATAGCGTCCCTACTTTGCGGATTTTCACTTATTGCGGGTGGTCCTGGAACCTAACCCCAGCGATAAGTGAGGGAACACTGTAATGGTTATTGTAACAACTGAAATAATTTCACATTTGTAAATTAAATAAATCTTTACTGTATTGGAATAAACTCTCAATGAATTTATCTTAAGAATTTGGTGACTGAATAAATCTTCCCTTTCCCATTCTGCAACATTTTTTCACTTGATACTTTCTCTAAATTTCCATATTGTAGGAATATAATAAATATGGTGATATTCATGGGCTAGCTAAATGTTTGTTTTTATTCCCGATCTGTGTATTGTAAACATGTTGAGAAAAAAGACGCTGGAATAGTAGTCTTCTTTGTTCCTCCAGGAAATACTTCAAATGACATCTAATTTACACCATATCCTAGGAGGATAAAACAATATGCAGAACATAAAACAAATAGGAAATAAATATTCCAAGCATTACAGATCATTATAAATTTATACAGTCAAGAATTTAAAACCAGCAACAAAGTGCATAATTTATTTTAACCTAGTTTATGATTCATTCCAGTTTTGTAAATCCTTAGAATTATTTACACTGTGTTTGAGTTTAGCAGATCAAGTCTAGAGGATCTGTAATTATAATTTAATGTCCAAAGTAATCCTTAAGTGTCTAGTTTCAAATGAAGTGTTAATATGTTGATTTTTTTGAACATTTAATTTTATGTCACGTTGGTGTTTGATGGTACCATTATTATCATTGGATGAAACATGGCTTTTTATCCTCTTAGGACCAAAAACAATAGTTCAATTGGAAAATAAAACAAAACTGAAAGAGTTCATGAGCATTTGGGGAATTATAATTTTCAGTGGAGGTTTGAAAGATCAACCTTCACCCAGTAATTAGGAGATTGTTCTTTATCACCAATGTAATGTTTACTTTGAAGGTTTAAATCAGTGATTCCCAAAGTGGGCGCTACTGCCCCCTGGTGGGCGCTGCAGCGATCCAGGGGGGCGGTGATGGCACCTATTAGAACATGGGGGCGGGGCAAGAGGAGGGGAGTGGCTTCTTCCCAAGAGCCCAAGACAGGGATGAGAATCTATGCCTCTCCTGAGGCGCTTGTTGGGAAACAGAGGGCGGAGCCAGGGAAGGGGGTGGGGCCTCCTTCCAAGAGCCCGAGACAGGGCTGAGCCACTATACCTCTCCTGAAAGGCTTTTTAGGACTAAAGGGCGGGGTTGGAGCGGGGGGGGGGCTCTTCCTAAGAGCGTGAGACAAGGCTGAGCCTCTGTATACCTCCCTTGAGGCGCTTGTTAGAACACGAGGGCGGGTTATAGTGGTTCAGCCCCATCAGGCACTTGGGAAGAGGCCCTGCCCCCTCCTCTAAACCCGCCCCTTGTTTCCAGGACAGGAAAAGAAGCTCAGCCCTGCATCAGAGCTTGTAACTCCGCACATTTGTGGCCCTGCCCACTTCCCCCTCCCGGCCCTGCATCTTGGACTAGGGGAGAGGCTCAGCCCTGCCCTCTTGAGCAGGAGCCACGCCCACCCCTCTAAGCCATGCTCCCCTTTCCAGGGGGCGCTGAGTAATATTTTTTCTGAAAAGGGGGCGGTAGGCCAAATAAGTTTGGGAACCACTGGTTTAAATACTCTAAAGGCATCCGATCCCATCTCATCTTGGGTCAGCTCTAGTTAGTGTTTCAATGGAAGAGCACTAATGAATACCAGATGCTGTAGGCTATATTTCAGAAGAAGGAACCAGCAAAACCATATTTGAGTATTCCTTGCCTTAGAAAACCCTATGAAATCATGAGATGGCACAAGTCAACAGGTGATTTGAAGGCATGCACATACACAATGTATACTTTGTCCTTCAGAAACTATGTGAGCTAGGTTATGGAAGAGGCAATAACTTTCAGGATGGTGAAAATGCCCTGTCTGACGTACTGGGCAGGGACGTTGCAGTGGCTAGCCTACCCCATCTGCCATCTCCTCCTTGGGGGTTCTCCTTCCCAGGAGCCCCGCACCCCGCATGTTGTTGGCACACGCAGCTGGAGAGCCAATCAGGGTCTTACTCCAGCCTGCATCCTGATCAGTTGTGTGCTGGCCACACTTCAATCTGCTGGCACAAATTCAGTCAAATCCCTTGCTATAAAAATCAGGGACTGCTGGGTATTATTTTCTGTGTTCTCACAGGCCTGGCATCAACTCCAGCAAAACGAGGAAAGTTTGAGAAGGGGACTGTGAAGCAAGTATGGTGGAACAAGGCACCCATCCACTTAGTGGGAAGAACATGAGGCACAGGTCCAGGCACGAAGGGCAAAAGGTTTATCAGAAGAAAATGACGCAGGCATGGGATGCTAGAAATCTAAGTGACTTAGCCGATCAAGGCACGAGCGGTGGGATGGTGGACAAGGTGCTAGTGGGCAAAGGTCGTGTTAAGCCTTGCAGGGCACCTTCTCCTTCAGTTTTATTGGACTGCAATTGTTCAGGGTTGGCGGCAAAGGTCCCCCCTTTTCTGACATGTGGCATGGGCCCTGGATCCAGTTTGCATACCCCCCTCTTAATTGGTATATGGGGGAATGTCCTAGTGGTGTAGGGGTGCAGCAGTGCCAGGCCAGAACTGGTCACCTCACTGCCTGTGACCCCTACTATTGTGAAGTGGCATTGGTCAGTAGCAGGCTGTCCGAATCTTGATCCAGGACCTATGCATGGCTGCCAACCCTGTTTTCATTGTAACCAATTGTAACCAAAAGGCAAGTTGTAACCTTTGGTGATCCCAACTCCTTGTATTTGTCTTTTGTCTCTTGAGGGTTCCCAGCAGAAGGAAATTGGTTGCCACTGCCAATGCAACATGTCACCAAGCTGGTGACAACAATATAGCAACGTAAGTGCTATACAGATACCTTATTTCAGTGGTTCTCAACCTGGGGTCCCCAGATGTTTTTGGCCTACAATTCCCAGAAATCCCAGCCAGTTTACCAGCTGTTAGGATTTCTGAGAGCTGAAGGCAAAAAATATCTGGGGAGCCCAGGTTGAGAACCATTGCCCTATTTGCATATGTGGAAGGGATCAGGGTTATAGCACAATAGGGGCAAACTTAAAGTCTAAGTCTGAATATGCAAATGGATCAAGCCTCTCTAGGGGCACATCTACACTGGCCATTTAAAGTAGTTTCAGGTGATATTGAGCAAAGTGGTTTCACCATGCAGATGATTATGTAGGAAATCCTGGTAACCAGTCTGAGGCCCTCCAGCTTGGATCGTTTACCTTGACGTGGTGCTGGGGCTTGAGTGCTTCGATGAAGCCATGAGCTATACCCAAGACGGGAAGGTCATGGCAGAGAGGTCAGACCAAGCACGATCCCTGGGGAAGGTAATGGCAACCCATCCCAGTATTCTTGCCATGAAAACTACATGGATCGATACAACCAGAGAAATGTCGATATACCATTGGAAGATAAGACCCCCAGGTCGGAAGATGGTCAAAATGCTTCTGGGGAGGAGCAGAGGACTAGTCCAAGTAGCCCCAGATGTGATGACGCAGTTAGCTCAAAGCTGAAAGGAAGGCTAACGGCCGACGGTGCTGGAGGTGAAGGACGAATCAGATGTTCTGGAGATCAACACACTATAGGAACCTGGAATGTAAGATCTATGAGCCAGGGCAAACTGGATATGGTTATTGGTGAGATGTCAAGATTAAAGATAGACATTCTGGGAGTCAGTGAACTGAAATGGACTGGAATGGGCCACTTCACAAAAGATGACCACCAGATCTACTACTGCGGACATGAGGAACACCGAAGAAATGGAGTAGCCTTCATAGTTAATAATAAAGTTGCGAAAGCAGTGATTGGATACAACCCAAAAAATGATAGAATGATCTCAATTCGAGTTAAAGCCAAGCCATTTAACATCACAGTGATCCAAACATATGCCCCAACCACAGCTGCTGAAGAAGCAGAATTAGATAAGTTCTACGAGGATCTGCAGCACTTAGTGGATAACACACCAAAAAGAGACATTATTCTCATTACAGGAGATTGGAATGCTAAGGTGGGCAGTCAAATGATAACTGGGATCACAGGCAAGCATGGTCTGGGACAACAAAATGAAGCAGGACGTAGACTGATAGAATTTTGCCAGGAAAACTCAATGTGCATAACAAACACTCTGTTTCAACAACCTAAAAGACGGCTTTACACATGGACTTCACCAGATGGTCAACACCAAAATCAGATTGACTACATCCTTTGCAGCCAAAGGTGGCGGACATCCATCCAGTAGGTGAAAACATGACCTGGAGCTGACTGTTGTTCAGACCACGAACTTCTTATTGCAAAATTTAGAATCAGACTAAAGAGAATGGGGAAAATACACAGACCAATAAGATATGATCTCACAAATATTCCCAGTGAATATGCAGTGGAGGTGAAGAATAGATTTCAGGGACTAGATTTAATAAATAGAGTCCCAGAAGAACTATGGACAGAAGCCCACAACATTGTTCAGGAGGCAGCCACAAAGTACGTCCCAAAGAAAAAGAAAACCAAGAAGGCAAGATGGTTGTCTGTTGAGACACTGGAAGTAGCCCAAGAAAGAAGGAAGGCGGAAGGAAACAGCAATAGGGGGAGATACGCCCAATTAAATGCATAATTCCAGAGGTTAGCCAGGAGAGACAAGGAACTATTTTTGAACAAGCAATGCATGGAAGTGGAAGAAGACAATAGGATAGGAAAGACAAGAGATCTCTTCCAGAAAATCAGAAACATCGGAGGCAAATTTCAGGCAAAAATGGACATGATCAAAAAAAAAAAAAAGATGGCAGGGACCTAACAGAAGCTGAAGAGATCAAGAATAGGTGGCGAGAATATACAGATCTGTATGGGAAGGATAATAATATAGAGGATAGCTTTGATGGTGTGGTGAGTGAATTAGAACCAGACATCCTGAGGAGTGAGGTTGAATGGGCCTTAAGAAGCATTGCTAACAACAAGGCAGCAGGAGACGGCGGGATCCCAGCTGAGCTGTTTAAAATCTTGGAAGGTGATGCTGTCAAGGTGATGTATGCCATATGCCAGCAAATATGGAAAACACATTGGCCATCAGATTGGAAAAATCAATTTATATCCCCATACCAAAAAAGGGAAATGCTAAAGAATACTCAAACTTCCGTACAGTGGCCCTTATTTCCCATGCCAGTAAGGTAATGATCAAGATCCTGCAAGGCAGACTCCAGCAATACATGGAGCGAGAGTTGCCAGATGTCCAAGCTGGGTTCAGGAAAGGCAGAGGAATGAGAGACCGAATTGCCACTATCCGCTGGATAATGAAGGAAGCCAGGGAGTTTCAGAAAAACATCTACTTCTGCTTTATTGACTATTCTAAAGCCTTCGACTGTGTGAATCATAATAAACTATGGCATGTTCTTGGTGGTATGGGGATACCAAGTCACCTTGTCTGTCTCCTGAGAAATCTGTATAAAGACCAAGTAGCCACAGTAAGAACAGATCACGGAACAACAGACTGGTTCAAGATTGGGAAAGGAGTGCAGCAGGGCTGCATACTTTCACCCTCCTTATTCAACTTGTACGCAGAACACATCATGCGACATGCGGGGCTTGAGGAATCCAAGGCTGGAGTTAAAATTGCTGGAAGAAACATTAACAACCTTAGGTATGCAGATGATACCACTCTGATGGCCGAAAGTGAGGAGGAGCTGAGGAGCCTTATCACCAAGGTGAAAGAAGAAAGCTGGGTTGCAGTTAAACGTCAAGAAAACCAAGATCATGGCAACTACACCTATTGATAACTGGCAAATAGAGGAAGAAAACGTGGATGCAGTGACAGACTTTATATTTCTAGGCGCGAAGATTACTGCAGATGCAGACTGCAGCCCGGAAATCAGAAGACGTTTACTTCTTGGGAGGAGAGCAATGGCCAACCTTGACAAAATAGTGAAGAGCAGAGACATCACACTGGCAACGAAGGTCCACATAGTCAAAGCAATGGTATTCCCCATAGTAACCTATGGATGCGAGAGCTGGACCATAAGGAAGGCTGAGCGAAGGAAGAGAGACGCTTTTGAACTCTGGTGCTGGAGGAAAATCCTGAGAGTGCCTTGGACCACAAGAAGATCCAACCAGTCCATCCTCCAGGAAAGAATGCCCGGCTGCTCACTGGAGGGAAGGATATTAGAGGCAAAGCTGAAGTATTTTGGCCACATCATGAGGAGACAGGAAAGCTTGGAAAAGATCATGATGCTGGGGAAAATGGAAGGAAAAAGGAAGAGAGGCCGACCAAGGGCAAGATGGATGGACAGTATCCTTGAAGTGACTGGGTTGACCTTGAAGGAACTGTGGGCGGTGATGGCCGACAGGGAGCTCTGGCGTGGACTGGTCCATGCGGTCATGAAAAGTCGGAGACGACTAAACGACTGAGCAGCAGCAGCAGTCTGAGACCAAAAAAGTGATTACACAAACCACAGAGCACTGATGCACATTAGGGGCATACTTTCGCACACTTTTGATTTTCCTGATGTTTACTCTTTAGTCAGTACAAGCAACTATTATCAGGACTATTATCTTGTGCCAGCAGGACTGCTGACTGAAAGGTTGGCAATTTGAATCTGAGGAGCAGTGTGAGCTCATGCCTGTCAGCTCCAGCTTCTTATGCGGGGACATGAAAGAAGCCTCCCACAGGATAGTAAAACATCCGGGTGTCCCCTTGGCATTGCAGATGGCCAATTCTCTTACACCAGAAGTGACTTGCAGTTTCTCAAGTCGCTCCTGACACGAAAAAAAATCGTTCAACATTTTCAATATCTTAACTCAGTCATTAATCAGAGTGGAGACTGCAGATAGTAAATCAGATGAATAGGACTTGGGAGGACAGTTGTGAAGGAACTAGACAATAATCATGAAGTGTAAGATATATCATTAGGATAGTCAATGCTATCATATTACCGTATCATGTGTATGGTTGTGAAAGCTGGACACTAAGAAAGAAGAAAATCAACTCATTTGAGATGTGTGCAGGAGAAGAGTTCTATGGATATTGTGGATTGCTAAAAAGAGCAATAAATAATTGCTGAGCTGCTAAACTTGCTGACTGAAAGGTCGGCGGTTTGAATCCAGGAAGCAGGGTGAGCTCCCTCTGTTAGCCCCAGCTTCTGCCAACCTTGCAGTTCAAAAAACATGCAAATGTGAGTAGATCAATAGGTACCGCTTCAGCGGGAAGGTAACAGCACTCCATGCAGTCATACCGGCCACATAACCTTGGAGGTGACTACAGACAACACTGACTCTTCGGCTTAGAAATAGAGATGAGCACCAACCCCGGAGTCAGACACAACTAGATTTAATGTCAGGGGAAATCCTTTACCTTTACTTTAGAGCAAATCAAGAAATGGGTCCTAGAGTAAATTAACACAGTAGGAAAAGAGAAAGATAGACTCAGTTAAGGAAACTATGTCCCTGAATCTGTAAGAGCCTGAGCATGACTGTTGATGACAAGGTGACTTGGAAGTTTCTTATTCATAGGGTCATCACGGCTCAAAGTTGATTTGATAGCAGTTAATAACAACAATTTGCTGAAAATAGACATTTTCCCAGAATGTAGGAGAAACAATATAAATGCTTAAGATGATCATGGTCATGTAATTAAAAAAACCCAAAAAAACCAAAAAAAAAATTATTAAAAAATATTTCCCCCTAAAAGTGGAAGGTTTTTTTTTGGCCATGGAAATCTTGACTTAACTTTTAAATTCATTAGTCCAATTAATCAACAATATGTTGCTGCTCTGAAATAAATGTTTCATAGTAAAACAGATATTGTGGGTTTTACCGAAGGGAAAGAACTGTCTTTGAAATGCTTTTCTACCATATGAATCAAGTATATTGATTCTGAAATCTCAGGAGGCTTGCATAATGACCTTAAATGCTGTTGTCAAAATGAGAGTAAGTAAGTTCTCATGCACATACAAAAAGCCTAATTGGGAGAAATCAAAAATGCTTCCATGCCGATTGAACACTCAAGCTGCGAATCTCGTCTTAGCTCATAAAAGTCCCCTCTGAATGGAAACTAGTCCTTTCTACAGTAATTATATTTGTAAATATTAAGTGTTCAATTGTCTCTGTAGGTTTATGGGCAAGTACATTTTCAATTGTCAACTTCACTTGCTATTGCCTACTTCGATTTCACATGAAATTAAGAGACTAAATAAACCAAACATTTACACAGATGAATCCAACTGTGCTTCAAATGTATTCACAGCTTCAGATCTGAAAATCATTAAATTCAGTCCAAGTAATTTCCTTTTAGTATTTGCCCCTTCCATCTCAGGCTGTATTCTTTTATAATCAGTTTTTTTACAAGTTTCATATATTAAAGCTTAAACAAGTCATCTGGGCAAAGAAAAGAAAAAAACCAATACAATAATTTTTTTTCTATTTACCTTTGAATAGATCTTTTCCAAGTTAAAACTTACCAGTCTCAAATTTAGACCAATGCGATACAGATTAATGATACTCTTTCCCTACTCTTAGTCCAATCACAGGTTATTGAGAGTTTGGAAGACCCTTGAGCAAAATATTCTCTCCGAGCTTCCCTTAGGGCTGGTTATTAAATGGGATGAGTTAACTATCATATTCATAAGTGAAAGATGACTGGCAGAAAAAGGGTGGAAGGAGCGAGTAAAGCTATTAGTGTTGTGCATTTGTATGAATTTGCTTCCCGTTTCTGTTTGTTTCACTCGTATGGCTCCGTTTCTGTGTTCTTCTGCCACTTCTGAAACCAGTGCCCATCCAATGAGCTCTTTTGTTTCACCATCCGAATATACAAATGCATTTGTCCCATTGGCAACAATGGGCGGGCTGCCCAGGCTCTCCTTCTGCTCAGTTTTAGGGCTAGATGGGTGAAAATCACCGCACATGGAGGGCATATCTACCACTTTTAGGCCTCCAACTCTTACGAGGTTTGGGTCATTTCTCAAATTTTAGGGATTTTTTTTTCTTTTTATAAATAAAATCTCCTTAAAAACATTCCTCCCCCCCCCCCCCCCGGTCCCGCCCTCTAACCTAAGGGCTTAAGATATCAATGATTCTGAGACGTTTTACTCTCAAACTGCAAAGGAGACCTGAGGTTAAAGGCAGGTCTTAAGGTACCACTGATTGTGAGAAGTCTCCCTCTTGATATGCAGAGGAGAACTGAGCTTAAAGAATAAGCAGGCTGCAAGGAAGGCACTGAGGCAGGCAAGAGGCAACAAGCACAGCCGGCAGACGTGCACCCAAGGCAACTCAAGGAGCGCCATTTTAATTTCACTGCTTCATCCATGTGGGGAGGGGTCTGTGGTACTGTGCAATACAAATGAATGGTACGGTACAAAAGCCCGAATGAAACAGATGAAACAAATACTGGGCCCTACTTTAAAAGCTATATGTTCTGACCCCATCTATCCCACACACATACCCAGCCTGTTGCTCTCAAGTAGAGAGAAGGATCCATATTTAGTACTGGGAGATGATGCAACTACTTGAGTACCAATAAATCTGGAGCAGGGTGCTATCTTGTCCCAAACAGCAAAACATTTTGGATAAAGCTCAGGAAAGTTATTTATGGGGACAAATTTCTAATTCCTCCAGTGATCATTCTGACTAGATTAGGGTGATACATTTCCCCAAAATAGCATTCTGAAATTAAGGCCCTGTGATTAGCCTCAAGGGAGGCTTTGAAGTTAAGGCCCAGGGATTAGCCTCCATTCCCACTGTTGCTTTAGTTGTTTGCTCTCTATGTCCAATCTGCATTAGAAGAAGAGAATTAAGAGTAGACAGCTAAATTCTTGCCCTTGTTTTTGTTCAGGCCAGGTAAAAAAACAGTAATAGGAGGAAGAAAATAGGACTCAAGAAAGCTCTCTCATGGTACTGCATCGACAGTGGCCATTTATGTGGATGGTGTTGGATACCCTAACACACAATATCTCAACTTACAAAGGGAATTCTGACCTGAGATTGTAGATGATACAAACTATAATAAAACAAGAAAGTCACCTCTGGACACAACATTGGAGCTCCTAAATATCTATACACATAATAAAAGTGAAAATATGTATGTGTATATGTGGCACAGGTGTCTGCTCACACGGACAGCCTCTGGCCTCCACAAACAGACTATCGTTCCCAGTGCTGAGGAGTCACCAAGTCACTCCTTCCCAGGACACTGCAGGTTACAGCGAGCACATCCCAGTGTTCCTTTCTCTTTCTATTTGCATGGCCCTGCCCACTGCCTCTCCCTTAACCCTTCCCTACTCTTTCCTATGGCACACAGCAAACAGAGGAATTAATCAGCAACTGAGCATACTGGAGATTCACCATGATTTATAGGAGTTGTAGGGATTGGGATGTATAATTCATCTGCAATCTAAGAGCACTCTGAACTACATCAATGATGGACCTGGAATTAACTGGAATCCAGCAGATGACAGATCTCAACCAAACTTGGCACACAGACCCAACATGGCCAACTGTGAATACTGGGGGAGTTTTGGGAGGGTTGTCCCAAGATTTTTGGGAATTGTGGTTCACCCCCATCCTTACGCATTTTGTAATGGGAGCATTTATAAAAAACAAAAGCAAAGATTGAGTTTTTTTTCTAAGACATAGCGTAACATATGACCAAACCGATATGACCTCACGTCCACAAACAAATATGGCCCTTTTCAAATAACCCGGGCATTGTTGGGTACCCAAGCTAGTGTATATAGGTAAAGGTAAAGGTTTCCCTTGACGTTAAGTCCAGTCATATCTGACTCTGGGGGTTGGTGCTCATCTCCATTTCTAAGCCGAAGAGCTGGCGTTGTCCATAGACATCTCCAAGGTCATGTGGCCGGCATGACTGCATGGAGCACCGTTATCTTCCCGCCGGAGCGGTACCTATTGATCTACTCACATTTGCATGTTTTCGAACTCCTAGGTTGGCAGGAGACTGTATATATATATATATATATATATATATATATATATATATATATATGCTCCAAAACAGTGATAATGAAATGTGACATGGAATTGACTTAATGGCTTGGGTCTCAAATTTCACCAGCCTTGCTTTTTCCAGTGGTGAAATCTGAACAAAAGGGAAGCTCTTGATTTACCAAAAGCAGAGCCGGCCCAAGATAATTTTCAAGTGTAAGCGAATAGAAATTTTGGTGCCCCCCCCCCCCCCCCACACACACACACCAAACAACATGAACGGGCCAGCAGAGCATTGGATAAGCAAAAATGTTGGATAATATGAAGGCCAAGTGTGAATAACTGCAGTTGATCACTTTGATTAGCATAGAATAGCCTTGCTAGACATGGTTATGGTTATTGAGCATTATTCCTAGCAGTGCAATAATTGAGGACTTTTTAAGTATTGACCATTGGACTGATTCTGGACTATGATTTTGAACTTATGTGGTTGTAATTGTTGTTTTTAGTAGTTTTTGTTTTAATGTTTGAGTTTAATTGTCATTATATTATTGGAATTTGTATGTCGGCCATTGAATTGTTGCCAGTTGTGAGGCCACCCTGAATCCTCTTCGGGTGAGAAGGGCGGGACAGAAGTATGGGAAATAAATAAATAAATAAATAAATAGTAAAAAAAAAGGACAGTAAAAAAGGACAGTAAAAAAGAACACTCAAAAACAGGGGAATTCCAAACATGAAACAATCAGGGCCAGCTAACACCTCTCAACAAAGATATACAAACCCCACTTGCCTAGTTTCCAACACACCTCACAACCTCTGAGGATGCCTGCCTTAGATGTGGCCCTCCTCTGGACACTTTCCAGCATTATTTGGCAGAGAAGGAGAAAGAATTTGGGCCCTTCCACACAGCTCTATAACTCAGGATATCAAGGCAGGATAACCCACATTACCTGCTTTGAACTGGATTGTCTGAGTCCTTACTGCCATATATCCCAGTTCAAAGCACGTAATGTGGGTTATTTGTTTGAAGCCATTCTTCCAAGTTCTAGTCTCCAAGGCAGAAGGCAACAAGCTTGGTCCATCCTCCCTATGACTTCCTCTCACATTATTATACATGGCCATCAAGTCTCCTCTCAACCTTCTCATCTACATGCAAAACATGCCCAGATCTTTAAACCGCTCCTCATAGGGATTATTCTCCAAAGCCTTGATCATTTCAGTCACTCTCCTCTAGACAGATTCATGTTATCATTTAGTATTACAGTAGAGTCTCACTTATCCAAGCCTCGCTTATCCAAGCCTCTGGATTATCCAAGCCATTTTTGTAGTCAATGTTTTCAATATATCATGATATTTTGGTGCTAAATTTGTAAGTACAGTAATTACAACATAACATTACTACGTTTTGAACTACTTTTTCTGTCAAATTTGTTGTATAACATGATGTTTTGGTGCTTAATTTGTAAAATCATAACCTAATTCGATGTTTAATAGGCTTTTCCTTAATCCCTCCTTATTATCCAAGATATTCGCTTATCCAAGGATTAGCTTGGATAAGTGAGACTCTACTGTACTCATTATTTTTCCTGGAAACTTTCCAAGGCCTGAAGATAGGAGGTATGGTGGCACAACGGGTTAAACTCTTGTGCCAGCTGAACTGTTGAACTGAAGGTTGGGTTGCCGACCTAAAGGTTGCCAGTTCGAATCTGCAAGACAGGGTGAGCTCCTGTCCGTCAGCTCTAGCTTGTAGGGACATGAGAGAAGTCTCCCAGTAGGATGGTAACACATCTGGGCATCGCCTGGGCAACATCTCTGTAGATGGCCAATTCTCTGACACCAGAAGCAACTTGCAGTATGTTCTCAAGTCGCTTCTGACAAGGAAAAAAAGCTGATGGTTTGTAGATCAGTCATAAAGAAATTACCATAAATAAATGTCTCTTAAATATTTTGCCAATATCTGCTTATTATTCCTTCTATCCAATAGAGAAAAGTTCCATAATAACCTCAGGCCCATCATGAAAGTTGGGCAAGGTTACCTTCCGTACAATTTATAGAATCTTTCACCTAGCATGAACACAGAACTTTTGGTAGGTAAAGGTAAAGGTTTTCCCTTGACGTAACCGACTCTTGGGGTTGGTGCTCATCTCCATTTCTAAGCCGAAGAGCCGGTGTTGTCCATAAACACCTCCAAGGTCATGTGGCCGGCATGACTGCATGGAGCGCCGTTACCTTCCCGCTGGAGCGGTACCTATTGATCTACTCACACTTGCGTGTTTTCAAACTGCTAGGTTGGCAGAAGCTGGAGCTAACAGTGGGCGCTCATTCCGCTCCCGGGATTTGAACCTGGGACCTTTTGGCCCGCAAGTTCAGCAGCTCAGCACATTAACACACTGCGCCATCAGGGCTCCCACTTTAGGTAGCTCTGCTCAAATGAAATCATCCAAATGAAATCATTACAAAGGAAATCCAGTTAGTTCATCCTTTCATAGACCAAAACAGTTTAATGGAGACACCCAACCCACATAAACTGGATTACTCAGGATGAGGTCAGAAATAACCAGTCAGCTAATCATAGAATCATATGGGACATCCAGTCCCAAACCCTGCCATACAGGAAAAGCACAATCAAAGCACCCCCAAAAGATGGCCATCCAGCCTCTATTTAAAAACCTTAAAAGGAGAAGCTTCTACTGAACTATGAGGCAGTGAGTTCCACTGCTGAACAGCTCTTACAGTCAGTAAGTTCTTCCTAATGTTCAGTTGGAATCTCCTTTTCTGTAATTTGAACCCACTGCTCCATTGAGTCCTAGTCTCCAAGGCAGCAGAAAACAAGCCTGCTCCTTTTAGATCAGGGGTCCCCAAACTTTTAAAGCAGAGGGCCGGTCCACGATCCTTCAGACTGTTGAGCGGCCGAATTATCATTTGAAAAAAAAAAAACGAACAAATTCCTATGCACACTGCACATATCTTATTTGTAGTGCAAAACAATAACAATAACAATGAAAGACCAATACAATATTTAAAAATGAAAATAAATTTAACCAACATAAACCTGTCAGGATTTCAATAGAAAGTGTGGGCCTGCTTCTGGCCAATGAGATAGTCAGGTTAATTAGGATTATTGTTGTTGTGTGTCTTCAAGTCATTTCAGACTTTGGGCAAGCCGAAGTCCAAAATTATTTATTTATTCATTTACTACATTTATTTACTACATTTATATCCCACCCTTCTCACCCTGAAGGGAACTCAGAGCAGCTCTATGTACATACAATATATTATATTATTAGCATAGCACAATATTAGCATTATATATTACTATATTGAACTATACCACTATATGTAACATTATATGTAATATATAACATATAATTAATATTATTATATGGTATTATTATTAGTATTATATTGTATAAAATGATAATATTATTATCAATATCATATGTATATACAATATATTATATTATTAAAACTGATATAAAAATATTATATTATAAATGAGGGTGGGGGCCAGGTAAATGACCTTGGAGGGCCGCATCTGGCCCCCGGGCCTTAGTTTGGGGACCCCTGTTTTAGATATTTAAACATGGTGATCATGTCTCCTCTCAACCTTCTCTTCTGCAGGCTAAACAGACCCAGCTCTTTAACCTACTAATCATAGGGAAGGTGGGAGCCCCCAATAGCACAGTGTGCCAGCAGGACTGATGACTTGCCCGTTCGAATCCAACCTGGGGAGAGCACGGATGAGCTCCCTCTATCAGCTCCAGCTCCATGTGGAGCGGTCTGAATCAAGGTAAATCAGGATGGTGGCGATGAGGAGAGCAGCCAGTTAGGGAACATTTAAAAAATGGTAATCAAAGATATGGGAAATAAAGAACATGGACAGACTGACTTTCCTGATGAAGAAGCATAATGGAAAACCAATCAAAGAAACAGGAATATATAAGAAAAGGACAGACACAGATTGAAGGAACTCCATAACTGAAATAAGAAATAGCCAACCCAGGCAACATAAAAGAGGGGCACAATCTGCCCCCTAATAAAATAAAACAACTACTCCTCTACATCCAGCAACTTGCTCCACAAAGAGACTAGACTCATTGAACCGAAGATCCAATGGAATATACCGATCCTCTCCCCCTCACCCAATCCCCCCTCCCCCACCACGAATTCCATGTTTTTTCTTTTATTTTTAATTGTAAATTAAAAAACATCAATTAAAAATATTCAAAAACAATTTTTTTATCATGACTGTATGCATTGCATTGCTGCTGCTGCTGACTGACCTGAAGGTGGGCACTGACTGGGCATGCAGGCACAAGTGAGATGGTTTTAACAGCAAGATAGAAGCTGCTCTGCTACGATCAGTCAGC
Source organism: Anolis carolinensis (assembly GCF_035594765.1). Taxonomy (NCBI): domain Eukaryota; kingdom Metazoa; phylum Chordata; class Lepidosauria; order Squamata; family Anolidae; genus Anolis; species Anolis carolinensis. The sequence goes on along the minus strand of NC_085841.1, from coordinate 323,175,085 downwards.
CGGGCCCTATCACCTCCTGGCTGGCTGCTCCACGTGGTGGGTGGCTGGAGGCTATGCCTGCACAAAAACAGCCAAAATGGCTGATGGGAGTCCTGTGCGCGTGCGCATAGAAGTCCCATCGGCCATTTTGGGTGATGGCATGCCAGTCCTGTGCATGCGCTGCACTCAGGGCCTCCATTGCCGGCGCCAGGACAAAGAAGCCCCATCGGCCATTTTAGGCGATGGCATGCCAGTCCTGTGCCGTTGTGTGCATGCGCTGCACTCAGGGCCTCCATTGCCGGCGCCAGGACAATTTGGACAAACACTGTGACCGGAGCAAAACGGGGGTGCTGCCAAGGACTCCACACAGCGCCCCCCCTCGCCTGCGCCCGACGCCAAGGCGTAATCTACGTACTGCATTGGACCGGGCCTGACCAAAAGAAAGTAATACAAATGGATTGTGTGAGTCTGTGTGTAGGCAATTGTGACCTACTGACTATTGGAAGCTGGCTACCTTTGATATCTGAATTACCAGAGTTTGATCACACATCTGCAGTTCTCAGAGCAATCTCCAGCAGTGAAATAAGGATGGTGACTCTCCAACTTTGGCCAGTAACCTTGGCGAATGAACCTCACTGAATGCATAGGGGGCTAACTTTTCTTGGAAAGTCTGAACTAAGCCAGTTGAAATTCTGACTGTACTAAGTTGTGAGTAAGCATGAAGATGTACATGCTATAAATATTTCTTTTGGTTGCATACTCGTTCACCTGATTGCCTTTGTTTTGATGAGTACTGATTCTATTGCTATGAGCTGAAAAAGGAATCATGTTATCTTTCCACATGTTTATTCTGTCTGGAGAATACTAACATATGGCTGTGATCATTTTTTGGTTTGTCCTCCAAGAGGTCTGCACAGGGTGTATCTTTATTGCTCAGTCAAAATGGCCCAGGGATTACTTCCCGCTCTGCATAATAAAATAGACAGCCAAACAGCAGGAAGTCTGGAAATGCCAGCCAGTCACGGCATTGCAGAGTCCATTGCAGGATTAAGAGGCGTCTCTCAACCCAGTAAACAGAGGAAGAAACTAAAGAAAGAAGAAGCCTGTCAGCCAGATGAAGGAGGGCAAAGGCAACGTACTAAAAAGTCTTGAAACTGTTTTCTAAAACTTGCATTGAAACTGAAAGCAAGTGAACGGCTGGGATAGCACATGAGAGTCTCACAGCATACTTGCACGATATTTTTGCCCTTTGGGGCAGGAAATAACATCTAGAAATATATAAGGAAAGTCTTCAGATCTCACTAAAAGCAGAACATACATTATTATTATTCAAGAGTAATTAACACAATGGAAAATCCTTTCATTTTAATCATTTGAGTTAAAGGACATTAATACTTACACATATAATTGGCTTGAATATATGGTTCCAACCAGGGCAATTGTAGCGTGTGTGCATTTTAAAGCCAGTCAATTGAAATGTTGCCATGACCTCATTATCCACCTACCAGTGTATTTATAGCTAGGTCATGGACGAGCAGCATTGTAACGATTTTTTTCAGATGTCCTCCTTAATTTTCACTCAGCAAAATTAACTAAGATCCTCCCTCCCAATGAAGAAGGTTCTTTGTTTGCAAACCGTTGGTAGAATGTCACTTTCATTTAATACCAGATAAATGTGAGAATCTATTTAATTTCTTTTGACTTCCTTTATTGCATTTCATAATTTTAGAAACATGTTTGACAGTATATGGGGAGATAGAGGCATTTCAATTTGTAGTTGAAATAAGATGATAGGCTATTTTAAAATTAACAATGCAGTCTTCTTCATATACATTTAGAAGTAACTCCCACTGAAGTCACTGAAACATACTACCAAATGGGTCTGTTATTGCAGCCTAAGATAAAGGTAAAGGTTTTCCCCCGACATTAAGTCTAGCGTCCAACCCTGGGAGTTGGTGCTCATCTCCATTTCTAAGCTGAAGAGCCGGTGTTGTCTGTAGACGCCTCCAAGGTCATGTGGCCAGCATGACTTCATGGAGCGCAGTTACCTTCCCGCCGGAGTGGTACCTATTGATCTCACATTTACATGTTTTCGAACTGCTAGGTTGGCAGAAGCTGGAGCTCACAGCAGGAGCTCACCCTGCTCCTCAGATTCAAACCGCTGACCTTTTGGTCAGCAAGTTCAGCAACTCAGCGGTTTAATCCTCTGCGCCACTGAGGGCTCCTAGATCATCTTAAAATCAGAAATTAGCCTAGATCATCTTAAAATCAGAAATCAAGATAGCTTATGCTGTTAGAATTAGCAGCCTTTGCATGCCGAAACTAACTGCTAGTTTGAACGTTTGCTGAATTCCTGTTTGTTTTCAATAGCCCCTCTCTTCCTTCACCAGTATGCCTTGCCTCCATATTGTCTTCTCTCTTTCTCTTCTCCATTAGACCATGGGTTTGATTATGGGAAAGTAAAAATAAAGTTATTCTATATCTTACAAAGAACACAAAACTTATATCTTTCTCTGCTATATATGTGTGAATGGGTGAGTGCTGGATTGTTGTTCTTTGGCTTTTGTCTTATCCATTCCATTACCCTGCTGGAGAGATTCAGGACTATCTTTCGCATCTCCCAACATGTACAACATGAGACTTTCTATTTAATTGCAAGCCGCCCAAACATTTCAACCATATGGACTTTTAAATGATCAGACTATAAGTCAATGATCCCACTAAAATTAAAGCACCAGTTTGAATTTTTGTATGTTTTTTAACAGCCTTACATATTGTGCATGTATATTATTTAGAAAGGGCCCCTGGTGGCACAGTGTGTCAAAGCGCTGAGCTGCTGAACCGAAAGGTGCCAGGTTCAAATCCTGAGAGCCGAATGAGCGCCTGCTGTTTGCCCCAGCTCCTGCCAACCTAGCAGTTTGAAAACATGCAAATGTGAGTAGATTAATAGGTACCGCTACGGCGGGAAGGTAACGGCGCTCCATGCAGTCATGCCGGCCACATGACCTGGAGATGTCTATGGACGACGCCGGCTCTTCGGCTTAGAAATGGAGATGAGCACCAACCCCCAGAGTCGATCACGACTGGACTTAACGTCAGGTGAAACCTGACGTTTAACTTATATTATTTAGAACTAAATCCAGCTTTGTCACATTTTGAGCAGGTCTATTAAAATCAATTAGACTTACATTACTGTTAACTAAGAAGTCCCAGTTTCTTCAATGGGTCTATTCCAGTTGTTGGATTGTGCATGGTTTTTATGCACTTGTTTGGACATTTGGTAGTGCATTCAATTCTGCACTTGCTGTGCAGAAAACATTTCTGCAAAAATATTTCTTGCATAGAAAATGCTATTTTCTAAACAGAAAAGGCTGTTTTCTGTGCAAAAAACTCTGAAAATTTGTGCAGAATAAGTTCCAAATAGTACAAAGTACCATAATTGAAAACTGCAATTTTCAAAAACTTTCATAGGAGGAGGAATGTTTATAACATTGCACCTTTGAGAATAAAATTAGTGGAGAATTATATTGCAACAAATTGCTTCCTAAACACAGGTGCATGGCAATTTATCCTCAAATGGCAAAACCTAATATTATGTAGTGATAGCTAGATAAAGAGAGTGGACATACCTTTGTGGATTTTCAGGAACTGACATTAAAACATAAGTTAGTGAAAAATAGAATGTTTTGCTTAAATGTACATTAAATAAATTAAATAGAAAAGGTAATTTAATTTAAATGCTGTAAAATAGAGGAACTGGTAAGTGTATGACATGTAGAATTCCACAAAACTTAGTGCCAACAAATTAGAATCTAGAAATAATAATTACTTATTTTCTTTTCTCAGCAGTTTAATTTCAAAGCAAGATTCTTGACCTTAGATCATATTTTAAATTTTCTTCCTTTGATCATCTCTCCAGGCTGGTTTGATAGTTAACTGCTTTGGCCTTTTCTTTGTTCTCAAAATATTTCTTCTCATTGTTCTGAAAACCATATTTGATTAGCTTGCTCTTCTACTGATTTCATCCATATTGAAGCTTCTTAATTTTACATTAGAAGGAGAGAGAGAGAGAGAGAGAGAAAGGCAGACAGATATCCTAAGGTCAAAAGATAAAGCTGGTTGCTCATAGTGGAAAGAAATCAGGGAAGAATATAAATGCTTTTGCTGGAATGAGATTAGGCAAACAAACAAAAACAAAAACCTACAAGCAACAACAATAATCACTACCACCCAGAACATTTTTCAGATGTCAAACAACAGTCGCAATGGTAAATTGTGTACCATAATGTTTTCCATGCTTATTTAAACAAATCAATATACATTTTATTTATTTTTTTGCCAACAACACATAGAGGAATTCATTGACTAGTTCTTCTATGGATTACCTGAGAGTAAATCTAGGTTGATTAAATGGAACATATTTCTGAGCAGTCATAATTAAGATTATTCTATTAGATTGCAGTGTCATGCATTTGTATAGAATCGCTATCAGTTTCTGTTTGTTCCATTCTTATGGCCCCGTTTTCATGTTTGTCACCAGCTTCTGAAAATGGGCGCCTATCTGAATGAGTTTTTTCATTCCGCCATCTGAAAATAGGAATATTTTCAGACCATTGGCTGCAATTGTTGGGCTGCCCAAGCTCCCCAGGCTCCCCTTCTCCTCAGTTTTAGGGCTAGAGGGGTGAAAATCGCCACACATGGAGGGCATATTGACCACTTTTAGCCCACCAACTCTTACAAAGTTTGGATCATCCCCGAATTTTAGGATTTTTTTATTTCTAGAAAGGAAATTCCCTTTAAAGCATTCCCTCTTTCCCCACTGGCCCCACCCTCTAACAACTCCATCAGCTGTAGCAGCAGGGAGGCAAGGCACCATTCCTTCCTGCCAAATATCTTTTATCTGTCATTATGACCTGCATTAAGAGCATCAGAGTCGCTTAAGATTCCATTAATTCTGAGATGTTTAACTCTCCATCTTCAGTAGAGAAATGAGTAAAGGCAGGGCTTAAGATTCCATTAATTCTGAGAAGTTTAACTCTCCAGCTGCAGAAGAGAAGTGAGTGTAAAGGCAGGCCCCAAGATAACACATGTGATGCTTTCCCTTCAATCTGCAGAACGATGGTGGGCAAGGCGGGGCAAGGAAGGCATCAGGCCAGGCAGATGGCGTTCTCCTCCTCCGCCAACTGGCAGGGCTCAGCGGTCCAAAAAGCAGGCCACCAAACGGTTTCTGTTTCTAATTTTATTTAACTGTTTTTTCCATACCAGAAAGGGGTGTACTGTTTCGTGCCATCCGAATGGATGGAATGAAATGGAAACATGAATTAATTGAATTAATTGAAGATACCGGGCCCATGACTATTAAATAGCAATAGTAGTGTAGAATATTCTTATTGATATACCTGACCTGCCTTTTTTATAGAATTTTCTCTTCAAGAAAAAAAATCTGGATTTTAAGGGATAGAGAGGAGAAAGCCAGAAGATAGCATTTGAAAAAAGGGTTTCCTCTTCACCTTAGGAATAATTTCAGGAAATGAAAGTCAAACTTTTCCATTCAATGCATGTTCATGCATCACCTAGAATTAAAATGTGATGATGCAGTTCCTCATTGCATGCAAAGGCACCTGTCTTGGCTTATTCATGCCAATAAGATCAGTTTAGACATTTCTGCTATACTGCATTTTGTATCTTGTCCCCCATTTTAACACAAGGAACCTCCATGTCACGTAATCACTATATGTCATAAGATTTCAAGTCACAAGGCTGTTTTTGTGAATGTCCTTTACTAGATTACATTTCCAAATCAAACTTTGATTTATTTGGATGGAAAAAATATGATCAACTTATAAAATGATTTTTTTTTGTATGCACAGTGGGGACCTTGGCATCCACCGGGGTTTGGTTCTAGCTCCCCCTCGAGGATACCAACATCTGTGGATTCTCAAGTCTCATTATGTACAATGGCATGGTAAAATGGTGTCACTTATTTAAAAGGCAAAAATCAAGTTTTGCTCTTTGGATTTTTAAAAATATATATATTTCCAAGCCATGGATGATTGAATCTGAGGATACAAAATCCGTGAAAATAGAGGGCCGACTGCAATTAAAGTGAAATTAAAAAGCCTATGCACTATTCCCTTCTCATTCTCCTAAAAGGTAAATGACAGAATATTAATGTTTGTAAATTACTAAATCTTGCAAGTATCCAGGATATTTGCTCCCTCTTTGCAGATATAGATCTGTTTATCACTTACAAGGCAACATTATTTGTCAAAGCTGCTTAGAATCTTGGAAACAAAAAATTGTGAAAGTAAGCATTGCTCTTGGTGCTTTGAAGACCAACTGATGTATTTTATTGACATCTAACAATTATATGTAACTTGCCTTTTGCTGGAAGAATTTGGGAGAGCCTTTGGTTAATGCAAATGAACTGACCTTGAACCTGACCTTTAAGTGCCCAGGGATGCTGAATAAAAGTGCTTTCCTGTCAAGCCAGAAATACCAATGTGACTATTAAAATTATAATAAGGCATTCAAACTCTCAGTATATGTATACAATAATGATACAAATAGGGGAATATTTACAAAACAGTTGTTTTTCTGAATGACGTTCTTGGCAAGAAGTTGAGCGGGCTCCATTCTTTGTAATCAGGTTTGACTTTTCAAAGGCATAATATGCAATTTAGAAAGAAATGGTGGATGATTTTATGCTGATTACACTGAAGAGGCTGAATGCACAAGTTTGCTGCCCTCCCCCCACGGCTTAAATCATGCTCCATTTGCGAGGCATTACTCAACTATTTTATTTGAGTTTTAGAAATTTCTGCTATCGGCCTGGGTGTTCGTGATAGCAAAAGAAACTGCATCTCAAGCAGGCCAGTGTGTTCAAGCCAGTTTACTCTGTGCCAGTTATAGCAGAGCAGAACTGCAGCAAATGAGGTTTTTGCAATAAAGGCCACATCTACACTGCCATATAATTGCACCCAATGCAATTAAACTTCATTATATGAGTCAACACTGACCACACAATGCAGTCAGTCCCCAAGTTACGAACATCCGACTTACAAATGACTCATACAGTAGAGTCTCGTTTACCCAACCTTCACTCATCCAACGTTCTGTATTATCCAACTCAGTCTGCCTCCCGTCCAAATCCACAGCCCAGATTTTTTAAAATCTTCACAGGACTGAACTTTTTATGGATTTAACTTCAAACAATGTTTTTACTGTAAGTTCATTTTAGGCAATTCTATCTTTATTTGTAGTCAATGTTTTAGTAGTCAGTTTTTTTAGTAGTCAATGTTTTCAATACATTGTGATGTTTTGGTGCTAAATCCGTAAATACAGTAATTACTACATAACATTACCGTGTATTGAACTGATTTTTCTGTTGATTTGTTGTAAAACATGATGTTTTGGTGCTTAATTTGTAAAATCGTAACATAATTTGACGTTTAATAGGCTTTTCCTTAATCTCTCCTTATCCAACATTTTTGCTTATCCAATGTTCTGCTGGCCCGTTTATGTTGGGCAAGCGAGACTCTACTGTAGTTAAGAATGGGGGTGAAAAAATAGGTGCCTTAACTAAAGTTTTCTTACCAATCCTTGTTTCCACAAGAAGCCATTTTTTTCAAAACTCAATTATCACAGGGACAGAAAGTGAGGTGAAATCTTCTGACCAGGGACACAGACAGCAAAACAAACACCACAGGGGCGTTAAATTTACCCTATACTATCAAAAGCATATATATGGTACAGACTCTAATGCATGTTCATGTTATTACTAGAAAAGGACCAAGACTTGGCAAAGTTATTATCTTGGACTATAACTCTTAGAAGACCTGAGGTGAAGGATATTATGAGAAAGATGATGGAGAGGACCATGTTTCTGTGTAGTGTGGTTCTTTTTTTTTTTTTTTAGTAACAAAACAACAATAGATTGCCCAAAGAAATGGTTAATGGGCTTACTAGTTACGGAACAAGAAGGAATAGATTACCCATCCAACTGTGCTTTATGTCTGTGCAGACTTTCAATAGCTTGGCAGTTTTATAACCATTTTTCTTTTCACTGTTGCAGTGTTTGTTTACGCTTTTCCATCTGGACACCCATTGCTGCTTCATTTTGCTCATCTTTAGATTTCATTCTTTCTCTGATATTTTATATCTTTAGCCACATGTAAGTCCAACAAAGGTAAAAAAAACATAGGAAGCTACATCATTCTGAGTCAGAAGATGGGCCCATCTTGCTTTGTTTTTGGCCAGAATTGTCTCCAGCCTTTTAGACAGGAGTCTTTCTTATCCTATATATGTATGTCTTGACTCTCACAGAGGAGAAAGGCAGGATATAACATAAGTAAGTAAGTAAATAAATAAATAAATAAAATATAATTACCTGAACCAGCAGTGGAGCCCGAGGTCTTTTCTAAACACTTATTCCAACACTTAGTGATCATCCTTCAGCCAAAATGGAGATTTCCCCTTCCTCCAGCTCAGTTACAAGCTTTGGTCTACAACTCCCAGAATTTTGTAGTTTGATTGGCAGATTTGAGAAGTTGTAGTAAGAAAAAATAGCAATTTCAAACTCTACTATGGGTGCATGTTGATATAAACAATGTGCAGACATATTAATTTTCTTCCCTAATTATTATACTTTTCAAAACATCCATATTATAAACCTGTCCATATTCCTAAAACTATGCATGGTAGACATGAAATGCATGGATGGATACAGTGTTCATAAAAATGACTAGGAAAAATACACTGCAAATTATAATCTGTGCACGGGATACTCTGGGCAGTGAAGTAACTGCACTTTTTGTTCAGGCTTGGGACATTAGCTTGGAAGGATTTAGGCCAGTACATATTTCCCATGGCAAACATTTTTACTAAGTAAAACTAGAGGGATTGGATAAAATGTCAAGGGCTTAGCGAAGATCTGCCAAAAAATTTAGACTGCAATTCTATGATCACTTAAGTCCAATACTACTGAATGGATTTACCTCTGAACCAACAAGTACATCATGTATCCTGGTGGTGCAGCTTTCTCTGACAAACATGCCATTCTGTATAATTAAATAATAATAATAATGATAATGATAATAATAATAATAATAATAATAATAATAATAATAATAATAATAGCAATTTAGGTGCTGCTTTAAACTTTTCTTATATTCATATAAAAGAGGTAATTTTGTTCCAGCCTGAAGCAAATTGTTTTATTCTAAAGATTATGATACATATTTTAAAACTGTGATCCATAAATGGGAAATAAGCAGTCTTCCAGTATTAGATATCTTGATATCAGAGAATTGTATATATGTATTTATTTATTGTTTATTTACCCCATTTCTACCCTGTCTTTCTTTACCCCTCAGGGGACTCAAGGCGGCTTACATATGTCAACCATTAGATGCCTTAAAACATATACAAACAGTAAACTTAAACATTGAATTAAAATTAGTACATATTAAACATTTAAAAACATTATATTCAATATACCCACTGTTCTCCCTTTCAAAGCAAGTAGAATGTATAAATGCTTATCTCTGGCTGTTTTTTTTTAAACTTTACCTTTTTTTTTTTTTTTTGCTTTACCTTTAAGACGTTAGCTTGTCACACTGGAGAAAAAAAAGGTACCTCCATTTATGTTCCGTGACAGGCCTGGCATCTCTTATTTGTACTGCATTATGGAGATATGGTTTCCCATATAGACAAGTATGTCTATAGATTTTATTTTCTCAGATATGAATGTTGGCTCCATGAACCTGGCAGGCGTTCTTTGCAAAGTGTGAAATCAACTAGGTGGCCTTAGAAAAATTATTGCATGTATTATGAACATAATTGTATCATGCCCTTCTCAATGGGATTTGCAACAGTGAAGAAAATTAAGAGTTAAGTATCCTGACAATGGGGCATAATTTTCCATGCTCTTTCATTCCTTGTAAGGGGTGGCTATGTTCTTTGGTGAATGTTACACACACTTGCTTTATTGCATATGATTGGAATGTCAAAATATCACTGGATCTGTTTGCCCTATAACTGTGTAAAATAGGGTTCTTGTTTATTCACTGATGTCTCTTGGTGTCCTTTAATTGACATCTGGGCTAGAATTTATCTGCCAGATAGCATCCTTCTCATAAAATAAAGCTGGCAGTTCTGAAAGAGTCATGACCTCACATCCTAAGTCATACGGAAAATGCTTGGGAGTGTGGTTATTCGTGTAAGAAAAGAAAAATGCAGTGTAGCAAGAATGACTGAACTGATCTTATTGGCGTGAGTAAGCCAAGAGAGATGCCTTTGCATGCAAAGAGGAGTGGTAGCATTTCCGATTTTAATTCTATGTGATGCATTAGTGTGAATGGAGGAGAAGTGTTCTCCTCTCATTTTCTGAAATTATTTCCCAGGTGAATATATAAAATTCCTTTTCCTGATGCCAGCTTATAACCAGTAGTGGCTGGTTGGCTTGATGTTAGTGGGGCAATGAATCCTCTCTACATTTTATCCTTAGTTTCAAAAGAGTTTTCTTGCTGCTGAAACTTTTTTTTGTGAACTAGGTTCTCCATTTTGGATAGATTCATAGAGTCCCAAAATTGGAAAGGGGCACATGTGCCATGAACTCCAACCCCTTGGCCAATGCAGGATCTACAGCTAGAGCACCCCAAGCCTCTTTTTGAGGACACCACTACCTCTCTAAGCAGTTGGTTCCATTGCCAAGCTATTCGTGACTGTCAAGATGTTCCTGGTCAAATATGCATTGAAAAGCTTGGATGAAGAACATTTTGTTGAAACCATTGACTCTGCAGATTTCTATGGCTTGCTTTATTGAAATTGTATGGGAATGGGAGAGAATCAGAATGGAGTCAACAAGCTGTGGTGGTTTAAGTGTTGGACTAGGACTTTGGGAGACCAGGGCTTGAAAACATGCTCAACATTGAAAACTCACTGGGTGACCACAGATAAGTAATCCTTTCTCAGTTTTACAGAAATCCACTCTGATGAAATCTTGCTATTATAGAGCCAATATGGTCAGATGGTTTGAGTGTTGGACTAGTTTCTCAGCTTGAGAGGAAGTCAAGGTCAAACCATCTTTGAACAAACCTTGCCAAGAAAAGGCTGGCCTTAAGGTAGGTGTAAGTCAGATATGACTTGAACAAATGGGAATGGGTCAGTTGTCTGTAATGTTTATTAAGTTAGGTATTTTAAATATTGTGAACCGTGTCAGAAAGCGTGGAAAAAGTAAAGCATGGTGACATATTGCCTTTAAGTTGCTTTGAGATTCATATAGGAGAAATACAGGCTATGAATGAATGAATACATTGCCAATACATTAATCAGAAAAAAGAACAATGCAACTAGATTATCTGTTTTTATCCTCAAGACTTGGACAGCTATAACTGCCCCACACTGCACACTTGAACAACATGACATAGGAAAGTACTACAGAAAGGAATATGTAGCAGTGTTTAGCTCCTTTCGAGTTGTAAAAAGTAAAAGCCACTGTATGACTGACATAGAAGCTATTAGTTGCCATTGGTTCTAGTTTCTCCCCAAGGTCATGAAAGGTAGATGCGTATTTATTCCTCAAAGGAAAAGTTGCCAGAGGTATAATGAAACCTTGTGCAGGAATACATCACTCTATTATTTCTTGATTCCTAAGGAATCTAAGAGTGCAATCTTGTATATGGTTTTCCTGCTGAAATCCTGCTGAAAACATGGGAAAAAAACCCTTTTTGGACAACAAATCTCAGAATGCTCCAACCAGTGTGATCTTGAAAGGAGGCTAATGTCTACGTGAGAACCCTAAGGTTTCAAGTTTGATTTTTCCACTGAAATTTTATACAGATAAAATGACAAGCACACTTCCTTGAATTCAGTAATGCTTACTGTCAGATGAATGTGTACAGAATTGCGGACTATGCTGCAAAATATGAGAAGAAAAGGGCAGTCTCGAATACAGCATGTCATATAAATATTTCCAGTTAAAAAGTGCTAACCAAAAGATACATATTCATATATTATTGAATGCTGTCTTCTAGAACATAACAACCAACAGGATACCCCAATACATTACTGATATGATTAAAACATAAATTAGACTAACAATAGCATTTGCTATAGTATTTTAACAAGCTGGTATTTTCAAAATATCTTCTTGTCAGGCATGGAAATTATGGTCTAAAACCCAAAATATTTATACCTAGGGTAAAACAAATATTGCCTAGAAGCAAATCTTAGAAATAGTAAGAAATCTGTCTTATCTCTAAGTGCACTATTTTTTATTTAGTAATTTATTTAGTAATATCCCACTTTCTTCCATATCAGTAACTAAGATAATAGTAAACTATGATTATTAAATTATGATGATAACTTGATTCTGGTTGAATCTCTGATGAGCTACAATGGTAACAAATTGAGCGATTGATTTCAGACTTCATATTGGTAGGGAGTAAAAGGCAGTATCAGCTGTTGCTTTTTGTCTTGAGGAAATTACTTTTTGTTGATTCTCTGAGACAAATTGGTTAGGGCCTATAAGTGAAGATGAGCCGAGGATGAGAAAGGGTCAGGAAATAGCAAAATCACTTATAATACTTTAGGAGCAAGACTTTTGTATAAATTACGGTAATACATCTACAGATTTGCATCATTATCTTTCATATATTCTCCTGATGGTTAACATGGATGTGGAGTTGGACAAACTTTGATCAGCCACACATTTTCAGCTACAATTTTCATGACCCCTTGCCATTGGAGATTATAGATTGAGTTTCTGAGAGCTGGTTTCCAAAAGCACCACAAGGTTAAAGGCCCTCCATCCCTGGCATATTTTTTTTCAAAGGCAAATGGGTCAACTATGTCTTGTTTCAGATGCTCATATGAAAGTCATGTGAGATATGTTACATGATTGTTATATAGAACAATTCCATGTTTCCTGTCATAATGTAAAAGTTCAGGGACTTTCTGCATATAAAACTACTTATATTTAACACTCTGCAGATTGGAGGCAAATGTTCAGTCATTTGCACTAGATGTGTTCCATGTAACATATAACCAAACCGAAAACTGGACACCCACTGCTCTTGGCTATATGTTAGCATTATTTTGATCATACTTCCTTACCTGAGCATGAATTCAAGTAAACAGTAGCATGCTAAAATTTTCTCAACTCAATGGATACAATGGAATGATACTGACAAGTGGTTTTCCTTTTAAGTTATAAATACACTATGATAATAGAGTAAATAGTCATATGCATAGATACATATTGCAAAAGGAAAAAGAATTATCTCCGCTGGCATTGGGGAACTTGTTAGTGGAAACTTATGCATTTTTTTTAATCTATGCCCTTCCCATTTTGTGAATTCCGTATCTCCATGTCTGCCAAGAATATCATTTGGGTATATGAAGACTCACAGCATGTAATGGCAATAGTCCATGTGATTAATAGTTTTAAATGTTTGGAGCTAGCAGAGCAATTACTTGCCATGCAGAGGCTGGTTTCAGACCTTTCTCCTGATGAGTGAATATTTCTTTCAGCACTTATTCTAAAACACATCACTCAGTTCAAGGTATGTGTAAACAGTGAATTATTTCTATTGCCTCTAGTATTTTATTTTGCTCTTCATGTAGAGGGCAGTCTCATGTTCTAAACTAGATATAATCTACAGATAATGATGATGATGATGATGATGATGACGACATCTACAATATTTTTGAAATATTTCCCCAAATGACACTGAAGTCAGCTCAGTGCAGAGACTGTCCAGAAAAATGCTGGGAAAATGGCACAGGACCATTGTGAACTTCCTTTGGCAAGTCATAATTTGGATCCATGTAGCTCAGTACTGTCTAATCATCCTTCCCCACCTAGTACCTTCCAGATCTTTTGAATTACAAATTCCCATAACATCCCAGACTCAGAAAAATGGCCAATAAGATTGGAAGGCACCAGGATGAAAAAGGCTGATTTGCACTGATGGGCAATGGCTCTCCAAGGTTTCATTTAGGAGGTATCCCCAGCTCACCCAGGAAATGAACCTGGAATGGTTTGATTCAAAGCATGTGCTCTACCACCGAGTTATGTAAAAATTGTTATGGTTTTCCAAGGAAGCTAAATGAATAATCACCAAAGACAAGCAATTAGAAAGCAAGGTAGCCATCTTATGTTGGTAGCCTGAATTTGAGCGGAATAAATGTCTCACCCTTCATGTTGTCTATAGCTGCTGCTCACATTGCATTGTAACTTTTTTTTCTCCATAAAGCATCATGCTAGTGTTTCTGCTGACTGAGTCTATCTGGTCTCATTGGAGACTTCCTACAGTGTCAACAAACCAGCCTGCTGTCAGTGGGGAATAAAATTTAGCTTTGTTGGTTGTATTCGTCCTCACTCACGCAAAAAGGCCAAATTCAATATTAAGCTGCAGGCTGTCTTCCAACCTTAAGTATTTCTGGGTTACCACAAGTTAGAGCAAGACAGTAAAGGTGATTTTCCATATTCAGCATGCTATACAGCACAAGAAACCAGTTGTCACATACTGAGAGCTCTTGTAAGAAGAGGAAAAACATTTATTGAAATAATTTGGTTTACAGCCATAAGCCTGGCAATGTGGAAAGCAATTATTTTGCAAATGAAATCATACAAGATGACAAAAGAAGCCATTCATATTTGGAGTGTAACAAATGTTTTAAGAGGTTTCTCTCTCTCTCTCTCTCTCTCTCTAAGGCAGTGATTATTTCAACAAACATAAAAACTACACAACTCTGTTTATTTTAAAATATTGATGCTGTCACTATTAATACTAAACACTGAGTAAGAATTCACACATCGAGGGTGACATCTGAATGTGTCTGCTTGATATCAAAACAACACCCCTGAGGAGCATTGTTTTGACAGATTTAAACAGGCTGTGTGCCGTGGCTTAGTGGGCTGATCAAACAGCTTAGAACCTGGAATTGTGAATTTCACCTCTTACGACAACTCCTGAAATGCTAGGAAACCACTTATTTTCTTGTGTTCATTGAGGCTCATTTCCAGAAGCTGTTTACATATGGTGGAAGTTCAGTTAAGTCATCATAGTTGATATTTTTAGAAGAGTTTTTTGGTCCAGGATCAAATCTTCTCATAGTTTGTGTCAATACTTGGAAGCTAAGTAGGGTCAGCCCTGGTTGGTACTTGGCTGGGACACTGCCAATGACCACCAGGTGCTGTAGGTTATATTTCACAGAAAGGAACTAGCAAACATCCTCTGGAGATTGGGTTGTTGTGAGTTTTCTGGGCTGTATGGCCATGTTCCAGAAGCATTTTCTCCTGACATTTTGCCCATATCTATGGCAGGCATCCTCTGGAGATTCCTTATTTAAGAAAATGCTGTGAAATTCATAAGGTCACCATAAGGCAACAGGCAAGTTGAAGGTGCATACATGCACAAGTACTCCTCCCCACCTCCTGCACACATAGTTTTTGGAGATTTTATAGTATGTGGCAAATCATGATAATGTGTCTCAGCAGTTATATGGTTAGAGCCATCTTGACTGAATACAGAGATATTGTAGTTCACCAACCTAGATCAATTATTGATGGTTAAAGTCGAGCAGGCAAGGCACGACCACATTCAAGCATGAGCAGAAATAGAAATTTTTAATATATATAACCAGATAAATTGAATCTTTATACTGGTAGCAAATCAGAGACACTGCTGTTGGGCCTCTATTCCGTTTACACTCTGAGCTCTTAGTATTTATATGAGGATCTAACCCCACAGGGTGCTTGACTGAAGCCTCCAGAATCCCAAACTATCAACACTCCAACATCATTTCAATAGTCAGTTAGGTAACTCTTATTCAGAAAAGGTTGCATAAATGATACCTTGGCTTTTTTTGTGTTGATGAGAAACTATTGGAAATATATTGCCTCAGTGGGACACTTTATTCTCATAGATATGGAGGTGAAAATAAGAAAATAAGAGATGTATTATTCATCTTCCAAAGAAACCAAAATGTCGCAACAAGCAGGGAATACAAATATGCCCCAGAACCATGACCTGTACATTAATGTTTTCGCCTGAGGCAGGCAGCTTGGAAATCAAAGTTCTGTATCACATGGAGAACTTCCACAGATAGAAGAGGCATTTACTCAGTTGGGATGTGTATGTGTACTTGTACATATGTTTCCTTCTTTAGTGGAGTTACAAAGAAACAATGATAGTGCATGGTGAGCTGGTACCATTGCAACCCATCTAATTAGAAAGGGGTCCTATAGGCCATCAAGTTCAATCTCCTGCTCTTGAGTGAAAGCATCCCCATTACATAGTTATCCAGTCTCTTTCTGAAAACATCTAGAGAAGGAGACTGCACAATCACTCTGGGCAATGTGTTCCTCAGTGCAACTGCTCTTATTGTCAAGATGTTACTTGCAATGTTCAGTTGGAATCTAGCCTCCTGTCTTTTTGAAAACTGTTAGATACAGTCTTATTTATGGGGCAACAGACCTGTACCCGTCTCTCTGTTTGGAGTGTCCATCTAATGATGTTACTGCCTATTTCATATTTAATTAATTTGCAAGTCAAAGAATTATGGGACAACTCATAAAATGCATTGATGATCTAGATAAATGACACCTACAGCATTCTCATTATTTACTAAACTAGCAACTTGATTAAAAAAAATTGTCAAAAAGGTTTTCATTGAGAACGGATTCTATGGCAGGGAGCCAGATTGCTGACTTAAACACATGTTGGTC
Organism: Anolis carolinensis; assembly: GCF_035594765.1. Lineage (NCBI taxonomy): Eukaryota > Metazoa > Chordata > Lepidosauria > Squamata > Anolidae > Anolis > Anolis carolinensis. Next base: position 323,158,371 of record NC_085841.1, on the reverse strand, counting down.
TCTTGTTAGAAATGGTCTTAGATATCTTTGTCAATGTGTTTCTTAATGTCAGTTAATTCTTCCTTTTCTCTTTTAATCCATCAGTTCCCATGGATGGAAGAAATCTCTGTCCATGAATAGCCTTCTGTAACGTTGTGGGGGAAACAAATCATTTAGCCAGTTTCTGCCCCTCTAGATTGTTATATACATTGATGAGGCAGTTAGGAGGAGGCTGGGTAGAGGCAAATGGATTGCCCCATTTATCCCGCTTGGAGAACCTTTTCTGCCTGTTTCATCAATGTATATAAGCATTCTGGAGGGACAGGAATTGGCTAAAAGATTCATTTCTCCCAAGCAGATCAAGAAGACTTTCGTGGTCCTTTATTTTCAAAGTCACCTTGTAGAGTAAGGTTGAAAATGTTTGAACTCTGAAGGTGTGACCTATCCGCTGTTTTTTTTTCCCCTTCCTACTAGCATGGACACCTATCCTTAAATATTTGCAGTGTTTAATTCCTTGTTAATTTCACCATAGCTTGGCATACTGAAGAGAGGTTTTCTTTCCGTTTATTTTTTGTGGGTGGGAGAAACATTATTTTAAAAAACCAAAGCCATTGTCCACCCCTGTGAGGTTGTTCTAGTTGCAGAAAGATAAACAGATAGTTCCATTTCTATGCCTAAACCTCATTTTTCTGACACTTTTGTAGTCACCCCAGACTCCCTCCAAGTAACATCTGGGATACGGAGGGCCTAGAAAAAATGGAATCTAATGACACACAGATCCGGCATCAGATATTCAGGTGAGGAAGCAGTCAGAGAACAAAATTTATAAGAGAAGGAGGGATTTGTGCAAAATCTCTTGGAATAGACAGTTCTTCCATGCTGCAAGCAGGTGGCAGAGTCTTGCAGGGTTATAGAAGTCTTAATATATGTAAGGGTACAAGCAGCATAGGAGTGGTTGCTAACTATGACTTAAATTCTGTAACACATGCCAAGTATTTTCTCTGAGTGCCAGATTCTCCCTCAGAAAAATCAGTAGTAAAACACAGGCAACATGAATACCTCCTCTTAAGTATAAAGTGAATTAGGTAGCTTGTTTTTGTGTCATGTACTGCTTTGGTGACTTTTCCGTCAAAAAGGTATGACAGAGTTTAAAGTGCATATAAAGAACTTATATGCACTTTATGTATCAGGGGAAAATGAGGGAAACACTAGAAAGGAAGCAGATTCATTAATAAATGAGGAGCTGTATAAAATCTGCAACAGTTGGCAAGTATGGGACTGTGGAACTGCTTTCTAAGTAAAACAGCTCTGCCTTTTAGAAGCTTTTGTATAGCTGAGTGTTTACATTTTTGACGAATGAAAATAAAAAAATGAAGTCACCAGTCTACTCTCTTTGGCTCACATCAATCTCTACTCACATCTTGTTATCCAAGATAAAACCTTGCAAGATATCATCACAATAAAAAGCAACTTTCTTCCCTATCACTACCAATCTCTCAACGCCTTTCTTTGATACTGAATGAGACTCCCTCCTGGGCACACATAAGATTGGGCGACTTGAACAGACTGTGCTCTGGCACCACAAGATGCAGAGCCAATTTTAAAATATGGGGCCACAAAGTAGTGGCATGCGAGTGTGGAGAAGAACAAACCTCAGACCACCTACTACAATGCAGTCTGAGCCCTGCCACGTGTACAATGGAGGACCTCATAGCAACACCAGAGGCACTCCAAGTGGCCAGCTACTGGTCAAAAGACATTTAGTATAATGCCAAATTTTAAACTTTGAATTCTTAAATACATTACAACTGTACCCTTGGTTTGCTTCTGATATGATAAATAAATAATGCCTTTCATTCTATTAAATGATGTGTTTAATTTAAAGGAATATACATCATTTCTTCATTACTGTTTTCCTCCTGTTCTACAGTTTCCTAAGGTTTTTTGTGTATAAGAAGCATGTTTGCTGCAGACTTCAAAAGGCAGAATGGAAAAGAATAGGAGGAGGACAGGAGATTTGTTTTGCACATTTTTGCCCATTTCACATTTGAGACCCCCCCCCCCTTTTTTTGCACCAAAAATGGTTTCACAAAGGTTTGGCCTTTGAGCAAAAGCCTAGGCTAGGAACATGGTTGATGACATATATGGTGACAATGAGCCTTTGCTTTTGGGGAGGGGGTGGACTATCCATTAACCCCCCGCAGTCTATTCAAAGCCTCCTTAAGTAGCCTGAGAGCACTGCTATGGCTGCATCTACATCGTAGAAATAATGCAGTTTGACACCACTTTAATTGCTATGGTTCAATGGTATAGAAACCTCAGATTTGAAGCTTGGTGAGACATCATCATTTTTTGGGAGAGAAGGATAAAGACTTATAAACTACCCCCCTCCCCAGTGATTCCATAGCACTGAACCATGACAAAGTAGTGTCAAACTGCATTAAATTATACAGTATAGATGTACCTTGTTGAATAGCAGTAGGAGGGAAGCAATGGAGCAGTTGCGACTCCACACTGCAATTTGCTAGGCAGTCCATTGCTTCTCTTTGCTCTCTTGTCTAGAGACCTGCAGCGGGATGAGAGTCCTTGCTGATCCATCATCTCCCTGCCATTTCTTAACCTCCCCATGGCTATTGTATGGCAGTAGCAGTGGTTGATGGTAGGTGGGAGGGAGAGTGACTGCTGGAGGAGAGAGGTGTGGAACATCATGTCCTGCCTTTGTGATAATCAATTCAGCTTTGCTTACTGGGCTAACTCCAACACCCAACATACTTATTCAGAAGGTTGTTACTGTGATGATAATGGCAAGGATTACCACTACCATGATCATCACAGCAGCTTTGTTATTATAATAATTAGTATTATATTTATTTATGGGACACAAAGCAGCTTGCAAAGCTTAAAACAGATACAGGTTGGATATGCCTTATCTATAATTTCAAAATCTGAGATATTTTCAAATCCAAAATTGTCTACATGTATGGCTGAGATAGTGACACCTTTGCTTTCTGACAATTTGATGCACACAAACTTTTTTAAACCATAAAATTATTTTTAAGTATACATAAAGTTACATTAAGGTTATGGATTCACATGGAGGGATATGGTCCCCTAGCAAATAATATATTTTTCACAAAATAATAATCTGCAAATTCTCCCTTACTTCCTTCCCTCCCACAAATTTTTAACACATTTTGTGTAATTTTTTTTTTGGCAAAAAGTCCAAATATGTGAACAACTTAATGGCATCTAACATTTTCCCAATGAGATGTTTCCCAATGAGATGTTTCAGTATGTGATGACACCCTATGTCTTTGAGTGTGAGAAAATGTGTGCATATCCTTTTCAAACTACAGGAAAGGAGATTCCACTTGAACATTAGGAAGAACTTCCTCACTGTGAGGGCTGTTCGACAGTGGAACTCTCCCCGGGACTGTGGTGGAGGCTCCTTCTTTGGAGGCTTTTAAGCAGAGGCTGGATGGCCATCTGTCGGGGGTGCTTTGAATGCGATTTCCTGCTTCTTAGCAGGGGGTTGGACTGGATGGCCCATGAGGTCTCTTCCAACTCTATGATTCTATGATTCTATGATTCATCTCAGGAAGGTAGAGGGAGGGAATATGCCATCAGTGATGGAGATCAGAACTCCCAAGTAACTTGAAGGAGTCTAAAAGCCCCTTTATGAGAGGGCTACCATTTTAAAAAATAATGGGGAACTATGAGTTTTGGAAGGGAGGATAGTCAGAGCCTTGGTTATTATGATTCTCCTTAAGGGCCCATTACTGTCTTTTCTATCATGACCTGAGCACTGAGGGGAGATGACAAAGGAGAATGCTGTCATTACATGGGTACATCTCACCATCTGTATGCAGACCAGACATACATGTCAATAGTGGAGTTTGAACAACCAGTCAATCTCCCCTCCTTTTTCCTGGTCATGTGGTCACCTCTGCCAATGTCAGAATGGGGCACTCATACAATCAAGAAAGAGGAGGAGTTACTGTCCCAATCTTCATGCTGGTTGTGCAAGCACTTCCTTATTGTGCCTCCAGAAGTCTTACAGAACTTGGTGCCCAGTTAGGACTGATAGTAACACAGAGAAGGTAAGGTACATGCCAACCTAGAGGAGCTGTGCTTCTGAAACATGTAAACAATAGTCCTAAATTTGGCATGAATGTGTCGAATCTGGATCTACTCCAGGACATATTTACACCAGGCTAAATTACCCGGTGTAAATCAGCCCTCTGACTCCAGAAACATCCACATTTTCACAGAAGGGCAAAGGGAAAACCTCCCCTGAACAATTCCTGCCAATTAATGTCTGGGATAGGTTTGCCATAAGTTGGAAATGACTTGAAGGACACAGGAACAACATGCAAGTTAAAATGGAATCATAGTGTAAAACTACATAGTTTACAAAAACCTCTGCATGGCAAAGATTTATTTAAAAGTCATTTAATCATTTATCAAGATGACATCTATGGTGAAGGAAGGAATTGGGGGAAAAAATGTGTCTCAAGCAGACAGAGTCTGGGAAGGGGAGAGGACAACATTAGCCCATAATCCAGTGGTTCTCAACCTGTAGGTCCCCAGCTGTTTTGGCCTACAACTCCCAGAAATCCCAGCCAGTTTACCAGCTGTTAGGGTTTCTGGGAGTTGAAGACCAAAACATCTGGGGACCCACAGGTTGAGAACCACTGCCATAATCCAATGTTCCCAGAACCTAGAACATTGGGACACAATCTTCTAGGGATGCAATACAGTGGGATACACACAGAAACAAAAACAAACAAACCTTGATCTCCTTAAACCTGGACAATCATTAGAAATTCTGCTTTAGGAGAACAGCTGAACAGCAATGATTGGCAGCTCTAGGAGCTCAGAAAACACCTTCAGAAAATAAGAACAGCAATGATGTTTGAAATGGTTAAGCAAATAAGTACATGAAGACTCATTGATTACGAACTCTAATCAAAATGCATTTACAGTGAAGAAACCATTTCAGAGATATTTGGCTTCTTTTAAAATTTGAATAACAATAGTAGTGGATAAAGAGACTGCAGTACATTTAGATTATTCAATCTGGAGTATAGTATTTACCTGAAGATAATGGATTCAAACTGTGTGTTAAACTGTGTGTGAATGAAAGAGAATTTCTAGTCTATGTTCAAGTGAAAAAGGTTGTGTGCAGTAGTTAATTCCTTGAAATTATGCATCTTGTCATAAATCATATATGTTTCTGAATTGTTTCTCACCTTCAATGGTTTAGCTTGGCCTGGGTTCTGTAGCCAAGGTGTGGGAAGGCTATCATAATGTGCAAGTGAGTCTTGGGGAGACTTTGGTCACAAGGATGATGGAAGAAAACTCCATCCTCTGCAATGACCATCTTCAAAACATGCACAAGTGTAAAATGGACTTAGATTCCGATATGTCACTAATAGGATGATGGCCAATGTCTTCTGCTTACACAATTGTAAGAGCTAGTAATGCTCTTTACAAAATTTCTTTTTCTTGTGGATTTCTAGATAGAAACTGACATGGTCAGAAGGAGGATACTGTTGACCATCATGTTAAATGACATTGTGTTATTTAGATTTTCTTTAAATCTCCCCTTCCTCCAGAGCCTGGAAAATGTACTTTTCTATATTTTACCTCTGAAATCTCCTAGGCAGCAAGGGTAGTGGTGATGCTAATGAGAGGATTCTGGAAGTTATAGTGTAAAAAAGTGTTCCGTCCCCCAGGACGATGGTTTGCCTTACCTATTGGTCGTTTGTTTGTTTTCCCTCCTTTGCATTTTGTTTCAGCCTCTGGCTGCAAAGCCCAGGAAAGGTGGCTTGAAGTCTGCAAGAGCTGGCTGCAGTTTTCTTTGCAATGATTGGTCAAAGAGTACAACATCTTAGGACCGCCCTTTTTACCAGGGTCTAGTCTCCATTTTAGAGTTTCATTCTGGCTATAGTCTTCCAACGTGCTGGAGCTGTGCAAAGCTAACTGGGACAAATCATCCTCAAAACCAGGCCAATCTAAGCCTATCCAAATTAGATAAGTATTGAATTATATTGATCTGGAATAGGAAATCTAGTTAGGGGAGCAGGGTTATTCTGTCGCTTCTAGAACTAATCTTTGCTGTAAAGATAGGGAAGGAAAGAGTTTCTCCTTCTAATATAGGCAGCATGATTAGGGTATAGTGGTTTTATAATCACCTTTGCTTTCTGGAACCAGGGATAATTCTGTACCTAAAACCTATAGAAATTTGTTTCATTTTCTGCAACTTTAAGATCTGTGCCAGGTTTACAACCTTGTATGAATAAACATCCTTTTTTGAAGTTATCCAGACTCAGTCGTTCAATATCTATAGGACAGCTTATAGGGATTTGCAGTTCGCCCGGATAAAGGACAGCACGTTTCAGTTTTATAGTTTTTTATTGTCCGGCGGACGGCACAGTTTTGAGGTAGATCAGCGGTTTTTCCGCTTGAGCTAGCTTGCACGGCTTATAGTTTTTTATAGTTTAGGAAGTTTAGTTTAGGCCGCGGCTTTTCCGCCTGAGCTCAGTCTGCATACCTAAAGACTCTACTAGCGTCTGAGGCAGTGGAGCCCGCTCTCAGACCTGAAGGAGTCAAATAGTGGGGCTCTATTTCCTTGCTATTTGGCTCGCGTGTGCGCACGTGGCCCAGTGGCTTTCTGGGTTTGCACAGGCTGTGCAGTTCCCAGCAACGTCCAGGGCTTCCTCGGCGGTAGACCTCGAGCCGCGGAGCACCAGCGACAGTTCTTTGGCTGGCTCTGAGGCGTGAAGCCCACCAGAACCAGGCTAGAACCTGGACAGGCCTGGCAACGCTGCTGCGAGTTCGGCCGGAGCACTCGGCCGGCTTCGACCTGCCTCATCGCCTGGCGGTGGTGACCTGCCTCATCGTCCTGCGGTGGTGACCTGCCTCATCGTCCTGCGGTGGTGACCTGCCTCATCGTCCTGCGGTGGTGACCTGCTTCATCGTCCTGCGGTGGTGACCTCCCTTCACAGCGGGGAGGAGGCGTCTTTTCTCTCCTCCTTTCCAAAGCCAGCCTCGGTGCTCCTTCGGCGGCAGGCCTCGAGCCGCAGAGCACGAGGTGCTTGAAAATTTGGCGAAGTCGCCATTTTGGCAGTTTACGTCACTCGGGCAAGGGAGGTATCAAGTGGCAAGTTGCTGTCAGTTGGCATTTTGCAGCTTGCCCACTAAAATCTGGCGCCAAAGGTCACAATCTTTGTAAAGTATAGTTACTTAGTGATATATATTGCTATGGTTAAGTGTTGTGCATTGTATTATATATTGCATTTGCTTTTATTGTAAATTTACTTGCTGGTATGTTGTATTTGCTTTTGTTGTAAATTTACTTGCTATTAAGAATACATAATGTCTATGCAATTTCAAGATGATACAGATGGTATACCTCCTTCTGAGGCTGAAAGTAGGAATGAAAGGCCCCAAAGGATAAAGCACCCTTCAGCCAAGATGCTAGCCCATCTAATAGATGAAAAGGAGCTCCTCCATGTGAGGTTAGGTTCGGCATGGGAGCGAATTGTAACATTGATGGACAGAATTGAGAGCTTGGGTATTACAAGGGTGCCATCCATATTACAGACAGACCTTGAAGAGACCTTCGGTCTCTGGAGGGGTTTGGTGTCTAAGATAGTCCAGGTCCTCGAGCGCATTAACGCCAAGGATTCAGAGTTAGAAATAGTGTGTGTCTTAGCTGACACTAATGAGAAAGAAAATAAGGTGAGGGCAATTCTAGATGCCTTGGAATTTAGTTCTCCACCTGTTAATCTAAGGTCTGAGCCAAAAGGAAATCAGTCTTCCTTATGCAGCCATGAGACCAATCTTTTAAAATCACCTGCTGTGGCACTTAGTCTTAAGTCCAACCGCTCTAGCCAGGTATCTAAACTAAGGGAGTGTGCATCATCTAAACATAGCCACTCTAGCAAGTCTTCTGCTGCTGGGAGTGCCATCTCTTCCCTAGCTGCCTTGCACATTAAGGAGGCTGCACGTCTGGAGCTAAAGAGCAAGGTAGCGGGGGCGGAGGCTGATGCTAAGGCAGCTGATCTCACCCTTCCCTTTAAAGAAGAAGAGCAACGACTGCAAAGCAAAATGCAAATAGAACAGGCCCAAAGGCAATGTGAAATAGAAATGCTTAGAATAAAGATGGATGCCGCAGCCAAAAGGGTAAGGGCTGAGACTTTGGCCAAAGCCCTAATTGAGCCACTCACAGAAGAAAATGTAAGCCAGTTACCAATACAGGATCCTTCTGCCAAAGTGTTTGCGCACCTTGGCAGCATGAACAGCCAGTTTTCGGATGAGGAACAGGGAGACTTCTCTCCTTACCCAGAGCAGGGCCCCAAAGTCACTTTTGAGTTTCCTGCAGAGCAGAGCGTCATAGCGGGGAGCTCACCCTTGCCCGAGCTACCTGTGCCTCCTGCTAAATCCCTAGGTCAGTCAATCAGGGCCTCAAGGCCAAGTGCTAGTTGGCCCTTACAGACAGCTGCACAGGGAGCCACCGATTCGTCAGTGGTCGATGTCATCCCTCCAAGAGGCCAAAGGTTGACGCAAGGTGCACGGTGGGAGTCCACTCCACAACAGCAAACTCCTCAATTGTTCCCTTCAACGCCAGAGTCCCAGCTTGTCTCCATCATCAGAAGCCCCAGAAGAGATCTTAAGGACAAGGGTGTCTAAAAGTTTTCGGACAAGCCTGAGGAATTTCTTCTCTGGAAGGCCACCTTCCAGAGAGCAATCAGAGACTTAAAGTTATTGCCTGAGGAAGAACTGACTCTTCTGGCTGCATGGTTGGGCCCAGCCTCATCCTCACAAGTTAAGAAGATCTACGCAGCCCACGTAGCCGATCCCGACAAAGCCCTGGAAAAGGCCTGGGCCAGGTTGCAGCAGAGGTATGGGGCCAGCACAGAGATTGAAGCATCTCTTATGGACAAGCTCCAAAGGTTCCCAGCTTTGAAACTCAAAGACTTCAAACTCTTGTGGGACCTCAGCGATCTCCTTACGGAATTAGAGTCGGCCAAGGAGAATCCAGAACTGCCCGGTTTGAAGTGCCTCGATCAGCACCTGTCCCAGAGACAGATCTTGACCAAGCTGCCCTTCACTTTGCAAGAACGCTGGGGACAGGAGGTCTTCAACTACAAGGAGGCCCACTCCCAGGCATACCCTCCATTTTCTCATTTGGTCCAGTTCATCACCAGGGCAGCCAGAGAAAGGAATGATCCGCAGACGGGCCTCCCCACCTTATACCAAGGGACCCATCCAGGGAAGGCATCTGAAGTGGACAAGAAACCACCTAGAGAGGCCAATAGACCTGTCAGCGTAAAGGCAGTCGAAACTCAACACAAGACTGATGAACCCAGGTCGGAGGTAAAAGAGTTGCTTTGCCCTATCCACCAAAAGCCTCATAGCTTGGCCAACTGCAGGGAGTTTAGTAGAAAGTCATACAAAGAGAGGCAACAGCTAGTTCAAAAGCAGGGAATCTGCTTTAGATGCTGTGGAGCAACTCCACACTTTGCGTCCAACTGCAAAGAAAACGTCAAGTGTGAGAAATGCAACAGCCTCAAGCATTGCACCGCAATGCACAACTCCAGTGTCATATCCCACCCCAAAGGGAACGTTTCACCAAAAGAAAAGTCAGCAGTCGAAGACACCGACAAGCCAGTCATACCAGAGATGCAGGTGGAGGTTTCAGCAGTCGCCTGTACAGAGCTGTGTTCTGACTCGCACCAGTACAGAGTTTGTCATCCTATCTGCCTAGCGGATGTATATCCAGCCAAGAGCCCTTGGCTTAGAAAGAGACTCTATGTGGCCCTGGATTCACAGAGCGACGCCTCCCTGGCTACTCCAGAGTTCTTCCGCATGTTTGACCTTAAAACCAAGATGGTTGACTACACTATGACTACGTGTGCAGGAAAAAAGAAGTTGCAGGGTCGCATAGCATCTGGCTTTGTTGTCTCCTCTTGCGACCAGAAGAGGCAGTTCAAGTTGCCAGACCTGATTGAGTGTTCCTCCATCCCTCGGAACAAAAAACAAATTGTAACTAGAGAAGTTGTGGAGGCTCATCCACATTTGCGACGATTAAAGAATGCCATACCTGCTTTCCGTCCAGATGTGGACATTGCCCTTCTGCTTGGTGCGGACTGTCCGAACTTGTTCTATGTGAACGACCAAGTTAAGGGACCTCCAGGGGCGCCCATTGCTCAGCTGCTACCACTAGGCTGGACAGTTACAGGCCCAGTGTGCATAAACAAGATGCACCCACCATCGTCGTTGGACTCCAATCAAGCACAGGTGCTTAAAGGTGGACGTCCTACACTTGTGCGCAGTTGCCTAAGTCACATCTCAGTCTACTGCCAAGCAATAACTCCAGAGTATTCCTCCATTTTCAAAGTCTCTGAGAGAGACGAAGCCACAGCGCTCTCGAAAGATGAGCAAAGGTTTTCGGACATTATGAATGCTCAAGTCTCACGAAGTGCAGAGGTGAAAGCCTGCAAATCAACCACAGAAATCAAGATGGGCCAAAGATCTTGCCTGGAACCACACCGTTTTGAACGTTTTTCGGAGTGGCACAGTCTTCTTAGAGCAGTAGCTAGGCTTATACATCGTTTAGCTTGCAAAGATAGTGAGCCTTTACAGGTCCAGGATATGATAAAGGCTAAGAGCGTCATATTCAAGTCAGTGCAGAGATCTGCTTTCAAGCAGGAAATAGCTAGGCTAGAGCAAGGGCTCAACATCCCTAATCAAAGTCTTCTAAATGAGTTAAACCCATTTCTAGACAAGGAGGGTATTTTGAGAGTTGGAGGAAGGTTAGCCAAAGCTAAACTCAAGGCGTGCATAAAAAACCCCATCATCATACCCCCTAATAGTCACACTGCATTGCTGCTCGTTCGGCATCACCATGAAAGGATCCATCATCAGGGTAGAACTCTAACTGAGGCAGCCCTTAGAAATGAAGGTCTGTGGGTAGTTAATGCCAAAAGGTTGGTCAACAGTTGTATTTTCAAATGTGTTAAATGCAGGCGCCTTAGGCGAAACTGTCAAAGTCAGTTGATGGCAGAACTACCTCAGGATAGGACTTTGACAGACCCACCCTTTTCCCATGTGGGAATCGATGTGTTTGGTCCTTGGGAGGTTGTCACTAGGAAAACCAGGGGTGGTGTTGTAAATAACAAGAGGTGGGCAGTTTTGTTTACTTGTTTAGTAATACGAGCTGTCCATATAGAAGTCATAGAAGGGATGGACACTTCATCATTTTTAAACGCATTAAAAAGGTTCATAGCCCTCAGAGGGCCAATTAAGTCAATTCGGTCGGACTGTGGCACCAATTTTGTAGGTGCGACCAAAGAACTCAATTGTGTGTCTAGGTTTGGGAGAGACCCAAAGGTTCAGAACTTTACGAATACTGAACAAATTATGTGGACTTTCAATGTTCCTCACGCCTCCCATATGGGTGGTGTTTGGGAGAGGATGATTGGTATTAGTCGCAAAATCCTTAATGCCATGTTTTTGAGTCATAGGTCATTGACGCATGATGTTTTGGTGACACTTATGGCGGAAGTTACCGCAATTATCAACAACCGGCCGCTGGTTCCCCTTACCAGTGACCCTGAGAACTTACAACCACTGACTCCTGCACTTATTTTGACACAAAAGGTGCCAGGATGGAAGGACGTCATGTTGCCAGTTCCGGACGGAACTCACCGTGCCCTGTGGAAACAGGTGCAGTCCTTGGCCAACCACTTTTGGAAAAGGTGGAAAGCTGAGTACTTAAGCCAGCTTCAAGCTAGAAGAATCTGGCAAAGCCCACAGGACAACATTGAGGTTAACAACGTTGTGTTGTTAAAGGACAAAGACTTGCCCCGCCATGCGTGGCCCATGGGCATTGTATTAAAGACCTTTCCTTGCCCGGACGGTAAGGTCAGGAAAGTTCAATTAAAGACTTGCAACAGAGGCAAAGTGTCCATTTTGGACAGACCAATTAGTGACCTCGTGTTGCTTATTGGAGATGTTTAAAGTTCTAGTGTTTGTATTGTTGTGTATACAAAGGTGTTTGTATGTTTTTGATTGGTAAATTCCCACATCCTGGGAATTTAGCGGGGAGTGTTCCGTCCCCCAGGACGATGGTTTGCCTTACCTATTGGTCGTTTGTTTGTTTTCCCTCCTTTGCATTTTGTTTCAGCCTCTGGCTGCAAAGCCCAGGAAAGGTGGCTTGAAGTCTGCAAGAGCTGGCTGCAGTTTTCTTTGCAATGATTGGTCAAAGAGTACAACATCTTAGGACCGCCCTTTTTACCAGGGTCTAGTCTCCATTTTAGAGTTTCATTCTGGCTATAGTCTTCCAACGTGCTGGAGCTGTGCAAAGCTAACTGGGACAAATCATCCTCAAAACCAGGCCAATCTAAGCCTATCCAAATTAGATAAGTATTGAATTATATTGATCTGGAATAGGAAATCTAGTTAGGGGAGCAGGGTTATTCTGTCGCTTCTAGAACTAATCTTTGCTGTAAAGATAGGGAAGGAAAGAGTTTCTCCTTCTAATATAGGCAGCGTGATTAGGGTATAGTGGTTTTATAATCACCTTTGCTTTCTGGAACCAGGGATAATTCTGTACCTAAAACCTATAGAAATTTGTTTCATTTTCTGCAACTTTAAGATCTGTGCCAGGTTTACAACCTTGTATGAATAAACATCCTTTTTTGAAGTTATCCAGACTCAGTCGTTCAATATCTATAGGACAGCTTATAGGGATTTGCAGTTCGCCCGGATAAAGGACAGCACGTTTCAGTTTTATAGTTTTTTATTGTCCGGCGGACGGCACAAAAAGTAACTTTCTTCCCATGAAGTATCAATATAGAGTACTAATTCTCCTACGTGGTAGAGTTTTAAAGCACCTACTGAATCAACTGAAAGGTTTATGTGGTGGGAAGAGAAAAGCATCGCTAATATTCCATCATAGAGCACCCTGTTGACTATCTGGGGAATAACTCAATAACTGTAAGTAGCCAGCAGAGATGGCTACCTCTATTTTCTGCCCATCCTGCATTGTGCATCTCACTTCAATTTGCATATACTTTCCTGCTGGCTCTGAGATTGTTTGGGAACAAGATAAACAAGTGGGGAAAATGACATGGAACATTCAGCATACTCCAAATGGTCTCTGCCAAGCCACAGCCTGACTGCTGCCTTTTCATATTTACATCCATTCACAGCTAAAGAAATAACAGGCTGTAGCCATAGAAGACACAAAGAGACAAAACTCTACCAGTGTCTGCTCCCGTTGAGCTTGTATGGGGTTTTAGATGGCTGGTGTCTATGCCATGTGAGATTCTATTATTTGTCAAACCTCCTGAAATGATGATTCGTTTTAAGCAAAATTCCTCATGGCAGGAGTTCAATAATAACTCCTGGAAAAGTGAATCTTGAAAAGCAAAGCTGTCTAACCAGCTTGGAGTAGGCCCAAATTCTCCAGGAGACCATCTTTTCCCATTTGCCTCACTGCAATGTCTTAAGATTGAGAGCCTCTCTTGAGAGTATCAGTGAGTAACTGTCTTTGTTTTTCATCTAGAAATACGACAATTTTCTAGGAATTGAAAGAATATTCAAAAATATTTTTAAATGGTCAGAAATATTCTTTTTTGCACAGAAAAGCACAGAAAGCCATGTGTGAACTTTGCACTGAATAAAGCGCAAGTTGTAAATAGTCTTGCAAATGTAGTTTTGGGAGAAAAAAAATCCCTTTGGAGCAAGAACACAGCCAAAAATATTATGTTCTCTAGCAAAGAGTTAAGGAGCCCCGGTGGTGAAGTGCGTTAAAGCACTGAGCTGGAGACCGAAAGGTCCCAGGTTCAAACCCCAGGAGCGGCGTGAGTGGCCGCTGTTAGCTCCAGCTCCTGCCAACCTAGCAGTTCGAAAACATGCCAATGTGAGTAGATTAATAGGTACTGCTCCAGAGGGAAGGTAATGGCGCTCCATGCAGTCATGCCGGCCACATGACCTTGGAGGTGTCTATAGACAACGCCGGCTCTTCGGCTTAGAAATGGAGATGAACACTAACCCCCAGAGTCAGACATGACTGGACTTAACATCAGGGGAAAACCTTTACCTTTAACCTAGCAAAGAGTTACATTCCTAAAATTTGCTGCATAAAGGAAAGATGCAATCTTCAGTCATTTAAGTGAAGGTACAGTGTTCCCTCACTTATCACGGGGGTTAGGTTCCAGGACCACCCACAATAAATGAAAATCCACGAAGTAGGGGCACTGTATTTATTTTAATATTTATACATTATTTTAGTAGTTATACACTATTTTAAGTCTTTATCAACCAATCATGTGTTGATAAATTGCCTCCTTCTCCTCCCGTTGCCTCTTGGGCTCCTTTTCTCTCCCTTTGGCTTCTCCTTCCTCCCTTCCTTAAGCTGTAAATTGTAATTTTTTATGATTTATAATAGTCTTTTAGAGTTTATTGAAAAACCACGAAATAGCGAATCCGCTAAAAGTGAACCGCGAAGTAGTGAGGGAACACTGTACTAAGCAGCCAAATGCTCTTGACAGATAAGGCAGAAAGTTCTATAAGTAGTTTGATTCAGTAAAAATTAAATAATAGGAAACTTAGAACCTTATCACATGGAGGTCCTTAAGCAGGGGCTAACAGTCAGGCAGTGGGGCAAATCCATTGGGCAGTGGGGAAAACAGCCACTAAGCACCCCACATTGCCCACATCACCCCCTTCTCCATCACATGGGAGAAACCATTGCTATCTGGCTTCCCGCCACATTCTCCCTGGCTTAGTTAAAGAGAACATGGTATCTCATGTTCACAGGGCCCCATGTTTTCAGGGTTCCATTATAGGACACTGCCAGGATGGAGCCAGGCTGGCGGCCCATCAGAAGTAGCCTTGCGTCACGTGATGGGCTCTGTCGGTCTCCGTCCTGGCTCTATCCTGTCATTGTCTTAGGACGGGGCAAAAGCCCCATATGATGAGATCATAAATAACCACACTTGATCTTTCATGGCATACTGTCTGAGCTGATTGCCCCAATTACCTAGTATAAAGACTGGCCATATCTGGCCCTACTGTTCCCAAGGCCACCTGCTATCTTGCAGTCCCCAGATCAGGACAACTCAGAGGCAGCAAAATGAAGGAAGCCCAAACATTTGCCTCATTGACAAGTGAAAGGAAATGTTAGAGGATGGCAAAAGGAACAGGGACGCTACCTCAGAGCCATGGCGAGTTAATAGAAGGCCTCCTTGAAGATGAAAAATAATTAAACACTACTTGTCAATTAATGCCAGCCTAAAGAAGACCCTACACTTAGATTACGTGAGGAGTATGGATTGCTTGAAAACAGCAAGAAAAGAGGAAGGAGCTTGATATGGAATATTGAAGAGACACATTGAAAATAGAGTAATTAAACACACATGCATTCTCTCAGAGTTCGGGAACTCATATTCCTAATTAGAATTTCAGCGTAGGAGCCTAATTTAACCTTAGGGAGTCTTTATATTCATGTCACTGTTCTGCACAGCAATCAGGCTGGTGCTCACATCTGACAAGCACGTTTAGATTTTATTTTGCATATAGCGAAAAGTCTGTTCTACAATGCAGTTTCATAGCTTATGGCAATCCAGACATTGATCTAGACTGCTATATAAAGTGGGCCTTTCTAACCTGTGGGAGACTGATCCGTGATTTCTAGTGATTGAGGATTATCATGCCCCATATTCCTAAATGGTGGTGACATGAACACAGATACAATGAAGCACATACATTCATGTTACTGCTGTTTAATAATATGAGGTGTGATTGGGTCCTGGAACCAAACCCTTGCAGATACAGCAGGTCCACTGTATCAATGCCCAGTCCTACTAAAAGGAGACACCCAAGGAATGGGTGTGCCTTGTTTTAACAGGAAAGTGACAACTCAGAAATGTATGTGTATGAATGTGTTTGGTTGCTGCCATGCTGTCAAATTAGGGCTGTGCACAGTGGTGTGGTGAGTGAGTGCCACCAGCCTAAAGTGAGTGCCACCAGCCTCACTTTAAAATATTTTGGATAGCCATTTGTCAGGGGTACTTTGATTGTGTTTTTACTGCGTGGCAAGGGGCTGGACTAGATTTTTCAAGTATCATGTCACCCTTTAGAGGAGATCAGCACATTTTAAAAACCCTTCTTTCAATAGGACACATACTGTCTTTAAACCACTTTAAACCACAGAAGGATCATGGAAGAGCACTTCATGAAATGGAGTGTACCAGAGAAATCCACCACTTCATATGGAGCTAAGATTACTATTATGTGAAAAAATGCAGTGACAGCAAAGTGGTGAGGAACGCCTATTCCTTCACGTCACTGAAATGATTCAACATGGGCGAATCTGCCAGATCCCATCACATGTGTGTTTCGGCAATAGCACACATCAGGGACACAATTACCCGTGTTCTGAACTCCCTCCTTTCAGCATGCTTCAGTTCCATTTAAAGGACAAAGGGCATTGGATGATGGCCAGAAGTAGGCAAATGTCATATGATTGGCTCTGTGCCTCTTCGGCCATGAAATAGAGATGAAGTGTCCTCCGACTGGGATAATGCTCCATGTATTGAGATCCAAAGTTATTTCATCCAGACTGCAACAATTCAATGACAACAGCGACTTTTCAAACAGTGTAACAACTAATTTCAACAATGATGTTTTTGCAATGTGACATTTCAAGGTCTGGTCGGAGTACATTGAGATTCAAATTACAAAACAGGCCACCACAAACTGCTATGTCCTAGAATATTCTCAGTGTTAGAAGGTGAACTTGCTGGTAACCGTGAACATATAACAACATTGGCTTCTTGTGGTTGCATCGTTTCTTTTAAGCAGACGCACTAGGAATAAAACTGGTCTCTTTCTGAAATACATTTCGTATTTTCTCACATTTTCCCCCAGCATGTCTTTGCATTTCATTAACATTATTGTATGATTTGAAGTATACTATGCATATTGAAGGACTTAAATAGAAACATTATTTTCAGTAATGACAGTGCTACTCCGTGTACTGACACCTTTTCTGATTAATTTGAATGAACTCATGCCTGTTTCTGTTACCAGATATTCTAGAAAACACAGCTAGTATCCCTCCTCCGTGCAATCCAAAGAAAATATTGTTCTCACCATCTGAACATATGATTAATGAAATGTGTTATATGCCTGATCAGTATGTTTACATGATTATGGGAGAAAAAAGATGGCTAGGTCTTTTTGTAGCATAGGAGTGTCTTGATGAAAAAGGTAGCCACAATGAGAAGTGAGGATACGATACTTGCTGTTGCACTACCACCATATGTTGAAGAGGAAGCGTGAAATGCCAAGGCACAGGTGCCAAAGCCCAGTTACCAAGTGGAAAGGTGATCAATCTTAGCAAATGTAGAATAAGATCAACAAGATTTGGAAAGGCTATAGAGAATTTTAATTAAAAATCGTACTGCTTCTAGCACACAATCTGTGTGGGTGATGACTATCAGTCAGGAGAAGCATCTGATGAAGTGGCCTCTAGCCTACAGGAACTTATGTTGTAATATATTTGATAGTGTTTGAGGTGCCACAAAGTTGTATGTTGCTTTAACCAAAAGTTTGAGAAAGTGTGGGAAACAATAATCTCATTGGATGTCCTTTTTACACATTTCATCTAAAACACACGGCTCCTTTGATAAACAAATGTGTGATTTTTAAAAATATGTGTGTGTGTGTGTAGCTGTGAAAAATGGGGTGACATGTAATACTGAAATATAAATGAGAAATAGCATAAGGTATTGTGAAAGGCCAGGCATAAGATACTAACTTGTGCTACCTTTGAATATCTTCAAAGTTTCCAATGTAAGGCTCCTTGAAATAAGCAAGACACACAATGTTTGAATGTATGTGGAATTGTTAGACATTTTTACAGCCCCTTGTTGATCTCATGAAAGAGGAAGTATCATCGATAGTTGCTCAAAGATTGTCATTGAAGCACACACATATATAAATGGAGATACATTCTTTCTTGCTTGAGAAAGAAGGCATAAATCTTAAGAGGCTGTTTCAAGATCAGGGTGAAATGAAAGAATTATTCATTGACAGATATTTAGAGAGACAAGATAAGGAACATTTAATTTAGTCTACTTGTTTCTAGCCAGAAGACAGATGCTCAGCAGAGGGTGAACTCTGGCATCACAACAACTAGAAGGAGGGAGGACCCCCTGCCCCAATACATAGATCCCCTGCCTCAAGAGTCTTTGCAAGTTGCAGCAACAAATCAATTAAGCCTGGCAAATTGTAGCAAGCCACTGTTATAGTACCTGAGCTGGAATGTTAAAACCTTTCCCCTTGCCTGGAGATAAGTCCACCAAAATTTGAGAATGCACACTCTTTTTCTGCCTGGAAATGAATAAAAAAAGTGGAGACTCAGGACCAGGTCCTGATTCCTGGCAGCCACAGTTTCTCAATATATATATTTCTGTGGGTTACCTGGACTTGTAGGCAATCTTTTGTCAGAAGTAATGAAAACTGACATGGTGAAAGTTTCTGAATTATATCATAGCATTGTTTTGTGAATTTCAGCAAAAAATAGGAGGCTGGGTTGTTGGGTAGACCAAGCCTGCAAGAAAACTTTGGCAACCACTGATGTATCAGTCGCAACTAGTTGAATGCTGCAGAATGCTTTACCTTGCTTTCTGGCACTGGTGTATGTGTGTTTAAGTGTCATGCTCACTTGTGGCTACCTCAGGAGAATCATCCCTTTTTTAAGGCAAAGAATACGCAGAGGTGTTTTTGCCAGTTCCTTTCTCTAAAATATAGCATTCAGCACCTGGTATTCCTTGGTATTCTCCCATCCAAGCATATTTCAGGGCTGACCCTACTTAGCTTTCAAGGTCAGACAGGACTGGTTGCATTCAAAATATTGACAAAACCCCAGTACTTAATGACTTTGAATATATAAAATGTCATGTCCTTGTCCTTAGGATGGCAACTGGATTTTGACTGAAAAAATTTAGGCAGAAAAAAATGGAATGCAAAGATACAGAATGGGGGATAATGCCTGGCTTGACAGCAGTGCATGTGAAAAATACCTTGGAGTCCTCGTGGACAACAAGTTAAACATGAGCCAACAATGTGATGCGGCAGCTAAAAAGCCAATGGGATTTTGGCCTGCATCAATAGGAGTATAGTGTCTAGATCTTTCCCAATACACAGCACCCAGCACACGAACACACATCAACACCTTGCCTTCTGCAAAGACTCCTCATCCCTGACCCTACTTTTATCTACAAATCACCATCAGAAGATGAATTGACCACCGCCCCATCACCATCCCCCGCAGCTGCTCCCAGCTCTTCACGTGAATTCCCTTGACTCTCCCTCCAATTCCTCCATCTCCTGTCAAGACTTAGATCCCCCAAGAATCAGTTGGATCCCCTGATTGCCAATCTTCACCCCCAGAGAACCCCATAAAGGTATCACTAGTTGTTGGTGCCTCACAAATAGCTTGCACTTCTCTTATCTTAGTCCAATACATGGTGTCTCCTTCTTACCCTTCACTCATTGACCCATCATCCCCAGAGAATCCCTCGAACGATTCTTCATCTGTAGGTGCTGTAAGTATGTACCGGATCCTCTTTCTCTGCTGCTCATCATCAGATTCCTGCTCCTGAGTAACCCTTTTCCCCCTTCTGGCACCCATACTACTGTCTGCAACATTATCATCCCCAGAGAATCCCTCAAACGACTCCTCATCTGTAGATGCTGTAAGTATCCTCTTTCTCTGCTGCTTATCATCAGATTCCTGCTCCCCAGTAATCCTTTCCCCCCTTCTGGCATCCATACTACTGTTTGTAACGTTACTCACAGGCTCTACTACAACAGGTGCAGTAAATGCCCTCCATGCCCCTTACAAAGCATTTTGGAACAATTGTTTGACCCTCTTAGTGGTTTTGGAGCACAGAGATCAAAGGAAGATTGGTGGTTGTTTCTTCTTGCTTTGCCTGAAAGCCATTGGGTTTTATTTTGGGGTTGTTAAACCTGACAAGGGCAATTGTGGGAGATTGATGCTGGTGGAGGAAATTATCTTTCCATCTAGATACCTCCCTCCCAATAATATTAAAATGGAAATAACAGAAGGCCCCAGTTGTTGTTGTTTTTTTTTAATTAAAAAAGTGTTAAGCAATGAAGTTGCCGAAACCTATTTAAAAGACTATTACTCCTGGAAGCTTCTGGGTAAGGACTCAGATCTTGTTTTGGCTGAGGCCAATGGACTGCATGTTGTGCACTTTTGATATAAACCAGGTGTGAGCAAAGTGCATCTCATAAGTCTTATGTGACCCTTGCGGTCTAGATTTGCAGCTCCTGAAGCAGCCTTATGTGTCTCTTCCCCTTCGTATTTAGTCTTTAGAAAATTTTACCCTACCTCCAAACTGACAGTGGTTTTGCCCCTACAACTTTCACAGCTTCCACATGCTCTCAAACCTATCCTCCATCATCCAAAAATCAATCCAGAAATGATGTAACATCACTTCTATTCACATTAGATACATCATTATGCCCCACTGGTGAGAGGGTACAGAATAAAACACCTTCTCCATAGTTGAGCTCCTCAATTTAAATATATGTCTGTGGTGTAATGGTTTGAATGTTGGACTAGCAGTCTGGGAGGTCAGGAATGAAATCCCATCTTAGCCATGGAAACCTACTGGGTGAGATTGGGCAAATCACACTTTCTCAGCATCAGAAAAAGACAATGGGCCCTTCCTGACAGCCTTAAAAATGTGGGGCCTGTCGCACTTTTACCTGAGGCATCCAAATGACACCTCAGGTAAAAGTGAATTGATTTGGAACAAAGCAAGTAAACCCTGCTTTGTCACAAATTACTTGGATATCCCATTAGATCTGGGTCTTCCTGAAAGGCCCAGGTCTAATTGGGTATTGGGCCTGTGGGGACTTACCCGTGGGTAGTTCCAGGACTACCCAAAAATACCCGTGGGTGAGTCCCCATTTGCCACCTTGCCCCCTTGGTCCTAGGGCCCAAAGGTGCAAGATGCCTCCCAAGTGTTCAAAACAAGCTCTAAATTTAAAAAAAAAAACTTACAGGGCTGCCATTAAGGTGGTCCAGGAGCTTTCCTGGTGTGTAGAAATGACACAACAGGAGATTTGGGGGGGGGGGGGAGGAGGAGAGATTTTCCTCCTTGGATTTCCCCCCCTCATCTCCTTGTTTGTCATTTTTATGCACCAGGAGGACTCCAGGACCAATTTAATGGCAGCACAGTAAGTTTTAAAAAGTTTTTAGGGCTTATTTTGGGGTTTTTGGGATGGCTGGGTGCCATCTCGGCAGTTACTGGTATGGCATGTAACCACCCCATCGGGAAAGCCCTTTTTGTGGTGGGTGGATGGGGATGTAAATGTGAGCCAAAGAGGGTTTTTATAACCCTTGTTGGAATGTGTTTAACTGCAATGTGGAAGTGCCCAAAAATAAAGGTCCTTTGAACAAATCATCCCAAAAAATGACACTTTTTTGTGGCTGCCATAAGTCAGTAATGACTTGAAGGCACACAGCAAGGACAATTGTTACTCTATGATGTAATAACTAAGTAGCATGTCCATTTTTGGCTCTCCATTACCAATAGTGCAGCATAATACCCTACCACTTTTCTGGCTTTGAAAAGCTCTGCAAGAAACATTGACAAACAAGGAGGTCAGAGAGAAACAATGATTTCTGTAATTACGCAAGAATATCAGAAATGCCTTTAAAAAACTAGTCTTTATTAGACAGAGAACAGTGTTCGGTTTGTAATACAACACCATAGCCCCAGCTCTTGGGGTTTTCTATGGCTCAGGCAATGAAATCTTGCAACTAAACTCATGGTTTCTGAGTCATAGTTGCTGAAAATCAGTCTTTCTACTTGTGACTTAGAAGTCATAATACCAATGAGTTTGCCAAATGGCTTATTTGCATGTCCAAGCCACAGCTTCAGCTCAAGCAGTAGCTTGTGTAGCAATCAAGGGGGAGCTCCTTGAAATCAATGGCTGAAGATTCTGGGTACCTTGCAATAGTTAGCATTAATGACATTTTTATCAATGTTAATGTGGATTCATTTCCATCAGAGCAACCATTACAGTAGCACTGAAGTGGATCATTTAGTTACCTAGGTTCACATTTTCCCTTGAACTTTTATGATTAAATGGATTGAATGGTAGGGGGGGGGGGGGAAGTAATCTTAATTCATTGAAAATGTTTCTTTAGGGAATTCTCATCAGAAGATATAACCATACTTCGGTCACTTTTAAAAGTTAGGTCACTTTGCATAGCAAATTCTGTAACTATTTTTTTAATAAAAGAAAGCTGCAGGTATATGAGCTGTGTCAGGGGGAAAAAGCCATATCCTCTAATGACACCCCTTTAATTTCCCTCTATTTAGTGGCTTTAACTTGCGTTTCTTACAACTTGCATTGTAGGAGTGAATATATAGGCTGTTTATCTCTACTTGTCTTTTGAAACATTTTGAGGGAAAGCAAAGAAAGTCAAACGCAACTAGGTGTACAACATGGAAATATCCCTGGGGATTGTGGAAGAATAATTAGCATTCATAAATTAATTGAATAGCAACCAACCCCACACCACTCTCAATGAGAGTCAAGTAGATAAATATAGCAGATTTAAGGCTTAAGGCTTATCTACCCTGATTGCTTAATCCACAGCCAGACTAGAGCAGTAATGTGGCAATGGTAGGATTGAGTCCAGCCAGCACAGTGAGGCTGAGACTGGTTTGACCCCAGTGGAATGTCATCTGTTGGTGTTGTTGCTACCAAATGAGAGCTCCAGAATATTGTGAACATCTTGTGCTGATATCATCAGAGACTTCTGTAATGGCCAGGAACTGTTATCGATCTGTCACAGGGAAAGGCATGGCAATAGTGGCCCATGTGGACAGTGATCTGGCTGCATCAGACCAAGTTCTGCTGTGCGCACTGTGCCCACATTGCAGGGTTGCTCTGAAGTTTCACCTAAACCCCAGACTTTCCATAACATGATGCTTAAATGGTTAGTGTGGGCTGTTAGGATGATGTAAATGAGCAATTAGTCTTTTTTGGGGAGTAAAAATACTGAAGTTGGTTAATTTACATATTTAAAAAAATATTTATAACATCTAAGGAAGAGCCAGTGTGGTGTAGTGGTTTGAGTGCTAAACTTTGACTTTAGCCATGGAAACTCCTTTGGCTGGCCTTAGGAAAGTCACAAATCCTCATCACCAGAAAACCCCATGATAGGATCCCCTTTGGGTTGCCTTAAGTCCGAAATGACTTGAAGGCACACAACAACAAGGGCGAGAAGTTCTGTATTATAGTATTCAAACATGGAGGAAAGAGAACTATAAAATAGAAAGAAACTCACATAGATGGCAGGCTTACTGATGCAAGAAACGAGAGGGTGTGGCTAAGACCTAAGGCCTCATATTAAAATCCTCCACACATTACAAATATTGATGCTTGCAGCATTATTCCTTAGAAAAACAAGACATCTGAGTGAGATTCATCTGCATTATATACTTATATCAACCATAAAAAACTTTAATTATTTTGGTTAACCACCAAGGAATCCTGGAAGTTGTAGTTTGATGACATGTTTAAAAGGTACCACAATACTGACAATGCTTAATTCTGTTAAAGTTTAATTCTGTAGTGTATGCAGTTACTCAGCATACTTTATTCATTGCAGTTTGAAGAGGTAGAATCCCTCTTCAAACTGCCTAGGTACCTCAGCAAACTACAAATTCCAGGACTATTATAACTGTAAAGTGCAAACCGACTTTCAGGAATAGTTCTAACCCACATATTTATTTAACAGGACATGAACATTAGGGATAATGAATATTATCAGTGGCATTTCAGTAGAATTTATATTTGGATTTTCTCCCATTCTAGAGGGCTGCTGATGCCCATCCTTTCTACTGCTCCAGGAAAAAAATGAGGAAGAAACAGTGATGATACTTTTGCTGTCACTGACAATATAATGGCAATGCCAACAATGGCCTCCCTTCAAGAAAGGAGGTGGAATTATTGCAGTAGCCCATCATACTAGAGGTTGCACTAGATCTGGCTGTTTTATTAAAGTCTAGTTTTGAGGACCTTGGAAATGGGCCCCCAGGAAGGAAGAGTGATTTGGAAAACCACTTCTGCCTGAGAATTGTATTCTGGAAAAGAGAGAATGTTTTCCACCTCTAGGCAGAAATGAACCCCCTTATTGCTAGGGTTCACTAATTTTATTAGCTTTTGCTTTTTATTGGTTTTTATTATGCGTTCCACCTTGGAACTTTGCCCTTAGTGGAAGCCTAGTATGCCGACATGTTTTAAGAAATGTCTTAGGCAGTCTCTCTGGCTTACTAAAATACTATTATTAAAATTATTTTACCATTGTCATAGACAGAACACCAGCGAGTAAAACAAAACTCAGTTTATTGAGGTTACAGAATTAAAAACGCCCGTAGGAGTCAAAGAACAGGGCAAACACTTGACTTCAGTGTGATAAGTAACAAAAAACAACTCAGTTTGAGCTTAAACGATTCAAAGGGATAAACCGGGTTAAACAGAAGTATAATCCGGATTAAATCAAAAGTGCTTACTTCAGCCTGGCAAACAATGCAAACAAAAGAGGATCAACAGGAGTCAGAATGTAAACAACAGACTGGAAGCAGATTCCTCTCTGCTACTCAGAAACAGTAGGAGAATAAACCAGGCTTGTTTATTCCTTCCTGCAGCAAACGAAAAGCGTGGTCGTAGTCAGGATTCAGTTTAAGGTTCAGCGGCCAATGATATCCAGGTCCAGGCACAGCAGTCAGGGTAACGGCAGTCAGCAGGGTCCCAATCCGGTCCAGAGGTCAATAGCCAAGCGTAGTCGTCTAGAAATCCAAAGGTCTCACCGATAGCCAGCAGAAGGGATAATCCGGAATCGAAGTCAGTCAGTCCAGCGTCAATCCAGTGCGAGTAGACATTGCCCGTCAAAAAGACAACTGTGATGACCCATGGGCCTTGTAGTCCTGCTCAGGACATTGTAATTCCTGATGAAGATGAAAACTTGGGTTTTTTACCTTCCCAGTCTGAACTGGATTCTTCTCAGCCAGATCTTTCCCAGGCAGATCTGGGAACCTTGCACCTGCAAGAAAGTTGTCTCCCAGAAGTATGTCAAACAAGCCCAGAGTCTACTTCTCCCGTGTTCTTGCGCCGGGAGTTTTGTAAACAACAGAGAAGTTTGGAATCAGCTTCGCGCAGGAGTGCGAGGATTGCAGCTAAGAATGTGGCCAATTAAGACTGCTTCTCGTGAGAATCTTTGGGGAGTCTCACATCTGGTCTCAGAGTTAGCTTTCGGTTCTGATTCCCAGAGAACTGCTTCGGCGGGAAAGCTAGACTCTATTTAGGTGTTTTACCCGCGTAGTAACTTCGCGGAGTCAATTCGTCAGCCTACGGAGCGAGTTGTGTCTGGACAGCGCGCTCCGATTCAAGCCTCGCTCCTGCTCAAGCCTCGCCTTGCTATCCAGCCTTCGCCTTGCTACCCAGCCTTGTTTATCCACGGACTTTGCCTTGTTTCCCAGGATCAATCCTTGCCTTGTTCCACGGATTTTATCAAGTTATTCCACGGACCTTGTTCTTGTTCTTAGTTACCTTGTTCCACGTTCAAGCCTTGTTTCAAGTATCGAGTTATTTCCTAGCCTCGCTCAAGTTTCATGGACTAAAGGACCTTGTCATCTCCCCTCACTTTGCTTGGCAAAGTGAGTGTTTCGGTTATTGGATTACAACTTTGGACCTTAATATTTCTCATTGGACATTGCTTTTTTGGACTAATTCTGACCTTTCCTGAAAGGTCTAATTCTGGACTATTTTCTACACTTGTTTTTATTAACTTTATATATTCCTTCAATAAAGATATTAGATAGATTCTGGCCTCTGTGTATGGTTATTGGTGCTCTGCAGCCTGGGTCTTGACAGTTTGACTCCGCCACCCTAAGCACCAATTAACCTCGGCCAGAATGTCTACCGGAGTCGTACCTGGGCCGAGCGGCCAGCCGATTACCTACACCATCGACAAGGAGGAGGTGGACCGAATCCGTGATAAGCTTAATGCACAGGATGGAGAAATAAGGGGTTTGAAGGAACGCGGAATTCGTCTTCCGGCCATGGCGTTGCCAACCAAGTTTACTGGAGAAGCTTCTAAGGTTCATGTCTTCCGTCGCCAATGTCAAGCTTATCTAGAGGCCCGTGCTGCCGAGTTTCCCCAAGAAGACATCAAAGTGGCGTGGGTTTACAGTCTTCTAGACGGGCCAGCGGCCAGCTGGGCGACGGCACTGTACGACCAAGCCTCTCCACACCTAAGATCAGCGCAACGCTTCTTGGACCACCTCAAGGAGACTTGGGGAATCGAGGACAATTTGGAGGCAGCCGGTCACAAACTCCGTCGCCTTTTCCAAGGAGACAGACCTATGTCTCAGTATATAGCCGAGTTCCGAGTGCTGGCCCACAACACCGGCTGGAACGATGTAGCCCTCAGGGGTCAATTCCGGGAGGGTCTCAACATTGAAATGCTGGAAGAAATCTCCAAGGTGGATCCTCCCCAGACCCTCGAGGCACTCATTGATCAATGTTTACGGGCTGAAGTCATGATTGCCAACAGGAAACAGTGGGTTCGAGGCCAGGGCGGTAGAGCCGGGGCAAAACCCCCCGCTCCCGCCAGCGTTCAGCCACGTCCGGTCTGGAGACCCCCACCACCAACCCCATACCTCAGAGGAGGCGAGGAGGTGCCGATGCAGTTGGGCAATGTGCGCCCCAGACTAGATGCCGCCGAGAAGGCCCGTCGGCAACGCTTAAACCTCTGCTGGTACTGCGGGAACGGGGGCCACTTCGCCAGAGAGTGCCCAGCCAAAGGGAAGCCTGCCGCCCGTCTTGCGGCGGCGTCCTCCACGGAGACGAAGACGTCTGAGCCGACTGGCACACAGCCGGCGGGGGAAGCCAACGACCGGGTGTAGAGAGGCTCGCCAACCCGGTCAAAAAATCCATCCAAGAGCCGCCAACCGGGGTCCTGTTCCTTCTCGTGGTCACATTATGGTCAGCAAAAAGGGGACCCGTCATGATCCACGCCATGATAGACTCTGGAGCTACCAACAATTTCATCGATAGAGAGTATGCCGACTCTCTGGGATTACAATATCATGATTTCAAGAATGCCCGTGTGGTGCAAGCCATAGACGGCCGCCCCCTCAAGACGGGCCCCGTAAGTCAGTGGTCGGAACCCACCAGAATGTGGATAAGGGAACATATGGAAGAGATTTCCTTCTTTGTTACCGAGGTCCCCCATTTCCCTGTGATTTTGGGAATTCCATGGCTGACTCTCCACGACCCTAACATCTCCTGGTCCAACAGAGAACTGCAGTTTGCTTCACCGTACTGCCAAAACCATTGCCTCGTAGCCAAGGTATGCCACGCCACAGACACCGAGCCCATCATCACCTTGCCAAAGAAGTACTCCGAGTATTGGGATGTATTCAATGAGAAAGAAGCCGAAAAATTACCCCCACATAGACCTTATGACTGTGCCATTGACTTGGTGGAGGGGGCCCCGATCCCGCGAGGGCATCTCTACTCCCTGACTGAACCAGAGCAAGAAGCTCTCAGGGAATTCCTAGAGACAAACCTTCGCAAGGGATTCATCAGACCCTCTCAATCCCCAGCCGCCTCCCCAGTGATGTTTGTGAAGAAGAAGTCAGGGGAACTACGCTTGGTGGTGGACTACAGAGCATTGAACAATATCACCAAGCGGAACAGCTATCCCCTGCCCTTAATCTCGGATCTACTGGATCGGCTTCGAGGAGCCAAGGTTTACACCAAGCTGGATCTTCGGGGGGCTTACAACTTAGTTCGCATCAGGGAAGGGGACGAGTGGAAGACCGCCTTCCAGACCAAATTCGGATTATTCGAGTCCCGAGTTATGAATTTCGGTTTATGCGGAGCCCCCGCAACGTTCCAGCATTTTGTCAATGACATCTTTCAGGACTATCTAGACAGGTTCTTGATAATCTACCTGGACGATTTTTTGGTGTTTTCTAGATCACAATCAGAACATGAGAACCACGTCAAAATGGTGTTACAACGATTGCGGGATCATGGACTTTATGCCAAGCTAGAAAAATGCGCCTTTGATCTACAAGAGGTAGATTTCCTTGGTTACCGCATCTCGCCTCTAGGGCTTTCCATGGATCCAGCCAAGGTCTCAGCAGTATTGGAATGGCGGGCGCCAACTAACAAGAAAGAGGTACAGCGTTTCTTGGGGTTCGCGAACTATTACCGCAAGTTCATTCCAGATTTTGCCCGCTGGTCCGACCCCATCACTAGCTGCATTCGTGGAAAGCAGCCTTTCCGCTGGACTGATCAAGCAGAGAAAGGGTTCCAGCAACTAAAGAAACTATTCACCTCCCAGCCAATTCTACAGCACCCAGATCCTGGAACCCCTTTTGTGGTGCAAGCGGACGCCTCTGATGTGGCAATTGGGGCTGTACTCTTACAACCGGTGGGAGATCACCTCCATCCCTGTGCCTTTTATTCTCGTCAACTAACCACACCAGAGAGGAATTACACCATTTGGGAAAAAGAACTACTGGCCATAAAGGCAGCCTTTGAAACTTGGAGACATTGGCTAGAAGGGGCCAAATTTCCCATTGAAGTCCACACTGATCATCGTAATCTAGAACATCTAAGAACTGCCCGCAAACTAAATCAGAGGCAGCAACGTTGGGCTTTATTCTTTGAACGTTTCAACTTCCAGATCCATTATGTGACCCCAGCCCAAACCAAGCAAGCAGACGCCCTGTCACGTAAACCGGAATACGCTGCAGGACGCAAGGAGACCTTTGAATCCCAACTGCTACAACCCGAGAACTTTGCCACGC
Organism: Anolis carolinensis; assembly: GCF_035594765.1. NCBI lineage: Eukaryota > Metazoa > Chordata > Lepidosauria > Squamata > Anolidae > Anolis > Anolis carolinensis. Next base: position 323,129,434 of record NC_085841.1, on the reverse strand, counting down.
TCACGGTGGGGAACACCAAATCCATTCCCATTGGTTCAACTTCCCCTACTCCAGGACCCATCTGTGCTCAAGAAATCAGGGCTAGTCAGCAAGCAGATGCCTGGGCGCAGGACCAACTTCGCCAAGGTCTGCACTTTCCCTTTTCGCTTAAAGATGGGCTGCTCTGCTATAGAAATCATGTTTATATCCCACCCGGACCGGGTAGGGAAAAAGCGCTTCGTCTGTGTCATGACTGCAAACCAGCAGGACACTTCGGACTATTTAAGACTATGCATTTGATCCTAAGGGATTTTTGGTGGCCCAAGATCCGCAAGGATGTGGAAAAATATGTCAACACCTGCCCAGTATGCCAGCGCTCCAAGATACGAAGGGAGAAGCCCTCAGGGCTTTTACACCCCCTTCCTACCCCATCTCGCCCATGGGAAATAATTTCCGCGGATTTCATCACTGACCTACCACCTTCCTGTGGATTCACCACGATCTTGGTGGTGGTGGACCTTTTCACCAAGTTAGCCCATTTCATTCCCTGTGAAGGCCTCCCCACGGCCAAAGAAACTGCGGATCTATTTCTTCAACATGTTTTCAGACTACATGGATTGCCCAAGAGTTTAGTCACAGACCGTGGATCTCAATTCACCTCTCGTTTTTGGAAGGCACTACAAAAACTATTGGGCATAGACTCTCGCTTATCTTCAGCTCATCATCCCCAAACAGATGGGCAAACGGAGCGCACCAATGCCACTTTGGAGCAGTATCTTCGCTGTTATGTAAACTACCAACAGGACAATTGGGCTTCTCTGTTACCACTGTCTGAGTTTGCCTACAACAATGGATTTCAAGCTTCTACAAAAGAAACGCCGTTCTTTGCAAACTACGGCTTCCATCCACGTTTCTTCCCCCCTGTCATTGAAACTTCAGAAGTTCCCGCAGCAGAGGATTGGCTGCAGGAACTCACAGCGGTGCAACAACTTTTGCTCCAGCAACTGGACCAAGCCAAGGAGGACTATAAACGCCACGCTGACAAACATCGCCAGCCGGGCCCCGAAATCAAGGTAGGAGATCGGGTTTTTCTGTCCACTCGCTTTCTGCCCTCCCACCGCCCTTGCCGGAAGTTAGATGCCCGTTTCATTGGTCCCTATCCAGTGGTGGCGCAATTAAACCCCGTGACTTTCAAACTCCAACTTCCGCGTTCAATGCGCATTCACCCAGTGTTTCACCGTTCCCTGCTCCTTCCGGCGGATGGGGTGCGACCTGATACAGACCAACCAGCCCCCCCTCCTGTTTTGATGAATGGGGAGGAGGAGTTCGAGGTTGAGGACATTTTGGATTCTCGCTTTCACCGCCGCCGCCTACAATATCTCATTGACTGGGTGGGTTTTGGCCCTGAGGAACGCTCTTGGGAAGACGCCTCCACAGTCCATGCTCCTGATCTAACCCGTCGCTTTCATCAGACCTATCCCACCAAACCGCGACCTCGCGCCTCGGGGAGAGGGCCCCAGTTTGGGAGGGGCCTTGAGGAGGGGGATAGTGTGATGACCCATGGGCCTTGTAGTCCTGCTCAGGACATTGTAATTCCTGATGAAGATGAAAACTTGGGTTTTTTACCTTCCCAGTCTGAACTGGATTCTTCTCAGCCAGATCTTTCCCAGGCAGATCTGGGAACCTTGCACCTGCAAGAAAGTTGTCTCCCAGAAGTATGTCAAACAAGCCCAGAGTCTACTTCTCCCGTGTTCTTGCGCCGGGAGTTTTGTAAACAACAGAGAAGTTTGGAATCAGCTTCGCGCAGGAGTGCGAGGATTGCAGCTAAGAATGTGGCCAATTAAGACTGCTTCTCGTGAGAATCTTTGGGGAGTCTCACATCTGGTCTCAGAGTTAGCTTTCGGTTCTGATTCCCAGAGAACTGCTTCGGCGGGAAAGCTAGACTCTATTTAGGTGTTTTACCCGCGTAGTAACTTCGCGGAGTCAATTCGTCAGCCTACGGAGCGAGTTGTGTCTGGACAGCGCGCTCCGATTCAAGCCTCGCTCCTGCTCAAGCCTCGCCTTGCTATCCAGCCTTCGCCTTGCTACCCAGCCTTGTTTATCCACGGACTTTGCCTTGTTTCCCAGGATCAATCCTTGCCTTGTTCCACGGATTTTATCAAGTTATTCCACGGACCTTGTTCTTGTTCTTAGTTACCTTGTTCCACGTTCAAGCCTTGTTTCAAGTATCGAGTTATTTCCTAGCCTCGCTCAAGTTTCATGGACTAAAGGACCTTGTCATCTCCCCTCACTTTGCTTGGCAAAGTGAGTGTTTCGGTTATTGGATTACAACTTTGGACCTTAATATTTCTCATTGGACATTGCTTTTTTGGACTAATTCTGACCTTTCCTGAAAGGTCTAATTCTGGACTATTTTCTACACTTGTTTTTATTAACTTTATATATTCCTTCAATAAAGATATTAGATAGATTCTGGCCTCTGTGTATGGTTATTGGTGCTCTGCAGCCTGGGTCTTGACAACAACGGAGGTCCAAGTTATCGAGATTAAACACAAGTTGCACAGAGAAAAACCCCGCACAGTTCTCCCGCCGTCGATGCCCAATGTCCTTGGTAAACTTACGTATCCAGTAACGAATCACACCCGTCTTCAGGAAGTTCCCCAACAAAAGCCCAAGCGTCCGTCCAGATTACCTTGCCCAACGCAATTAGACATTGGTCCCAAACCCCAATTTATCCCAGTTCAAGCTCATCATCGCTGTCAGCTGCCATCCCAATTCCAGGTGCCCCAACATCATCATCCTCATCAGAGCTTAAGCACCTTTGACTACGCCCCACAGCATCCCCAGCTGTGGATCCCGCTCCATCCCTCCAGCCAGTCCATGGGTCTGATCCTGCAACCCGCCAATCACCTCCCATGCTTTCATTGCCTGTTTCCCCAACACCCAAATCCTCCCTCACACGAGTCCATTCCATGTCATCCTCCTCCGAGCTGGCCATCTCTTCCTCCAAACCCTCAGAAAAACCCTCAAATGAGTCCTCATCTGTCGGGTCTGTAAACAAATCCCGGAGCCGTTTCCTTTCACGCTCCTCGAAAGAGTCTGACTCTCGAGGAGTCTTATGACCCCTTCTTCTATTACCGGAGCCCGAAGGCTCAACCATAACAACCATACTATTTAATATCAACTATTTGTTCTGATACAAACAAGAGCAAACATCTCTAATGCAGTTTTTCACGTATATATAATCTCTTCTCGAGTTCATTTCAAGATTCTGCATTCTCCTAATTTGACATCTAATTGGCATTCTAATTTGGCATTCTCCTAATTTGACATAGGTTCTAATCCTATGTCCATATATAGTCAGAAAAGGAAGCAGTGGGAAGATACATTGAATGCAGTAAGCCCTGCTTCTGAGTAAGCCTGCAGAAGACAGGTATATGAGACATTGCTTGAGCTACCATTCTAGACAATAGCATTAATACTGTGGAGTGAGCACCCCAGAAAAAGGACCAGATGGAAAACAGAAGTTATAAGTGTTTTGAGTGCAGTTGGATTCTCATCTCATTATTCTGAGCTATCACTGTGTGAGTGCGAGAGAATAGATTACAATCCCCCCGCAAAATACCCACTCTAAATCTTCCCTTTTTCGTGTTAATCTTTACAAGAACTAGTTTCTTAGTCATATTTTCCATGTTCAAGTACATCATTATCAGAGAGATCTCAATTTTTAGCTGGGATTATGAAAATAGTGATCCCAAAATTTAAACTATGGTACAATATCAAACAGAATTCTTCAATGACTGTCATATTGTGTTCAGAGCTGCTGTGTCGTTTGGAGCAATCTCCAAACCTCGGTGCCGATGAGTGATGTTTTGGCTTCCGAAAGCAGCAGCAAAATGTGGAGAGCAAATCTTTTTAGTGGTTGACGAAATGAACAGATGGACAATTTGGCTAAAGTAATCTAGGCACTTGTCCTCATGTTCTATGTTTTAACAAAATTGTCCCTGGCTCCTTTGCACTTGCCATGGCTACTGTTTACATAACATATATTTTAAAAAGTGGAGTCGGTTGCCTTCCTCAATTATCACCATGGTTGGCTAACTAGATGTTCCCAGTTTTTCATTTCTTATTCTGGCACTGCCCATGTGGCCAGTATGGTGGGCAGAATGAATAGGTGTCAGAGGTTTATTGTACTGCACCAGCAAAGCAGATGGCTGTAAGGAATGGATCAAACCCCCAGGCAGAGAAAATAAAATAGTGAACAGAACAGTTTCTTGTGAGATGTAGGGAAAGTCAGCCTGCCAGCACCCATGACAAACATATCATTTTGGGGATATATAGATTTAAAAAATAAAGAATAAGCTGAAAGAATAGTATCAATATTTTTCTGAGATACTAGTCCTCATGAAAGTAGGGAGAAACACAGCTCCATGGTGTTATTCTGTGGCTTTTGATTCATACATTTATTTGCATCTTCATAAATAGCTCCATTTGTGTCAGCTTCCACCTCCACCACACACAATTAATTTTATATTCCAGCAGGGCCAAAGGGAGCATGCTCAGTCTTGCAGTGAATGTAGTAATGGTTGGCACCACCTGTATGCAAAAGATGTTGGAATTAAATAGTACTTCTGTTACTTGATTTGCATGTTTTTCAATAAGGGCTTGATAGTTTATTTACTGTGGGTTGAGATGTTTATAAATATGCAATTTTTAGTTAGGAATTTTGTGTAGGTGGCAATTTGTGCAAAACATTGAGGACGCATAGAGGCTGGCATTTAAACAAAAATTATTAAATAAGCCCTCAGCCGACTGTAGGTGATGACTTGCATGAAGCATATATCATTTACAAAACTTGGGAGTTTTTAGGAATTTAATATCACATTCAAATAAAAAATCAGGCAGCCGTTCACCACTATCCAATAGAGGTTTTTGAACAGGATCCTTTTTCTGGAGCTCTGAAGCTCCTTTTTTCCTCCCTAATAAGTTCTACATAGTTCTTTTGCCTTCCTTTTGTATCACTTTCCAGAACATATCTGGGCTCACCCTATGCCAGTCTCTTTGCATCTCTACATTCCAATTTTATCCCTAGTGAGACAGTATTTATAGCATGACTTGTGTGTTAATTCCTAACCTCCCAAGATGTTTTATTAATATGTTAAGTGGCAATTAATCTTTTTCTTAAAGCTGAAAATCACCAGCCGGGAGACAATTGGCTGATTACAGTATGACCACATATCTGTGGGCAGGGACATAGCCAAAAAAAAAATGGGGGGGGGGGGTTGTTGAAACTTTTTTTTAGCGAATCATGAAGAGTACTTCCATAACGCAAAATAATTTAGAAATTATTAAATAATTTAGAAATCGATAAACTTCAGTGGACACTCAAGACAGATAAACTTTAGTGGATACTCATGGGGATTTGGTTAATTATGTAGTTAAAATTCATGAGTAAACCAGGTTTAAAAAAAACTGAAAAATTTCGGTGGGGGGGGGTTGAATCCCTAACCCCCCCCCCCTTGGCTACAGCCCTGTTTGCAGGGGATATTTTCCCAGCTAGACCAAAAGCTATGTTCTGCAGAACAATCTTAAGGTAACCTGCGCCATAGAATCACCTGGAGAACATAACACATTCTTAAACATTTTTTTTTTAGTGCAGGTACATGAAACTGTGGATGTGGATTCCATGTACTTCACTGTTTCATAGAATCATAGAATCATAGAATCATAGAATAGTAGAGTTGGAAGAGACCACATGGGCCATCTAGTCCAACCCCCTGCTAAGAAGCAGGAAATCGCATTCAAAGCACCCCCGACAGATGGCCATCCAGCCTCTGCTTAAAAGCCTCCAAGGAAGGAGCCTCCACCACGGCCCCGGGGAGAGAGTTCCACTGTCGAACAGCTCTCACAGTGAGGAAGTTCTTCCTGATGTTCAGGTGGAATCTCCTTTCCTGTAGTTTGAAGCCATTGTTCCGTGTCCTAGTCTGCAGGGCAGCAGAAAACAAGCTTGCTCCCTCTTCCCTATGACTTCCCTTCACATATTTGTACATGGCTATCATGTTTCCCAATATTAAAGGATCCCCTTCCATTTCTGTTCTACCTGGAATGTATTATAAAGGGGGGCGGTTTAGTATTAGTGATAATAATGTGATTCAAATGTTAGAGAGGACCATCTTTAGATATCTCCTACTTAAAGGGTCACCTATGAGACCAGATAGATGTCTGTTGTTTATTAGTATTAGAACTGTATCATATTCAACTTATGGCTACAAATTGTTGTGTAATGAACAACAGTTTGTTTAAATGCATCATGTGTAGAATTCCTGGATTCTAAAATATTCTCTATGTACTCCTGTGATTATTAGATATGGTACACAGGGTTACAAGTGATATAAAAATGATGTCACATGGCCACATAACATCGTCTATATCACCTTTAGTTTACTCAGGAGTAAGCATGCATAGTCCCAATCTGGATTGGGATAGTACTTTGAAGTGGTTGGCTCAAAAAAGTGAGATTCTAAGGTATTTCTTAATGTTAGTGACACTGGAGGAAGGGCTTACATGCTGCCCATATCCCCACCACCTACATGTATTCAAGTAGATTGTAGTGCAATAGGTATATATGGAATTATGTGCAATGACTACTGGAATGGCCTGGATTACGATTGCGGATAGTGTTATTAATAGTGAATGTAATGTTTTTAAATGTTTTAATGTACTTTAAATTTTATTTTGATATGTTTATTTTAATTTTACATTGTTTTAAGGCATCAAATAGTTGCCTATGTGTAATGCTGCCTTGAGTCACCTTCGGGGTTGAGAAAGGCGAGGTATAAATATGGCAAATAAATAATAATAAACAAATGCTTAACCACAACTTAAGAGAACATAGTATGTCAATTCTGCAATAATAATGAATGAAATGAGATCAGTTGTTTCCCTTTCTCTAAAAAAGCAAATGCACTTTATAATGACCCAGCATCATCCAAGAGGGCCAAAGGACATCAGCAACAGGGAGCTTGGAGGAAAGTGCAGTGTTTGTCTGCTGCAGGCTGCCTTTGACCTCAGCTCCTGGTGACCTGCTCCTTGCAGACTCGGGCCCTGACTGTCTGGCTGAAGCAGGGCCCAGCAGAAACACCTGCTGTCTCCAGAGGTTGGGGCATAAAAGGAGGATGCTGGTGGGGGCCCAGTCATCCAGTACCATCCAAGAGGGCCAAAAGAAGTCCTTAAGGTCATGACGGGGAGGGGGGCCTAGTAGGGTATATTTAGATTCTGTTTTTATGTTTTAATATATTCATGTTAATGGTTTTAAATTGTATTTATATGTTGATTATTTCTATTGATTTTATATTATGTTTTATTTGCTTTGTATAATGAGGAATTGAATTTTTGCCTAAATGTATGTTGTACGCTGCTCTGAGTCCCCTGCGGGGTGAGAAGAGCAGGATAGAAATGAAGTTAATAATAATACTAATACTACTAATAATAATGAAGATACAAATCTTACTTTTAGTCCCAGCTAGAGGAGATGCACTGAATCAATAGTAACACTCAGGGCCGGCCCAAGGCGGAGGCCACTGAAGCGCCCGCTTCAGGCGCTTAGTCCCGGGGGCGCCATGGAGGCCAGCGGGGCAAGGGCGTGCGGGGCGGGGTGCGGGGCGGGGTGCGGGGCGGGAGGCGGGGCCCCGTCTAGGCAGAGCCCCGCCTCCCACCCTGTGCGCCCTGGCCCCGCCTCTCACGCAGCGTGAGAGGCAGGGTCAGGGTGAGCAGCGCGGGAGGCGGGGCCAGGGTTGGCCCTGCCTCCCGCGCTGCTCACCCTCGCCCATCTGGCCTTTTCCGGGTGGCCAGACTGCAGCGGAGGTTCCTCCAGGCCGCAATCGCGGCCTGGAGGAACCTCTGCTGCAGTCCGGCCACCTGGAAAAAAAGGCAAGGGAGCGCGGGGCGGGAGGCAAGGCCCCGTCTGGGCGGAGCCCCGCCTCCCAGCCTGTGCGCCCTGGCCCCGCCTCTCACGCTGTGTGAGAGGCGGGGTCAGGGTGAGCAGCGTGGGAGTCGGGGCCAACCCTGACCCCGCCTCCCATGCTGCGCAAGAGGTGGGGCCAGGGCGAGCGTGGGAGGCGGGGCCAGGTGTGGCCATGGCCACACCTCCCGCAGCACGGGGGGGCGCAATTTTCGCCCCCCGCTTAATAATTACAATTTTCTCGGGCCGGCCCTGGTAACACTTAATGTGAATTTCATCAATTCAGTGGTATTGTTCTAATTGGAACTAACAATAGGATTCAGCCTACATAACTCCATACTTAGTTGAACTTGTACCACTTTTGTTTTGTCTTGCTGTGAATCCTTGTGGTGTAGATTTTGGATTCATCTTAAACAAAAATATAAAGATGCTATTTTAAATAGTGGTGTTGGCTCTGCGGTATACATGAAAATAATGCCAGTTAATTGGAATTTTAAACCAACTTGTCTTGGAAAACAGTTTTAACATATGTATGTTTTAACAAGACACACAATAAGAGCAATGTTTAAGCAGACCAAAATTTGTTTTCTCTCTGCTATTTGATAAATGCATTCATTTCTATAGGCTTAAATGAACCAAGTGAAACTCATAATGGTGGATGGTTCTGGAAAGATTTGAACTCGCATTGGTGGTCAATTCAAAAATTACAGTTCCTAGAACTCTCACTGCCAAAGGGGATGTTCAAAAGCTTTCAAGATGGAAAGTAATGATGGACATTCAACTTTTTTTCACTCTTCTCTGACCACCTCTACAGTGATCATTTAGGTCAGTGCGAGCACAGATCAGTCCACGGGTGGCCACAAAACACATGCGGTCTGATCCCCATCAACCTGGGGGAAGCCACCTAATGTGACTGTACCCTGGGAGTTAATATAACTCAGGGGAAAAACCAAATCCTGCACCAGGATTCTGGTTCTCCCCAGAACTAGGCAGCTGCCACCAGGTCCTAAGGGAGGTTTAGGTTGCCCAAGGATGTGGGATTGCTGTCCTTTGCCGCTCCTTCCTCCATGTCACTGCTGCTACAGCAGCGACACTGCGACCTACCTTACCCTGGGAGCATCATCATTCTCCATCAGTGTATTGTGACTCATGAAAGAGGAAAGCAAGAGAGAAAGGGAGGGATCTCCCTCCACCTTCCTTATGGGTTACAAGACATGGAAGGAGGAGGATGAAGCTCCCATAGTAAGGTAAGTCATGGTATCGCTGCTGTAACCAGCAGCGACACAGGGGGAGGAGATAGCAGTTGGACTCCTATTGGGCAGTGTAGAACCTCCCTGTGTTAGTGGCTTTCTCTCTTCTGATTTCAGGATCACCTTCTCCTGTATGATCCACCTCTACACTCAGGACTTCTAGGAAACATTTATTTAAACCATGCAGGACTAGACTAACAAGTGTCACACAGAGGACCTTTCCATCAGCTGCTCCTAGACTATGGAATGATCTGCTGGAAGAGGCTTGACAGCTAAACACACTGTCTGAATTTTAAAAAGAAGTAAGAGCAATCTCCTCAAGTAGACTGCTGTCAGTCTCGTCCTTCTCTGGGAACTGGCCAAGCATGCCATCTTCGAGGGCATCAAGACCATTACCAAGTACACCAGTTCCAAGTAGAAACGCCATCTATTCCCTAAACAGTGTTTTGGTTTTATATTGTATTTTAGTTTTTTATTGTGGTTATGTTTTTTAAGTTTAAACTGTATATTTATTTTATCTCGTACCCCATCTTGAGCCTTAGGGATAGGAAAGTAATAAATAAAATTAATGCTGTTATTGTTATTATCCCTGGACATAATGTCTCAGATTTGCTGTTACATGGTTGCCTAAACTCAATTTCTAGCTTCAGCTGGAGTAGTCTCATTGCATCAATGATGTTTACATTAATATGGATTTACACTTCAGCAATTAATACAAGGGGTCTATTCTAGCTGAGTCTAGGCCAGTATATCCTTTCATATGTGACAAAAGTTAAAACATGTGGCTCTGCCCCTATACTCACAGATTACTCATTAAAGTCTATATATACTTTAACCACTTCATGACAGGCTTATTTCAGACTATTATCCATGCATTTAAAGGTTTGCAACCTGAGATCGTGATGTTTATAATTTCCTTGTCTCATTCTCTCTTTCCCTTATGGGGAGATAAAGGGCTTTCCTAAGATGGGAAACCTAATTATGAGGTGCATTATCTTCAGATACGTTATTTACTCTCTGTCTAGTAGGTTAGATATTCCATCAATACTATCCTGTTTTTCTTTCATAAATGTATGCACACACAAATATGCATGTCAGGCACATTTATATCCATATATACAAAGGCACTCTGATGTATTTATCTAATCTACAGCTGCAATCTTGGTTCAGGAAATTCTGACAGCATTACATCTCATTTTCAGTGGAAACGCAGTTGGAATAAAGAGCACTGGCATTAAAAAAATCCCGCTACTTTAATTGCCATATAGGATATAAGGCTTATGTTCTACATATTGACAAGTGTAGCTTTGAACCTAAAGTTTAGAGATTTAATTTTTTCTGTCTCTTTTAATGAATATTCCAACCGCCGCCTCCTGTGGGTTGGAATAAAAAGTAGTGTGTGTATACCTACCACAACATTTGCAGACCTCCTCGGTTTTCTGTTTTTAATGTGATGAAAATTTGTACAAGTAACAAAGGGAAAAATGTCATGGTAACTAAAACATTTCCTATACTTGTATTTTAGAGGGAAACTAAATCAAAGGTCTTCAAAGAATTGCTAGGGTTCTTTCTAGGAGGTTATTGACAAATATGTAGCTTGTCTCCTGAGTTTGTGCCTCTTTCACAGATTGGTGTATTTGTGATCCCACAGGCAGGAATAAGCGTCTGTAATTCATTTCTCCTTGTTAACTAGTGTGCTTTTGTGTGGAGGATGATTGACAGCAAACTCGGCTTAGTCCCAACGGATGAGCTTGTTAGCAAAACCCTAGTATCCTATCTCTAATAAAGCATATCAGCAGTACATTTTGTCCTATCTATTAGCCTCTCTGTTTCTTTTTTGTGAAAAGCTGAGTGTCCCTTTGAAGCAATGACAAATAAACCCCTGAACTGAAGTGCTAGGCTGCCTTATGGACAGCTGGATAGTAAATGTCACACCGTGTATAGAATGCCTATTATCAGAGTGAGCCATTTGTTCCATGCCTTTCAGTATCTTAATGTAATACAAAATTGCTAAATCAAGCCCCATGTCTGTGACAGAACATAATTAATGAGAAAGCAGGAGCCAATTCAACACTCTTTATTGGGACCTAATTGGCTCAGGCAACAGAGTTGTCACTCAACAAGAGACTTCCTTTAAAGCAATTTTGTTCTTGGTTGTATTACAGAGCCTATTAAATTGTCCCCTCCTTGATCGCACAAAGAAGTATCTGCATGCAATAATTAGCTTTTCCAAGGGGATTTTTTTTAACTCTTTCAGTGGCAGAACAGTTCCAAGCTCTGTTGGAGGAAACACTCAGCCTACTGAGATAGAAAGCCTCAAGGCTGGGTAATTGTAATCTTCGGAGGCCTATCAGGAGACTGCCTGAGCTCCAGCTGGTGCATAATGTATTGGACCTCCCTTGCATTGGGCAGGGTCAAAGTGAGCACATCTGTGCTTTTCAGGCAGCCTATTGAATTCCCTGTGCTATTCACATCAAGGTGTTGTTGCTATTTGAAAGCTCTGCAAACATAGGGAAACAATTTGTTTAAGTTAAGCTGCCCCTAACTATGTGCTATGGAAGAAAAAGATGGTTTAAGTATTCATTCATTTTGTTTAAAAGATTTGATGCCATTCTTCGGTTCAACATTCTCAGGGTATGGGTCTCTTCTCTAATGCAGGGAAATGCCATAGCTGGAGCTTAAAAATCAACAGTCAAGGGCACATGCTTTGCATATAGAAGGCCCCAGCTTCGAGGTGTGGTATGTGGCGTCCAAGACAGTTGGGTAGTAAACATATTCTGGGACTTAGTCAAAATTTTCAAAGAGATATCCAGAAACCTATTCCGCACATTAGGTTCATCAACTTTGATAAATTCATATAAGGTTGAGACTAAAACCTGTAGTGACCTTACCAACCCACTGACATGGACACTATCCACCCCTGTCAGGTTCAATTTGCTAATATGTCAATTGCTTACCTTCAAGGCCTTACATGGTCCAGGGCCGATGTACCTGAGGGACCGCCTCACCCCCTACAAACCCCAGAGATCCCTCCGTTCTGAGGACCAAGACCTGCTGGAAGTCCCCAGTTTTAAGACCTTGCGTCTAACAGCAACTAGACGCAGAGCCTTTTCAGTAGTGGCGCCATCTCTGTGGAACACCTTGCCACCTGAAGTTCATGCCTTGCGGGACTTGTTGGCCTTCCGCAGGGCATGTAAGACACACCTGTTTCGGCAGGCTTTTGAGTTCTGTTGCTGATGTTTTAAAAGGTGCTTTTAGGATATTTTCTTGTTCTTGTAAGCCACTCCGAGCCCTAGGGGAGTGGCGGCATATAAGTTTGAAAAATAAATAAATAAATAAATAAATGTCCTGCTTCATCAAGGAAAGATTTCTCTCTGTAACCTTGGTGATTGAGTGCTGTCCATTGTAGGTAATATTGAAATCCATAAATCAGTAGTGTGTTTGGTAGGAGACATTTTCTTATGTGCTTTGTTTTCATTAGTGAACATGCTGTCATTGAAAAAAGATGGCAAATAGTGTAGTTCTGTACAGAGGCTTCAGAGTTGCATCTGTGAAGAATTTCAGATTGTGTTTACGTTTCCCTTTCCCCAGTCTGACAAATTTGTTTCATCTAGGGGTTCAACCCCCACCCCCGAAAATTTTCAGTTTTTTTAAAAAACTGGTTTACTCATGAATTTTAACTGATTAACCAAATCCCCATGAGTGTCCACTGAAGTTTATCGATGGAGCCTGATTTCTAAATTATTTTGTGTTATGGAACTACTCTTCATGATTCACTAAAAAAAAAGTTTCACCTTCCCCTACCCCCCAATTTTTTTTTCTGGCTATGGCCCTGACAACCCCCATGATTCCACAGCATTGAGCCATGACAAATAAAGTGGTGTCAAACTTCATTAATTCTACAGTGTAGATGCACCTTGAGTTACTTTGTCACTTGAAATAAAAACCCCCACATTCACCTCTTTTTATCCCTGACAAATAAAATATTACAAGAACAAATGTAATAAATATAATTGAGGTTGTTTGATGACAGCCACAATCCACATAAAAGTAATATTGGATCTGTGAGGTTATCTCTCTGTGTGTAAATTGGGCAGATGTGTGTAGGGCCAAACTACATGATTTACATGATGCATATGTTGCATTATTCCACTTTAATCTTACAACAATTTTGTGAGATGGATTCAGTTGTTGAAGATATAGAAGGTCCCAACTGTGTTTATTTCCCTGAGAAAATCATACATGGTGGTAGTGATATCATATTTGGGGTTGTTTTTCCTTAGGAAGAACTAGAAAATTGGTCAGGACTGAGGACAACATGGACACAGCCAGAGGGCAGTTGCAGAAGGATGACAATAATAACATAGTCAAAGCAACACAAGAGGGGTTTACAATCATGAACCTGAATGTTTTAAGGCTTCATTACATGGGCAAAAATCCCTGTCCCAGCATGCTGCCGAGATGCAGCCAAGACGGAGCCTGCCGAGCCCATCATATGATGCGGGGCTACTTCCAGTGGGGCTCTGTCCTGGCTCTGTGCACATTGCATCTCAGCAGTGTGGTAATAGGCATCCCTGAAAACATGAATGACTACCATATTCTCATTGAGTAAGCCAGGGAAAGCTTGGGATCAAGCCGGAGACAGACGGACTTCCACGTGTGATGATAAGGGGCAATGTGGACACTGCCCAATGGTTCCCAATGGATTGTCCCCAGTCCCCAGAGATGCCCTCACTGTCCTCCATCTTAAGCTGAGTCAAAAGTGAGACCGCAACATAATTGCGAATCACCAGTGGTCCTCATCTAAGCTGACAGAATTGAAATGGGTCAAAATGGAAAGATCCAGATATGGAAAACTGACACATACTTACTCAAGAAAACTCACAGCTGCATTTGTCAAAAGTTTTTATGCCAAGGATTGACCTGATGTGTGTGTAAATACTTATACAGTCATCAAGTGCCCACTGCTTTTCATTTCCTTAGCTTTGGGTTGTGTGAAGTGATACATAATTTAATAAACTAAGGTTGGATCTACACTGGCCTATATCGCAGAATCTGATCCCCGATTATCTTCTTTGGGTTATATGTGTCTACACTGCCAGATAATCTGGGATCAGATCCTGTGGAAAGGGTCTTAATTAAGATGGATATATTACAGTTTTGAATGAATATGCTACAGTATTATTCTATTTATTTATTTACATTATTTCTACCCCGCCCTTCTCACCCGTAGCTTTAGGCTATTTAGGGTCCTTAGACATGGCATCCTAGCACAACGTTGAATTTTCAAAAAAGGAATGGTGTAGAAAATGTAATTTTCCCCATGGGAAAATCTTGCAGTATTCCTGGGATAAATCAAATCTTTGGCTGGATCTACACAGTCCTATATCCCAGAATCTCATCCCATATTATCTGCTTTGAACTGGATTATATGAGTCTACACTGTCACATAATGTGGGAGAAGCACATAATCAGGGATCAGATTTTGGGATATAGGGCAGTACAGATACAGCCTTAGAAGGCTGGAAGGAGGAGTTTGCTAATCATCCTTCTTCAGGATTAGAGATCTACATTGTGTTCATTAAAGGAATAAAATTATCGTATACTTGTTGCCACAGATTTACCAGCTGTATCGATGGACCATAAATGCATTGTGGAGACAGTATAATCTGTAGCTTTCACTGCCATCCAAGGGAGCTATGAAATGAAATGACTGGAATGTCATTTATGGCTATTTCATCTTTAAGCATCAACTTTAAACTTTGAATCTCTCTTCTAAAATCCCCAAATACAAAATGATTAAATATTATAAAAACACAGAACTTATATCAAATGAATTTGGGCCACACAGAAATCTAAATTGATCAAATTTAATTATCATTTAGTTAATCTTATAAAGTTTGTGTCTTACCTATTTTAATATGTTCTTCCTGTGCTTTCAGTAAGCGTTTTTTTGCTACTCTGGTCTATATGAAGGATTTAATGGCTAGGGAATTGCTTGTGGTAACATATTGCTTTTCATAAGACAGGCTAGATATAAAAAGAAATCTTCTGTTAAATCCAATCATACTTGGAATCAACCCAAGAAAATAATCTGCTATGTAGAAGGCAATGTCTTCTCTTTCCCTAAAGCACACACACACACACACACACAAAATGAGAAGTTTTTAGTAGCTTACAGTAATATTTACAAACACTTTATGGATATATGGACATTGCATAAAAATGTGATTTTTCCAGATATGTTCAACAAAGGAAAAAATATATGCTAATTGCCATTTATACTAAGAGAAGTCTCTACATCTTCAAATGTT
Organism: Anolis carolinensis; assembly: GCF_035594765.1. Lineage (NCBI taxonomy): Eukaryota > Metazoa > Chordata > Lepidosauria > Squamata > Anolidae > Anolis > Anolis carolinensis. Next base: position 323,113,931 of record NC_085841.1, on the reverse strand, counting down.
ATTGGCATTTCAAATGGTAATGAAGCTAACATCCTTCCCTCCAGTGAGCAGTCGGGCATCATTTCCTGGAGTATGGACTGATTTGTTTACTGGAGGGAAGGATATTAGAGGCAAAGGTGAAGTATTTTGACCACATAATGAGAAGACAGGAAAGCTTGGAGAAGAGAATGATGCTGGGGAAAATGGAAGGAAAAAGGAAGAGGGGCCGACCAAGGCCAAGATGAATGGATGGTATCCTTGAAGTGACTGGCTTGACCTTGAAGGAGTTGGGGGTGGCAATAGCCGACAGGGAACTCTGGTGTGGGCTGGTCCATGCGGTCACAAAGAGTCAGAAGCGACTGAACAAATAAACAACATCACTGTCCTCTGCCTGATAAATTTCTGTTAAATTTTTAAACTATTTTTTTTCAAAGCACTTCTAGACACAATCAATTATAATGAGAAAAATGTCATTGTTGTTTGGCTTTTATTTTAACCTATTCTTCATTCATTGAGTATGATTTGTGGGTTTAGCATTCAGGGATTCATTACTGGCCCGGGTGCTACTCACTAACCTTCCACCACAACTTTACTTGAATGAAAAGTGATGATTCTTTCATATGTGGAGGTCCTTCATGCCAGATCTCTGCAAAATAAAAAGGTAGCACATTTTATTTTTTCTGTGTATTGATTAAATCTGTTTCTTTGCCCCTGAACAGAATCAACGCGTAAGAAAGAAGTGAAGCTCTGGTTTGATTGTGCAGTGAAGCATTACACAGAAGATTGTCCCTCTCCAGTTCAGAAGGTTAGACATTTTTTATCAAACTTAATCTTGAACTAAACTACTCTCTGCATATAGATGCATGTAAAATCACTGATTATAAAATGAGAAACACCATTGTGCAGGAGTGGTCAGGAGTGGAGAGCCTGCAATGTCAAAATGTCTCCCTTTACGTTTCTACTTCTGATGAGCGGAAAATTCTGCTGTTTTAACTGGGGAAGGGGCATCCTTGGAGTATGAAAAAATGATGAGTCTGGATACAGTTGACCTGTATTGTGAGCTTGCAAATAAGATCTCCTTGGTAAATTCCTTCCAGATCCTAGGCTGACTCGGGGTGTATCTGCACTGTAGAATTAATGCAGTTTGACACCATTTTAATGGCCATGATTCAATGCTACGGAATTGTGGAAGTTGCTCTATTTGGCACAGAAGGCTAAAGACTTTCTAAAATGACCAGTCTATGATTCCATAGTATTGAGCTATGGCAGTTAAAGTGGTGTCAAACTGCATTGATTCTACAGTGTAGACCAGTGGTTCTCAACCTGTGGGTCTCCAGATGTTTTGGCCTACAACTCCCAGAAATTCCAGCCAGTTTACCAGCTGTTAGGATTACTGGGAGTTGAAGGTCAAAACATCTGGGGATCCATAGGTTGAGAACCACTGGTGTAGATGCACCCTCTAACTACCCTGACTGCTAGATTCATCTGCATCCAAAGGCTCATATGAAAATTTCTTTCTCCATTTTAACTTAGCTTTGGCAGTCAGGTTTTTCTTGTTTTCTTGTCTCTTTTGCTCCATTTGGTTTCCTAATGAGAGTACACATCTGAATGCAGTAGGGTTGAGCATGTCTAAGGCTACCCTCCCCACGTAAACTGACAAAATGGGACTACCAAGTTTCCTATGGAGAATTATAGGATTATAGAGTTGGAAGAGCCCACTAGGATCATCCAGTCAATTTCCATTTACCTATGTAGGAATACACAGTCAAAGCACTCCAGACAAATGGCCATCCACCCTTTTGTTAAATTATCTCCAGGAAAGGGGACTCCACCACACTCTGAACAAGTCTTACCATCAGGAAGTTCTTCCTAATATCTTGGTGAAATTCTTTTTTGTCATTTCAATCCATTGCTCCACATCCTAGCCTCTAGAACAGCAGAAAACAATCCTGCTCAATCTTTGATACATAATTCAAATATTTAAACATGGCTATGAGGCCTGTGTGATCAATAAAATAGTTTCAATACTCATTATTTAATTGAGGGGAAGCACAGAGCATTGTTTCTAAAGTGTTTCTAAAGTATTGTTAGCGGTCTGCATCATAACTATAATGATATAGAAAAATCTGCATTACTTTTTGTTAAGTAACTGCACAAGGAGGGGGGTCCAGTCCCCTTTATTTTGCCAGGCAGGAAAAGCATAGTCAAACTACCCCCAACAGATGCCCATTCAGCTTTTGAAATAATAATTATAACAACAATAGTAATAATAGGAAACTAGGTAAACTTTGAAGTTATTGCCTTTCAACTCTGCTTACCTCACAAGGTTGATTCAACTCCCAAAAATCCTCTGTTATCTCGAAATCCCTTTAGAGAATGAACACGGAGGAGGAGGAGGTGGTAGTGGCATAAGGAAGTAAGCAAAATTCTGGGAAATGAAGTTTGGGAAGGTGTGTACCCATGTGGCAGAGAATTCAAAAAGCCCCATCCTAAACTACAATTCCCAGAATTCTGCTCACTTCCCGTGTTAAAGCACTTGGGCTTCCCTTCTCCAAGTTGGAGAAGTTTCTTTTAAAATACAGGTGCTGCACTGCCTCCAGCTCAGCAGCACCAGAGAATTCAGAAGGCCCCACCTTAAACTACACTTTCCAGAATTTTGCTCACTTCATGCATTAAAGCCTTAATGTGCATGTGGTCTTCTCCTCTCTCTCTGGCCCAGCCATGTGCAGAAGGTCTTCTTACTTACCTGGCCATCCAGCCAGGCATCCCTCCCCCCCCCTCACCACCCCCTTTGGGGAAAGAGCAGGGCATCTTCCTTCACTCTGGCCTCACCATCCTCCTCAGGGCCCTTTGGGGAGCCAAACCCAGCCCTTTTAGGGGAGAAGCTGTGCCTGCAACAGAGACCTGGGGCCATTTCTTAATATCGCTTCATATGTATTAATCTAATGAATTAGAACCAAAAAATGAATTACAAACCAAATTTTGCACAGCTCTAATGGCTATCATGTCTCCCCTTAATCATCTCTCCTCCAAGATAAACACACCAAGCTCCCTGTATTGAGCTTCTTCAGGAAGAATCAAACAGAGGTGTACTAAATGATAAATACTAAAAAATAAAATAAAAAAATAAGTCAGAGATTGTTGTTGAGCCCTCCCAGGAAGATGAAGCAATCTGTCCTGTTAACACATCCTTAGGAATGAGTGACACTGAACACCTGGAAGGTAATTCTTAGTACTTAATGTACTGTTTTTGCATTTAAGGATGTTTAATTGATAATGGCAACCAGACTGATTGATAACTGGCAAATAGAGGGAGAAAACATGGAGGCAGTGACAGACTTTATATTTCTAGGCACGAAGATCACTGCAGATGCAGACTGCAGCCCGGAAATCAGAAGACGTTTACTTCTTGGGAGGAGAGCAATGGCCAACCTTGATAAAATAGTGAAAAGCAGAGACATCACACTGGCAACGAAGGACCGCATAGTTAAAGCAATGGTATTCCCCATAGTAACCTATGGATGCGAGAGCTGGACCATAAAGAAGGCTGAGTGAAGGAAGATAGATGCATTTGAACTTTGGTGTTGGAGGAAAATCCTGAGAATGCCTTGGACTACAAGAAGATCCAACCAGTCCATCCTTCAGGAAATAATGCCTGGCTGCTCACTGGAGGGAAGTATATTAGAGGCAAAGATAAAGTATTTTGGCCACATCCTGAGAAGACAGGAAAGCCTGGCAAAGATCATGATGCTGGGGAAAATGGAAGGAAAAAGGAAGAGGGGCTGACCAAGGGCAAGATGGATGGTATCCTTGAAGTGACTGGCCTGACCTTGAAGGGACTGGGGGTGGCAACAGCCGACAGGAAGCTCTGGTGTGGACTGGTTCATGAGGTCACAAAGAGTCGGAAACAACTGAATGAATAAACAACAACAACAATTGATAATGGATGGAGAAAATATTTTGCCCTCCTGCTGCTAGTGCCTGCAAATGAGCAAAATCAGCAATAGTCGTTATACCAATGTTAAAGCCTCCACCTTAAAAACAGGTCAGAGGTTCCTGCTTTCTCTTTTATCCTGGCTATTCCTCCTGGTTTGCTCTTCAGTCATGACTTTTGCATTGTTTCTTGACCTTGCTTCCTTTTGTTCTGATTTACTATTTGAGCCCAGCTACTGCACTGCAATATAATCAAATTATCAAAGCAGATAATCCACATTATCTGCTTTGAACTGGATTATATGAGTCTACACTGCCATATAATGTGACAGTGTAGAAAGAGCCTAGATTGCACTGCCTATGTTCCTCCTGTCATCCATAATTTGGATTTTGAAGGGGAGAACTATGCTGCAATGAGCAAAGAACTGTGTACACCGGGAATGGTACGTTTGGTAGACCCTTAGGTCTCAACTAATATCTTGAGCATATTTCTTCTGAAATAGAAAAGTTTAAAATCTAAAACTTTAAAACAACGTGTCTATAATATAAAACTTCCCTATAATAATAAATCATAAATCACAAGGATAACCAACTGGCATTATGCTGTTGTCTAAAACTCAAGACAGTTATGACCAATACATATCTATGATGTCATACACAGGTATGCTATGGATGGAGAGAGGGGAGAAAGGGGAGTAATATTATTAGACACATGTGGGAGATAAATGCAGAATCAGCAATATTAAGAAAATTAAATGAATAACATTCTGTTTGTACTATGAAATGGTTAATGAAATTGACATTATTCTATTTGTATTCACAATAAAAATATTTTTGAAAAAAAAACTAAGCAATTTTGTCAAGTAAGTAAGTAATTACTGGCATTAAACACAGGGTGCATCTATGCTGTAGAATTAATGCAGTTTGACACCACTTTAACTGCTCAATACCATGGAATCATGGGAGTTGAAGTTTGGTGATGAACCAGCATTTTTTGGCAGGGGAGACTGCACCCCTTTTAAAACTATAACTCCCAAGAATCTAAGCACTGATGCTTGGCAGTTAAAGTGGTGTCAAACTGCTTTAATTCTACAGTGAATATGCATCCACAGATGAAGGAAAATGGTTCAGAATTGCTATCCGAAAGTCAGTACTTCTTTTGTTAAAAAAAAAGAAAAAAAAAGAAACATAGCGAAACATTCTCAGGTGTCCTAGGGCTAGACAAATGTGTCAGTTTCACATCCTTCCACATTTGAACTCAGCAAACTAGTAATACTAATTTAAAAACAAACAAAGAAAAGGGATATTCTTATCCGTATCTGCACAATATGGAAGATGAAGTGGTTTTTTCTTTTAATAAACTTCAATCTTGATCATTTGCTATTTGACTGTGCTCCCAGTTCTGATGTTTTTGAGGAATTGTTATTATTTGAAGATAAATGGTTATGCCATATGCTCCTTAATAACAAAGAAAAATATACAGTTTCTTATGAGTTCTTGCCGTGCTAGGAAAGATGCCGATAGAACAGGCCATTATTATTTTCAGTGGTCTAGTTATGTGTCATCTAAGAAAGCGGATGGACTGCTCAAATTTATTCTAGGACCACCTATAGATTTCAACATACTGAATGGCTCAGTATGAATAAAACCCTGCAAAATCAGCCTATTTGGCATTTTAGCTGTATTTTAATATCATCTGCAGCATTCTCCATTAAAGTAACATCTCCGCAATCAGCCTAGCATAAAAAGGCTGTTTGTTATAAATTGGTCAGCCTGTTACATGCCTGTCTCTCCTGATGGCTAAAGTGTGAGAGGATTGTTATTCAGGTAGCATGTGACACAGTTTTCACCATGATTAAGAAATCAGAGTGCTTTTTGTATTATACCAATAATTTCTTTCATTTTTTTCATTTCTGTTTGATCAACTTTGTTTCCTTTCCTTCTCTGATCGGAATGAAAAATGCCTTGTTGCCACAAAATTACATCTCGCTTCCCCAGATGATGTCTGAAATGCAGCTATAACACAGTCAGCAACTGAAAAGAAAATGGTTCTTCCTTTTGTTATCTTTTTTAATTGGAAGACTTTCTTAACACAGTTTGCCTGCTCTGGATGAGAAATGTTGTCAGAGTAAGCTATTGCCATTGATTTTGCATGAATATGCCAGGAGAGCACAGTTGCTTTGCCTTGTTAGTGTATATTAATTACCCCAAACAGTAGACCTACACACCTCTGGAATCACTCAAAGTTTTCAGGGAAGAATCGGCAATCTTTCAGGCTCACCATGGTGTACCTCAGTGCTGGAAACTGCACATTACAGTCTATGTGCCCTATAAATAAAGGCCATTTTGTTATGCCCACTCTCAGATGTGTTCCCTACTGTGACATCTTTAACTGAGCATAGTGTGACCTATTGAAAAATACAATGCCTTATCGGTGAGGATTTCTCCCTCCGCCCCAACCAAAATTGTTGCTGTTAGTTCAGAAGACAAAATCACAGACAAAGGAGAACAAGAACAGAATTTGTAAAACAAAACTTGGCTGTAGGAAGCATGGAATAAGCACTACTGCCATATGCATTGTTTATAGTTGAAGGTTTCTAGTTTTCTTACTATTTATTTCATGCTACTGTTTTCTTTTACCCGTCCTTGCAGCAACCTTATAAACAGGCGGCTCATTCCTTTTCTTATTTGGAAAACTATATTTGACATACAAGCCTTCACACATATTCTGAAAAATCTTATGTATTATCACTTATGAGTAAACTTAATGGCCAAATGAGTTTTAAATCTAGGTTCAGAATTCTGAAGGTATTGCTCAGGGATGTTCATTCATTTTGAAAAGGACAGAGAGAAGGAACAAAACAGCACAATTTCTTACATAATTGTTATAGGAATCAGTATTATAGGAATCGGTTCTGTTCAACATCTTCATTAATGACTTAGATGAAGGGTTAGAAGGAACAATCATCACGTTTGCAGATGACACCAAATTGGGAGGGATAGCTTATACTCCAGAAGACAGGAGCAGAATTCAAAACAATCTGAACAGATTAGAGAAATGGGCCAAAACTAACAAAATGAAGTACAACAGGGACAAATGCAAGATACTCCACTTAGGCAGAAAAAATGAAATGCAAAAGATATAGAATGCGGGACACCTGGCTCGACAGTAGTATGTGTGAAAAAGATCTTGGAGTCCCCATGGACAACAAGTTAAACATGAGCTAACAATGTGATGCGGTGGCTAAAAAAGCAAATGGGAATGTGCCCTGCCTAAATAGGAGTATATAGTGTCTAGATCCAGGGAAGTTATGCTACTCCTCTATTCTGCCTTGGTCAGACCACACCTGGAATCACACACTGTCCAATTCTGGGCACTGGAGATGAAGGGAGATGTTGACAAGTTGGAATGTGTCCAGAGGAGGGAGACTAAAATGATCAAGGGTCTGGAGAACAAGCCCTACGAGGAGCGACTTAAAGAGCTGGGTATGTTTAGCCTGCAGAAGAGAAGGCTGAGAAGAGACATGATAGCCATGTAGAAATATGTGAGGGGAAGTCATAGGGAGGGAGCAAGCTTGTTTTCTGCTGCCCTGCAGACTAGGATGTGGAACAATGGCTTCAAACCACAGGAAAGGAGATTCCACTTGAAGATTAGGAAGAACTTCCTAACTGTGAGAGCTGTTCAGCAGTGGAACTCTCTGCCCTGTAATGTCATGGAGGCTCCCTCTTTGGAGTCTTTTAAGCAGAGGCTGGATGGCCATGTGTCGTGAGTCTTTGAATGAGATTTTCCTGCTTCTTGGCAGGCCGTTGGACTGGATGGCCCATGAGATCTCTTCCAACTCTAGGATTCTATGATTCTAAATGAAAACCTGAATAAATTATAATTTTTGTCCTTAGTGTCTTGCTTTTTAAGCCTTGGTTTTTAAGGGTTTTTCTGAAGGGTGGAGTTGCTGATTTGGAAAATTGTGGATTGACTATATCAGCTATCAATATGTTTATCATGATTTTCTATAGGTGAGCAGATGAAGACTGGTATATGACATATGTTCTGTATCTCAAAAACTAGAGCTGATAGGGGAAAACTGGTGCTAATTTTGGAAGATCAAATATGCCTTGAAATAGGTCTAACATTCAAGGCACCAAAATGTGTGTTGAACAGTGTTATAGAATGATAGGGTCATAGATTTAGAAAGGACTTCCATCTTGTCCAACCTCCTACCATACTGGAATACACAACTTTAAGCACTCTCAGGAAACCACCATCCAACCCCCAATGCAGGAGATTCTAGCATCTTTTGAGGCAATGTTATTCCACCTCTTACCATCAGAAATGTCTTTCTAATGTTGAGGTTTAAACGCTTTTGCCATTTGTTGGAAATGAATGAGACATGTTCTTTAGTTTTCAATTGCTTTCCATAGAAAGTATGCTGTTTTGCTTATCACACTTTTATTTAGCTTAAATTCTTATGAAGCAAATTCTCGGAGAAGGAACAAAGGGAAGGTGGGAGAGTTAAAGTTGATTAGAGACTAGGACATGGAGCAATGGATTCAATTTCAGAAAAAGAAATTTCATCTAAACACTTTGATGTGTTAATGCATGGCCATGGAGGGGGTTGGATTGGATGGTCCTTGTAGTCTCTTCTCTGTTGCTGCCATTTCCCCATGCAGGCACTCTTAAAAAGTTAGAGGCGCAGCATGTGTGTGTGTGTCGGTATTTCTTTTCATTTCTCCTGGAACAGCCTAAGCATTTACCTTTCACTACTCTAGTCAGAGAAGGGGATGTTTACTTTTTGAAAAGAGTTAAGGTACAGTACTTACATTGAATGAGTGAACCCAGGTATTTTGTGGGTCATTTTTTGACTAAAATTTCTAGACTTCTACTAGAGTGTGTGTGCATAAGAAAACCAAAGTGCTCTTCCAGCATGCACCAGCCAATCCCTCCGCAAGGCCAGAAATACAGCTTAATGATGTAACATTAGAAAATGTCGACCATTTCCGCTAGCTTGGCAGCCACATTTCCGCAAAAGTCAACATTGACAATGAAATACAACACTGCCTGAGCTCTACAAGTGCAGCATTTTTCCGAATGAAGCAGAATGTGTTTGATGATCGGGACATCCATCGAGATACCAAGGTGCTTGTTTATAAAGCCATTGTCCTCCTAACGCTGCTCTACGCCTGACGAAACGTGGACAGTCTACAAACGTCACACTCACCTCCTGGAGCGATTCCATCAGCGTTGCCTCCGAAAAATCCTGCAAATCTCTTGGGAAGACAGGTGAACAAATGTCAGCATGCTGGAAGAAACAAAGACCACCAGCACTGAAATTATGCTCCTACACCATCAACTCCGCTGGACTGGCCACGCTGTCCGAATGCCCGATCATTGTCTCCCAAAGCAGCTACTCTACTCCTAACTCAAGATTGGGAAACAGAAAGTTGGTGGACAGGAAAAGAGATTTAAAGATGGGCTTAAAGCCAACCTTAAAATCTGTGGCATAGACACTGAGAACGGGGAAGTCCTGGCCCTTGAGCGCTCTTGGCTGGAGGTCAGATGTGACCAGCAGTGCTGCAGAATTCGAAGAAGCATGAATGGAGGGCTTAAGGGAGAAACGCGCCAAGAGGAAAGCGCACCAAGCCAACCCTGACCAAGACTGTCTTCCACCTGGAAACTGATGTCTCCACTGCAGAAGAATATGCGGATCAAGAATATGTCTCTTCAGCTACCTACGGACCCGTCCCCAAGACCCCACAACTGGAGAACCATCACCCTTGCTCTACAAGAGATTGCCTAACGAACGAATGTGTGTGTGTGTGTGCATGTGTGTGTATAATCTCTCTATGTATATATACACACAAACACAATTATGAGCTTCCAAAGAAGTAAACAGGTTTATGTGGCTAGACACAATGGAGGCAGAATCCTTAATCCTTTGCTTTCCATTTTGTTTATCTGTTCCCCAGACACAATTATTTTGCAAGAGAGATATTAGAAGGCGACTGCTAGGAAAATGTATGATGTGTCTAACTACTTGCAATTCAGCTCTTCATTGCTTGTCAGTGGATATGATTTGAGGTAGGAAGTGTTATTAAGCTCAAATGGAATGGGCAATAAACCAAAACAATCAAGTAAGAGCAAGATATACTACTTTCAAAGCTAAAATTAAAATAAATCATTTCTGAACTTTCCAAGATGTGTCTCATTGAGGGTACTATCCAATGAAATTTGCCTTTCTTTTATTTACCTTCTTTCTGTGTCTGTATCAAATTGCCTGTTTAAATCCCAATGGCATGATGGCATAACAAGGAAGACAAAATGGGATAAAGCAAGTTAGTAATTGACCTTAGTATAATTTTAAAAATGACATAATAGAAGAAATATAAAAGAAATTGTGTGTGTATAATAACATTACTATCTAAATATGCCTTTCTCTGTGTCAGTTGCCCTCACGGTGCTGATATATTTACAGTTTAGATTGCTAATATGGTACTAAAGACACAAGGAATGTTTGTATCTCCTCACTTTGAATGAGTGATCATTGAAATTCACTGTGGCAGAACATTTTTTTAGAAATGCCCTTAATTTGTTATAATAAATTATGCTTCTTCAGCACAAGTTAATTAGCTCTCTTGTGTTCTTGCAAATCAAATGTATTTAACTACTAGAAGCCCAGGCTGGAATGCTGTCATTTGCAGCATAGCATTGAAAGAAAAACAAAACAAAACATCATATCTGGAAGGGATAGTGTAAGTACAAAATGTGTAGTGGCAAAGAAACACGTTGGTTCCTGTAGCTTTCCATTATGTTAAATTATTCCTATCTTTCCTTGATTTTGTGAGAAACAGAAAACGCCGACTACTTTGCAGATTTTAAATGGATAAAGTACCACTTTTCTCCTACCTCTGGAAATGTAAATTATTACCCATTCCTCTTTAAATTGTAGATATTCCTTAAAATGTGACATTAAGTAGAGGAAAATATTGCCTATAGACAGGGCCGGTCCAACAATGAGGCGAATTAAGCGGTTGCTTCGGGCGCAAAACATACGGGGGCACAGCCAAGACTGCTTTTTCTGTTGATTTCTTGAAAACATGTTTTGGTGCTTAATTTGTAAAATCTTAATGTAATTTGATGTTTAATAGGCTTTTCCTTAATCCCTCCTTATTATCCAACATTTTCGCTTATCCAACGCTTTTATTTTTCAGTGATTGGTTTTTTTTTGGGGGGGGGGGCAAAATTCTGTTCACCTACACTTGAAAAATACCTAGGGCCGGCTCTGCCTATAGGAATGGAAAGGCCTTCTGTGGAAATTAGCTCTTTTCTAAACAGATTTTCATTGGGGTTCTGCATAGGTTCCACATAGGATACCGAGTAGGAGTCATAAATGACAATACATGCATAATATATTTTCCACTGAAAAAGAGACAAATATTCTTGATTGAAACCTTTAAATTGAAATGTATAAGGCAACAAATAACAAGGAAAACAAATGGTGATAGAATCATAGATATGAAAGGCAAGAAGTACCCTGTCAAACAACTTAAGGTAGGTGTCAAGGTACAGATACCACGAAGTCAGTCCGAAGTACAAAGTAACAATAGTTTAATGAAGAAACAGATCAAAAGAATCAAAAATGCTTAACAGCAGCAAAATAGTATTCAGAAACAAACACAGACCAACCGGTCAAAAAGGAGTCACAAAGTCCTAAAAAAATCCTAACCCACTAACCAAAATGCCTGGCAGAGATATTCGCTATCGTCTCAGTGAACATGTTCCAAGGTGAAATAAAGTTGTAGTCACGCCGATTCAGGGGTCAACCACAGCAAACAGGATACAGAAGCAGTCAATGTCCAATCCAAAGTCAGGGCACAAGAACAAACACGATGTCCAGAAGCGATCCGAGGTCCAAACCAAGAACAGTAGCAAATCCCAAAAAATCCACAAAGTTCAGGAATCACGACCCAGTATAACATGCAACCCAGCATACACTTTGCCAGTTGCAAGGTCCCTATTGCAACCAGCCCTCCTTTTATTACAAACCTTCCTCTGAGTTGCAATCAGCCAACGCCCCACCCTCAGCTGCTTCTGCATTCTCCTCCAAACTAGAATCAGACAACACCCCATGCTCAGCTGCCAGTTGTGCTGCCTGAGCTGCCTTTTGCTTTGCCTGCCAAGCGGCCCTTCTCTTGCTTCTACTTACATCCTCCCAAACAGCAGACAAATCATCTTCCCTCCAAGTTTCATTCCCAACAGATCTTCTGAATGTGCCATTACTTGTAGGCTCCTCACCCACTTCTGCTACTTTTGTCCAATCCATCTCATCCACAACCTGATCAGTGTCACTCCCAGCACTTCTCATAGAAACTGCTTCATTGTCAAACCCAACATCCCCATCAAACCCTTCAAAAGACTCTTCATCAGTGGGTTCAGTAAGTATTTGCCGAATCCTCTCCTGCTGTTGCTCTTCTATAGGATCTTGTTCCCGAGTAGACCTTTCTGCCTGCCTACTCTCCAGCTCCTTGTTGTTACTACTACTCAGAAACTCATCCACAACAGTAGGCCTGAAAAATGCCTGTTGAACTTTTTTTCAAAAATTTAAAATAAAGAGTCCATCACCTTCTGAGGCAATCTATTCCACTGTTGAACAGTTCTTACTGGAAATATGTTTTAATATGTGTGTTTTTAAATGATTATGTGTTTGATTATGTGCTTAGCAATGTGGTAACCTGCCTCGAGCTGTGAGGAGAGGTAAGAAATAAAATGTTATTATTGTTATTATCATCATCATGTTTCAAGTCGCTTCTGGTTTAGGTTCTCTTACTGCCTATTACAGGGAAAGCCAGCTGATCCCTAATCCATCTAAAACACAGATGTGTCCTTTTCACCTTAAGAACAGACAAGCATCTCGGGCTCTGAGGATTACCTGGAAAGGAATCCCACTGGAGCATTGCAGCACAGCAAAATACTTGGGAGTTACCCTGGTCCGTGCTCTGACTTATAAGAAGCAGTGCTTGACTATCAAACAAAAAGTGGGCTCTAGAAATAACAGAGCACGAAAGCTGCCTAGCACAACCTGGGGATCACAACCAGGCACAGTAAAGACATCTGTTCTTGTGCTTTGCTACTTGCTGCTGAATATGCATGCCCAGTGTGGAATAAATCTCATTATGTTAAAACAGTAGATGTCTCAGTAGAAGGCATTGACATCTCCGGCCCATCCCCTGTTCGGATATCAGCCAGCACACTAGCGCCTAGCCTAAAATCAAGAAATAGTTTTCTAAGATCTACAGAGATACTCGCAAGAACACCTCAGCAAGTAAGAGTCCAAAAATGGCAGGCTAAAGCCCAGAACTTCATTCAGTGGCTGATGCTGGATGAGAGACTCCCTCCTGGGTACACAGAAGACTGGACAGACTGCACTCTGGCACCATGAGATGCAGAGCCAACCTTAAGAAATGGGGCTACAAAGTGGAGTCCATGAAATGCAAATGTGGAGAAGAACAAACCACAAACCACTTACTACAATGTAGTCTGAGCCCTGCCACATGCAAGTGACCTACTGCTGGTCAAATGACATTTAGTATCATACCAAGTTTTAACTGTGTTTTCAAATACATTACAACTTCTATCCTTGGTTTGTTTCTGACACGATAAATAAATAAATCATCATCATTATCATTGCAAATGAGTGCTTCCTAATGCATGACTGCCATGTCCCAAAGTGTGTGCTCAGGACAGGATCTTTGGTGGGCCGTCCTACCTTCTGGTAAAGTTAAGGGCAGTGTAATGCTCTCTATAGGACTGAGGATAAAATAATTATGATAAAAAAGTAATATTTAGATTTATTAAAAACTATATGGAATTATACAATAAAAACTTTTAAAATATCAAAAATTATCTCAAATATATTTCCTAAATGTTCTCGAAAACCCGTAAAATTACTTATTGATATCATGTTACTACATACGTTGTATGCACACACCTCTAACCTATCATAATAAACCAACCCAATCTTGTAGAATAGGTCTATTCCATATATCCAAACATGGCAATGAAATGGATTTTCAAGAAAAGCCTCTAGACACCTGTGTCACAGCCTAAATAAATTGTGTGTCTAGTGTAGAAGAGTTCCTTTAGCCTGGTCCACCTGTGCAAGCCTGTGCTGACAAAGTTCAAAGCTTGGAATCCTTGGGTATTTGCCAAGTGCACTGATGTAGTAAAGGGATCAAAGTCCTTTTCCTATTGTCTTCAACCCTTCTCTACCTGAGACTGGGTGAGTAGACAAATGATTGATGGTAGAGCACTAAAGCTAATACTTTCCCTCATTCCCTCTCCTCATACAGATGGAGAGAGCAAGCAGGTTGAAGCAGCAAAAAGGAAGAGGAAGCACTGGGAATATTAGCTATTTTGCCTAGGATATCTCCTACCTACACAACCAAACCTGGTAGCTAATATTATGAAGCCATGTGTAAGCTAGCATAACAAGGGCAGTAAGAAGGGTAGAAGTCTAACCTCTGTAGAGAGGGAGTTCCAATGCATGGAGCAGCCTCTAAGTAGGCCGGGTCTTGTGTCATCCACTAGCTGTGGCTGTAAAGGTGGCTGGCTGGAAAGAAGAATCTCTTCAGAGACTTTCACGGCCCAGGCAGGCTCATATATGTATTTTAATGCATTTTAATCTATGTATTTTATAGAAACACATTTTGATATGTGTATTTGTGGTATTACAATGTTTATGTATTTTAATTATTCTGTAACCCACCTCGAACCACGAGGAGAGGCAGATATGAAATAAAATCATCATCATCATCATCATCATCATCATCATCATCATCATCATCATATGCGGTTCATCAGAAAGCCGACACCTAAACCATATAAAGCTTTATAGGTCATTAATCAGATTTTGGAACCCCCAAGTGTTATTGGATTTTTTTTCACTGGAGTACAGGTTATTTTAGCATGAAAATCACACTTATTCTCCCTCTGCTCTAGATCACAAAACACGTAGAAATAGAGAATATGTTGCACCATCCTGCTACTAGTATGGTGTTTTGCATTAAGAAAATTTTAAGCCAGATCAATCTCAAGCTATATATTAGCTAAAAACTGCACAACAGAGAGTACTAAAATAGATACTTTATAGGGAATTATTTTGTCTGTTACAATCCAACTCAAAGTGTAATATACAGGACCCACATCCAATGCTTGAGACTTCCTGTTGGTATTTTGGGAGAGAATGCAAAAGAAAATTGAAGTTTGATGTGTGAGTGAAATGTGGCTTGTAGAGGGTTCTGGAGCAGAAAAATTGGCCCTGGTCTCCACGCAGTTGCTTATTCCTGGCCTGGAAAGAAGCCAAACAAGGCAATGCCTAGTTGGTACATACCTCAGGGGCCCAGCAGGGAATATGAACAATCTTTAGGAAAGGCTAGGAAAGAGTCCTTCCTGAAATTTTGGAGAGCTACTGCTGACATCGGATGTGTGTGCTTTAACATCACCTGTTGACCTAGGGTGTTCGTTTGTAGGTAAGGAATACTCATTACTTTGTCAAACATCCTGCTGTCTGGCTGCAGTTGCATTAGTTAAGAGAATGGAAACATCCCAGGAAAGGAAACAGCTTGAGATAGGCATGTTCATTCTTCTCATGTCTTCACTGCAGCAATGCTTGTTTGGTGGTCTATGGTCCTGCATTCCCTCTTCTATGATGCCTCCACAACCTTGCCTTGCTGCCCTATGCCCCACCCAGCATGCTTTGTGGTTTATATATTTTTCATTTTCATTTTACCACAATTGCCCTGTTATAATGATACAAATAATAATAATAATAATAATGATGATGATGATGATGATGATGATGATGATGATGATGATGATGATGTGGGGCGGGGAGGAGAGAAAAGGAAACAACCAGTTTGGGAATAGCAAGGGGGAATGAGGAGTGGAGGAAAGGAGGAAAAGCATGCCTCCTGATGACACTTGACTGCTGGCATATTGGAATAGAAGCAGTATGGTAAAGCACTGAGCTGCTGAACTTGCAGACCGAAAGGTCACAGGTTCTAATCTGGGGAGCGGAGTGAGCTCCCGCTGTTAGCTCCAGCTTCTGCCAACCTAGCAGTTCGAAAACATGCAAATGCGAGTAGATCAATAGGTACCGCTCAGGCGGGAAGGTAACGGCGCTCCATGCAGTCATGCCGGCCACATGACCTTGGAGGTGTCTACAGACAACTCCGGCTCTTCGGCTTAGAAATGGAGATGAGCACCAACCCCCAGAGTCAGACACGACTAGACTTAACGTCAGGGGAAACCTTTACCTTTACTAAGTAACGGGAAAGTAGGGCTATCAGGAAGCACTGATGAGTTTGATGGGTTTGACCCCTCAAAAAAAGGAATGTCAAATCAACAGCAGAATGCACACAATATTGTGTCATAGCAAGAGTTGAGGCTATCCTGCTGTTATTCCAGTTTGTAAGCCTCTAGGGAAATAAGTCATCTCTACTATCCAATAAGGTCTCAGCATGCCCAGAAAATGATGACTTGTTGAGTGACAGGGAAAGTATGAGGGATGTTCTTGTGGAGTATCTCGGAAAAGGCCACAGTTGGGTGGATGTCACCATATATAGGAACATTTTAACATGTAACATTTGACTTGTTTTGACTCATTGATTTAAGAAAGATTCTGTCCCTTAAATAGCTAGGATGTTGTTTTCTTATCTGCAACATTTTTACCATGGTGATGCCATCACAGGAAATGTGTAGTGAATGCTTGGCATCCAACACTCAATATTTTCATGCAAAGCTGAGGAACGGATCACACCCACATGCCTCGAAGCCAGCAGCAGCAAAGGCTGGTACAAAATGTGCTTCTTGATATACAGGCCTCAAGTAGGATTCATAACTGACTTTGGGAATAGATATATTGACCTCAGTAATGCATAAAGGACAATATATTGACCGCACTGTGCTACCCCAGTACTCATGCATAAAGTAAATCTATATATATAAAAGAGTGATGGCATCACGGCAATTCACAAAACAACAAAAGTACAGGCCCCCCAACCTCAAAATTTGACAACACAACCCATCATCCACGCCTCAAGGTTGATACAACAAAAAGAAAAGAAAAATAAAGTCCTAATTAGAGGCAGAGCAATAATTTTTTTTATCCAATTGCTGCCAGTTTAGAGGGCTAATCTCTGCCCACTTGGTTGCCTAGCAAACAGCCAAGGGACAGCCAGGTTTCAGTTAGGGGACAGGCAGATTTAGGCCTCACTTAGGCTTCTTCCACAGATTATCTAATTTGCACTGGATTATATGGCAGTGTAGACTCAAGGCCCTTCAACACAGCTATATAACCCATTTATAATCTTATATTATCTGCTTTGCACTGGATTATCTTGACTCCACACTGCCATATAATCCACTTCAGTGTGCATTTTATACAGCTGTGAAGAAGGGGCCTCAGATAATCCAGTTCTGAGCAGATAATATAAGATTAGAAATATACAGTAGAGTCTCACTTATCCAACGTAAACAGGCCGGCAGGATAAGTGAATATGTTGGATAATAAGAAGGGATTCAGGAAAAGCCAATTAAACATCAAATTAGGTAATCGTTATACAAATTAAGCACCAAAACATCATATTATACAACAAATTTGACAGAAAAAGTAGTTCCATGCGCAGTAATGCTATGTAGTATTTACAGTAGAGTCACACTTATCCAACACTCGCTTATCCAACGTTCTGGATTATCCAACGCATTTTTGTAGTCAATGCTTTCAATATATCGTGATATTTTGGTGCTAAATTCATAAATACAGTACTTACTATATAGCATTACTGTGTACTGAACTACTTTTTCTGACAAATTTGTTGTCTAACATGATGTTTTGGTGCTTAATTTGTAAAATCATAACTTAATTTGATGTTTAATAGGGTTATTCTTAATTCCTCATTATCCAACATATTCGCTTATCCAACGTTCTGCCGGCCCGTTTATGTTGGATAAGTAAGACTCTACTGTACTGTATTTACAAATTTACCACTAAAATATCACAATGAATTTAAAACACTGACTACAAAAGCATTGATTATGAAAAGGCAGACTGCGTTGGATAATCCAGAACATTGTATAAGCGAATGTTGGATAAGTGAGATTCTTCTTTAATATGAATTACTGGGATAGAATAATGCAGAACAATATAATCTCTAAAACCAGGACAGTAAATAAACAGGGGAATTCCACACAGGAAACAATCAGGGCCAGCTAACACCTCCCAACAAAGTATTCCCATCATCAAAGTCTGGCAAATCCTGTTTTCTCAGGGCCACAGACAGTAGAAGCACATAAAATATCGCAAGCAACACCACTCTGAAAACAAGGGAATTCCAGACAGGAAACAATCAGGGCCAGCTAACACCTCCCAACAAAGTATTCCCATCATCAAAGTCTGGAAAATCCTCTGTTTTCTCAGGGCCACAGACAGTAGAAGCACATAAAATATCGCAAACAACACCACTCTGAAAACAAGGGAATTCCAGACAGGAAACAATCAGGGCCAGCTAACACCTCCCAACAAAAAATTCACTCAGGGAGGAAACAGCCAGGCTTTAAAGCTGCAAGGCCATTACATCCTAATCATTTTTCCTAATTGCAGCATTCATACTTGCCTCCAACAAACAAAAAAAAACCAATCAGAAATATTGTATATTCACAACCTTTAGGAAATAATATCCCCTGATGGCGCAGCGTGTTAAAGCGATGAGCTGCTGAACTTCTGGACTGAAAGGCCACAGGTTTGAATTGGGGGAGCGGAGAGAGCCCCCACTGTTAGCTCCAGCTTCTGCCAACCCAGAAGTTCGAAAACATGCAAATGTGAGTGCATCAATAGGTACTGCTCCGGCGGGAAGGTAACGCCGCTCCATGTAGTCATCCCACATGACCTTGGAGGAGTCTACGGACAACGCCGGCTCTTCGGCTTAGAAATGGAGATGAGCACCAACCTCCAGAGTAAGACACGACTGGACTTAATGTCTGGGGAAAACCTTTACCCTTGACCTTAACTACCACCAATTCCTCAATACTTTATTTCCCATACCACCATACTTCGCCACAGCAACGCGTGGCCGGGCACAGCTAGTAGAGTTATAAGAAAGCCCCTGAAAGTTCTTTTGGGATTATTTTAACTCTTGCCTTTGTAAACTGCACTCATAAGATGCCTTTGTTAGGTATAAAAATTGTAGTTTCTAATTCTGAAGAAGGACAATAGGAACAAACCTAGCTTTCAGCATAAATCACAACAGATAACGTTTTTCTTTAAAATTCAATTAATTATAAAAAGTATACGTATCTGTAAAAATGTTTGGTTAGCCTTTTAAACCCAGTAGATCAACATCAATTGCTTTCCCATTGCAATTTTCAGGGTTAGGACATTCCTGGACCAGTTGGTAGCAACTCAGGTTTGAAATGATAGAGACTTGGTCTAATGCAGTGCGAATTCTTGCAGTATTGATTCTTGGGTTTTTCCAGCTCTTACTACCCCCACATTCATTCATTCCAGTTTTTGGAGAAATCATTTACAGTGATTTCTTAGAACTACCTTAGGCCTCTTTCAAAGCTTTTAAAAACCTGACACATGGTTTGCTGAGGTGGTCCTATGATTTGAAGGCATTTTTTTTTCATTTTGAATTATTTCATAGCATAATAGAGTTCGAAGAGATCTTGTGGGCCATCCAGGCCAACCCCATGCCAAGAAGCAGAAAAATCATATTCAAAGCAACCTGACAGATGGCCATCCAGCTTCTGTTTAAAAGCCTCCAAAGAAGGAGCTTTCACCAACACTAATATGCACACACACACACACGCTGAGGACTGTTACAACAAATACTGCAACTCCATGGTTGATGTGTTGGTGAAACCTAGCCAACATACCTGACATGTCTGGCAGAGCCCATAAACAAGTTTTTTGAGACTGTTTTCAAGAACAATGCAATTGCATCCAATGGCCATTGTACTTTTCTAGCTATTCCCACAGACTATGGGACAGAGGACTTCATCACAAGGAGTTGAAGAAAATGAGGGAAACCAGGGAAAAGGGTGGAGTTTCACAGGGTTCTGTCTTTAAAGAAAACGAAGAATTTACTCACTCCCATCACACAAGATAGCCTCCTCCAATTTCTAATTTTACCATTCACTTGCTTCCCATCACATGGACAGGCAGTGACTCCACCCATTTCAAGGATACCAACACATTTTTAAAAACTGGCATCCTTTAAGGCAGCTCTGCCTCCAGGACCTTTCCATTGAAGCAGATTTAAGGCATTTTTCTTAAAATGGCACTTTCCATGGGGTTTTTTTGCACTGAGATTTGCTGCCTCCCTTTGTTCCTCCAGGATTTTGATAATTTATCTTTTTTTGAAAAATCACCCCAGATTGTAAGAAGTGGTTTTAAATTAACCCTAATCTTTCCCAGAGCCTTTGCATTGGTGATCGTAGGAAGTGGATCATTTCAGGTCCTCTCACACACAGCATCATTGTTTTATTTACAAGCAGGCAACATGGGGAAATTGGCCATTTTGCCCATTTCTATGCAGGGAATTTAATAATAAGTCGATTGCCAAATGGCTTAGCAATCGTTGGGAAAACCAACACTTTAGTAATGGCAAAATGCCTCAGCCCCACAGTTGACACTTGCGTCATGTGAAGGGCACCATGGATCGCTGTTTCTTAAATGTGTAGAAATGTTGATATTACTGTGTGCGATGAAGTCAAAAGAAAGACCATCTATGTTGAAACACAATGCTGGCTGGAAAATTCCATGGCTTGTCATGCATGAAAGTAACTTTTCCCAGTTTTAGATCTAGATAGCTTTGTTGAATCTTTAAATCATTCCAAAGCCCAAATGGGAATCACTTCAATTAATTTATATGTTGACTCACCATTCAATAATTGTGTCAGTAGTTTATTTTCGTTGAGACTATTCAACAGCATTCAGCCCTAGACCTCAAATTGTATGCATAATGTTACTTTCCCCATGAAAATAACTTGTGATAGAAACTCAGTTGTTTTAAAACATAAATAATATGGCTTAAGAACTGAAACATATCCTTTAAATCAGCTTCTCTGCTGCTTCCTTAGCACATTTATCTATATGATTGCTTGAGTATTAAAACCATGTCATGTAGCAGTGGTGTGTGAGAGGACACACAGTCACTAGAAATGAAATTTCATGCCATATGACCAGTTCCAGTCTGTGAGAGAAAAATGATGGTGTCAGTCTGTCATAACTTTATTGTCAAAAACTGTGTAAGAAATTGTTTTTTGATAACTGTCAGCTTCTAGAATCAACACGACAGTCTCCCCTCTTATCACTTGAATGATCTAATTCAGTTGCAAGCAGAAAAGGAAGCATTGGCTGAAGTAGAGCAAGGGGTGGTATGTGGGTGTATATGTGTGTGTCAGAATCTTATCAGTTGTGATGCCACCTCTTAGGGTCAAGCAACATTCTATATTAGGTATGTAGCATGCTGTTAAAGATCATTTTTGGGTCAAAATCAGTAGGCATATTTGAGAGAAATTCAGTCACTTCCCCAATCTGGTTTTTATCCAGTTTTGCAGCCCTATTCTGTGTTGTGTTAAAAAAAGATGGAGAAAAGAAGTCTTTAAAAACACGACAGATTCAGGGATTTTTTTTTACTGCTTTTCTTTGAGTTTACTTTAAAAACTGAATATTAATAAGAAGAGTAACAATAATAGAATCATAGAGTCCAGTCCAACCCCCTTCCATGCAGGAACACACAATCAAAGCACCCTGAGAGATGGTCATTCGGTTTCTGCTTAGAAACCTCCAGAGAAGGTGATCGAGTCTACCTTATACAGAAATCTGAAATTCAAAATACCCCAAAACCTCAAATGTTTTGCCACTAGTCACCCACTCCCAACTTTAGGGAAAGGGACTAATCTCATATTCAGTACCCACCAATGGTGGTGCACTCTGGAAACAGTATGAGAGGATGAGAAGATTAGCAGACATCTGGAAAAGCATCTGGGACTTTTGTTTTTACATGTAAGCTGAGTCCTACCCCCTTCCCCCATGAAGAGCTTCCCAATTTAAAACTCACTGGGCATTGAATATGTGCCTAGCTCACTTTCCCCCATCTACTATGTATGTGCAAATATAAACATTCCAAAATCTCACCCGCTCCCCAGCACAATCTGATAAAAATGGGAATTCTGAAAAACTTCTGGTTCTAAGTATTTCAGGTATGGGTTTCATAATAATAATGCAATAGGAATTTAGATCCCAACAACTTCTTTATTCTCTTTGGTTCTTTCACACTATGCAACTATAGTACTATGATTCCACTTTAACTGCCATGACATTATCCTATAGAATCCTGGGATTTGCGGTTAAGGAAGAAGTACTTATAATTCTCAGTCAGAATGGTCTTGGGCCCTTTCACATTATGCACTTAAAGGCTTTGATTCTCATGATTCCATGGGATCTTGGGATGTGCATTTCAGAAAAGGTTATTTAGGACTCTGTCTGAACCAGAGATGGAGCCCCGGTGGCGCAGTGTGTTAAAGCGCTGAGCTGCTGAACTTCCAGACTGAAAGGTCGCAGGTTCGAATCTGGGGAGTGGAGTGAGCGCCCGCTGTTAGCTCCAGCTTCTGCCAACCTAACAGTTCGAAAACATGCAAATGTGAGTAGATCAATAGGTACTGCTCTGGTGGGAAGGTAACGGTGCTCCATGCAACCATGCTGGCCACATGACCTTGGAGGTGTCTATGGACAACGTCAGCTCTTCGGCTTAGAAATGGAGATGAGCACCAACCCCCAGAGTCAGATACAACTGGACCTGACGTCAGGGGAAACCTTTACCTTTACCTACTTGAACCAGAGAGTTCACTGTGTAGATGCTGCTCAGAGACGGCCCAAGGAAATTTTCAAGTGTAAGAGAAAAAGGATTTTGGTGCCCCCCCCCAAAACCCCAATCACCGAGAAAGCAGGCTTCATGGAAATGGGCGATCTACCCTGTGCGTGGAAATGGGCAATCTGTCCTGCGCGCGTGCGCACAGGACAGATCGCCCATTTCCTCCCAGCATGCTCAACGTAGGCACAGATCAGCTTGCGATCTGTGCCTGCGTTGAGCAGGCTCCGTGGAAATGGGCGATCTGCCCTGCGCGCGTGCGCACAGGACAGATCGCCCATTTCCTCCCTGCCTGCTCAACGCAGGCACAGATCAGCTGGCGATCTGTGCCTGCGTTGAGCAGGCTCCGTGGAAATGGGCGATCTGCCCTGTGCGCATGCGCACAGGACAGATCGCCCACTTCCTCCCTGCCTGCTCAACGCAGGCACAGATCGGCTGGCGATCTGTGCCTGTGTTGAGCCCAGGCTGCAAGGCCGTTGAGCCAAACGGCGGCGGCGCAGCGGCAGCATCGGCGGCGCTACGGGGGCGCTGTCGACGCCTCGACAGCGCCCCTAGCGGCGTGCGCCCGAGGCGGGCGCTTCAGCGGCCTTATAGGTTAAACCGGCCCTGATGCTGCTGATCCAATTGTCACCCTATGTGACCTCTGTGGCAACATTTCATGACTTCTGTGATTTGTGAAGTTAGAACTTGAGAGTGATGTTGTGACAAATGGAAAGTGATATCTATCTGCAGTTGAAGAGAAATAGCCCCATTTAAGTGCCTTGAGGCTTTAGATGTTGTTCTGAAATAACTTAGAGAGGGCTTTGGCAATAAATAGTGATCAAGCAAGCTTAATGAGATTTGGTGAATGTTGTTACTTTACCTCTACAGATTTGCTGGTGGTGTTGGGATAAGCTGCCATCTCTCCTTATTAATTAGCTCCCAAACCAGAGCTTTTTTATCCAATCAATTGCTAATGACAGAAGATCTTTGCAAAACAAATAATAATAATAATAATAATAATAATAATAATAATAATAATAATAATAATAGCTTTATTCTTGTATCCCACCATCATCTCCCCAAAGTGATTCTGGGTGGCTTATACACGGCACCAAAAATTGTGATCATTTGGCAGTAAGCTACTGTAAATATGGCCCAGCTGTAAACAATGAGCAAGGGAATGAGGTAAGTGCAAAGGTTCAGCCATGGAATAAGGGCATGGAATGTAGTGCAAGACTACATAACAATTGCACAGAACAACTAGGGACTAGGGATTCTCAAAAGCTTGTTTGAACAACCAAATCTTCAAGTCCTTATGAAAGGCGGACAGTGTGGGGTCTTGCCTAATCTCTCTGGGGAGGGCATTCCAAAGCTGGGGGCCACCACCAAGAAGGCCTTCTCCCTCATTCCTACCAACTGCGCTTGTGAAGATGGTGGGACCATAGAGGGAGATGCGGTCACAAAGACAGGCAGGGCCCAAATCATTTAACTGATCAAGTCACCTTGGTGGGTGAGCAGAAGGAAAGTGTCACACTGAATTGATGTGCAGTTCAGTTTTAAAATCAGAACTTTTGAGTATGTGCAAAGTTCTTTGAACTTTTCCTTTGTTCTCTTCTTATTAGTTCTTGTGCCTGCTTTCTCAGCTTGCATTCCTACTATCTCTCCCCCCCCCCCCCCTTCCTGCTGAGCTCTCTGTTTTCAGCTGGTATTTTTCCACTTCAAGGCCCTCTCTTCAGCTTGCAGGTCATCAAGCACTATCCTTCAAACTCCCCTCCTGCTTCATTCAACTCTTCCCTTGTTGTTTTGACTATCTCTCTCTCAGGCCCTCCTTACTCTCTAAACCTTTTGGCTGGTTTAGTAATTTTCCATTTTTTCTTTCTCTCTTTTCTCCAGTCCCTACATTCCCCCCTCTCTTTATTGAATGCCTTCAATAAAGTTAAAAGTCATTTTTTTCAGTCTGGAAACTCAGGTTCTTTTGATTTTAAGTTTGAGCGAGTTAGTTGTTTGTTGTCACTCGGGTTCTGGTGTCTTAAGGTCCTTGAGTACTTGCTTTGGTTTGGACCAGTGGAGCTGTTCAGTAGTTTCTGTTCTCTCATGACCACCTCTTGGAAACTGGAAATTCCGTAACTGGAATGCCGTGGTTGAGAAGGCCATGACACTCCCACATCTTCACACATTGTATTAATTTCACTGGTGGGACACAGAAGATGGATTCCTATTCTGCAAAGCATGTTTAAGGAGAGGAGATAAGATTGAATGCCCCCTCTCTTCAACTGCTGAAGCTGGCACATGCCCTCCAGACACCTGCATCCCTCTGCCCACAGCTCTCTGACCTGTCATAGAATTCCAACACATTGAGTCTAATCAGCTTGGCCCAGGAGGATTGTTCTATTCATCTATATCTATGTACATCCAATTATTTATACAGCCTCATCAGACGGGATGATTTTACCATCCTAGGACAATTTCAGTTTGTTTGGGGGACAGAGACCGATGCCGGACATCACACGACATTATGTAGGCAATGCTTCCCACTGGGGTGAAAACATTGCCGATGCTTCCAATCCAACAAGGGAGGCTTCCCATGTTGAGCCAGCATGGGACCTCCCCGCAATGGTGACACTTTCCCCATGTGGTGGGGAAAGCATCACCAAGAGGGAACTGTGTGCGTGGCGACAGATTTGCCCAACCTGCTCCTTCTTTTCTCGCAAATGCCAGCTGAAATGGGATGCTTTGCCAGGACTTTCTGATTAGGACCTTAGGAAAAGTGAGATGATGTGTTCTGGTTCTATATTAATGCCATCCCCTGCTGAGAAGATACTGTAACACTATGTAACATGATTTTTGTTCCTGGATTATAAATGTCATTTCCTAATTGGTTCTATCATAAAAACATGTGAAAGGTTTGTTAAACTGCAAATGTTTTTGTGGTCTGCACAAAAGATTAAAAATGGCATATGAAAGGTTAAAAATGGCATGTGGGAAGGTTAAACATGGCAGCCAGAAAAATGAAGTTTCTGGAGTATAACAACTACTTTCAGGTTCTTTGATTTTAAGTTTGAGCGAGTCAGTTGTTTGTTGTCACCCGGGTTCTGGTGTCTTAAGGTCTTCGAGTACTTGCTTTAGTTTGGACCAGAGGGGCTGTTCAGCAGTTTCTGTCTCTCATGATAAGCTCTTGGAAATTGGAATTTCCATAATTGAAAAGCCGTGGTACTTTCAAAGTAAGTACCACACAATTTAACAGCAAATAAAACTTTCAGATCAGGAATTTTTGTTACATACTGTAATGAAAGCCCACATACTTGATGGGTACAGGATTTTGTTCATTTGAAATCTCTGTTCTCTTTCAAACTCCTATTGATCCCTAGAGAGATACAATTTCAGTACTAGTGTGGTAAGATTATTTTGGCAATGGTCTAGACATACCATCCTCTAATATATCTCCCCCACTTACTGGTTTAACACCGTCACAGCTATATTTTTATATAAATCTAAATACATGCAAATATCACCAAAGCATTATGTTAACTAAAACTGTGTGTATGTGTGTATACATAGGTACACACACACCCTTAGCCTTGCAAGGGCTTAAATATTGTTACATTCCTCCCCCAATGGTCATTATAAATTACAATGACAAAAAAGTATAATTTATTTCCAAGGTATATTTTCCCTTTAAGTTGTAAACATGCTGTGCTGAATTATTTTTGATTGATTGAAGGTGACTTTATATACCTTTAATTTATCACAAGCTGGTTTAAAACCATAAAGGTTTTTATATTAAACAGTTATGGATAGATTTTATGAAAAGGGCTTGGATTTATGATGTTTAGTGTTACACATTATACAGTTTATTTTTCGCTTGCTTGATCGTGCTGTGAAAATTCATGAATATTTAACTATTAACTGAAATGCAAAATTTTCATCACCATTTTACTGAAAACTTGACATCTTAAAATACCATACATACCATTAGTATTCTGGTGCATTGTCACCTTATTGAAAAATGCTGCTAAAAAACAATACAGCTATTCTAGAGGGGAAAAAATTGTCCGCCCAAGGCTATTAACTATAGTTCTACACATACATTAGTGACAAATAAGTGAAGCAGCCAATGCTCACAAAAGATGTCACTAAACTGCTAGGAAACAACTGTAACCATAGAAACCATCTCACACTGCAATCTGCACATCTTTTGTCACTGTTTGACTAGAAATGAGATGCTTAAAATCATTAGGCTATCAAAAAAATCTGAAATCTCTTCTTTGAAATTTACATATTTAAATATTTTGAAACCTGCAGAAACTTCAACATGATACTTTCATAAAATATTGTTTCAGCTTCTAGCCCTCAACTATCAGTCTATATATGACAATAAAAATTATACATGAAGAATCCTGATGTTTCCCTCTTCATACTGCGTGTGCATGCTGGAAGAGGAGTGGGAAAAGGCACATAGGATTAAGATCTTGTAACCTTTATTTACACATATTGATCTTTCAGCCCACTTATCTGGTAGGTAGGTAGATGGCAGGATCGGAATAGTTATGGATGTTTGTGAAGCTATCTTGTTATGTTTTTGACTATCATAATACATATTGAAGAATGACGGTACCATTCTTAGTATTTGGTATGATTAGTAGCACAACCTGAGGCCCCATCAACACTGTCAAATAATCCAGTTTCTCAATCCAGATTATCTGCTTTGAACTGGATTATATGGAAATGTCGACTCATTTAATAATCCAGTTCAAAGCATGTAATCTGGATTCAGAAACTCAATTATATGACAGTGTTGATGGGGCCTGAGCCTTAGGGTGGCTGTAAGATGGAAGCGACCTGAAGGCACACCACAGCAACAACAAAGGAGGCTGAAGAAGATGAGAATTCTAAACTCATCCTAGAGTTGAAAGGCAGTCCAAGGATCATCCTGTTAACAATGCAGAAAATTTACCATGAAAGCATCTCTTTAATCAAACGACTCTTGTTTAAAAACGTGTAGTGAAGGAGAGTCTAATGTCCAACTGTCAAAAAGCTCCCATTAAGGATTTCTTTTACCTCTGTGTCTGTGACTCCCTCTCTGTTAACGTTTAAAGATGAGGTAGCTGTGATCTCTTCCACACATTCCTTTTTACAAAATAAAGAAAACCTATATTCTCAAAGTCATGTTTCTGCCAGTACAAAAGATAATTTGGGCCACTTGTGTTGGTGATATTCTATAGGATTGCATTTTGCTCTTCAGAGAGGAACCCTTAAAGTGATTTTACACACATGGCTCAGAGTGACCCTTGCTTCAAGAAGGTTTCTAATGGAAAAGCAAGGGCTATCTTACAGTTGTCTGGAGTGGCTATTTGGATATCCTAAGGGGATGTGGGGAGGAGTAAGGGAAAGAAAAGACCACAAAATGATGAATGTATTGTGTTCTGGTCCAAAGAATAAGTGCATGGGACTCATCCTAGTGAGGCAGGCTGTATGATCCAGCCCCTAAGAGAACTCCAAGAGAGTGACATGCATCAACAGTTTCACATGCTGGACTGGAACTTTAGCAGGAAGCCTCAAAGTCAAAATTTTCTGTCCTGGAGCTTAGCACACACTTCTGTCTAAAAAAATAGAAACCTTGTGCATGGTCATATGGGTTGTGGCGACTGATGTATTGGAGCTAGGCTTGGGGACCACATGTATCAGTCCAGATTGTATGGTCTCAACTTGAGCAACCCAACTTGAGCCAGAATACTTTTTCATTCAGTAACTCAGACAACCCACAAATCTTGAGTCACAGAAGCATTAAGGAGCAGATCATTCTGTCTTTGCAATGGAGCCAGTAATATCTACATGCCTCTTCCTTTTCTGCTTACCTGCCTGTCTTAAGTGTTGAACAACTACATGAGTAAGGTTTCTTCTAAACTGTTTGTTCTACTGCATGACCATCGTGCAAGATAGTAAAGTTTGGCAAGATCAGTATGTTATATGGCACATAGTACAATCATATAGCTGTGTGTACTTCATTGGTACAACTGTGTAATTGTTAGATACGAACTAATGACTTCATCACATGTGAAAAATAACACCCTAGAACACTTTTGCTATAGTTCACTCACAGAGCCCCACGTTGCCCATCAGATGATGTAGGCTGATTTCCAGCAGGGCTCCATGGGTGAACTGACGTGGCAGCATGGTAGAACACTGCACCACCAACACGGTAGCCTTCCCGTGTTCCATTAGGAACAACGGAGCTAACACGGGATTAAGTTGTGCGATGATGCTTCCCCACATATGATGGGGAAGGGTCAGCTGCCGGCTGTGGTGCTGGGGTTGCTCCACTGCCAACCTGATTCGCCATGGAGGCTGACAAATCACAATACTGGACCTCATCTGTGTGCTGAGGTCCCTAAACTTTTCATTTAAAGAGCTCAATGTGAGTTGATAGAAATGTTTTTTGCTAGTCAAATATATGAGTACTCTAATATACCATTAATTTAAGGTTATGAGAACTGAAAGGGAACAGCTGTTATTTTAAAAATTTATTTCTTCTCTTTTCTCATGTTTAAGAAATAACCATGAACTGTACAAAATTCTATTTCCTACTGTACATTAGAATACTGCTTGGCTATGGGTCTTGCTGGTTACATGATGTCCTCTATATCCATCTTACCCAAGATCCTTGTGTGTATTATGTGCTGCTATTATTCTCCTATCCCCTTATTAGGTACCAACCTCACACAGGGATTGGAAAGCTTTCTCCTACTGGATATGCTGGTTGATTATAGGAGCTGGACTCCATCAGAGTACCATCTCTAAATGCTGATCTTGGTTTTCCCATATTTTGACATATTTCACCATTTGTATTCCTTAATTTTGCTTCAATTTTCTCTATAGGTTTAATGAAATAATTTCCTATCCCATTTCCCATTGTCATCTGCATATTTCTGGACATGTCTGTATGGAGACAGCATGATAGGTATGCTTAACAATACAAATAATACTAAAAAGAAAAATATGACCATCTGTTGAAAGCCAACACCTATATAAAAGAGAAGTTAAAACAAGTTGTGCTTGATTGGTCATTGAATAGATTTTTACCTCCCTATAGATTATAACCTCAGCATCGGAGCATACACTTGTGAATGCAGGAGGGGTTCCATATTGAAATCTCTCATATTTCATATTGTTATATAACATCTTTTAACAATGTATCACACACACACTTTTATATTATTTATGCAAAATATTTTGAACTTGGGGAACCAATAAACGCTTGTCATCTCTTTGTATTGGATTTCCTTATGCAAAGAAAATCATATTGTATGCAGAAGAACATTAGCCTTTTCCTTTCTACTTAGCTTTCTGAAATGTTTGGCAGTATCTATTGGGAAGTTACTGCCATGCAGTTTCAGGATTCCAACCTTGTGATATTCAGTTAGAAGAATTTCAAAAGGAGAATGCATATAATTAATGTCAAAAGATGACAACATACAAACAGATGATTGTTCTCATTTTTTCCCACCCATTTGAATTATTATGCAATACATTGTATTCAGTTAGATTGATAATAAAGAAATGGGGTGGGGGGGGTGGGGGGGGGCGAGAGGGAAGGCCATTATTTCTAAAATCAGCCAGGGAAAATAATTTATATTCTTTTTATTCATACACACAATCAGCGTGTAAATGATGTGCATTTTCATGCAGAACAACAACATGGTTACTGGCAAGAAAGCCCTGCGTTAAGTCTTCTGATTGAATCTAAAATGTGGAATGCACTCCCTCCCTGGAAAGCTATCATTAAAATTTGCTCTGAGTATTGTCTGAGTTAAAGCAACAAATGATCCTTAGCTGATCAAAAGCCAACAGTAAGTGGTTTGCTCATTGTATCTTTTGAACTTTAATACACATGATGAGCTATTACTACTAACATACCTTCCTGGCTCATTTGTGTGGCTGAAGGTGATTCTAAGTGAACATAATACAGACTATATTAAGTATCAACAGACAAGCAGAATACCATCCATAGAAAAAATGAACTACTTATTTTTTAAAAACCATGCCATTCATGCATAATGGCATTTAAATGTTGATTGAATCAAAGAGCCTGTCTTATGCAAGATCAGATCATCTGTCACTGTATCCTAATACTGTCGACATTGACTGACAGTAGCATTCTAGAGTCTTAGGACTTCATTGTACAGGGAGCACAAAATGTTGGTCACCTATTGCATGGTAAGTTCATCCCACTACTGATCTGTCTCTTCCTTGTGATTCTCCCATCTCTAGCTATTAACAGGTAAGGCCATCAATAGCTCCCAATCCTGCAACATTCCCATCAGCTTTCTTGGTTCCTTGGATCTCTTCAGCTTCTGTGTTGGTATGTTAGCAATAAAGTGACAGTAGATGATAAAATTCTACCCTCAACTATTTCCAACTGTCCTTTATCTTTTTATTTCATAGTTGTCTTTTTTTGCTTTTCAAAGTTGGAATTGTGAAATTACTCTAAAAATAAAAAATGAGTGCATGGAAATAATGTGCTCTATCACTGAACTGTGGCCCTTCTATAACACTATGTGTAACATGATTTTTGTTCCTGGGTTATAAATGTCATTTCCTAATTGGTTCGATCATAAAACATAGAAAAAGTTTATTAAATTGCAGAAAAAATGAGTGCATGTAAATAATGTGCCCTATCTCTGAACTGTGGCCTTTCTTCAACAGGAACATAAGAAACCTGTGACCAGTCTCTATGCTCAATCCTACAATCAGAGTTAGGCAACAGATCCTATAGGATGGTTGAGTGAATAGTTGTGTGAGGACACAACCTACATCATGCCTACTAATGACTTCACCATATGGGGTAATTTTGGTGGCAGGTGCCAGTTCCCCACCATTTGCACGATGGTGTCTGCCAGTTCCCATCCCACAGTGTGGAGCTACTTCTGGCAGGGCTCCACCGTTCAAATGGAGGAGAACCAGTGTATGCTGCTGCCACAGCAACACGGGAAGGGGGGAGCTGGGCAGCAGACACTTCCCCTCATGGAATCAGGTAAGGGGGAAGTTGGGCGATGCAGGGTGTGGGCAACAGGTTCTCCCTGCTGAGCATTACCGGATACAACACGATGCATGCCAATTCCAGTGGCCAATATGATAAGGTCCTAAGGCTGCTTGCTGCTTAGAGGTGTACCTAGGGCAGAGTGGGCAAAATGAAGGCATTGCTTCCAGAAATAGAAGAAGTGCTGTCCCCAATTGAAATTGTCCCCCTCAAATTTCTAGCACTACAATCCCTTGAAACAGTAGCCCTCCAGATGTTTTGGACTTCTGCTCCCAGAATTCCTGTTTATTGGAAAAGTTGGCTAGGGTTTCTGAGAGTTGGAGATCCAAACATCTGGCAAGCCACAAGTTTAACACCTCCACCTTTTAAGGTGAAACATTTAGAAATACAGTATCAGCGAGGGCCACATTCTTAAACTTCATGTGGAAATAAACATGCATAACAAAAGTTAACATATTTAAAACCAAATATTAGTAGTTGCTGTAACATTAAACTATAATAAAATACCAACACTTTAAAACCACCTCTAAATACATCATACGGTTCAGGTGGTACATTTATATTTTTCTGGTGTATCCTTAAACCAAACATTCTCTTAGCACCTGAATCAGTGGGATGTAGGTAAGAAACAGAGCATATAGTTCTGTTAGGAATTGTGGGAGCTGAAGTCTAAAACACCTGGAGGACTGAAGTTTGTCCATGCCTGACATAGCAGATGGGCAGAGCAATACTTTTTGGGACAAGATCAGTGAATTTTAAAATGTCTCAGTTTTTTTCCTCTTCTTATTTATCACCTTGTCCTTAGCTCTCTGAGGGTGCATTTACAAAGGGTGCATTTACATTACC
Organism: Anolis carolinensis; assembly: GCF_035594765.1. Classification (NCBI taxonomy): domain Eukaryota; kingdom Metazoa; phylum Chordata; class Lepidosauria; order Squamata; family Anolidae; genus Anolis; species Anolis carolinensis. The sequence goes on along the minus strand of NC_085841.1, from coordinate 323,081,227 downwards.
AAATAATGCAGTGTGGATATCACATTAGCCTGGTGCATCCATACAATGCACACAGGCAATTGTGATTTAATCTGCGTAAACTGCTTAATGAGGTGGTACTTTGGCTCCAGGATTTGGATCTTCCCCAGTGTTGGGCAGTCTCCACAGCCATCCCATCCTTCCCAGATCCAGGTGGCTCAGGGAGGTAGGATGGCAGTCACTTCCCTGCCCCCAGTACCCGAATTCTCTCCCCAAAGCAAGGAAATTTCCCTTTACCAGAGCTGCCTGCTCTTCACTTCCTGTTTCATCATCATTACGTGAGCTTGGCAAGTTTGGAGGAGGGAAGGGGGATCACCCCTCCCAAGCTGCTTGGGAAATTGGATGTTATCAAATTTATCCCTGAAACATATTTGGCTGCCCAAGAGTGAGCACCATTAATCTTTATGCCAAGAGCCATAGTTTGGGTGACTCCTTTAGAGGATGGCTCCTTTCCACCTATGCACAAGTGCCACTGTGTCCTAGTAAATTTTCTTACCAATTGTCTAAAAAGCAATCTTTCTGACTAAAAGTTAATTAAGGGACAGATTGTTCCAAAGAGACGCAAGCAGAAGAGCATCAGCATGAATTTAAAAAAACGTGCAGGGAGCTATAAATATATTGTGCAATATTTTGCAATATCTCCAGTGTTTTGGTCTAATGTTGAACATGCTCCATTGTTCAAACCAGCTGTGTTCTTTCCCATTTTCATTTCTATAAAGAGATTATAAAGGCTGTCAAAGCAAATCCTGCCGTTCCAGCCTGCCTTGATGAAAAGTTCTGCATACACAGAGCACAGCAGTCTCAAGGAGGAACTTTGTTTCAAGCCAGAACAAATCTTCAGCTAATTATAAGAGAACTATATTAAGCACAAAAGGCAAGCTCCATTTATGCAGAACAAAGTTACATTTTACTCTTTGCTTTGCAAGTGCATTTATTACCATTTGGAAGAGTAATTGGAAATTCATTTTCTTTCATTTTCTTAGGTTATTTTCTTTATTGTTTATAAGTACTCTGCACATTGCAGCATTGAATAAGCTCCAAGAAAAAAAGAGATTAATAGGCCTTTTTTCTCTTTGGTTAATTTGTAGCTAAAGTAATAGAATAAGAAATTATTCATTTTCTTCTGATTCCTTCCTCTCCTGTACTCATAACTTTCAGATCATCTACTTAAAAGAACTCTAATTATATGAACACATAAAAGGAACCTGGGGCGGAGCAGGGGAATACAATGCTGAAGTGCCAAAGAACATGAAAATAGGTATGACATCTCAGTATGCAAATGGATAAAGGATGTGTTTAAAAATGTGAGAGATAGACCTGGATCTCACAAACAAAGTAATGAGAATGGTGGCAAAGAAGGAGCTGAACAGCAACCATTCTAACATTGGCCTTCTCACACACAAGGTCCAGAAGAGAAGCCAAAGACCTTAGTTTTCTTTGATAAATATATAAAACACATGCATAATAAAATTCATAATCTAATGGAGGAGAAAAAAGAAGAAAATGGCTGCTTGTGTTGCAGAAAGATAGTGTGCAATAAAGATCCAATGAATAGGAGGTATGCAGCAGACTAGCAGTTAGTATAGGTAGTCATGCAAAGACCTTTAGTGAAATATATAAGGAAAATTTCATACATGTTTCGTGAAAACATCTCTATACTACTTGTATTGCTATGCATTTTGTTATCAATATAGCACTGAAAGGGGAAAAGGGAAAAATTTTCATATTTGAAAATTTTTGAACCTCAAAATGTTGAAATGCAAGATATTTAAAAAAGAAAGAATGCTAAGTAATCTGATGCTTCTCTGAAGTGCAGCAAGCCAGTTGTCACTATAGCAAATGTAACATAGAATAAATATTCCATTAGCATTCAGTATTTCTCTGTAGCATATGCTTTAGACAGAAACATAGCTTTTGGATCACGTTATCCAAAACAAGTGATGCTATCCCTGGTTTTTCTTTTAATTAAAACTATATGCCATTATAGCCCCCATCCCTCATAAAATAGGTAAAGTATGAATCAGACCCATCAGAGATTTTCTTCAGAAAAACTTCCCCACTCTTTTCTCAGGGCGTCCAGCCACATGGTGGCAGTGTGAGACTTCTCCAAGAAGGAACAACTTTGCTGATCTGGGTTTGCCAAGACAAAGATGCACCTTTGGATCCATGGCTACAGGAGATTTCACATATGACTTTGGGGATGCAGAAACTTGGGCATCTCACTCTGTAAAGACGATTGTCCCCACCTGAGTCCCAGAAACAATTGATTCCAAGGCTATTGATGTCCCATTCCAGTTGCTCCATTCCAAGATGTTAATCATTTTGAACAACAGGAGAAGGCAAAGTCTGCTCATTAAGATTTTGGGTCGCAACACCTACTTTCCCCAATCAGACTAACCGATGGAGAAGAAAACTATGAGAAGGAATTCAATGACATTTAGAAGGATGCACAGTGCCCAATCCCTAATTTTAAAGTCCACCGCTCTGTACAAAACAGAGCAAAGGAGAATCCTTGAATAGCCTTAATACTGACATTTTTTAAAAATTACTACATGTGAGAAAAAAGCAGTAGTGAATAAAACCAGCAACAAACATTTTGGAAAAAAGAATCACTGCAAATCCAAAATGGCTAGGATTTTGTAAAAAAAAACCTGTCCCATAGGGAATCAATTTAGATATTTCCAAACATTTCAAAATTTCAGATAAAATCATGTGGCCAAATGACGTGAGAGTATGGTCAAGTGATGAAGTTATTAATGTGGTAAGATGGACAAACTAGGAAATGCAACAGTATGCAAGAACTTAAAAAAATCATAGAATCATAGAATTATAGAATAATAAGAGTTGGAAGAGACCTCATCGGCCATCCAGTCCAACCCCCTGCCAAGAAGCAGGAAATCACATTCAAAGCACCCCTGACAGATGGCCATCCAGCCTCTACTTAAAATCTCCAAAGAAGGAACCTCTACCACAGTGCGGGGCAGAGAGTTCCACTGCCGAACAGCTCTCACAGTCAGGAAGTACTTTCTGATGTTCAGGTGGATTCTCCTTTTCTGTTGTTTAAAGCCATTGTTCCACCTCCTAGTCTGCAGGGCAACAGCAAACAAGCTTGCTCCCTCCTCCCTATGATTTCCCCTTACATATTTATGCATGGCTATCATGTCTCCTCTCAGCCTTCTCTTCTGCAGGCTAAACATGCCCAGCTCTTTAAGCCGCCCCTCATAGGGCTTGTTCTCCATACCCTTGATCATTTTAGTTGCCGTCCTCTGGACACATTCCAGCTTGTCAACATCTTCCTTCAACTGCAGTGCCCAGAATTGGACACAGTGTGATTCCAGGTGTGGTCTGACCAAGGCAGAATAGAGGGGTAGCATGAGTTTTCCTCTTCCTCTCTTTTTTGCCCTTTGAACTTAATTTGTCTCACTTAAAATAACCTGAAGATAAAGGAGGAGGAGACAATTGGGATATTTTACAAGCAGCTGAAAAGATGGGATCACAGAGGATTGGTTGCAAAGCCAATGTAAAAGATAATGTAGTACTTTCCCACATTCTGCTATCTGAACTGAGAAGAGTGGCAAGAGAAGGCCTTTTTGGTTATAGCACCCCGTTGCTGTAATTTTCTCCAAAGGGGGATCTTGTTTGGTGCCCAGTGTCTGCCTGCAATTTCCATGTCACTTTTGGATTTGCATTTTAAATTATTATGAACTTCAAAGGACAAAGCAATTTTCCTGCTTCTTGGCAGCGGGTTGGACTGGATGGCCCATGATGTCTCTTCCAACCAGGGCCATAGCCAGAAAAAAAATTTCTGTGTGTGTGTGTGTGTGTGGGGGGGGGGGGGGGGTTGAAACTTTTTTTAGTGAACCATGAAGAGTAGTTACATAACACAAAATAATTTCGAAATCAGGTTCCATCAATAAACTTCAGTGGACACTCAAGACAGATAAACTTCAGTGGACACTCATGGGGATTTGGTTAATCAGTTAAAATTCATGAATAAAACAGTTTTTTTTAACCTGAAAAATTTTTGGTGGGGGGGATGAACCTCTAACCCCCCCCCCCCCCCCCCGGCCACAGCCCTGCCTCCAACACTGTGATTCTATGATTCTCCAGTATGTTGAGTCCTATTTCCAAAATTGGTCCAGCACCATGAATACCTACCTTAAAGTCTGACTTTTAAGTCATGGGAAACCACCAGCCTTCAGTGTTGGGACTTAGATTAATATTGTTTAGGTTTTTATTTAAATAAGGAAATCCATAGTCTTTTAACCTCTGGCAAAAAGGTTAGAAGAGTCATATTGGATGTGGCTGCTTATCCTAACCAATAGAGCAGAGATCGTGATAACATGATGTTGACGGCAACTCTGAACATACCTCTGCATTATCCCTGTGGACTAGAATTGCTGGCACTTCTAGTACAAGAACATTTGGGGGAAGGGGGGTATATAATTCCCACACCTGTCCTACAATAAAAATGGACTATTTTGTTTTTGCAAGAGAGGATGAGTAATTTACATGGTTTTCCCCTGTTGTGGAGAAAATGAATATTTCTATACAGTTCTCACCCAGTATTCACACATGCTGAAGTGTTTGGAGAAGTTAGTCTGCACATACAGTAACTGCATGTGTTTTTTGTGTGGATTTTTTTGCATGAGAAATGGACAAAAAAATCCCACATGGTTTCATGGTGATCATTATTGTTTAAGAGTAATTCCACACTGGCCAGTAAATCTATGGCCCAAGTCAGTCACCACCATCTCCCTTCTCTTCACTGAATTCAATGGGTTACAGGTTAACAAGAATCCCAGTCCAAAAATATGTTTCATCTCTAATACATTGATTGTGAATCAATCCTCCATTTGCTTCATTGCTGATCACAAAGCAGGGCAGAATTGATTGAGATTTCTTGCATACCTTTACATAAGCTGAAGCATCATAGATTTTTTTTAAAAAAAAAATGATGCCCTAACTGCACAATAAGTATTGGAGAAGAGTCTTGCTCAGTTCTCGTCTCTTATCTACTTATTTCTGTGTTGGTGACGGGCATTTCCCAGGTGTAAGCCACGTCCTGCATGACTATGTGGTTAAACCTGGCATTCTAATATAATGCACAAAAAGCTTAAAGAAGCATGAAGTCTTCATTTTTCCTTTCAACCTAACAGAGGAAAATCTCTTGCTGTCAGGTCTAGTAATTGCTTGCAAAGACAAGAAAGAAGGAATATTTTGTCTGACTGCACCTCAAATGTATTCAGTACAAGAAATACACAAATGTAGGTTTCAATACAGTCTTTTCCAAGTCCTGAAAATCTGAAAGAATTTTTCCCTGTGGACATTGGACCAGAGAATGGCAGGGATATCTTTGTGTGTCCAGTTGAGCAACCTCTTCTTTTGTATATAAAACCAGCCTTCCAACAATGTACTACATCTGTTCAAAAGACTATAGGAGAAGCTTAAAATATGAGGGTTATCCAGAAAGTAGATTACGTTTTGGAATTAAACATGAACAAATTATAGGAGAAAACATTTACCATATGCAGTTGAAAGCCACACCCAAATACCATTTCTCAACATAGTCGGCTTTCAAATCTAGGCACTTATCATAGCAATGAATGAGTTTAGCAACTCCTTCCCGAACGGAGCGTTTTGGCGACGATGCGCAGCTGCAGGAAGGGGGGACCGGCTGGTTGAGGACGTAAGCAGCAGAGTTTTGTGGGGAAGGAAATGCTAAGCTCATTCATCGTTATGATAAGTGCCTAGATTTGAATGGTGACTATGTTGAGAAGTGGTATTTGGGTGTGGCTTTCAACTGCATATGGTAAATGTTTTCTCCTATACTTTGTTCATTTTTAATTCCAAAACGTAATCTACTTTCTGGATAACCCTCATACAATTTGCAATGAAGCACTGATGTGATGACTCATGGGCCATGTAGTCCCGTTCCTAGTACTATTGTGGCAGATGAAGAGGACAACTTGGGTTTCCCACCGTTTCAGCCAGAATTGGAGCCCTTGCACCTGCAAGATGTTTGCCCACAAGAAGTCAGCCAAACAAGCCTTGAGCAGAAATCTCCCCCGTTTTCTCGCCGGGATAATTATAATCGAGATAGAGGCGCTAGGGAGGCGAATCGCAGAAGCGCCAGAATTGCTGCCAGACAATTAGCTGATTAAGCCTGTTTCCCTTGGGAAATCTTAAGGAGTCATGCATCTGGACACAGTATGGGTTTCACTTCTTGTTCCCCAGGGAAAGTGTTCCTTGGCGGGAAAACAAGATCCTATATAGGTGTTTAACCGCAAGGGAATCCTTGCGGAGTCAATTTGTCAGCTTCGGGAGCGAGATCGTGTGTGGACTCGCTATTCCTGTTCCTTGTTTCCAGGACCTTGTTCTTGTTCCAGCCCTGCCTTGTTTCCCCGGACCTTGCCACGGACCTCGCCACGGACCCTGTTCTCGTCTCTTGCTTCTTGTTGCCTTGAATCAAGCCTTGTTTGCCAAGAATCTATTTTGCTCTCCAGCCTTGTTGTCAAGCTCCATTGGACTAAAGGACCTTGTCATTTCCCCACACTTTGCTTGGCAAAGTGTGTGTTTCGGTTATTGGATTATAACTTTGGACTCTAATATCTCATATTGGACATTGTTTTCCTGGACTATATTTGACCTTTCCTGAAAGGTCTACTTCTGAACTATATTCTTCACTTGTTTTTATTGACTTTATATATTCCTTTAATAAAGATATTAGATAGATTCTGGTCTCTGCGCATGGTTATTGGTGCTCTGCAGCCTGGGTCCTGACAACTGAAGAGTGCATGGATTGATTGCTTCCATCTTGGTTGTTTGCTTCCATAGAGGGGGGTGACTCCAGTTGACATTTGAAGGAACTATAAAAAGTGATTAATGTATAGACAAGATTTCACACCTTGACTAACTTCTTTAAAGTTTGTCTAAAACATGGAGTAGATTCACTGCTTCCATGGGGATATGAGATATCAGCCACACATGTTGTATGGCCTTTAACTTGAAGTGTTCTGAGTTGTACATTTTTATTTCATCTCTTTTCTCCAAGGCACAGATAATCCCGATGCTCACAGTCTGGGATACCAAGACAAAATTTCACGTTTTATTTCGAAAAAAATAATTTTAGCATGTATCTCTCCGTCTAACTGGCTCACTGTGGCATAAAATTGTAATGTAATGTAATGTCTTATATCATTATTAGAACCTGCCATTTATCTCCATGTATTATTATCTACTTTTTTCATACGTAATGGATGTTTTAAATACCATTATGTTCAAATAGGTAGTACATACTGTTTTAAATCTTCAAGAAAGTAACATTATAGGATTAGTCTACTTAATAAACCTTACTTTTACATTACCTGGGGGGAAAGCATCAACATTTTACAAATAGAAAACGTTGTTAATTTAGGCATTTACTATACAGGGTCTACCATAAGCTAGTGAGATTAAGATGCTGAATATTTTTATATTTATCATGTAAAATAAAAGTCTTTAAAACTATTTTAATCATGTACAAACAGAAATTAAATAACATTCCTCCATTAAGCTATGTTTTGGAAAAGAAACTTCTTTGATTATCCAGATGATTTTCTTGTATTGAAATCTGAAGATGGGAAAGATGAGGAGGACAATCCCTCCTCCACCCTCTCCCTCCTGATGCACCATGTCTTCAGATCAGGAGGACTCTGCAGAGAGGCTCCATGGCTGTCAGGCCATCTGGTAAGTTTGGGGGCCCAAATGGGGGTAAAGGGGTGGGTGCCCTTTCACACCTTTGGGCTCTAGGAGCCCAAAAGTCCAAGATGGCTGTGTAGATTGACCCTTGAGATCGCATGATGCCAGAGTCAATCCACACAGTCCCAAGAGTCAATCCACACAGGGCCAACATCTGGTAAGATTCAGAGCTTAGCTTAAGGTTCAAATTTTACCAGGTGCTTAATTAAAAAAACAACAACCCTTATTTGTAACCCAACCTATCACCCCAGGGGGACTAAAGACAGTTTCCAGAAAAAAATGGCAAATATTCAGTGCCAAGGTAAGCAACAAAACAAATCAAAACAATGAATAAATAGCATCAATATAAATTTGAAAACTTAAGTGACAACCAAAGAATAGTTAAAAACACATAAACCTCAGCATTATAATAATTGTGTATTCTATATATATAAAAGAGTGATGGCATCAGGGTAGTGGACAAAACAATAAAACTACAGGCCCCCCAACCTCGAAATTTGACAACACAACCCATCATCCACGCCTCTAGGTTGATATAACAAAAAGAAAAGAAAAATAAAGTCCTAATTAGAGGGAGAGGAATAATTGTTTTTATCCAATTGCTGCCAGTTACAAGGCTAAGTTCCACCCACTTGGTCTCCTAGCAACCCACTCAGCCCAGGGGACAGGCACAAGAGTTTGGAGAGACCCCTAAGGGCCATCCAGCCCAACCCTTTCTACTATGCAGCAGGACACAATCCAAGTATTCCCAACACATGGACAACGTATAAATACTATACAATACTACACAGGGACATAGACCCCCTCTACCCTCACCACTTTCACAGTACACAAACAACCAAATGCATACTAAACATAAGGACAACCATACAACAGACATTCAATACCACCACTACCTCAACAAGTTCTCACCAACACCACCAGACAACGCCACAGCAACGCATGGCCGGGCATAGCTAGTATTACTATAATTGGGGAAACTTTAGGGGCTACTTTCTCCCTCATTTTACAGCTATTGGGGTGAAACTTGCTACAATGGTAGTACACATTTACCACTGTTAGTCCATCAAGTTTCAGAACGTTTCACTTATCCATGGATTTTTGGGGAATTTTCAGAGTTTTCATAAACAACATTTTAAAAACTACAAGAGATATCTTCTTAAATTTTCTATACAATGAAACTAGATAACAGGGGATCATTCCCACCAACTTTCAGAAATATTCACAAATAATAATAATCATAATAATAATAATAATAATAATAATAATAATAATAATACTAATAACTTTATTTATACCCCAACACCATCTCCCAGAGGGACTCGAGGCGGCTTACAAAGCACCCAAAGGTGCAAACACGCAAAATACAAAATTGCAGAAACAAAAACAAAACAATAACAGCTAACATAAATATCTCCATAAAACCCCCTGGTTTAAATCAGTAAAATACAGCAATAGCTGCAGATATAAAGCAACAATTATCAATCTTAGTCATGTAAAATGCTTAGTGAATCTATGGGTCCTCACATTTATCCTCACATATATTCATTAAAGGAATCTATGGTCAAAGGCTTGTCAAAAAAGCCATGTCTTCAATTGTGTACAGAAGGCTTGTCGAGTGGGGGCTAGCCTGATCTCCCTTGGGAGGACATTCCAAAGATGGGGGTCACAGAGAAGGCCCTTTCTCTTGTCCCTACCAACTGAACTTGAGATGGAGGTGGGACTGAAATGAGGGCCTCCCCGGTAAATCTTAGTGCCCATGCCGATTCATAGAAAGAGATGTGGTCTCAAAGATAGGCTGGACCTGAAACGTATAGGGCTTTATAGGTAATAACTTGCACTTTGAATTGGGTCCAGAAACTAATTGGCAGCCAGTGGAGCTGCTTTACTAAGGGCATTGTGTGCTCCCTATAATCAGTTCCGGTTAGTAATTTGGACACCGACCTTTGCACTAACTGCAGCTTCTGAGCCGTCTTCAAAGGCAGCCTCACATAGAGTGCATTGCAGTAGTCCATTCTAGATGTAACCAAGGTATGGACCACCGTGGCCAAATCAGGATTTTCGAGGTACTGTCGTAACTGGTGCACAAGTTTTACATCTATTAATTTTAGGGAATTTTTAAAGGTTGTGATAAAAATGTTTTTTAAAGCCACAACCACTATATCATTGAATGTCTCTCATAGTAACCAAAAGAAACGAATATTAAACAATTCTACATTTTCATAGGATCCTAGATTTGGAGGGAACCCCCAGGGGCCATCTAGTCCAACTCCCTTCTTCCAGGCAGAAGGGTACCATCAAAACCCTCTTGTCAGATGGCCATCCAGCCTCTGAACTAATTGATCTACCTCCCCTATTGAGTTAGAAAGGACCCCCAAGGGCCATCCATTTAGGGATTTTTTCCCCAGCCCAGCACTGATTTAAATAAATATAATAACAACAACAACAACAACAACAACTATTACTTACTTACTTACTTACTAGAAGTATCAGTTAGTCCTCCCCATTGCAGATTCAACCATTCATTGGAACTCTGGCTGGCTGCTGCTACGGAGTGACAAATGTCTTCCCTCTCCTGTCTGGGACTTTCTGATTTGAGCAGCATTCTGGGAAATGAGGTTTAGGGCAGGGCCTTTTGAATTCTCTGGCATAGGGCTCCTCGCCTAAACAAACTACATTTCCCAGAGTTTTGTGCTTTCTTTCCCAGCGAACTGTTTTCTCCCTGCTTTCCCTCTTCTAATGGCTAGAGGCCATTAATTTAAAGAGGAATGGGAGCCTTTTTGGCTGCTTGCCATGAATATGAAACTGACTTCTGAGCATTATAAAATTAAAACGAAAAAGGAATGGGTACGTTTTGATTCTTAAGTTTTAGGTGCAGGCTACGCCCATTAGTTGGATATCACTTTGGAAGTATTTATTTATTTATTGTATTTATATACCACTTTTCTCATCCCTGGGGGGACTCAAAGTGGTTTACAACATAATAATGGCAAAATTCAAAGCCTAACATGCATATTAAACTAAATCATAAAAACTAAACAAGAAACATATAACTATGCATTGAAATCAATAAAATCATTAAACATAAGATATATGTAAATAACATTTAGACATGAATACATAGGATTAAAAACACCTAATATAAACATTAAAATTACATGATCCAAAATCATAAACCAGGCTATTCTCTGGCATATTTGCTATTTATTTCTTGCATTGCATTAGTTTACTGGCCAAAATCTTGGCTAGTAAAATTTAACTAATTTTAATATGACTTACAAAACTTCAATTTTTTTTGCATAAGTCTAGTAAACATATTATGGGAACTGAGGCACTGATTTAAAGATAAATGTTAGGATTTTGAATGATAACATTAATTTAAAAAAATTATCATGCCAGGTTCATGAAGCAGGTTTTTGGTAGAGAAAGGTTAATATTGATAGGGGATTGCCCACAGGAACGCCCCTTACTTAACTTCACGAAAGCCATTAAACCTGGACAAATTTGACAACTCTTATCCTACATATTTTGGGTGTCTTCTCCAGTTATATCCCAGTTCCTGAGGCCAGAAAACAATATCTGACCTTCTTCTCTCCCTCCCTGTTTTTGAACTGTTTCAAACGTTTCCCCAATGAAACATGATGGAGCTGACAGGAAGTTCCTCTGTATCGTGGGAAGGGCTACATAATAAATCGTATCCTCAGTGGCAGGCCAGGATTTTGTTTCAGGAGGGGATGGGATTTTGGTTTGGGGGGGGCTGAGTCTGAGTGAGGGAGAGGATCTACCCTAGCAAACCTTTTGTATTGTTATCCCAATACCCCCATGCATATGGGATATATTGAGCATGGTGATCAGATCATGATATGAATAAACATAACAGTTTAAATAATAAATGTAAGGCCTTCTCGCGGGCCACCCTGAGAATTTTGGGGGGGAGGGGGGCTGAAGCCCGTCAAGCCCCCCCGGTCTACATGCCCCCCCCGGCTACATGCCTGCTCAGTGGATTCTAAGTGTTTAGAAATGAGCGGGGGGCAATGTGGGATAAAGTTGATAAATATAGTTTTGATTGTGACATGCCACTAGATGTCAGCAGAAAGCACAGGTTAACCTAGGGCCCTTCCAGAAAGGCCCAAAATGCGGGAACTGCTTCAGTTTTATCTGAGGCATCAAAATGATGCCTTAGGTAAAACCTAATTAATCTGGAGAAAACTGGGATTTCCCAGTTTCCTCTGGATTAATAGAACACCTGGAAAGGTTCGGACCTTAAGCTAAGTTTGGATTTTTCCAAGTGATGGCACTGTGGGGACTGACTCCCAGAACTGCTTCCTCAAAATGATTCCAATTTTTAGGCTAAAAGAGCCTGATGGAGTGAGATGGCACCCCTCCCCTCTCAGCCCCCCATTTTCTCCAAAAACCTTTCCTGGGGGCCCTGCCCCTCCAGAGAGCTCTATCGACACCCAAAAATGATGCATCAGGAGTTGGGGGGTGGGGGGAGAGAAGGAAATTCCTCATCCCCCACCTCTTGTCACAAGAGGAGCCTGTACTGCTGACAGGCCCCTCAGGTAAGTTGGGGGAAATGGGGTGCTGGGAGGGGGTGGCTGGATGCACCCTCAGGCATGTAGCCACCCTCCAGTGAAAGGCCAGGGTTTGGGTTGGGAATGGGGACTAAATCCTGGGAAGAACTGGGATTTAGCTATGCCTGGAAGGGCCCTTAGATGCACTCTGGCAAATTTCAGGATTGTTGACTGTCACCTGTTTTGTTTTGTTTTTAAAAATCATAATAATGAAACACCTGTGGTTTTGCATTTATTGATGTAACTATGCTTTTCGTAAATGCAGCAATATATGAAATATAAGGATGCTAATAAATAAAAATGTCAACACTGTCAACGTCCCCATGTTAGTAGCTGAAGAAGAACTGATCTAGAAGGGTTTTGGATGAGTAGAATTAATGCTATTAGACACCACTAACTGCCATGGGTCAACACGATGGAATCATGGGAATTATAGTTTTACAAAGTATTTAGCCAAATAGTGCTGATACCTCACTAGAATACAACTCCCTCGATAAGTGTTTAGAAAAGAAGAGGGAGGGACAGTTTGTGATAAAATCCATAGATATAGCATTAATTGTGGGTTGCCACTAGATGTCAGCAGAGAAAACAGGTTAACTTAGATGCACTCTGGCAGATTTCAGGATTGTTGACTCTCACCAGTTTTGTTTTGTTTTTAAAAATCATAATAATGAAACACCTGCGGTTTTGTATTTATTGATGTAACTGTATTTTTCATAAATGCAGGAATATGTGAAACATAAGGATGCTAATATATAAAAATGTCAACACTGTCAATACCTCCATGTTAGTAGCTTAAGAAGCACTGATCTAGAAGGGATTTGGATGAGTAGAATTAATGCTGTTAGACATCACTTTAACTGTCATGGCTCAACACGGATTTTAGTTTTACAAAGTCTTTAGCCAAATAGTGCTGGTGTCTCACTAGAATGCAACACCCATTACTCCACAACATTGAGCCACAAGAGTTTAAGTGGTGTCCAACTATTTGTGCTAAATCCAGGCCTGTTGTCCAGGTGGCCTTGGATTGCATCTGCTCAACTGGAGTGGTCTGCATCTCACTTCTGCTGCCAATGCTCCTAGATGACCATGGAGCCCCCCTTATTCATACTGGTTTTGTAGGCATTTCTTCCTGACATTTACAAAATGCTCTAGAGTTGCAGGGAAGCTCCACAGCAACCCTCAATTTTTTTACAATGCTGGGGTGGACTTCTCCTGCATTAAGGTGGATGAAACCTGTATATCATGTGTATGCCATGGAGTCTATTCACCCCCTAGCCAACTCATTTGGCTCATATAAATAAGCCCTTAATTGAATCTTAGGTTGGGAACTACTCAGAAGGTTAGCCCTTTTAGCAGATACTGGGCCTGGGTTGCTATGAATTTTCCGGGCTGTATGGCCATTTTTCAAAAGCATTCTCACCCATAGCTGTGGCAAGCATCCTCAGAGGTTGTGAGGTATATTGGAAACTAGGCTAGTGAGATTTATTCTGGCCATGAAAGTGAGGTTTACTCTGACAATTGATTCCGGCCATGAAAGCCTTCAACAACACAGATGCTGGGTCATTTGCCTAGGATAAGACAAGGGAACACTACCTTACATTTTGTTCCAGTTGTTCCTGGAGTGATGCAGGTAATAATGAGAAACTCTGGTGACAGCCTAAAGGCAGCAGATCCTGCTTATCCTGGAAGCTAAATAGGGATGTGACTAATACTTAGGTGGGAAATCACCGACAAATACCTAATGCTTCAGATTGTATTTCAGAGAAAGGAACTGGTAAAACTACCTCTGAGTATTTCTTGCCTGAGAAAACCCTATGAAATTAATGATATTGCAAAATGTCAACAGGGAATACACATTGTGAGATAGCAACACCATGGCCATTTGCTGTGTAGCCCTTTGAGGTTCTCTCTTGGCTACCATCTGATTTAACAGATATGTGTACTTGGAGATAGCTTTTCCCCATCTAAACCCACTGAAGCTATTCTAGTTCCAAACACATTTCTGATAACTCAAATTGAGCCTTAACCCAAACAAAATAGAAAAGCACTTTTCTGATAACTCAGATTGAGCCTTAATCCAAACAAAATAGAAAAGTTCATGGTCAAAAATGCAGATTCAACCTCTTCTGGATGTGGTTATATTCACCCTCGGGCTCATAGTTTTACCTAGGTGACAATCATGTTTAAGAATGTACTTGCATAGCTAAAGCTAGTGCATACCAATACTTGAAGACATGAGGTCCCAGTCTCAGTGATATTTACCTTAGATATATCTTTGGTGGATTACACACTGTATATAGGATTGCCTTAAAATATAGTTAGAAAGATCAGCATGTTAAGAAAATTGTGGCCAGAACTTTGATACAGGCTAGTTATAGGAACAATGCAATAATCCCGATTCTAGGGTGTAGAAAAACATTCAATAAAATTCAAAATACTTTTAAAATATGTTTTTTGAATGTTGTGAAAACCTGATGAGGAATAATTCTGGACTGATGAGAAATTTTGCAGTTCATAACTTATTATGCACAAATTTCACAATTCTGCACAAAAATCCACTACAACATACAAACCATGCAGTTTTAAAGACTTCCTCACAGTGGTTAAATTACCCATTGCTTCCATTGAGAACAAAGTGAATTAAGACTTACATCCTTATTTCTGAATTGTTTTCCAGTTGTTGCTTTAGACCAAAATCATGCAAAATTAATTTGGAGTGGCCTCCACCACTAAAGGTGGCAAAGAAGCTTATATTTTACACAGCCTAGACACTTTTGCCTATGACTTATAATATGTGTACATATGTACATAAGATGATCCATTCTGTTTTTGTTATGTACATGCCCAAAAGAGTTTCTCATGTTCTTTGATGGAAGGGCAAGTGGCTATAATATTTTAATTGAGTTCCACCAGGTTAATTTTTGTCATGCAGACAATAAATGCACACCAAAATATCTCAAGCTATCGCTTGCCCCATTTCCGTTCTGATGATGGACACTACTCCATTAATGGAATGGATCCACATCATGGGATATTGATTGTCTCAGATGTACTAAATTATATGTTTGTTTATATTCCACCTTTATTGATTAAAAAGCAAAAGATAAAAGTAGTCCAGCACACTAATAGAGCCCTTTCCTTGGAAAATGATCTATTCTGGGTGAACCAGTCACCAATACCTTTTCCTCCATGTAATCAGGTTCATGGCTTCATATTGCTCCCAATGTCTAGAACTCCCTTTCTATGGAGGATAGACACAGAAAACATTTTCTGTGGAGGAATGGATATTTCTGTATTGAAATAGTATCTTCCACACAGAAAAGGCTGTTTCCTGTGCAGGAAATTCTGGTTTCTGTATAAAACAACCACATGTTAATTTTGTGTAGACTAAGTTCTGAACTTCAAAGATTCTCATCAGTACAATTTTTTTTTCTAATCAGCAATCTTGTTCATTAAAAGTGGCTGCTTTTTGTGAAAGTTTGGTTTTGTTGTTGTGGAGACAACAATGTTACTAAAACAAGAGAAAATCCATGTTGCATCTCAAAACAATGCTTTTTATGTGAGGATTTTTAAAAACAAAACTCACATCTGTCACATAAACAATCCACATGGATTTCTGTACAGAATTGCTCCCCAAAATGGTAGGATATGTTAATACTTGTCAAAACTGTGAGAAATTCTTGCCACTGTGCTGTACTTTCCACTGGTTTTTGTACATATTTTCTCCCACTATGGGACTCAAAACCCACCATGGGACTCAAAGCCCATCATCATAGGCTATCATTTGTGGTCGAGTATGATTGCCTTCCAAGTGTAGAGTCTTGGTGATGGGTCCGTAGGTGACTGTAGAGACCTATTCCGGATCCATATGTTCTTTTGTAGTGAGGACATCAATTTTCAGATGGAAGGCGGTCCCAACAAGGATTGGTTAGACATACCTTCCTCTTGACATGTTTCTCCCTTTTGCCCCCCCCCCCCTTCATACCTCTTCAGATTCCACAGTACTGATTTTAACAGCTGAACTTCAGCTAGAATGCTCTAGGGCTAGGGCTTCCCAGTTCTCAGTGTCACAGTTTTTAAGGCGAGCTTTAAGCCCATATTTAAATTTCTTTTACTGTCTACCAAGATTTGTTTTTCCTTTGAGAGTAGAGTAACTGCTTTGGGAGATGGTGTTTGGGCATTCGGACAGCATGGCCAGTCCAGCAAAATTGATGGCGGCAGAATATTGCTTCAGTGCTGGTGGTCTTGGCTTCTTCCAGAATGCTGACATTTGTCCGCCTGTCTTCCCAAGAGTTTTGCAGGGTAATGCTGATGGAATCATTCCGAAAGTTCAGAGTGACATTCGAAGACAGTCTACATTTCACAGGCATATATACACACACATATATAACCAACCATGGGAAGT
This sequence comes from Anolis carolinensis, assembly GCF_035594765.1. Taxonomy (NCBI): domain Eukaryota; kingdom Metazoa; phylum Chordata; class Lepidosauria; order Squamata; family Anolidae; genus Anolis; species Anolis carolinensis. Next base: position 323,064,487 of record NC_085841.1, on the reverse strand, counting down.
TCAAACAGTGTGTATGGTTTCTGTTATTACTAATCACAGGGCTGTTAGTTTTCCAGTTGGATGAAATGAAAAGGTAGGGCATTCTCATTAGTGATTGGTGATAACACTGGGATTTCTTCCAGCACCTCTCACTTTCCCAGTTGGGAAGTCCTGTGGTATGTTGGCATATACTTTTCTGTACTTGGATTGCATGGCTTTTTGAAGGAATTTCCTCAGGAAATATCCACCAGCTGGAAACTCTGTTAGAAAATGAATTCAGTTGTGTACTCGTTACAGGTTCCCTTCCTATGAATGACCAGAAGTCTCAATTGCTCCTGGCTTTTCGGAGGTTAATCAACTTCTTTTGAGCTGTGAAGGATTTTCATGGTTTTTAATGGTGATATTTATGCAAATTCTAATCGCCCATATACATTAATGTTTTGCTGCTGTTGTTATTGTTTCAAGGGCCCAGCAGGGCCGAGGAGTAAGATAAAAATATAAAAAGAGGCAAAAAGTCAGAATGCAACTAACCTGTGGAATTGTTTACATAAAGAAGGGTCTTTGTCTCCATGGAGATGAGGATCAGCAAGGGCTTGATGAACTCAAGGTACTCAAAAAACAGCAGTGACAAGCAAACAGAAAACACAACCTTGCATTATTGTTCAACATCTATTTATGCTGTGATATGTTGGAGTTTGACACCAAAATAGTTGTGTCAGGAGCATTGAATTACAAATCTTTTCCTCCAAATTGCATTTAGTATATGAAATCCACATTGCACTCTGTATCCACAGATCTGCATCCATGAATTCAACAATCCGCCACTTGTTTTAAATATTTTAAAATTCCAAAAAGCAAAATTTGATTTTGTCTTTTTATATAAAGGATGCCATTATATTATGCCATTCTATATAACTGGACCTGAGCATCCATGGATTTTGGTGTACATAGGGGTACTGAAATCAAACCCAACAGATCCCAAGGGTCCACTGTGTAAAAAATCAATTTATGCTGCATGTTCATCTTGAGAAAGGTAATCATAAGATCAGCATCATTTCTAGCTACCCACTAAACTTTAGCAATGGGAATTTGAACACTTTGTATCCAAATGTCTGATTTTGAGAATTGTGATAGGGGGCAAAACTGGTCTGAGGACTTGGGAGTATGAAGAGCTGCAAAAAGTGTCTTTAGTGAACCCTATGTATGCATGATGCTCACTCCTTATCTAGAACATGCAGCCCTGATCCAGATGCCAGGCCCCTATCAACTAGGCTATATATATATATATATATCTCATAGGAATTATTCTCAGAATGCTCCCCCAGGAAACTGTAAGCAAAATCAAAAGCTCAGATTCTTTAATCTCTACTCTGCCTGCTTCCTTGTCTGAAAGTCACTTTGTCTATTCATATCAGATAGGTAGGAATTGTTATAGTGAATTGGCTATGTATGAATTGAAATACTGAAATTAATTGGATTCACTTTGGATGTTGTAGTTCACACAGGTCCAGAAGACGTAAATGTGGTGCATGCTTATCCTACATTATTGGATACATTTAAATTTGTGCAGCCCAAAGATGTGGACAGAATCCTCCGGAGATGTGAGAGCCACCACATGAGTATAAGATCCATGCCCTTCCTGGTTTTGAAGGCAGTCAGAATAAAACTGATGAAATGGTAATTGGAGTAGTGAATGTGCCACTATCACAAGGGAGGTTTCCATCATGCCTAAAGGAGCTGTGCTGAAGCTGTTTTTTAAAACATATTCAATTACCCCTCTCATACTGAATATTTATCAGCCAGTCTCCAGTATTCCTTTATTGGGCAAATTTTGGTTACCCCGGCAGTACTGTTTAGGTAATGTGACCGAGGGTAGGGGAGTGCATTCTTGTCGGTTCCACTGGATCTTTTGGTGGTTTATGGTATTAACAGTCATGGTATCTTCTCTGTGATGGGACTTGGGGACACTGTCCTGTTGTATTTCTGGTCTTTCTCAGAAGTTGATGGTAGGGATTCCTGTCCAGTACTCTGGCCATAGATCTGTGATACATAAGACCACTGAGATATGTTATCTAGAGTTTTGTGATCTGATGTCACCAGAATGCTGATGATATCTAACTCTGTCCCATCTTTCCACCTAACTCAAAGGAAGTTGTTTGTTTATTAAGCCAATGTCTCTTGTCAATAATTAGCTGGATTAGGGCAGAGAAATTGAAATTTAGTTCTGACAAGACAGGGGTTTTCCAGGTCAATTGCAAGGCAGATCAGAGAATAGGGGACTCAGGTTTTGATGATGGCAAAGAGTGTTTTTACACAATTAAAGTGCATAGACCAACTGTTCCTGTTGTTGGAGATGTCAGATCCAAGCACAATAAAACATGCCTTGATTACATCCTATTATTGCAACACATTCTATGGGAGGGCTGTCTTTCAAAATGGTTTGGAAGTTCCAGCAGGTCCAAAATACTGCAGCCAGCTGCTAACTGGGGCTGTTTACAGGGATCATATCACTCTCCTGTTGGTCCAACCACATTCAGCTAGGACAATGGAAAGCACATTTGCAGTGGCTGTTCTCAAAATCTTATGACAGAAGAGTATTTTGAAAGTGTTGTGCTATTCACCTGTCCTTTTAACTTTTAAATTACGGTTTCACTGTGTTTAAACCGTTTTAACCTGGTGCTTTATTGAGAGATTTTTTTTTGCTTAATTGCTTTTTAAACTTTCATAAAATAGGATTTTAGTTCCACTTTGTTTTATATTATTGTCAGCCACTTTGAATTCCATACCGGGAGAACAGTGCAACATTCAAACCACTACAGAGGTGCAGTAAATAAAAACAGAAAAGGTTTATTCTATAACAATTAAACATTAGCCCTTACATTGGTACATGGTAAAATTTCAAATGTAAGAAAACTTCTGCTTTGCTTCAATTGTGAGTTGGACTGGATGGCTCTTGTGGTCACTTCCAACTCTATGATTCTCTAATTGCCCCTGAACTCTTTCTATGGACAGATCTATACTGACCACATAAATCTATGGAAAGATCTACACTGACTGCACAGATCTATACTGGAACTAGGCATGTAGCCGGGGGGGGGGGGGGCTTGAGGGGCTTCAGCCCCCCCCCCCCCCCCGAAATTCTCAGGGTGGTCCATGAGAAGGCTTTACATTTATTATTTAAACTGTTATGTTTATTCATATCATGATCTGATCACCATGCTCAGTATATCCCATATGCATGGGGATATTGGGATAATGAGACAAAAGGTTTGCTAGGGTAGACCCTCTCCCGCTCAGACTTAGCCCCCCCCCCCCCCCCCGAACCAAAATCCCATCCCATCCCGAAACAAAATCCTGGCTACGGGCCTGACTGGGACTGATCTGATGTGGTATGGATTGGATCAGCCACAGAATGGGTCATACAGGCACTCTCCCAGCTTCTGTGGAGATGGGAGGTAGTCACAACTGTCCAATAGCACTGAACACATATTGGTGCTTTTGGACAGCCACTCTTACCATCCCTTTTCATCCTGCTGTTGTGGTTGTCTCTGTCTGCAACATGGGACCTATCTTTTGTTCATTACCTGCAGGGATGTCAGCTGGGGTGATAGGGTGATGAGGGAAGACAGGAAAGGAGAGGAGAAATTCCCCCTCTTCTAAGCCCTCCTTTCCCCAGTCACCCAATTGTCCTGAATGATGTCACTGTAGGTGATGGTCGACAGATGGAATAGAAGGGGACATTAATTGCCATCTCATGTTGCCAGGCCATCCAAGCCTGGGAAATGGGATGGAAGTGAAAATAGTTGCTGCTGGTTATGTTCCAGAACCGGTCCAACTGTTCAGATGGGTCCAAAATTGGAGGATATTGGAATTTGATGGCAAAAAACAGACTATCCCCTGACTTTGATTAATGTGGGGCAAAGCCACATTTAGGTTGCATGCCCTGCATTTGGCTGCCAGGGAGCTGATCCAGGCCCATTGATCCATTTATGTCTGCCCCAGCTCTCAGCTTTCCTAAACTTCCATCTATTTTTTTTTCTTTTACTTTTTCCTAACTGAATCTATCTAAACCTTTAACAGACAATCTTTTGGCATTTATATTTCATAGGCATATCCCACCCCAGATTTCCATCAGCTTTTTTTGCTACACAGGCCCTAATGCAAATATCTCCACTGCCTCAAACTCCTTGAAGGATAGATTCAGTTCTTGTTGTCCAGCAGCATGTCATAGTTGTGTAGTATCACATTGAGAAGGGAGAACCACGTGTAACAACTTGTTACTATGTCCAGATTGTCTTTCCAGATTAGGCTGATAGATCAGAGTGCCTTGTCAACAGTGTCAGAAACTGTGAGATTGTGTGAGTGTTGTGTTCATAGATTAAACATGCCATGGATGGTAACATTTTGCTTTATTTTTGCCATGTTATGAAACCTAGGAAGTCATTAAAATGTGTTCATATACTCCCAAACTGTAGTGTCATTCTGAAGACAATTTCCCTTCATTGCACAGCTCTAACTGTGCAATATTTTCATTTTCACTTAGCTAGAGCTGTTGGGAGCACAACACTGATATTGGTTTTAGGAATCTTAGGGTGGATACAAAGAGAAGGAGAGAGGTGGCACCTATTTTGATTTTCAACCTACAGTACAGACAGCATGAAAAAAATGCTTAACCAGCACTTTGCAAAGATGTTAAGCAAATATTTGTAGTGATGCGCGCACACACCTATAGACAAAAACAATTCTTGTTGCTGTTGAAGCAACAACACAACCCAGCCTTGATTAAAGCTTCATCTGACCTGTTTTTTTATGCTCCAGTTGCAGAATCTTGTTAAAAGGAAAAGAATTAATTACAGACAGGCGGTGTGTCATGGTAATTAGCAATTGCTGCTTCTCTGTTTTGTCACATTCTGGAACCCTCCCTCTGCTTGCTGCCATCCTTTACTAGTTAAAGGGAGTAAGATATTTTTTATCACATTTCATGCCCAGAATCCCTGATGGAACTGACACCCATAAATTTGCACAGCAAACACAAAATATTGCGCCATCAGCAGTTCGAAACAATGTACACCCCAGTGTTTCTCATAGGAGATGTTTTGTATGTGAGCCTTTGTGAAGCAGTAAACACAATAATGGAGGATAGTTAAATATTAATGCCTTAAAATATAGCACACAAGTGTGGAGTGGCACACAATGATAATGTCTACATCATTCTGAACCAGAACACAGGTTGCGAGATATGCCCTGCCTGACTTACAGGGCAGGGATGTTTTGGTGGCAGGGCACTCCCTCCACTCACCATCTTAGCAGGGCTCCTTCTTCCCAGGGAGCCCTGTATTGCGTGTGCTCTCTGTGTGCCTTTACCAGCCAACCAATCAGGACCCTTGATCCAGGACCCATGTATAGCTGTCAACCCTGTTTTCAGTTGTAACCAATAAACAAGTTGTGGCTTTTGGTCATCCCACTATCGTGTGAGACTGTTTCTCTTGCCGAGTCACTCATGTGCATGCAACATAGCTTCTTTAACTCTTTTCTAGATTCTCACTCTTCTGATGTTACAACAGGGGTGGATGGGGGAGCTGAGAGAGGATCCTGGAGAGCTATAGCCTCCCTGATCCTCCTCCACAATCTTCCCCATTGATGTCATGTGGAAGGGGGAGTAAAGTGTGGAGGGATATAGCCTTCCATGATCCTCTCTAGTTTCCATGCCCCCGCCCCTCACATAACACCAGGATGATGTGTGGAAGCATGATTAGAAAGGATCTCTCAAAGTTGTGCAGGTGGCAGGAGGGGGACTTGCTGCCAGAGATATTCTCCTCACTATGAGACTTTTTCAAAAGCCCTACCTGTAGGTCAAGATCAGTTCAGCTATAGCTTTGCCACCTGTGTTCTGATAGCTGGATTACCATGATGCAGACATTGTCATTAGGTGTATCCACACTGTAGAATTAATGCAGTTTGTCACTACTTTAATTGTCATGGCTCAATAATGTGGGATCCAGGAAATTGCAGTTTGGAAAGGCCCCAGTATACTTTGGCAGATAGTATACTGGGGCAGATAAGGATAAAGATTTTGTGAAGCTACAGCTTCCATAATTCCATAGTGGCTATGGCAGTTAAAGTGGTGACAAACTGCATTAATTCTACAGTGTAGATGCACCCCTAGTCTGCTGGACCACACTTTGTTCGCACCTGCTCATCCTAAGTAGGCAACAGCAGCCTTAGGAATGTCTCTGCAAGTCCTTTTCAAAAACTATGTCATTCTCACAATGTGTGGCAGAAGGGAGGAAGTTGATTAAATTATTCCTTCTCTTTTGTGAGAACAAATAACATAACTTGTGCTATTCCAAGCCCAAAACTGTTTGGCAGAAGGCTCACTGTCACCTCTCAGCAAGTTTTTTTCTTAGACCCTGTACTACTGCTGACTTGCTCCAAATGATATGATGGGCCCAAATATGTGCATCTACCCTCTCTCACTCACCCGCCCCCTATTCTGGTTTTCTGGTGCTTGGTGATTGCATCAGTTTGTTATTCAAACACCTTTGCACTGATCGGAGTACTGGCACCAGCTGGGAACGGATGCAGAAGCTTTAGCTCAAGCTACATTGAGGCCCAATTTTAGGGAAAATGTAAGTTATAAATAAAGATCATCATCATCATCATCATCATCGATGGGGAATGTATAAACTATGGATTTTATCCAGCTCCTATGCTCAACTCCCCCCACCCTACTGGAGTCCCCCTGCAGCCCTCCCAACCCTTCTGAGCCCTTCTTGGACTGTTTATACCCCGCCTTATCTCCCCCGAAGGAGACTCAGAGCAGCTTAACATAAGCATCAGCATAACTATTTAAAATATACAAATATCCTAACATTAAAACAGGATGACCATTTCCCCATTCCAGAGGTCAGCCAGAGCTTTGACAGAATCGCTTGCCAAGGTGACAGGAAAATCTCCAAAAGCCTTCAGGAATCTATCCGGATCCTTTAGCCTCCTGGGGCGGACCATCTTAATTGATCCCCCACCCCTGCAGAGGTGTGGAGTCCCAGCGAGTCTAAACCTGACCAGGTAATGATCGGTCCATGACAACGGAACTGTGAGCAGTTCCTCCACACCACAATCACCATCATCCCATCTTGCACAGAAAACAAGGTCCAAAGTGTGTCCCACAGCATGGGTAGGGCAAGACACCACCTGGGACAGACCCATGGTTGTTATGAGGCCATGACATCCTGAGCCACTTCCGATAGGGCAGTCTCAGCATGGATGTTCAACTCCCCCAGCATTATTAGACATTGAGACTCAAACACCAAACCTGAAAACACTCCGGCTAGCTCAGGAAGGGCGATTGTTGAGCAGCGGGGTGGGCGGTACATAAACAGAATCCCTATTTTGTCCCAGTTGCCCATCTTTAGGTAATACCTCTCTGCCTCCAAATAATATAAAATGAAACAAAACTGATCAGAAATCCAGTAGCTTCACAATTCTTTTGTATTAGCACGAAGATATGAAGTGATATGATGTCACTTTGCATGTGCAGGTATGTCCTCATAGGCAGAAAGGGAAGAAAACCGGCTCATTTTATCTGTACTGATACCAACCCTTGCTGCCTCACATGCAAAACCCAAACCTACATCACCTACAGGGTCATATATCATGAGATGTATGCCTCTGTTGGAAGATCTGGAGAAGTTAAATGTCCTGAGGCTTAACAACTTAACCACCACTGCAAATGGCTAGAGAATGCTTTTATAGCTTCCAGGCTACTAAGAATCAAGTAATCCAGAGTCAATAATCTGTCCCCTACAAACTTTCTACTATTGATCTGACTGTTGACCTCATCACACGGCTGCCGAAAAAAGCTTACCCTGCTTCACTTTGCCGCAGGGCATGGGGTGGCCACTGCCCCTCACCCTGCATTGCCCAGCTCCTGCAGCTGTTGATCCCAAAGGGGAAGTGTGGTACACGTGTGGAGTGTGTGGCTCCCTCCCATTAAAGTAAATGGCAACACGGAAAGCCTCCCATGCTGCTGTGGTGACAATGCGCCGGTTCCGCTCTCCTTTATCCACTGAGCCAGCACAACATCATTTGATGGGAGCTGGCTGGCTCCATGGGTGACTGGGGCTAGATCGGCACATGTCGCCAATTTTAGCACTGCGTGATGAGGCCAAAAGTTTGATTTGCTCATTGGGCTATCTCTATACCAAGTTTGGAAACTCCAGTTAGTTCAAAATATGGTAGCCAGATTGGTTACAGGTACATTTAGGAGTGAGAGCGATGCTAAAATCACCCCACAGCTTACCAATTAGTTTTCAGGCAAAGTACTAAGTGTTGGTTCTCCCCAGTAGTATCCGACAAGCCTTGACACTCCTAAGTTTTAGGAAAGCAGTCAAGACATGGCTGTGTACTTAAGCGTTTGAGGAATAAATATCTGAGATGATATGGCCGAATCAAGGCGTACGCAAAAGGTGTCAGCGGATGAATCTAATTACTCATGCATTTTAATATTTTTATAATTCGTGTTTTAATAGAGTTAATATAACTTTTAATTGATTTTGGTATTGTTATTGTTTATTGAACTGCTGTTGTTTATTGAATGTGTTTTTGGGGCAATGGAATTGCCGACTGTTATAAGCCGCCCTGAGTCCCTACGGGTGAGAAGGGCGGGGTAGAAATGATGCAAATAAATAAATAAATAAATAAATAGGTGGTTACCTTTAAGACCAGGCATGTAGCCGGGGGGTGGTCCACAAGAAGGCCTTACATTTATTATTTAAACTGCTATGTTTATTCATATCATGATCTGATCACCATGCTCAATATATCCCATATGCATGGGGGTACTGGGATAGCAATACAAAAGGTTTGCTAGGGTAGAGCCTCTCTCACTCAAACTCAGACTCCCCCCCCCGAACCAAAATCCCCCCCCCCCCAGAATCAAAATCCTGGCTAGAGGCCTGTTTAAGGCCCTATGGTTTTGGTCTAGGTTACCTGCAGGTTCACCTTCTTCTGTACAATCTGCTCCATACATTTAGGTCCTCTGGGAGATGTTTACTTCAACCAGTAAGAACCGGACTAGCATCTGTCACCTAGATGAACTTTTCACCTGCTGAATCTAGACTGTGGGATGACTGCAGGAAGAGGTATACCACCTGTCAGAATTTAAAACAGAATTGAAAACCTATCTTTTTTAGCTGGCCTACACAGTTTTAAACAACAAATTAAAATTGACATTTTATGGATATGAATGATTTTAATGTATTTAATCTTATGTACAACCAAGTTACGAACAAGATAGGTTTTGTAGGTTTGTTAGGTTGAATTTGTTTGTAAATCGAAACAGGTACATTTTTAAAGTGCAACTCCAGCCAAATATCTCTATATCTACATTGGCTTTGTATACCATAGGAAAGGGTTAATGCCCCTGTGGTGTTTGTTTTACTGTCTGTGCTCCTGTACAGAAGATTTCATTTCACTTTCTGTCCCTGTGAGAACTGGATTTTGAAAAATGTGGCTTGTTGTGGAAACAAGGATTGTTGAGAAAGCTTAAGTGCAGACACCTTTTCCCCATGATAACTCTTCATGAATTTTGCTTCCTAGGGGTAGATTTCTCTCACTTCCTGTTGTCTCACCCCTGGTCTTAACTATGAATCATTTGTAAGCTGGATGTTTGTAACTCGGGGACTGTCTGTATATATCTTTTAATACATATATCTTCATGGTTTTTTGTTTTTATCTATGTACAGTAGAGTTCCGGTTATTCGACTTAAATGGGCGGGCCGAATGTCGAATAACCGGATCTGTTGGATAATAGGGAGGTCCGGTTTAGGGTTTCTCCAAAGGCCCGAGCGCTTACTGGAGGGAAGAGTTTCCTCCCTCCGGCAAGGGCCTGGCTGAGGGAAACCTGGGACGTGTTGCTAAACACTATGTTGTAGTCATAGAATCATAGAATCATAGAATAGTAGAGTTGGAAGAGACCTCATGGGCCATCTAGTCCAACCCCCCGCTAAGAAGCAGGAAATCGCATTCAAAGCACCCCCCGACAGATGGCTATCCAGCCTCTGCTTAAAAGCTTCCAAAGAAGGAAGTCTGCCACAAGTCTTAAGGAGAGGTGGATAAGAAAGAAATTATGTTGCTGATGTTGTTACTAAAAATATGGCCTGGGGCCCTCATTACTGCTTCTGGAGGAGCAAAGGTAATAAGGGGGAAAGGAATTTTTTTTTACCCAATATTTTCCTATGCGTCAAGGAAATGCTAGTTATTATTCTGACTCCTTAGTTCTAAAACGTGAGGGGGGAGCAGTGCTCTCTGCTACTATGAGGCAGGGAGAGGGGTGACAACTATCTCTACGCATTCCTGGTGGGTTTCTGAAGGATGGTGAGGACACTTGCAGCTTTTAGTGCTATTTCATGCCCAGGAGAGGAGCAGGAGAGAGATCCTTTGCATTAGATCCAAATGACTGAGCTTAGCTATTATGTGCACAAATCAAGCTGACAAGGTAAAGTCATTCCATTAAACAGTTTCATTATTCTGACAGGCTTAATTCAGTTTACAGTAATCTGATCGGCCATTGGAGTCTAGGAAATGCAAAGCTGACTCAGTTTCATCTGTTTTGGCACTTTGACTGTATATTAATTAATGATGTGACCTCCAAGCACACACTGAGGCTTTCAGCATATGTTAACAAGCAGCCTTAAACTGTCTCCTCCTCATCAACACTAGTTCAATTTTTTCCTTCCGTAACTTTCCCAAGCATTTTTTTAATGACACCTTCTAGGATTCCTTTTGCATTTGCTTTCGCTGGAACAAGCAAAGAAAGGAATGATGAATAATTAGCAGCATTTTGTCATTTTTGATGACTATGTGGAGCTTTTGTTGAAGACTTATTGGAGCTAAGTTAGGGCACAAAGAGGGTAAAGAGTTCTGGAATAAGCATGGCTCTATCCAGCTAGTGGCGCAACTTTCCCAAAGTATAACATGCTCAACATTTATTTATTTATTTATTTCGTGCCAAAAGCATTGCATAACAAATACATTTTAAAAATGATAAAAAATAGAGGAAATCACAAACAACTAAATAGTTTTAGACCAAAAGCAGGCAACAGCAACCGCACTGTCCGTAGCTTTAATGGTGATAGTCTGAATAAGATAGTCCCAACTGTTGAAGTGGATTAGGGTTGTACTTTTCCATATATTTCCTTACATAGGGGTGAGAATTATGCAGACCTTCAGATGTTGTTGGACTCCTAGCCAACATAGCCAATGGTGAGGATTGCTGAAAAGTGCAGTTCAGCAACATCTTTAGGAACACACAATTTCCAACTCTGTCAAAAGAAAATTCCTGCCATTTTATAGTGAACACAGCTGTAGGGGTGTTGGCTCACTTCTCAGTAATCAAGGGTTAATGATGTTAGGGTTAGGTGACATTTTGGGACAGAAAATCCTGAGACACTCATCCAATAGTTAGTTCAATATTGCTAATTTTTGATGATGAATTTTAATGATGAATTTTAAACGTGTGTCCTGTGTTTTAATCTTTGTTCTGTGTTTTTAATATGTATTTTGTAGAAATATGTTTTAATATGTGAATTTTATAAAATATTTTAGATTATGTGTTTTTAGCAATGCTGTAACTGTCTCAAGCCACAAGGAGAGGCGAGTAAGAAATACAATTATTATTACTACTAATAATAATAATTTTATTTTAATATTAGATTTTCAATACTTTGGCTATATATTGTAATTATTTTAATTTGTAAGCTGGTTATAAATAAAAATAATGGTGAGGAAAAAGAGGAGGATGTTGATCTTTTACTGTGTCCCAAAACCTTCTTTATTACAATCAAATTTGGAAATATTACATTTTAAATCAAGATCAAATACAAATCATTGGTACGATTGCTTCCCCTCCCTCCCCCTCCTCAAATCTACCAATCTACCCATATATACATAAAGCACATATACTTTAGAACAGTGCCTACAATAATTGTTCTCTATTACCCTATTTCCTCCCTTTCACCCCTTCTGTTGCAATGACCTTTGAGTTGAGTTGAAGACATTCATATTCAACCTTACCCTTCCTTCCCAGTAAAACATTCATCCATTCTTCCCTCTAGCACAAGAATCATAATCTAAAAATTACAAGCAAAAATTCTAACAAATGCCAAATTATGGAGCCTATTCTAAAATTTACTTATTTATTTTGTGTCAAAAGCATTGCATAAATAATTAAGTTTAAAATTGATAAAATAAAGGGATCAAAACAGCTAAATAGTTCTAGACCAAAAACAGGCAACAGTCACTGCATTGCCTGTAGTTTTAAACAGTTCTTCCTCTGTGCATGAGGCAGGCATTGTGGGCAAGCATACAGATGCTGAGTTGTTTGTTCTTCTCCACAGTCACAGAAGGTGGAGGATTCTTCTTGGTAGTGCCATTTAGTCAAGTTGTCTTTTGATCTGCCCATTCCACTTCTAAGTCTGTTCAGCAACTTCCAAGTTGCCCATTCTTGGTTTGTGCCTGGAGGAAGACCCTCGTGGGGGCCCATCCAGCTGGGATTTCCTAATTTTGCTGCCCATAGGCTGTTGCTGGAGGAAAATTAAGTCTACTGGAAGGGGGCTGATAGCCATACAGTGGGTGGCTTTCACAGTGTTCAGCCTTATTTCTCTTGCAATTGGCAGCAACTTCCTATTGCACATCAGGGGGGCAATGCCAGCTAGCTTATGGAGTCTATCATTTATTCTAATTTTATTCTAGAAATTTATTCCAAAATGTTTTCCCTTCTTCCCAAAAAGTTCAAAGATAGTTCCTATTCCTTAACAAAGTTCTTCTCTATTTCCTCCATATTCATCATAGCCAATTTATCCACATCCTTTATTTCTAAAACTTTAACTACCATTTTATTTTCTTTCTTTCTTTTTTGTTTTTGTTTTTCCCTCCTTCACTACTAGCCCCTGTCTCTTGGCCTCTTCCTCTCCCATCTCTAAAGTTGCATCCTCCTTGCTTTTTGCATTTAGTGATTTTTCTAGTTCAAATCTGTTTCTTCTGCAAAACTCCCTGGCCTTCATACTGTCTGGTACATACTGTCTCTCTGTAAAGTGTAAAGATATATCTTTATACACTTGATCTAAGTCCTTAATTTTGATAATGATAAGAACACCCTTTTCACTTAGGATATAAGGAATCATGCATGCTATTGCAATATTAGTTATTTTTATCAGCAGCAGTGTTTCTCAATTGTAAGGGGAAAGGGTTTCTCTCCATTATCAAAAGAATTCAGAACTATCTTTGAAGGCATTGAACATTTTACAGCAGTCAGTAGGAGCATTTCCTATACTGCTGTGTATGTCATGCAACTATGTGGGAAGAGAACTGTGCCAGATGAGAAAGCAAAGTGCTCTTGGGGCAGAAGAATGGATCTTCATGTATTAATGAAGACTCCAGTACAGTACAATATGGTAGGTAGTACCACTAAAGGAACCCATTTCCTGAAAGCGACTGCATTACTGGAATTCTATTCACATTGTATAATTATAATGCTGTGATTCCACATTTACTGCTATGGCTGCATCATATGAGATTCTGAGGTTTGTAGTTTGGTGAGGCATTAGACATCCTTGGCTGAGATTTCTATATGCTAGTTCTTAAACTGCTAATCCAGGATCCCATAGGATGGAACAATGTCATAAAATGACAAAATAGTGTTATAATTCTGTAGGCCATATATGGTGTTCCCTACTCTCCCTGCAATTTACAGGGAGTTTTGTCAAGATACTGGCAGACTACTTTGATTGCTTCCCTTCTGTGGCTGTTCAACATGGAAGAAGTAGAATAGAGAAAAACAATGTTTGGTGGAAATGTATCTCATTGTCCTGGACAGCTCTGACAGCGAGGACGAGGGGTTGTCAGAAGGGCTAGTATTGGATCTGAAGGCTAACAGCCTCTAGCAGCCCTCCCAGCCCACCATAGTCAATTCAGAAGAAGAGCCATTAACAGAAGGTACTGCTTTCTAGCAGGAGGAGCAAGTAGAGGCCAGTATATCAGGGCAGGCTGAGGAAGGGTTAAGTACTCTATCCCTTTTACAATTTTGAAAAGAGCACGCTGCTAACCACAGGTCTGCGTGATTAGCAGAGAAATGGGCTTTTCACAAGCAACACCTGAGATCACAGAATAAAAGGTTCTGAAATTTGGAGTGCTGTTGTTGAAGGCAATGTCTTGCTTCATGATGAAACTCTGGATTATTCAGCTGTGTTGACTCTGGGTTGTATCTTGACCTTTGCAGTTGGATTTTGCTTTCAGCCTTGGACTTTGTTGTCTTCAACCTGACCAGCTTTGTTGATTCTGGAACTTCCTTGGTGTGACCATGGTATTTGGATTTGGAATTCAAATGTTGTATTAGCTTCAACAATTGATGTAGCTTACTGTTAAAGCACACAAGGACTTAGCTCTCGGCTATTTATATGTAAGATTTGAGACTTTGATTGAATATTGGGTTAATAAGTTTACTGGGACTTGGCATAGCACGACAATTATAGTATATGAGCACATGTAAATACAGAAACACAAGCCAGGGCAAAATATAATCTCTTCAGTATTATGGCTCAGGTCTATATAAAAGTAGTTAATGTTGTTCTCAGTCATTATGTATTAGCAGCAATGATGGAACAATTCAGTTTCTTCATGTATGAAAATACCCTAAAGCTATAGTCCTCTACACTTGTCTCTAAGCCACTTCCATTGATTTCAGTGATACAGTAGAGTCTCACTTATCCAACATAAACGGGCTGGCAGAATGCTGGATAAGCGAATATGTTGGATAATAAGGAGAGATTAAGAAAAAGCCTATTAAACATCAAAATAGGCTATGATTTTACAAATTAAGCACCAAAACATCATGTTATACAACAAATTTGACAGAAAAAGTAGTTCATTACACATTAATGCTATGTAGTAATTACTGTATTTACGAATTTAGCACCAAAATATCATGATATATTGAGAACATTGACTACAAAAATGCGTTGGATAATCCAGAATGTTGGATAAGTGAGACTCTACTGTACTTCCTAAGAAATGGGAAGATTACAGATAAAGGCTACAAATGTTGCTGTTTGTGGAGATGTCCTTGAGTTAGCTCTGAAGTTTGTACTAGTTTTATGTGGTCTGTAAAAAAATATATCGCTGACTTTTAAATCACCTGTATCATATAATACAAACAAGTGAGGGTATTCATTTGCCCACACTCTTGTTCCCTTGGTCTACATGGCATACATCTTTATAAATAGATTATTACCCTGAAATTGGCTCAAGCTGTTTTGCCTTGGAGCACTTGGCATAATTGCTAGTTCACAGCACATGAAAAGTGGAGCTGCTGAGAACACTACCTGCCACAATGACGCTTATAGGTCACCCAGAATGGAGGAAATGTGGCATTTATGGCCTTTGCTTTATTCGAATACAGTAGCACTTTCCTTTTGATATGTTTGTTAATGTGTATGTCGGCAAAGAAAGGACAAACTGTCAATGTCGGCTTCTTTTTCTGTCACCCATTAAATGTGTTAATTCTTCTAACCCTGAAAAAATAGAGAAACAATTCAGCTTAAATAATATACCACCAAATACGTTCAGTTGTTTATTGGCATGAAGTTACTTTTTATTTCAGCATTGGTGGTTATGGCAGCTGTGAACCTGACTGTAACTTAGATCCCAATAGCTGAGTCCACTTGTTTATTTTCCTTGGGAAAAGCAATGGTGAAATTTGGAAGGAAGCACCACAGAATTTGGAAGAAAGCACCCTTCCTCTCAATTCATATTGGAACACATGATTTTGGAGTAGAGAAATAGCACCAGAATAAGCATAATTCACATTAATTCCCCATTCTATACAATGTTCCCCATATGAGGGCAGTTAGCATGTAGAATGTCAGATTTTTTCCCCCGTATAATTTTTGTTTATTTCTTGAGAATATAAATACACCAAAAGTGGGTGAACAAAATAAATAGTAGAGAATAGTGAGAAGGAAAGCTAGCAGAGAGGAAAGAGAAGGAGGAAAAGAATAATAATTATAATAATAAAAAATAAGAAAAAAATCAATAAAAAAACAAAAAATCAAAAGAAAAATCAATTTGAGTGGACTTCCCATCCATGCTTCAAAGACTCTTCTTTTGTCTTCCCTTAAATTTTCTTTCATTTATCCTAACCTCCATCCTATTAATTCACTTTTATATGCAAGACAGATCTATCATGAAGTCAATTCTTCTTTTTCTCTTTTTCTTGTCCAATCTTTTTTATTTTTCCCTTCTCTTATTTTTTGTGTCAAAATTGTTTATTTGTATGATGTCTAATATTTTGATTAGCTAATCTTCAGCATTTGGAGCTTCTTTCCCTTTCCACACTCTTGCTAGAGTCAGTCTGGCTGCAGAGCTAATGTGGAATAGTACTCTATCTTCGTTTTTATTTAATGTTGCAGTTGTGAATCCTAAGAGGTACGTTTCTGGTTTTAATTTAAATTTGGTGTTGTGAATGAGCCTTCTGGGGTCAACGATACTACTGATAGTAGCAGGAAGAGAAGAAAGAATCCTCGGGAGCAAGACTCATTTGAGGAGTTACAGAGAAAGAGGATTAGAGAGATCATAGAATCATAGAATAGTAAAGTTGGAAGAGACCTCATGGGCCATCCAGTCCAACCCCCCGCTAAGAAGCAGGAAATCACATTCAAAGCACCCCTGACAGATGGCCATCCAGCCTCTGCTTAAAAGCCTCCAAAGAAGGAGCCTCCACCACAGATATTTGAGGAATCAACAGATGAGGATTCATTTGAGGGTTTTGAAGGGGATGAGGGGCTTGAAATGGACGTTGGGGATGTGGTACGGGCAGAAGAGGATGGCATGGACTGGACACGCGCTCCAGAGGGATGTGATGGGGAGACTGGGCTCACTGGTAGTGGGGACGCTGAGGAAACATGGGGTCCTTCAGGATCAGAACCATGGTGGTCTAATTGGAGGAGTGGGGATAGTTCCACAGCTGCGGGTAGGTCTGGGCGTCGGCAGGACGGTTCCAGCTCGGATGAGGAATGGGAGCAACCTGTGGGAAGAGAGGTGCCCGGCTCGAGTTCTGAAGACGAGTTGTAAATAAATTGAGGGCATTTGGCCATTGGGCCCTTGCGTGTGGCAAGGTGGTTGTTGGGCGCCATTGGGTTTCGTGTTTGTGTTCCAGAAGACTGGCTTGGGAATGTGTAACCGACGTAAGTTTATTGTGGGTTACTTCTACGACGGGCGCTGGAACTGTGTGGGTTTTCCTTAGACTGCATTGTGATTACTGTCTTCATTAGTTCGCCTCCGTCGTTTTGGCTGCTTGTGTCAACCCATTGACGAGGACTTTGCTGTGACGACTTCTCATCTTGGACTGGACATCGTTTTGGCATTACTCTTCGCTCCCTATTCTGGCTTGGCTTCGTTCTCAACCCTGTAACTACTCTCCGTTAAAGACCGTTGACTTCGTTCCTGACCCTGAAGTAACACTCCACTCCCAATTCCAGTTTGACTTCTGGTTCTGCAGTTACTCTCCGTTACCAATCGTTGGTTTCGTTCCTGACCCTGAAGTAACGCTCTGCTTCCAATTCCAGTTTGACTCCTGGTTCTGAAGTTACGCTCCGTTACTCGCCACTGGCTTGGCTTCTGACTCTGCAGTAACTCTTTGCCCTTCGTTGCTTTGTTTCTGGCACCGGTTTGTTTGCGCTGCATTGGTGGCAAAGTTAGGCCTGGTTTGGAACATTGTTTGTTTTGAACCTTAAAACTCTATTTTGTAACCCAGTTGGAATTCTGTTTATTTTGGATCCTTGGGAATTCGGCCCGCAGTTTGTTTTGCCTTCTCCAAGTTATCCTGCAATTTTGAGCTGAATCTAAGCAGTTTTGTTTTAATCCGGATTATATCTCTGGATAATCCGGATTATACTCCGGTTTGGTTTTTTGGAGTTTTTTCAGTTTAAATGTCTTTTTCACACTGAAGTTTAAGTGTTGCAAGCTCCTGTGTTTGTTTTATGAGCTTTTTTTGAGTTGTTTATACAATAAACTGTATTTCCATCCATTGGCTGGCATCTGACCTTGACATTTAGTTCCTAACATCTTTTGTGTCATTTTATGGACTGCCTTGCAGAATTCTTTGATTTTCTCGCAGGCCCACTATTGGTGAAAAAAAGTTCCTGTTTTCCCCCACATTTCCAGCATATTTTAGATTTTTTTTGTTGAATTTTGCCAATCTATCTGGGGTGTAGTACCAACGGTATTGCATCTTGTACCAATTTTCTCTTATATCAATTACCTCCGTGTATTTTTCTCTCTCCAAATCTCTTCCCAATGGTCCAAATTTAAATTATGGCCTACCTATTTTGCCCATTTAATCATGCATTCCTCAATTTGCTCCTTTTCTGTTGCCCAAATTAATAATTGTTGGTAAAATAATTTTATTAATTTTGTATCTTTTTGCATTATAGTTTCCCATATCCCATTTTCCTGATTGAATCCCCTTTTAACATCCTCTTTGTAGCTTGATTGTACTTGGTAATATTGGTACCATGATATGTGTTTGTGTGTTTTTTAAATTTTGGCTTGCATCTTAATTATCAATTTATTGTTGTGCTTTTTTAATAGTAGTTGATATGTCAGCCAGTTCTCTTTGCTAAATTCTCTTTTGTGTTTCACTTCTATGTGTGAGATCCATAGAGGGGTTTTGTTGCAGAACCTATCTTTATATTTTCCCCATACTTTTATTACTGAAGCTCTTATAAAATGGTTGCTAAAGTTTTTCTCCATTTTTCTTTTGTTATACCATATATAATCACGCCAGCCAGATTGGAGGTCGTGGCCTTCCAGAGTCAACAATCTACTGTGTTTTAGAGTGGTCCAATCTTTCATCCATATTACGTTACATGCCTCATAGTAGCATTTTAAGTCTGGAAGGCCCAGACCTCCCCGTTTGGTGTCATCCCTTAATAGATTTATGTTAATTCTTGCTTTTTTGTTTTTTTCCATATGAATTTATTTATGTCTTTGGTCCAAATTTTGAATAAATGATAGGTTCTAATAATTGGAAGTGATTGGAACAGAAATAATAATTTTGGTAAAACCATCATTTTTATTATGGCAATTTGACACATCAGGGAAATGTTTAGAAATTTCCATCTTTCCAAATCTGCTTTAATTTTTATCCATATTGCTTTGTAATTGTTTTTCAATAGATTAGAGTTGTTTGCCATGAAATGTATTCCTAAATATTTTATATTTTTAACTACAGCTAGTCCTGAATTTTTTTTTTAGTTTCTCTTTTTTCTTTTCATCCATATTTTTTGGTCATTATTTTGGTTTTTCCTCTATTTAGTTTGAAACTGGCCAGTTTTCCAAAGTTTTCAAATTCCTCTATCCATGTATTCAAATTTCTCTATCCATGTATTCAAATTTTTGAGTGGGTTTTCTATTATGCAGATGACATCATCTGCGTATGCCCTTATTCTATAATTACAATTTCTTATTCTTAATCCTTCTAAGTTATCATCTTTTATTTCTTTCATGAAGGTTTCCAAAATAATTATAAATAGTAAAGGTGATAATGGCCTCTCTTTATTTTGATTGTTTTTTTGCTCTCTTTACCATTTATTATGATTGATGCTTCTTGATTTGTGTATATTGATTTTATTGCATTTTGAAAATTATGTCCGATATCCAATTCTTGTAGTAATAGGAATAGGTAATCCCAATTTACTTTGTCAAATGCTTTCTTGGCATCTATAAATAATAAAGCCAGTTCTTTTTCATTGTGGACTTTGTAATATTCTACTGTATTAATAAGTATTCTAATATTGTCTTTAATTTGTCTTTTTGGTAGAAACCCAGCCTAATCTTCGGATGTCCAGTCTTTAAAAAATAATTTTAGTCTATTTGCCATAATCAAAGTGAAAATTTTGTAATCATTATTCAAAAGTGATATTGGTCTGTAATTACTTCTGTTGGGTTTGTGTTTTCTTTATGTATAAGTATTATGTTTGCCTTTTCCCATGAATTGGGGATTTGTTTGTTTTCTAATATATCACTTAAAATATCTTTTAGAAGTGGGACTAGGTCGTCCTTGAATATTTTATAAAATAATGCTGTGTATCCATCCGGACCAGGTGCTTTATTATTTTTAAGGCTTTTTATTGTGGTATCGATTTCACTCATTGATATAGGGTCATTTAGCATTTTTCTTTGTTCTTCTGAAATTTTTGGTAGGTTAAGTTGATAGAATGTCAGATTCAGGATGCATGGATTCAATATAAATCTTACTGTATTGCAAGGCGGGATCATATTATTTTGCTTCCTGAGGTGAAGAAGAAAATAGCTATCTCTATTCAGTGTAGAAAAAATGAGGAGCAGAGAGTATAGCAGACCAATGCAGTCCACTCTGGCGGAAGAAAGAAGAAGAATGCAGCCAAAGGAGGATGAAATTTCTGAAGGTGTTTGACCCTGTGCTGACTTCAATATCTTCTTCTAATTTGTATACCTACTAAAGTGAATTTGTATACCTACTTCTGAAGGGTCAGACCAGACTAAGGATCTTATCCCATGTTTGTGTGTGGTAGCTTCATGTAATTGTGGCATTTAATCCTGTAGCATTGCAAACAGCTATGTTTTGTTATTCATTACTTATCACATGTCATCTGAATTTGCTGGTTTTTCCATTAATAATCTTTTCATCCTTATCCCACGAGCAAGTGGATTTTCCTCCCCCTCCCTTTTTCTTACTTTGACATCATGAGGGATCAAACTCTCTCGATATCGAGTTTTGTGTTAAACAATGATAGAAAAATCAGAAAACTTCCGTATTAAAGTAAAAGAAAAATAGCAATCTACTAAACTAGCAATATTTCCTAGTTTTATTTTTTTTATTTTTTTTAAAATTACCAAAAAGGATCAAGCAGCTGCATTATGGCAGTGTACTCACTGCACCAGGTACTCACTGCTGGTTAGGAGACCAGTCACAGGGCAGCCCATTTGTCCACATCATAGATTCAATTCAATGGGAGAAATTCTGATAGCTCTTATCCCATGCGGTTTTGTACTTTTGAAATGGAATATCCTGATTTTTTAGTCCAGAAGACGATCTCAGACTATCTCCTCCACCCTCCTTTTTTATGACTGTTTTTGAAGTTTAACTGATGAATCTTGACAGAGCTGACAGGAAGTTCCCCTAATCATAGGAAGAGCTCTGTCATAAATCACACCCTTACAGATTAGAAATATTTTAAAACAGGGGTGTGGGGAAGTGGGGTAAGGTCCTAAGGGAAGGTTTTCCGGTGACCTCAGACTTTTGCCTATTTCCCATTCACTTGGTTCCATCCTCCTTTTCTTCCTCAAAGCACCGGGCTCATGCCTTGGGATTTAGGAAAAATTAACAGGTTGACTGAAAATATAAGTTGAGTACCTGTTATTCAAAATGCTTGGGACCAAGTGTTTGGGACTTTGGATATTTTTTTTTATTTTGGAATACCTGTATTTGCATTAATGTGCATAATGAGATATAGAGATAGGCCTCAAGTCTAAATATGAAATTCATATTTTTGTGCATGAAACATAGTTGGTGTATACTGAACCATCAGAAAGCAAAGGTGCTATTATTTCATCTACCAATGTGGACAGTTTTGGATTTCAGAATATTTCAGATGTGGGAATTTCAGATAAGGGATGCTCAAACACCTCCAAGATTTCCTAATGCTAAATAGATGACTTCCTGTATTTCCGGAGCATGTATGAGCTGGTACCCAAGGGCTATTACTGATGGGTCAGTTTCAGGTTTCATCTGTAAGAGTAGCCTGGAGCATGGAAGAATTATTGTACCTTCTTTTGTTTTCCTCTGGAAATTTTCCAGATCAGCCCAAACTATGCCAGAAGATCCTTAGTGTTCTTTTTCGAAGCTATTTGTGAATCATATATGGTCTTGATAAATATTACTTAGCCAGTTTTAATTTTGTTTGAAATTTGTTCTCACCCCATGGTTTTTTGTGGGGTTGCTGGGCAGTGGTAAGTGATGAAAAATTTAAAAAGGGAAAACAAAAAAAATCACGTCATTGTGTCCTACACAGAGATTTGTTTGCATAAAAGTGTAACAATCTTTCGTTCATCAGGTTAACTTGTTGTAAGGTCCAGGTTCATCCGCAGTTGGTGATTAGCTCTATGGAATGCCAAAGCTGCTTGGCTTGTGATTGGTTGATTCTTAGTAATACATGTACACTGAGCCCCTAGACTTGTTTCTTGTGGGCGGCAATGGTTTTTCTTCAATACCAGGAAATTCTGAGAAATATGATATATCATCTATTGATACAAATTGAATGATCCCACTTTCAGGAATCTAACACCTAGCACATCACATTATTTCTCCTCTTTGGCCAGCTGAACAGCCAGCCAAGAGTAATCAACTATGAGCTCAGCAGTGCTGTAAGGTCCCAACACCATAGTTGTCACTGGAGCAGCACCAAAAGCTGAAATTTTTAATGTATTGGGTAGTGGGTCACTTTCCCTCTATAAAATGGGGTTGTGATTCGAAAAAGGTTGGGAACCACTGGATTAAATTATATTTTATTCAAACAAGGTGGGAATACTGATTGTGAAATTTTATCTGTTCAGTTAAGTATCATTCAATTTGTTTTTGAGGAGATTTCTTTCTTTCTTTTTTTGCTAAAGAATCATGTTGGTAATTTGGTGGCACTATTAGGTGCAGCATGGCAAGCCTACATAGTTTCTGTGGCATAGGTATATCACTTTTGGGTGATATATTGGCTCTGACCCTAGTTGACACATACATATACAGCTATAGAGTACCATCTTGCTTCCTCTGACAATTCCTTGCCTAGAAAAACAGTATGAAATTTATGCACTCACCATATGTCGACAGGTGACAAGGTACAAATACACATACATGGATTATTGCAGCTCCTTTTGAAAATGGTTCAGAAACTTCAGTTGACCTAAAAAAAGATGGTTGGATAACTAAGTGGGAAAGGCAGTTAGATATCTATCTGTCCAGACCTGTTTTGTGTTATTTTGAGTCCCACACGGTGGAAAAGGCAGCATATGGATAAAACAAAAGGAGGGAGGAAGGACTTATATAACTTTGATATCATCATTTATGGACTCACCATATGTCAACAGGTGACAAGGTGCAAATACACTGGGTGAAGATCCTATAAGTTTCCCAGAAATTTTAAGATTTGTTCTTAATGTTTTAGATCTTAGCACTGTTCTTATTTGTTGGTTGGATTATTTTATTTCTATGTGTTGTAGTTTTATCTTGATTATATGGCGAGCTGTTTTCAATATTGTTTATTCCTTGTACTATGCATAGATCAGAAGATTTTAGTTACTTGACAATGCTAAGTATAATAAAATAAAATGAATGATTGAATAAAGAAATACATAAATAAAGATATCCCCACATAGAAAATACTTTCAAGAAATCAGGAATTCACAAACTGCTTCCCTTCCTTAAATTGGGTCTTGATGAAACTTGGTATCTCAGTTCATGGCAGCTGATGAGTATCATGGCAATGGGGGAAATGATACTGCTACAAGTCATAATATGAACTTTAAAGAACCATTTATGGTGCTGAACATAATTGCAGAGCAAAATTCAGCTCCTTGGATAACTTCTTTAAAACCAGTGTGCATTTATTCAAACCACCAGTTATTGCTGATTTTATTCTAATCAGTTGTCTTGTTATCAGGTAGATAAAGGAGGAAATTGGGCATGGTCCTTAAGATTATTTTTGTAACTCAACAACTATTTGTCTTGGTGCTTCATTACTTAGATTTTGAAGTTCTGTTCTGCAGAGCTCACCTTTCTGGAGTCCAAACAAACATAAAATAGTTGATACTATTTTAATCCCTCTTCTCCTTCAAATGATTGTCCAATTAACTGCTCCAATATGTTTATGAAATGACTAACCCAAGAACACCAACAGGCACAACATTTGGTGCAGATATTTTGATATGAGCAGTAGCTGGTAGTGGTAATACAACAATAATTGCTGGCTCATTTACGGACTATTTAGCTCGTGCAGTGAGCCAGATGAGAACAGCTAATGAGCACAGCTTCTTGCTGTAATTAGTAGAACAATCCTGGCTCACAGATGATTTGCAATTTGGGAGAATAAAAAGGTTTGTATAGTGACTGGTGTTTTATATGCTTCTGTCCAGATACGTCTATATATCTCATGCCATGTCATGTCTTTCTTCCTGCTCTGATCTAGCATTCACATCTAATAGGTTTCATAAAGTCTAGTCACCCAGCAATAAACTGAATTCGCTCAAAGTTACACTAGGTACTTGGACAGTTTCACTCAAAGATTAAAACTGAAATGTGAGTTACTTAAATTCAACAAATTATGGATATACCCACTCCCCTATGGAATTCAGGAGATTCAACATCCCTAAGTGGCAGACAGTATGATTAAAGCAACATTATTTTTATTGCTTTCCACTTCCATAGTCAATCTCAGTTCACTAAGAGCTTTAGCTATCCTTATACTATTGCTTCAAGTTTGGGTACACATCTATACTCTTCTTTGGTGATTCATCTTACCTTCCTTTCCTTATACAAGGTGACTTGCTCTGCCTTGTTTCCCATTGCTTTTCTTCCTTGGAATTGTTTGTGCTTTTTCAACTCCTTCTTTGTGAATCCTTTCCTTTGCTGGGTGCATGTTTCCATTAGCCATTCCTGGCCTACACGCTTGACCATCAAACATAACATGTAGATAGAAGGGGATAAGACAAAGGCATCAGACAGCAGCCATGAGGAAGGAAGTATCAGCATGGCAGATGAACCTATTGGGCAAAATAGTTTTGCTTATCCCACCTAGAGTAGAACCACTATCAATGGGATTTATTGTTATTTTATATACTTTATTGTATCCCACTTTTCTCCTGCTATAGGGACACCTTGCCATCACTTCAAACCTACAATGTATCATAAAATAATGACATTGGGCACAGAACACTGATGCACATTAAGGGCTTTTTTCATATGCTTTTGTGGAATTTGTTGTCTTGCTGCAACAGTTTGAAGCTAGATTCCAATTGCATTAAAAGGTCAGTATAGATGCGGCCTAAGTCTATTTTATTTTTCTGTTAAAACTTGTGAATGGGTGGTGGCAGAGCCGGTCATGGGTATTTTTCAAGTGTAGGCGAACAGAGTTTTGGCGCCCCCCCCCCAACCAATCACTGAAAAATAAAAGCGCTGGATAAGCAAAAATGTTGGATAATAAGGAGGGATTAAAGAAAAGCCTATTAAACATCAAATTACATTAAGATTTTAGAAATTAAGCACAAAAACATCATGTTTTACAACAAATCAACAGAAAAAGCAGTCTTGACTGTGCCCCGTATGTTTTGCGCCCGAAGCGACCACTTAATTCGCCTCATTGTTGGACCGGCTCAGGGTGGTGGTGATGTAGGACAGGTAGTTGTTCACCTTCTGCTTGAAATTTAATTTTCTCTGATTGTGAGATATACAACTACCTAACCTCAGTTCACTTAGAGCTTTAGCTATCCTTATACTGTTCCCACAAGTTTGGGTACATATCCAACAGAGTTGAAGTAAGGGGGAAGAAGTAAAATATATTTAAACAAATATTCCATATGAAAAACCTGCAGGTAAAGGTAAAGGTCTTCCCTTGACATTGTCCAGTCATGTCCAACTTTGCGGGTTGGTGCACATCTCCATTTCTAAGCCAAAGAGCTAGTGTTGTCCGTAGATTCCTCCAAGGTCATGTGGCTGGCATGACTACATGGAGTGCCATTACCTTCCCGCTGGAGCAGTACCAATTGATCTACTCACATTTGCATGTTTTTGAACTGTTAGGTTCCCTGGATTCTCACTGCGCTTCCCCGGATTCGAACTGGCAACTTTTTGGTCAGCAAGTTCAGCAGCTCTGTGGTTTAACCCGCTGTGCTATTGGGGCTCCGAAAAACCTGCAAGGTTAGTTAAATAATAAAATGAGCAGATAGCCAGCAAACACACACACACACACAGAAATTCTGAGGTAAATGACAAAGCAGATATAGATATTTGAAGAACCAGATGCAGAGGAAATCGAAACTCACTATATCAGAGAAAAGGACACACATATGTAAAGCTATACATACCCGTGGGACTGGTAGGCAGATTGTAAATACTTTTTGCCTACTTGCAGGTACTTGTAGGGTGAGCCAAATTATTGTCCTTATCCATTCTCAATGAAACATTTTAATTATGAAGACTGTTCCAATCACACTACATTTATTTTTCTTCCAAATAAATGTACATGGAATAGTTCATGTACAGCCTTTCTTATTCCTGAGATAATTCAACAATAACAATCATTTTACTATTTCTTAGTGCTTAATTATTTTTTACATTTCTGTTTAATAATTTTGGAGGAAGCTCAATTACATAGGAGTATTGTTAGTCCAATTTTGCCAGGTTGTTGGGGGTGGTGGTGAGGACTCAGCCTCCCTGTCTACTCATGAGGAGGATTTGAGCCTCCTGCCACCTCCCATTCTAGTGTTCATGGTTAGATATCTAAGTTAGGTACTAGAGAAAACAAGCAGAACCTGCAACAAAAAGATTTCAGGATATCTCATGTGAAGTGGATAACTAGGATTGTGGATAAAAGGATCTGTACCTAGCAAGCACACGTTAAATTGAATGGGCAGGACAGAGAAACATTCACTAGGTTGAAGACAAGCTACAGAGGTTTATTCAGTTTGGCCTAAAGGGATGCAAATACAAGAAGATGCTTCAAAGTGTACAAGCATAAAACATACAGAGAAAAACACATCTTATACAGTTTGACAGCTATTCAAAACTCCCGCTCCCTTCCCTGATTGGTTGAGAGCACTACTGACATCGCCACCTCCAGGTGGGGATTCCTTTTCATGGGGAAATAACAGTTCAGGATTAGCCAGCCAGTGAGTCAATCAGCTGATGGGATGTCCCCCACGAGGAAGTCTCACTTGTAGATAATGCTAAAGAAATGATAAGGAGCTCTTGATTAGCTAAATTGTCCAGTCCCAAGTTTGACAAAGATATGAGCTTCTGCAGACAAAGGTGTGAGGCTCCTAAAACAAAGGGCGATAATTCTGGGCAAGCAAGGACTGGGCTGTCAAAAAAGAGAATTAACAAATATACATACTTTGAGCTTCTGTTTCCACAGTCAGTAATCTCTCAGCCTCAAGTGAGCCATTACCTAGACAAATAATTCCGGGTTTATCTAGGTTGGCACAAAAAACTACCTGTCTCTGCATACATGAACAATTGATTTTTTATCATTGTCTGTCTGGGAAACAGCCAGAGGGATTTGCTCAATCTTCTTGCTCTCATGGAAATACCTTAGCAGGATTATGGAGAGGTGATTGTCTATGGGCTATATCTTGTTACATTTTATGAAAGAGTTTATACATTGTATATAAAAGAAATTGATACAGTACATAGAAAGTTGCAAGTTATAAAGAAAATCAAGGAAAGCAGTTACAATTTAGAATGATAATGATAAAGTCTTTTTTTGGGGGGGGGGCTACTGGTCCATTCCCAATCTCAGATGATTCAAAATAGCAAAAGTTCTAAAAAGTATTTTAAAAAATTAAAAATAAAATATTTATTGTGAAATCCTTGGTGAACTATAGATCCCTTTGGGGGGTCACCATGGTTCTCCTCCAACACATGGACTTCCTCCAGCTATTTTTAATTTTCAGTAAGTTGACTCTCTCCATCTCTACTTCATCATTTTAGTTTTCCATCTGGTATTATCACTTCCAGTGTTCACTGAGCTTGCTCTGTCCTGATGGGCTATGGGTGAGGATTTGTCTTGTTTATCAGCATCTACTAAAATCCACAAAAAACAAAAGTAGGAGAAAGTGAAAATGAAAGGTTGGCTCAATCTCATATGATGTGTTTTTGTGTGTGGGTAAATACTTGACTGTTTTTTTCCCAACCTGGAATCATAGAACCATAGAATCATAGAGTTGGAAGAGCCACATGGGCCATCTAGTCCAACCCCCTTCTCCCCTACATCTTTAAGAGCCTTCTCTTTCTCTGTCATGGTCTTGTTTTGACTCTGTTTTTATTGGTAGAGGCACCCAGTCACTGTTGGGGTGGTGGTGGTGATGATGTGATAGTGATGATGATGGCTAAGGCCAACATTCAAATGGCATGATAATCAGAACTTGCAAAGTGAATTCTTAACTTAACCTTATACATTTTAAAATGTGTACTGCTTATGCATTGCTTTTTTTCTGTTCTTTTAAACTGATGTTTAAACTGGTTTTATGTGGCACGTGTTTCAAACTAATGGTTCATTTGTATTCTAATATGTTGCTGTTCGCTATCTCAAGCCATCATGATTGTCATTGTTGTCGTCATCATCATCAGATATAATTAATTCTCATTACTCAATACAATATTTGGAAAGTAATGTCTTGATAAATCAAGCCTGAAGTCTTTTTAGAAACCAAAATGGCTAAACCAAGGCAGTTGTATTTTGACCATATCATGAGAAGACATAATAACATCAGAGATATTCCCCAACAAATTATTTCCCCAGTTCTGGGTTACACAATTCAATATCAGCTGTTTCGTTTTTTAAAGAAATGTCTGTACTACACTAGAAAAGACAGCAATGTTTGGTAAAATAGAAAGCAGTAGGAAAAAAGGAAGACTGCATTCTAGATGTATAGACTCAATCAAGAAAGCCATAATACAGTTTTTAAGACCCGAGCAGGACTGTTGATGATAGGGGTGACTTAAAGATCTATCATTCAGAGGGTTACCATAACTCTAGGTCCATTTGACAATAGTTAATAATAAGTGTATAAAGAATAACCTATTGCTTTGTTAGCCACATTCTTATTTATTTATTTATCATTTTATCATTTATAAAAAACCTGGGATTTAAAACAAAATGGGATATAACTTGAAAAAAACTTTTTAAATGCCCCCCAAATCTCTGATTTTTTTTAAATTAGAAAATGTTATACTAATAAAGTTGCATCAGTTCAACTTTTTACTTTATGAATTATAACTTCATTATACCCTTGGTACCAAGGAAAGTAATTTGTTGCTGGTAACTGCTTGTAAATCACTGCTTACATATTCTAACAATGATAAAGAAGAGCAGTGATTTATGAAAGAACTAAAGATATATGGCCATTGTTTTTTATTCTCTTTTCTTTAATAAAATATTAAATTCTTTTCACGTAGAAAGATTTTCCCCAAAGACAACTTTAAATAATTAAAAAGAGGGTTGCTCAGTTTACAGTTGCAAACTGAAATTAACTAAACACAATCATGCAAAATAATTTTAATGGATTGTATAATTCCATGTGGGGAATGAAATGCAGATAGTTTGCATTTCTGTTTTATTGTTTTCCCTGCCTTCGTCCTCTTTCATCATCTGCTTTGTATTTTTATTGTGGACTGGCTTGGAGTTGTATTTTGAAGCAGAGGGAAAACAATCAAATCAAATCAAAACTTGTCAACAGCAACAGCAGTCAAATTTGTTACTTGGAAAGAATACGCCAAAGAAATTAAAACAAAAATATGACAATAAAAACATCAGAATTATTCCGAAACAAATTATTTCCCCATTTCTGGGATACACCATACAATATCAGCTGTTTTGTTTTTTAAAGAAATGTCTGTACTACATGCCAGATAAATTATCATGGTTTGTCCCAAAGAATCATAAAACCTTGTTTGTTGAGGACACCGAGAACGCTTCTGCACTGTCAGAATAAGTCATTTTGGAACCAGTTCAAAAGAAACCAGTTTTGCTGCAGGGTGATTAGATTGACAGATCTGTAACTGCTCTCAAACTGCCTTGCAGGGTCTCCACCCCCCCCCCCCCATTTTTGAAGAGATGTGCAACAGTGTACTAGAAGCATACAGGGTGGGATAAAAGGGAAAGTGACAGGTACCAAAAGAGGTAATCAATTAGCCCCCTGCTGCCCAGCCAGGCCCTAGCCTAGGGCATTTCTCAGCAGCCCTAACACAAGATTCCTTATTGCACTTAGGCAGAGGCGAGTGTCTATAATGCATTCTGCATTTTGCATAGAATCATAGAATAATAGAGTTGGAAGAGACCTCACGGGTCATCCAGTCCAACCCCCTGCCAAGAAGCAGGAAAATTTCATTCAAAGCACCCCCAACAGATGGCCATCCAGCCTCTGCTTAAAAGCCTCTAAAGAAGGCGCCTCCACCACAGTCCGGGGCACAGAGTTCCACTGCCGAATAGCCCTCACAGTGAGGAAGTTCTTCCTAATGTTCAAGTGGAATCTCCTTTCCTCTAGTTTGAAGCCATTGTTCCACGTCCTAGTCTGCAGGACAGCAGCAAACAAGCTTGCTCCCTCCTCCCTATGACTTCCCCTCACATATTTGTACATGGATATCATGTCTTCTCTCAGCCTTCTCTTCTGCAGGCTAAACATGCCCAGCTCTTTAAGCCGCTCCTCATAGGGCTTGTTCTCCAGACCCTTAATCATTTTAGTTGCTCTCCTCTGGATGCTTGTCAACATCTCCCTTCAACTGCGGTGCCCAGAATTGGACACAGTATTCCAGGTGTGGTCTGACCAAGGCGGAATAGAGGGGTAGCATGACCTCCCTGGATCTAGACACTATACCCCTATTTATGTAGGCCAAAATCCCGTTGGCTTTTTTAGCTGCCGCATCACATTGTTGGCTCATGTTTAACTTGTTGTCCACGAGGACTCTAAGATCTTTTTCACACGTCCTGCTGTTGAGCCAGGCATTCTGTATCTTCGCATTTCATTTTTTCTGCCTAAGTGAAGTATCTTGCATTTGTTCCTGTTGAACTTCATTTTGTTAGTTTCGGCCCATTTCTCTAATCTGTCAAGATTGTTTTGAATTCTGCTCCTGCTCCCAGTTTGGTGTCGTCTGCAAACTTGATGATCCTGCCTTCTAACCCTTCTTCTAAGTTGTTAATAATGTTGAACAGAACCGGGCCCAGACGGAACCCTGCGGCACTCCACTTGTCACTTCTTACCAAGATGAAGATGACGCATTGGTGAGCACCCTTTGGGTTCGTTCGCTTAACCAATTGCAGATCCACCTAACCGTAGTTTTGCCTAGCCCACATTTGACTTAATGCAGAGCCATTATCAGCCTGGATCTGGGATAAACAGGGATCAGCTACAGCACAGTGTTTACTGACCTCAGAATTTCCTGGGACCTTTTAAAAGCACTGTAGCACCCTTGTGCATGTTGCAGTGCACACTGAAGTTTGTGCTTTGTGGCCACCATAGCCTTGAGTCACCTTATAATGTCAATGCAGGAGAGTCATGAGAATATTCTTAAAGGGTCCTTCATGGAACTCCTATTTCTGAAGGAAAAAGGATGATGATAAAATCATTTCAGGTTATTGATGTTATACTCAATTCACTGATATTAGGTTTAATTTGATGTTAGGTTTTTAACGCTGTATTCATATGTGGGGTCTTGTTGGGATTTTATTTCAGTATTTATCTGTTTTTTGAAGGCATTGAATGTATGCCGTTGTTTGTTGGAATCCACCCCAAGTCCCTTCGGGGAGATAGGATGGAATAGAAATAAAGTTGTTGTTGTTATTATTATTTCAATTTTGTACCTAGGTTGAGTACAAATTGAAAGGCCGTCCTTCTCTCTGTTTGAGTTGTCATTGCCATGTCCTTGGACAGAGAGAAGAACAGTCAGGCACAGTTTCATCATATGATGAAAGGTGCTTGAACACTTGGACCTTTGGGATCATTAACACTGTTGAATTAATTCAGTTTGATACCACTTTAATTGCTATGGCCCAATGCTATGGAATCACACTTTGGCAGAGAAAGCTATAGCCCATTTTCTCCTTGCATTGTGTAATAAAAATGAGCTGCACAGGGTCAACCTGCCAGCCTTTATCTTGGATCCTGTTATATGGTTGTTCTGCTGTATGAAGGAAGTAGGCTAAACCTTCTGGATCCCCTATGGATACATCATGACCTCCTGTGGACCACAGGCTAAGAATGTCTTGTTCAAAGCATTTCTTGGTAGATGCCATGTTAGTTTCCTAGCTTTCTAGGAAGCAAATTACAACAGGTGGCATTTATTTGTTTACCTTCCATCCTATATCACAAAACATCATGCTCTGTGGCATTGGAGCATCATAAGGCCTTATTTAGAAGCCAATCATAACTGAAGAAAAAGCTTGACTCTGTCTTGTTTTCTGCCTGCTGAGGAGAAAAAAAACATACCCCTCACTTACTACGATACCGTTAAAAATGTGATCTGGAGATTTGTGAAATGTAGGCACCCGTTTCAGCAGATTTTTCTTCAGTACTAATAAAAAGTGGGTATGTGTTTCCGTGTTTCCATGTGTTTGTGGGGGCTTCTGAATGCTGGAAGAATCAGAGAAACAATCAGACTTTCCTGCTGGAATCAGTATGTTAGGGGATCTAGATGTGTTCAAGATACAGTATCTGAAAGCAAGACATGCCATAATAAATAAGCATTTCATTAGATTTCATCTTGGATCCTACTGGGATGAGTAAGCCAAGTTATTTACACTTGACTTCAGTTCCATTGAATTAAGGAATGCACAGCTTGAGTATCCCTTATTTGAAATGCTTGAGACCAGAAGTGTTCCGTATTTCAGTTTAAAAAAAATAAAAACATGTTTTTTTTTGGGAGGGGGGGATATCTGTAATTGACTATATAGGCAATCCCCAAGTTACAAACAAGATAGGTTCTGTAGGTTTGTTCTTAAGTTGAATTTGTATGTAAGTCAGAACAGATACATTTTAAGCCACACATGCACACATACATGCTTTGGCTAGCATAGGGAAGGGTGAACAGCCCTGTGATGTTTTTGTTGTTGTGTGTGCTCCTGTTCAGAAGATTTCATCTCATTTTATTTCCCTTTGAGAATTGGATTTTGAAAAAATTGGCTTGTTGTGGAAACAAGGATCAATGATAAAGCTTCAGTGGAGAAAACTTTTCCCCATGATAACTCTTTCAGGAGTGAATTTCCCTTCTTAGGGGTAGATCAGGAGTGAATTTCCCTTACTTCCTGTTGTCTCACCCCTGTTCATAACTCTGAATCATTTGGAAGTTGGATGTTTGTAACTTGGGGACTGCCTGGTAATACATAATGAAGTATCTTGTAGATGGAATCCAAGTGTATACAAAATTCATTTCTGTGTCATGGATGCCTTATACACATAGACTGAAGATAATACACAATCTTTGTGAATGTAACAAAGCTTGTGTACACTGAACTATCAGAAAGCAAGTGTCATCCATCTATGGAGAAAATTTTGGATTCTGGAATATTTTAAATTTTGGAATTCCAGATAAGGGACATTCAACATGTACTTCCAAGTAACTTAATCTAGATCTAATTATTCTACTGAATATTGAAACCAATTTCAGTCTACCATTATTTTATGGTAGTTATTTGCTACTGAAACCTATATTGAGTATTAAACAAAACAAGGATTATGATTACCAAAGCAAACTTAAGAAATCATATGCAGACACATTACATGGACATGTGCACACCCACCCACCCACCCACACACAAAGACTTTCAATGATAGTGCTCTTGCCCTAAGATTTCTCCACCTGGCCCTGAAAACATGCTGTGAGACTTAAGCCATCTCTACAATCTGGAAACCAAAACCACAATAAAATTCAGCCTTTGTTTGACTCTTCAGTACCTTCTATGATTTGCTAGAATTTTAGAGGATTTTCATACTTTTAGCATCAAAGACACTTGTTGATCTGAACTCTAGATTTATGTAATGCTACTTCTGTTTTGCCCGGAATTGATTAAACAAAGAGATGTGCTTCCTATTAAGCAGAGATATTATGTCTTCCCATACAGGATAGAGAACCTATGCTACAAAGGAGATTAAAGAACACGCTTTAGGGCATTATTGGATGGGAATGATGTTTTCAAAGAACCTTTCCCAGTGCAATAAAAAAGAAAATACAATATTGAAGTTTCAATAGACTAAATGGCAACATTTGATAATAACTAGAGTGGATAGAATTATGATTTGGCTGGACAGTCAGAGCTGAGGGAGATTTATGGTGGGTTTTTTTTTAGAGGCAGTGTGGGAGCATTGGTAGAGCATCTGAAGGAATGCACACATACTATTTTTTGAAGTGTTGTACATTATATTTCCAAGACTGTACATGGATATGAGTGACTTCACAAGTATAAGAAAACAAATGTTAAATAATGGGATATAAAAGCACGTCTCTCACCGAGTTAGTAATTATTCTCTCTCTCCCCTCCTGACCTTTCTCTTGCATCAGTGACTCTTCCCTTTTATCCTGAGACATCTAAACAGACCAAACAGTTAGACAAGTAATTGATTATCAGTACTTTGAAAGCTTATAGTGGCTTAGTTTATTCCTTCAGATTATAATAATGAGAGCATCTTGTTCTTGGTTACATATCTGAGTGTACTTTCAGGATCTGAAATGTACATGTGAATCAGATTATTATTTTAATGTGTCCTTTTCAGTTAGCACCTAATGTATTGAACCTGCATTCCTTACTCTTTTAAGATTCCAGTTAAATATGTTTGTGGAGTAGGATAAATTGCTACGTGCATATTGTGTTTTTCTATTCTTTCTTCTGGTTTCTAATGGGCCTAAATTGGAGTAGAAATAGAGGGAAATTTTACAAGTTATGTTGCATTTTTTCAATTGTATTTTTGTTTCATTGAACAGCACATGCTATAGTTATTCCTACCGGCTTACTGAAACTTTCACATTTTTCTATGGGATAGGAAGCTGTGCACTTGCCTGTTTTAAGCTCATATTCTGACATTTCAGTGTGGGTGTGCATGTGAGAGGTCTTTTCATGGCCCTCAGTGTTCCTTCTGCCACCATTACTCTTTGGACTTCTATCAACCCTTTAAAAATGTTGCTGTAACTGCACAGTTTTGAACCTTCAAATTTTTGCAATTATACAATTGTTTACATTTATTTTTTTAAAACCACCTATGATGTGGGCACTCTACAGGTGACAGAATAAGAGGAGACAACACATGTCACTGTGATGAGAAACAGAGTGCAGGGTTTGACTAGAAACGAGAGGGGGCAATCCTGTGTGATAGGGGTGAGCAATTTCTATATTGTCTTTCAAGTTAATGCCACGGAACTCCACAGGAAGATTATTCCTCCCACTTTCCCCCTTTATGGATGAGGCCCTAGAAATAAATGTATGTCTATCATCCCACAGGTCTCACCTTCTTCTTGCAGATGCTCCCTCCACAGTCATATTCCTCCATCTGGAAACCAGGACTTTGGATCTGGCTATGTATCCCTTATCAAATCTTCAACAGTGACTTCAACTTCCATGACCTACAGAAAGCTCCCAGTAAATCTAGAAGAATGGCTTTGTCTTCTGCATCTAGTTGCAAGCACATCTCCAATGCCCCCTGTTCTTTGGCTGCTAAGTAGCATGGAGGTGGGTTCTCACAGGAGGAAGGTGAGCCTAGTGGAGGTAGTGAGCCCCTCTCTCTGCAACAAACAAAGAAGTTCAAAACATGTCAGACATTGAAATAATGTCCTGGGAAGCAATTGTGTACATTCTGTGTGCCCCTTCATCCTTCCAGCTAAATTCTCATTTGAAAACCAACACAGGAAACAATGAGGCCATGTACAAAGCAGTAGACTGAAAAAAGCGT
Organism: Anolis carolinensis; assembly: GCF_035594765.1. Classification (NCBI taxonomy): domain Eukaryota; kingdom Metazoa; phylum Chordata; class Lepidosauria; order Squamata; family Anolidae; genus Anolis; species Anolis carolinensis. Next base: position 323,028,775 of record NC_085841.1, on the reverse strand, counting down.
CACTTTATTTAAACTATCATTTATTTAAATATCCCTAAGGCAGTGGTTCTCAACCTGTGGGTCCCCAGATGTTTTGGCTTTCAACTGGCAGAAATCCTAACAGCAGGTAAACTGGCTGGGATTTCTGGGAATTGTAGGCCAAAACAACTGGTTGAGAACCACTACCCTAAGGTGTGCAAAAATGGAGGGGATAGTGAGGGAGCAGTTGGAACATTTGGACTTTCCTCCAGCTTCTCTTGATGAAGCACCTGAGTCCCAGGAGGATTCATAACCGGGGCTGCTTCTAGGCTGGCAAGCTACTGGAAGGCTAAGCCAAACAGCCAATTTCCTAAATTAATAAACAGCTTTTTCAGCTGCTACGTATTTACTACTGTATCTCATGCAACAAAAACTCTTGGATAGATTGGAAAGAAAATGGGAGACTAAACTAGATTGCTTCATCTAGTACACTTGTGTCTCATCAACAAAGTTCTTATGTTCAATGTATATATCATGCTGCTTTCGCAAATGAGTTATTATGTGAAGTATGAATGTCATATAAAAGTGAAAACTGCTGTTTTCTACTTTTACTTTGAGCTAAGAGAGCTTCAGTTAGATTTTTTAATTTGGTACATGTAGTTTTATTTATTGTTTTACAAAACCTGTTTTGTTTTGTCCAAGTTATGATAGAAATTAAGCATTTTGCTTATAACAAGTTTAATACTGTACAGTTTTATTGTATTTATACGTTTTATCTGTTTATTGCTTATGTGATGCATTGTATTGTATATCTGTCTGAATATGCAGCATTGAATATTGCCAAACTGTAAGCTGCTCTGAATCCCCTTCAGGGTGAGAGAGAGTGGGATAGAAATATAGTAAATAAATAGTATTCCAACTGAAACAACATGTTACTGCCAAGCAAAAATAAATCCAAAATATTAACCAACATAAACTGACTGCATAACATTTTTCTCAAGACATCTTCTCAACCCCATAATCTTCTAAGGCCTAAATCTTCCTACTGTTGACATGTTTATGATTTTTAATCAGTTTTTAAGCTAAGATTTAGATTGGCTTGGTATGTTTGTTTGAAAGTTTGACAACCCTTTGAAGAAATATGAAAGAATATGAGAAATATGAAATCCTTCCCTATGGTATAGCTCAATTTTTCAGACAGCCTCCTCTGTGTTATTTCTTTCCCCTAACATACAAAAGTATGTTTTCTGGAAAAAAAATGCATTTTACATTTGACTTTTTCTTCATAAAAATTGCAAAGTAAAGGAAAACAACACATGGAAACAATGAACCTAGGTGTGTGTCAAAGAGAATTGGCAGAAGAGAATGCAGAGTATGGGGGGAAAGAAAAGAAAAAGGGGCTAAGAAATTTCATTTGGGCCTTAAAATCAGCAAAGTGTGTCCACTAAAGGGAGGCATTGTGATAGTACATAATGTAGTCTATCACACAAAGAAGCATGAGAGAAGAGCAAGCTTTACCTGTTACTATTAAGGGCCCTTCCACACATGCATTATAACCCAAATTAAACTAGGTTAAAAGGGGAGGGGTGGCTAAAAGATGTTTAGCTAAAATGCAGGAGGAATTGGATTAAATGTTGCAAAACATGTATTTAAAAGTTGCCCTTTAAACCCAGTTCTTCCTAAGAAACACACATTTTCCATGCCTGTGTTTCTAAGCAGGCATGGAAAAATGTATTTCCTTTCTTCCCCCAACTCTGAACTCCCTCCTGTCCCCCATTTCCCTCTCAATTTACAGGATGAAGCCATCCATGCAGGCTGGCAGCCAATGGCTCTTGGATCAGCAGGGGTGAGTTTCTGGACACTCCCACTGCAAATCCCAGGGTTTAGGCCAGCTGTGTGACCTTCATCTCAAGAGGAAGTGGGATTTCTCTTACATTTTTTGCCTGTCTGGAAGGGCCCTGTCTACATCTTATGGGTCTTTTGACAATCTTTAATGAAACACCTCTTTTTCTTTTGTAAACTCACTGTATTGAGTTGGACTGTAATGCAATTAGGCATGAGATGAAAAACAAGATGTAACAATTAACCAATTTTGGCTCATCCTAGTCTATTAGCAGTATATGTTCCATACTTCCACACTTAGACCCCTTCCACACTGCCCCTATATCCTAGGATCTGATCCGAGATTGTCTGTTTATACCAGATTATCTGGCAGTGGAGACTTATATAATCCAGTTTAAAGCTGATAATCTGGAATCAGATCTTGAGATATATGTCAATGTAGAAGGGGCCTTAGATATTTTGGTTCCTGGATCAGCAACAATATCTGTTCTGCTTTGTTTCTTTTGATTTCTAGCTATTATGTCTCTTCCTTAATATCTTGATTTTGTTATACTATTTCAAATCCTCCATCCCAAATCAGAAAGACACTAATTTCCCTCTGGTTATTATAACATCTGGATTTTTCTCTCTGATATTCTTGTTTCCTGTCTTTTGAACCTGCTGACAAAAACGACTTCTAAATAAACTGTCCCTAATCTGGGTAACTTCAGATGCTTTGAGGTAACAGCTTCCTTCAATCTAGCTAGCATGACCAATGTTCAGAGACAATGGGAGCTGCAGTCGAAAACATCTGGAGGGATTCAGACTGGGAAATGCTGTAACAGAATCCAGCAGATTATAATGGAAAATAAACAGAATGTTGGAATTGTTTCATTCCAGTCACAAAGACCACCACAAGGCCGGAATGATAATACTGTTGTTTTGCTTTTAGTTGTTTTGCTGTGACCTTCCTGGTGTTGATTTATGCTCGAATTACATTTTTGATGTTAATTAGACTCAAGCTACATTTAACACATCTGGTTTTAATAAACTAAAAAAGACAACTGTAGACTGTGGGGAAGGGAGACTGAGTGCTGTGCAGAAAGTGTTTAAGCCCCTTTCCATGTTAAGATTAAAGTCTTCCCCACCCAAAACTACTATCTGTCATTGAAGGGAAAATAATAATAATAATAATAATAATAATAATAATAATAATAATTTTATTCTTATACCCCGCCCCATCTCCCCGAAGGGACTCGGGGCGGCTTACATGGGGCCAAGCCCGAATAGAACAATAAAAACAAGACAAGAAACCAATAAAACCAATAATCAAACCGTAAAAACAAGTAATAAAAACCTCATACAAGATAAAATGTTAAAAAAATTCCCTATAGTAAATGGAAACTTTCCTCCTGTGGTAAATGACACCTTTCACTGAATCAGAAATCTTTCCTGTGCAATGCTACCAGTTTTCAGAGTTGTTGCTATATTATTAAGATTTTTAAAAGACATTTGAAAGGCAGTTACTACAGTTCATCAGTAGTCATATTTGGATTTAGATTTCTGATCTAAGTAACATCCAGGCTGGAAGCTCACAACTGATGATCTATTAGCCTGGCCTATTGCAAACACTTTCTACAAAAGTAACTCAGAGCTAGGAAAGGTTACTCTGGCCTTGGCGAAGAGATTTGTGAAGCTGTCATTTAAACAGCAATGCCTTAGGCTCCAAAGTAGCTGAAAACTATTGTAAATATGAAGTCTTCCATCTGCAATTCTCAAAGAATTGTAAAGGCTGAGTGCTCTTATCCAAAATGCTTGGGACCACATTTTGGAATACCTGCATTTGCTTATATGTACATAATTGGATATCATTTGTGTCTGATATAAACTTTAAAACACACTTAAAAGTAATTTTATGCACAATATTTATATTTTCATACAGCAAATAAAGTTTGTGGACATCAGAAATAAAGGTGTTATTTTCTCAGCCACACATGTGGACCATTTTAGATTTTGGGGTCTCTTGGATTTCAAAATTCTGCCATGTATTCCAAAGCAATATAGGCCTAGGAGGTAGACAGATTTTTCAGGATAAAAGAAATCTTAGAGCAATTCAATAATGTCAGAATTTGAGATTTACATAAATTTAAAAACAGTCCAAAAATTATGCCAACCGCGGGAAAACATTAATCTTAAATATTTTACACAGCCAAAGCCAACAATCCAAATGTACAGATTTAATGCTGTGATACAAGTAGATAAAACTGCAAAGATTTTGGAGTGTGTGTGTTTTACTCAAAGCTTTCCAAAGGCATTCCTAGAGTAAAACCTTTGACAGAAAATGAAATTTGGGGAAAAGGTCATGGCACCGTCTGATCTTTCCTTCTTCCTGGGAATCATTAAGTGTGACAGTACCTCATTAGCTGTGCATCAGTCACTCTATATATTTCTAAATAGATATCCATTATGCAGACATCAAGGTTGCCAAACCAGAGAATGGGATAGGAGAAGATCTCTGTCATTGATAGGAACAACTTCCCCTTTCCTCCTTTTCACAATAGCAATGGTTGGATCTACTCCTTTTCCCCATAAACTCCCTAAAATGTGGAACATGGATGGACAATTTGTGTCCCTTCAGATGTTGGGCTGAAGCTCTATCCTCCTTCACTTTTGGCTGTTTTGGCAAGAGTTGATGTGAGATGCAGTTCAACAACATCTGGAGGGGTACAGACTTATTTATTTATACCATGCTTTATCTCTCTCAAAAGGGACTCAAGCTATAGAGGCATGAAGGAGCTCCCATCTGTCAGTCTCCCAAGCCAACATGACTGTTGTGTATGCAGGTGACCCAATGCTGCAAAGGACATTATATAACAGGCAGGGGCAAACTTTGGCCCTCCAGGTGTTTTTGGCCTCCAGGTGTTAGGAACTGTGGGAGTTGAAGTTCAAAACACCTGGAGGACCGAGGTTTGCCCATGCCTGCTACAAATCTTACCAAGAAACCCCTACACTAGATTTACCATGAATTGACTTAAAGTCACTGAACAAAAACAAAGTATCCAAGACACCACCAAGAGACTATCCACCTCATGAATAGAAGGAGGCAGTGGCAGCAGAAGGAGGCAGCGGTCTGCTTTGCTGCGAGGCGTGAGTTATCTGGAGCCCCAAGCCTTGCATTGCCCACATTGCCTACCTTGCTTGGAGGGTGATCACATAATGGGAAACGTGGAGTGCTAGTGGTGTATGCTGCTTCCCCCTATAGATTAGGCAACATGGGAAGTTTCCAGTGTTGCCAAGGTGGTAGCAACATGCTGGTTTCGCCTCACTGCACCCATGGAGCCGGCACAACGTTGTTTGATGGGAGCCGGCCAGTTCTTCACTTCACTTCACTTCACTTCACTTCACTTCACTTCACTTCACTTCACTTTATTTCTTAATTAGTCGCTCTCCACCAGAGTGCTCTGAGCGACGTACAATTTAAAATATCATTCCATAATATAAAAAACATTCATCATAAAAACATTCAACATAAAAACATTCAACATAAAAACATTCAACCTAAAAACATTCAACAGTGACTATTTGGCAAATTAGATCTGATTTACTTAAATGCACAACCAAACAGCCAAGTCTTGAGCGCTTTTCCAAAAGGTCGCAACTCCGACATTGCTCTAAGATATGGAGGCAATGAGTTCTGTGGGTGACCAGGGCTACATCAGCATTTGCCACCAAATCTAGCCCTGTATGATGAGTTCATAAATGTGTAATATGGTCACAAAGGATATGCTTCATTTGCAGGTTGCACAAATATCACCCCTAGTCTGAATTCTATTTTTAGTTAAAATTAGAATAGACTTTTGAATCAATGGCAATTACTGTTGGAATGACAACCTTATCTATTATCCGGTTGCTTACTGTTTCCTATATGTATGCTCTGGTATGCAGCTTCCTTTACTCTATGGTTCCTGAGAAGTTATAAAAGGGATTGCAGACCACATGATCAGACAGACTCCAGACTACTTCAGACCTCAGATCACACACTTGCTTGCTATTTTGTTATAAGAAATGTTCTGGCCGGATGGCACAGAAAATTATCTCAAACACATGACCATGGAGGCATCTACGGACAACGCCAGTTCTTCTGCTTAGAAATGGAGATTAGCACCAACCCCCAGAGTTGGACACGACTAGACGTAATGTCAGGGGAAAACCTTTACTTTTTAAAAACTTTTGTGTGTGCTGAAAAACACTTCTGAAGCACTGCTGTTTTTTATGCACTGGCAAATTTCTCTTTTTTAACAGATCACAGATAAGAGGTTATTCAGTCTAACAACTGAAACCATTGCCTCACATAATTATGTCTGGTTGTATACCACAAGAGAAGATTTTACTTTAAAGGGTTTTTGGCTCTTCTCTGAAAGATTATGCTTTTCTAAAAAAAAGTTATGATCTCCAAAAGGTGGTTTTCCAAAAGGTTATAAATACAATTTTCTAAAAGTTACCTATGTTTGGACTCACTGTACAACGAGTTATGCAGTTGTTCTACATCAATAAGACTGGCCATTATTACTAGTGAATGTCCTCCCAAGGCAGCTTCCATTCTGTGGGTGAGTATAGACTAGGGGTGGCCAATTGTTTGAGGGGCAGGAGTCAATTTCCCCCATGGATTGCACCCTGCACAGTAAGTCCAAATACCTTTGCTTTTCTCCGAAAATAGTGACAGAAAATGATGTCAAAAAAAGTAGAAGAATTTGAGGCTGGTACATGTTTGGAGTGCTTGGGAAACAAAACTGACCAAAGATTATACCAATGTGTCTTGAAAACATTGGTGGAGAGCCATGCCTTGAGTGTCTCTCCTACTTTGAAGGTTGTACTTTGAAGGTTGCAACTATTATGTTGCAAGAAAAGAAACATGGGCTGATTGAAGCTGCAGCTTTTGCTTTTGGAAAATGTTTTGCCATTTTTTCAATGCCTGAAGCTGTGAAGTTTTCAGTTTCTGCGCTGAAAGCTGTGAAGTTTCCATAAAGCTATGTAATTTTCCTGACTATCTCCCTTGCCTTAGGCGATCCCTCGTAGTTCGAGGACGGTTGTCTTCCATCTCTGGTGTCTTGGGGGTGGGTTCTTAGGTGGCTGAAGAGACCTATTCTTGATCTGCATGTTCTCCTGCAGTGAGGACATTGGTTTCGAGGTGGAAGGCGGTCAGGGTTAGCTTGACGCTCCTTCCTCTTGGCACGTTTCTCCCTTTCGCCCTCCATTCGTGCCTCTTTGAACTCCGCAGCACTGCAGGTCACAGCTGACCTCCAATTAGAGCGCTCAAGGGCCAGGGCTTCCCAGTTCTCAGTGTCTATGTCACAGTTTTTAAGGTTGGCTTTAAGCCCATCTTTAAATCTTTTTTCCTGCCCACCAACATTACGTTTCCCATTCTTGAGTTTGGAGAAGAGTAGCTGCTTTGGGAGACGGTGATCGGGCATTCGGACAACGTGGCCAGTCCAGTGGAGTTGATGGCGTAGGAGCATCGCTTCAATGCTGGTGGTCTTTGCTTCTTCCAGCATGCTGACATTTGTCCGCCTGTCTTCCCAAGAGATTTGCAGGATTTTTCTGAGGCAACGCTGATGGAAACGCTCCAGGAGTTTGGTGTGATGTCTGTAGACCGTCCACGTTTCGCAGGCGTAGAGCAGGGTTGGGAGGACAATGGCTTTGTAAACAAGCACCTTGGTATCTCTACGGATGTCCTGGTCATCAAACACTCTCTGCTTCATACGGAAAAATGCTGCACTCGCAGAGCTCAGGCGGTGTTGTATTTCAGTGTCGATGTTGACTTTTGTGGAGAGGTGGCTGCCAAGGTAGCAGAAATGGTCGACATTTTCTAATGTTACACCATTAAGTTGTATTCCTGGCATTGCAGAGGGTTTAGCTGGTGCCTGTTGGAAGAGCACTTTGGTTTTCAGTTTTTCAGTTTCTCAATGTTCAGTGAGAGGCCGAGCTTCTCGTATGCTTCTGCGAAGGTGTTTAGAGTGGCTTGTAGGTCTTCTTCTGAATGCGCACAGACTACGTTGTCATTGGCATATTGGAGTTCTATAACAGATGTTGTGGTGACCTTGGTTTTGGCTCGCAGTCTGCTGAGGTTAAATAGCTTGCCATCTGTCCGATAGATGATTTCCACACCGGTGGGAAGCTTCCCATCAACAAGGTGAAGTATCATAGTGATGAAGATGGAAAATAAGGTGGGGGCAATAACACATCCCTGCTTGACACCTGATTCCACCTTAAATGGGTCACTTTGGGAGCCGTTGCTGTCCAAGACTGTTGCCATCATGTCATCATGGAGGAGCCGCAGGATGTTCACAAATTTGTCAGGGCACCCGATTTTTTGGAGGATGGTCCAGAGAGCGCTGTGATTCACTGTGTCGAATGCCTTTGCAAGGTCAATGAATGCCATGTACAGACGTTGGTTTTGCTCCCTGCATTTTTCTTGGAGCTGTCGTGCAGTGAAGATCATGTCCACTGTTCCTCTGGAGGGACGGAAGCCATTCTGGGATTCTGGGAGGGTGTCTTCTGAGACAGGGAGAAGGCGGTTTGCAAGGATTCTTGCAAGGATTTTCCCAGCGGAGGTTAGAAGGGAGATACCACGATAGTTCCCGCAGTCTGTTCTGTCCCCTTTCTTGAAAAGGGTGATGATGGTGGCATCCTTGAAGTCTGCTGGGATTTTCTCGGTCATCCACACCTTTTCAATGAGCTGGTGGAGTTGTTGTATCAGCTCAGGTCCACCCACTTTGAAGATTTCAGCAGGAATCCCATCAGGTCCGCTGGCTTTGTTTTTTTTTTTTTTTGTTGGCTGATGGCATTGCTGACTTCTTCCAAACTAGGCAGTGCTGCAAGCTCATCCCTGGTTTGTTGTTGCGGGATTTGTGAGAGGATCTCTTCGGCCACATTGGAGCTGCGATTCAGCAGGTTCTGGTAGTGCTCTTTCCAACGTAGTGCAATTGATTTTTTGTCCTTCAGAATTTTGGTTCCATCTGATGAGCGTAGGGGCTGTATGCCATGGTTTCTTGGTCCGTAAATGATCTTTGTGGCTTTGAAAAATCCCTGAGCGTCATGGGTATCTGCAAGGTGTTGGATTTCTTCAGCCTTCTTTGTCCACCAGATGTTCTTGAGTTCTCTGGTCCTTCTTTGGACCTCAGCTTTTGCACTGGCATAGATCTTTTTCTTGGCAGCACAGTTGGTGTCTCTCTGCCATGTTTGGAAGGCTTTCCTTTTGTTATCAATTAGCTGTTGGATTTCTTTGTTGTTTATCGTCAAACCAGTCTTGATGTTTCTTAGTTTGGTATCCAATGCTTTCTTCGCAGGCTGTGATGATGGAGGTCTTCAGTTTATTCCAATGTTCCTCAACATTTTCGGGGTGTTCTGTGGGTAGATGATCCTTGAGTGCTGTTTGAAGAAGGGCTTGTTTGGAGGGCTCCTGAAGGGCTTGGGTGTTTTTTGCGCCTTGTTTTTCTTTCTTGGAGTCTGCATTTGGGGACAATCTTGATAGCCATCGTAGATCGGATTAACCTGTGGTCTGTTCAGCAGTCATCAGCACCTGTCATGGCTCTTGTGAGAAGCACATTGCGGCGGTCTCTGGCATGTGTAATTACATAGTCCAAGAGGTGCCAATGCTCTAACCGGGGGTGCTTCCATGAGGTCTTGAGCTTGTTTTTCTGGTGGAAGAGCGTGTTGGTGATGACAAGGTTGTGCTCTCCGCATTTGGTGAGAAGCAAGATACCATTCGAGTTGCTGTTTCCGACCCCGTCTTTTCCTATGATCCCTGGCCACAGGTCAGAGTCCCGTCTGACTCTGGCATTAAAGTCCCCCAGGAGGATGATTTTGTCCTTCTTAGGTATCTCCGATAGGATGGTGTCCAGCTGACAATAAAATTTTTCCTTGATGTCTTTGTCAGCATCTAGAATTGGTGCATAGGCGCATATGACGGTTGCCTGTTGGTTTTTGGCAAGGTTAATTTGGAGGGTTGAGAGTCGTTCATTGATGCCAGTGGGTGCTTCAGTTAGGTGCTTCACCAGGTCATTTCTAATAGCAAAGCCAACTCCGTGTATTCTTCGCTCTTCTTCAGGCAGTCCCTTCCAGAAGAAGGTGTAGCCTCCTCTTTCTTCCTTCAGCTGTCCCTCTCCTGCTCTCTGGGTCTCCTGAAGGGCTGCTATGTCGATCTTAAAGCGTCCCAGCTCCCTTGCAATGATAGCAGTCCTGCGTTTGGGGCATTCACTGTCAGTGTTATCCAATAGTGTCCATACGTTCATTTCTCTTTTTTGGCCGCAGAGTGGTGACCCCTCTGGACGCGGCAGTCCAGTCAGGGTAGGAGAGGCAGACTATGTTTAAGGCACCTTTTCTAGCTCCTTCCCCGTGTGGGGTGAGCAGAGCGGATCCTAAAAAGGGCTGCTCAGTCATGGATACAGCTGCCGGACTACTCAACTGCCTCGGTCCTTGAGGTAGAACGACTGAGTCCATATCCACCGCCCATGTCTATGACTAGGGGCTTCCAGATTTCACAGTCTTGCCCCCGTCACCACTCGCTGATCGCCATGGGACTTTTGTAGGTTTATTTTTATTTTTGTTGGAAGATGCCTGTGCGTGATTTTTTTTAATGTGTGGAGGTCGGTGCACGGCCGGTCAACACACAGTCTTCACAGAGTGAGGTTCCAGCAGTGGTGTGGTTAACACAAGAGTGGCTTCTCAGTCTGTTGCAGCCTTCATCCACCTTCACAGCCGTTGTAACATGTACCATGTTATCCTCTGCCTGCTCTGCCATTGAGGCTTCGGGTCTTCGGATTGTGCTTGGTCTGGAACCTCCCCTGCGGCCACTTCTGGGAGTGCATGACTCCAGTGGTTGTGCCCACAGGTTCATCGGAACACGCAAGCCCCCTCACCACGGCAAGGTGACAATCCATCGAGGGGGGGCTAGCTGCACAGCTTTCATAAAAAACTTGTGCACTTTCATATCCTTGTGAGAGAAAAAATCCCAACTCTTTGGTTTGAAAAACTGTTACATTGTCCCAAAGCTATGGGATGAAAATTTGTTTCCTTGTTTTCAATATCCATTAGGAAGCAGAAAAATTGAGATCTACTGTCCCTACACTCAGATCTCATCTACACCAGCTGTTTAATCTGGAGGCAGTCTGGAGCATCATGCTTCAGATTGACCACAGATCAATTTTGATGGTGGCTACATGTACTGGATTGAATTCTTTGTGATTCCATGTTCATTTCCAAATAGTCCAGCTGGGCTGAGAATGCATCAACATTGTTGGCAGTGAGAAGTGGCAGCAGCAACACAGATGGCAAGGAGATTTGCTTGCAATTCGTGTTGCTGCAGCCACTACTTATTACCAGTGTCGGAGCTCCCTGCAAGAAACTGACCATCATGATCAGTCTACAGAGGTGTACCTGCATGATCAACAAGGATGAGGTAGAGCTCCATGGCTGGTGAGTATGGGCAACCCATCCTCTTCCCTGTGCTGAACATTGCAGGGAATGGTTGTGTGTGTGGACAATGGACTTGGACATAATGGACCTAATCCTGCTATCCATACAGCTACAAAGTCCCAAGATTCTCTGGAGCTTCCTGGAAGTCACCATGTCTTGTGAAGACTGCTAGCAGGACCAGCCCGAGGAAATTCGAAGGGGTACGCAAAATTTTTTTGCGCCCCCTCCCCTGCGCCGCAGGAGGCGTGGCCAGGACTGGCCCCGCCCCCCACGCCCTAACCCCGCCTCCAACGTGGGCGGCCACGCCGCCCGCGGCGTGGGCGGCGTGGGAGGCGGGGCCAGGGTGCGTGGCACGGGAGGCGGGGCCAAACGTGGCCCCGCCTCCTGCGGGGCGCGCCCTGGCGCAGCGAAGCTGCGGCAGGAGTTCTTCCAGGTCGCAGCCTGAAAGGACTCCTGCTGCAGCGGGCGCGCGCCATGGGAGGCGTGGCCGGTCCCGCCTCCCGTGGGGTGCGCCCTGGCCTGGCTGCGCCATGGCGCACCCCGCGGGAGGCGGGGCCAGAGCTGGCCGCGCCTCCACGTCACATGGCCCCGCCTCCGCCAGGTGTCGCCCCGCCTCCCAGGGGTTCAATAGCGCCCCTGGGAAGGTGGCGCCCAACGCGGGGGCGTGGCCAGCGTGCCGTGTTGGCCCAGGCCTGACTGCTAGTACCAAATTCAGGGTGTGGTCCTGTTTTCCCTGTTCCTCCCCCCATGTAGACATGGGCTTGTTCCCATACACACACATTGAAGGGAGGAGGGGAAAAAAAGACTGTGGAACACCTTTAAGACTAACTGGTTTTTAATTTAGCATGGCTTTTATAAAGTAATACATTATGGCTGATGGCCCTCCAAATTTGTTGAATTCCATTTCCCATCATCCTTCACTGATGAGATCAATGGTGGGGTACCAACATCTTAAGAAATAAAGGCTCTGTTGTTTTTATTTTTCTTCCATCACATTTTGAGCAATCTTGACAGAGTCAGTCCCAGCAGTTGGCAAGAGTCACTGGTTTTAACACCTGTTCAGAGTCTGCATACCCTTCTCTACATTCAGGTTACATTGTAAAGGGAAAGTAAAGTGGGAGTTTTCCAGGATTTTAAATTTCCCACAATGTTCTGTGTTGATTCACATTATGTCATGTTTTTCATTACCTCTAGTTAACCTATCAGTAGAGATAGTGAAGTTGGGAGGGAACCAGATACAGCTTTGCTGAGGGAAAGAAACATCATTTGTCTAAAACATGGAGATGCTGGATCCATTACATGCTGGACCTATTTACACTTGTTTTACTTGTTCCTTGTCATTAAATGGTGGACCAATGAAGAACCATACAAAGAAAATGAACTGAAACAAGTGTGAGAATTTAGATGAGACAGAAGCATGCTAGGCAACAGGTGGAATTCTATACTCTCTAGAAGTGCTGAAAGAAAAGGCTGCCTATAGTTCTCTAATGTTTATTCTTGCGGAAAATATCCAACTGTTATCCATTTTTTCTTGTAAAAGCAACAGATGATTTGGACCTTATTTAACAAATATAAAAAGAACAGTAGCTAACCTCTTCAAGCAACATCTGTGACACATACTTTTACATTTTGCAGGATGTTCTCACACTTCTATTACTATTCCCTGTCCTCTTTTTTGATACATGTATTAAATGATGAGCTGGAAGCAGAAAGAGTCACGTATATCCCAAGAATATCTTCTATGTGGTCTCACTGAGATTAATCAAAGCTGAACACATCTTTGCATGTGTATGCTTAGTTTGTTTTAAATGTGTTTAATATTTCTGCAGTTTTGTTCTCCTATAGAATCACAAAGATAATTAACAGTATTGATTAAAATAGATAGTTAATGGTGCTGATTATAATAGTTTTTAAAACTATTGAAATGAAATGAATTGCCACTGCCACTAGGAGAGAAAAACATTAATTCACATTTAGACTTATACAAAAGAAGAGATCAACGGAATTTCTGAAGGAAAAGTATTTGATAGAAAACCAGCCTGGAATCCTAGGGTTTGTGGTCTGTTAAGCTACTAAAGCACTGTAGCTGAGAATTCTAAATATTGTTCCCTAAACTGCAAATCATATGATTCCATAGGATGGAACCATGTTGGTTAAAGGGGAAACAGTAGTGCTAAAACTGTGCAATGTCAAAGGGCCCCAGGGTTCGAATCTCTACTCAGCCATGGAAACCCTGTTGATTTCCTTAAGAATGAAGGCAAGGGCAAACCTTTTCTGGATAAATCTTACCAAGAGACTAGAGTTGCCATGAATTGACTTGAAGTCACAGAACAACAACAAACCATTTAAACCACCAGAACCAAAAGGCCTTAAAATAATTTGCAACCTCAAATGAAATCGAGGCTGTGTAGTTTAGTTATTGCTTATTGGTGAACACATCTTTGCACCTTCTTGGTTCATCATACCAACTGGTTAATTTTCCTCATGCATGCATGCATATATATTCCTAGTGATAAATGCTCTCGAAGTCACCTTGGTTTCCACTCTGGGGAAAGGCAGCATATAAATGAATTAAATAACTAAATGGAAACAATCCATGAACTCATCAGAGGAGTATGATTGACAGAGATCATTGCTGCAATTTAACTCTTCAAAGAGGTCTACTTGGAAACCCTCTGTTGAATGCACTGACTCTAGGAATTTTGATGAAATCCATACATTAGCTTTCCTCAAGCTGTTCTTCAGCAAAGATTACTGTTTATTTCCAAACACCGTCTTATGACTGAGCCAAACTAACAACTCAGAAATCCTTCTTGTGGCACAATAATTTAAACAGACCCATCAAGTGCTTTGTTCTTCATTTATCAAGAGCTGTGGCTCAGCCATGAATTTTCAAGTTGGAAAAAAAAAGATCCTCAAGCAAATGATCTGCCTTTCCTTTGCTCAAACCCAGTTTTGCCATGTCAGCCCTGTCAACAATGCTGAATATTCAAAGTGAACAGAGTTAATTGCTGGGTGAATGAAGGTCGGGAGCATTTCAAGTGAAAAGGAAGCCCCTTAACTGAAATCCATCATTTTATGACAAGCTGTAATTTATTCCCACTCCGTAATAGACACTGACAGTTCCAAACCTTTCTTCAGTCTTTGCCACAAATTGCAATTATAATAATGTATGGTGACATTTGACCCTAGAGGTTGTGGCCCTATTTCACCACACTTTTATCTCTCAGGAAATTCTTGGCAACCTTAGTCTGGAAAAGAACCACTTATAACTCACAATTGTGTGTTTACTCATCATCCACTGTGCCTGGATTTTTTGTTTCAGAAGCCTACATGATATTATTCTGAAGAAGAACAAGCTGTTGTTGCGGTCAAATGTTTGTATATGCTAGCACATATGGCAGGAACACGTGCAAGCTTTTGTATTGGGATTTGTGTTCACATTCAGGGTTTTTTTTTTTGTATTGATCCAAACATAAATAAGTTCAGTGGCATAAAATGCATTTAGACCTGGCACCAACAATTAAGATTTAAAGGTATAAGCACACACATTACATGTAGCAAGTTTTAAAAAATAAAACACCTGACTTTTACAAGGGATGAAAAAACATATCAGGTGTGTTATTCAAATAATTTATTAATTATATTTATGTAAATCCAACCTTATTCCCAGTTTGGTAGCTTTCAACAGTTGAATCAAACATAACTAAAATTCATGCATAAGATGCATAAGCTGAAATTAAACTATTGTTAAAATGAAAACCCATTGAAACATTGTTGTTGTTTATTCGTTCAGTCATTTCTGACTCTTTGTGACCTCATGGACCAGCCCATGCCAGAGCGTTCTGTCCGCTGTCACCGCCCCCAGTTTCTTCAGGGTCAAGCCAGTCACTTTAAGGATACCATCCATCCATCCATCTTGCCCTTGGTTGCCTCTTTTCCTTTTTCCTTCCATTTTTTCCCAGCATCATGATCTTTTCCAAGCTTTCCTATCTTCTCATTATGTGGCCAAAGTATTTCATCTTTGCCTGTAATATCCTTCCCTCCAGTGAGCAGCCGGGCATTATTTCCTGGAGGATGGACTGCTTGGATCTTCCTGCGGTCCAAGGCACCCTCAGAATTTTCCTCCAACATCACAGTTCAAAAGCATCTATCTTCCTTTGCTCAGCCTTCCTTATGGTCCAGCTCTTCCATCCATAGGTTACTATGGGGAATACCATTGCTTTAACTATGCGGACCTTCGTTGCCAGTCTGATGTCTCTACTCTTCACTATTTTATCGAGGTTGGTCATTGCTCTCCTCCCAAGAAGTAGACGTCTTCTGATTTCCTGGCTGCAGTCTGCATCTGCAGTGATCTTCACACCTAGAAATACAGAGTCTGTCACTGCCTCCCCATTTTCTCCCTTGGGCAAAGATGAAGTATTTTACCCACATCATGAGAAGACAGAAAAACTTGGAAAAGATCATGATGTTGGGGAAAATGGAAGGAAAAAGGAAGAGAGGCCAACCAAGGGCAAGATGGATGGATGGTATGCTTGAAGTGACTGGCTTGACCTTGAAGGAGCTGGGGGTGGCGACGGCCGACAGGGAGCTCTGGCGTGGACTGGTCCATGAGGTCACGAAGAGTCGGAAACGACTGAGTGAATGAAGAAGCAAATAGAAAATCTACCACATTACACAAAGCCCATTGCACTTGAGCAATCAATCATCCAAGATCTGATAAAAAAAGTTTTCACCTACTGGTGGAAAGGTAGTTTAATCCTTCTGAGAAATAAGTTCCAGAACCTTGGTGTCACTTAGATTTGGCAGATCTCAGAATCCGGCCCCATGATAGCAAGTCTTATGTCCCTCTCTTGCTTTTTCACTAGGTGTACCAGTAAATGGTCAAAGGGCAGGGTCTGTGTCTCCGTGGTATGTGGAGTATTAGTTCTTCCTGTGGAATAACTGTGTCATGATATGCTATACAGGATTTTAGTCTTTGTTTGCTTTCCCTCACTATCCTTTATGTGACCCTAGAAAAGTATTATTGTAGTCCTTGTCCACATTTCTAGTTTTGACTTTTGTGGATATGATTATTCAAATAATTGATTAAAAATATTCTCCCTATGAATCTCTAGGTCCCCCATTATGACTCAGTGATCAATTTCCTCCAGTCATACTGGAGCACCTAGAGAGTGCTTGAGAGAACACCTCTCTAGCAATCTCTAAGCCCTCCCAACCCAGTTCTATGTTCAGCTTGCAGCACAAGATGACCATACTGTTGTGCTGCAAAATCTAGAATTCTGAGAGAGATGTTCTCTGAGATTTTTTGTAAAAAACCCAGCATTTTTCTTATTTGTGGTTTTTCAATTTCATGGGATCCTTTGCCCCAACCCTAGTGAATGTGGAAGGCTGACTGTACTTGCATAGTGCACCAACACAATTCTGGAGAGAGCATGTCGCTTCAGCAATTGGACAATGTTATTTTCCTTTAAGGATCTATAACCCTCCTTTTTACACACACTCACAAGCTTTGAATAGCATCAAATTGATTACTATTTTATTTCCCATGCTGGTCCCTTTTAAAGGTGAAGAGATTAGGAGTTTTGGGCAGAAAAACTGCCATCTTGAGACCTTAACAATTCAATGACTAGTGTTAAAAGAATGGAGAGTTGCAATCTTATCCAAAACTTTTTAAAATGAAAGTTTCCAGACATTTTTTTTTTTAGAATTAGCCAATACCTTTGGCTCCTCTTATGAATTTGCTCCACTTTACAGCATTGCTGAATGACATAAACTTGAGGAGAGAGTTCATTTTTTCTTGGTGCAGTCTCTCTGAACACTTCTAATAAAGAATAGACTCCATTTTCAGGACTGTCTTTTCATTAGGGCAGAAAGCAAAGGCCTTGAAAGTGGTAGAAAAACATGGTGTAATCACTAAGGGACCATTATCCTGTCCTAGTAACCTAGTAAGCCATTAAGTGTAAGCTTCCCAAAGCCAAGGAGAGTAAATTACTCATTTATTGTTACCTGAGCTGTCTAAGAGAGATTGAAATCTGGACTATTAATGATTTTTTCATTCTGTTTGGGAGAGATTTGGTAAGAGTTCGTGTACAAGCTTGGATGTCTACATTTTCTCCAGGTGCACAATAAAATAGAGGTGGAGTGTCATCTTTCTCATATGAAAAACCCTCATCTTTTTCTGAGAGTAGCTATAAGCAGATAAAAAGTGTAGTTCTTGTTATTCCTAGGCAACTCTGAAAAATATTAGATGGCTTGCACTTTTCATGTTTTCTCAGGGGAAAAAGAAAAAGAAAGAAAGCAAGCTAGATAGAAATGAACATTTAATGTATGGATGTTTGGTTTTCATGCCTGAGCTCTGTTTCATATACTTAGTAAGTACAGGAAAGTAAATATAGCTATGGATATGATTGATCATCAGCTATTTTGTTGTATTCTCATTTTCCTTTGTTACTATATTCATCTTGCACATACAGATAGACACTTAATGTACTCATGGCTGCACAATATTGGCTGATGACTTCTATGTCAGTCGGGCAAAGAACCTGCTCAGACTTAAAAAGAGCTATCCAAGGTGCTGAATATTATCTGCACTATAGACTCCATATTGAATAGCTCGTTTAAGTTCAGAGCAGATTCACTGCTTTTGTCAAATAGGATAGGTCATCATTTTGCCTATGCTTGCAGCTGGACATATGTGTATATCTACAAGCTTGTGGATGCATGTGTATGCACCCACTAAACACACACACATTCCTTACAGCTCAAAAGTATTCTTTATATTTGGAAGTGAGTAAAGAAATTTTATATACTCAAACAAAAGCCAGAACTAAGATAGCATTCAAAACTAAAATTCCATACTAAGGGATGTTGGTCCTTGGAACTCTTTACCAGGAGAGGGTAAGAAGAACCCTTCCTTTTGACTTTCTGTCAAGAGGCAAAGGTCTTTTTATTCAAGTGGGCTTTGAGCAATAGATTGTATTTTTGCTGAATTGATGTATCATAACTCACCTAGTCCATAACTCATGGACTACTCAGACAAAGAGAAGGATTGTGAGAAATTGGCAGTTTTTGATAATGGAACCTTCTCTGAATTCTAGGAAATTGGGACTTGGGCAGTGGAGGATCCTACTGTCCACTACAGTTTGCAGAGCTACAGATAATGAAGATGACTCCCCCCCCATCCTTTGTTGAGCATTGAAGAAAGAAATGCCAAGTCCATCTGGGTAAATATTAAGGGGGGTAGAAATAAACAACATAGACATCATTGTGGGGGGCTACTGTATACCTTCAAACCAGATCAAGAAGTTGGATGATGTCCTACTAGAACAGATGACCAAACAGTCAGAAAAGAGATATGTAGTAGTTATGGCAAGATTTCAACTATCCTGATATTTTTACAAGACAAACTCTGCCATGAATATCAGGTCAAACAAATTTCTCACTTGCTTTGCAGACAATTTCATTGTCCAGAAAGTGGAAAAGGCAACAAGGGGATCAGCTATTTTAGATCTAACCCTAATGAACAGTGACAGCCTGGGAAATGGAGTGGAAGTGGCAGGTCCTTAGATGGGAGTGAGCAGGTTTTTCTAGAGTTTGTTATATAGTAGAAAGGGAAGATCAAGCATAGCCATAATCAGACACGCATTCTAAACTTTAAGAAAGCTGATTTCAATAAGCTTATGGGAAGATCCTATGGTCAGGAATACTAAAAGTGAAAGGAGTTTGTGATGGATGAAAGCTTCTGAAAAATGAGGTATTGGAAGCACATTTTCAAACAGTTCAATTGAGGAGAAAAAATAGGAGGAGTTCCGTCCAAGTAATTTTTAAAAATAGAAAATGGCAGCCACAAACCAGCCACTCTCTTTGCAACAACCACAAACCAGTTGAAACACAAGGAGACTTACTGCCATGCTCTGGCATTTCAGATCTCAGTACAAGATGCATTGTTGCTAATTAGCACTTGTGCAAACATTCGATATTTCAAACACTAAGTACAAGCCCTTCCTTATGCCCACTTCCTTATGCCCAAAAACATACTCTCTTTTAGTTGTTACTTGCTATCTGTGAGATAATCCTCTTTAATGTAAGAATGACACTTTCAAGAATATATCTTCTTATACAACATTATTGGAATAGATAAGGGCCAAGTTTCCATGTTGGCATTGCTTTGTGAAAAATTCCAGTTTGAGTGTGGTATGCATTCCTTGTATTGAATTGAGGTGTTGCAGAATTGAGTGCTTGATTGAATGTGCATTTGCATACAGATGTGGATGTACATCTGCATGGACATCTGCATCAAAACAGATCCATACCCATCAATGCATGCATGAAGATGGAGCTGTGCAAGCTATTCCATTTCCTTTCTGCAACCTTGGACTATCAATAAGAAGTATCCAAGTGAGGAATTTATAAGTGTTAAAGGCACCAATGTGTTGATGTTAGAAAATATGCTTACATTTTAGAATGAAACATATGATTTCTAGTTAAGGACAAAGAAACCTGATTAATTTTCAGGGATTTGCTGATCTGTCAGAGATTAGCAAGATCTAAATAACCAGTGTGCTTTCATCTTCTGGGAGGGATGACTTTTCATGTTCTACCTTTCTCTAAATCTAAGGAGATTGTTTGTGAGAGCTGTCCTCAAATCACCAGTTGGCAATCATGGATCACACCTTTGGGAATCCAAGTGCTATGTCACCATGTGCTTTTGAAAAAGACAGTCGCCATTAAGAGGACTGTGACTAGCAGGATTTACGATATTAAAACAGGTCCTGTTGGTCTTGCAATCTAATTTATGTGATGGAGAACAGACATGCAGGATACATTTTACAGCACGTGGGCAAAGTACAAATGACCTGCACTTACTTTAAAAACATGTCTGAAATCCTGTCCAGAAAAAAATGTAATAACCTAAAGCCAACATTTATATTCAGAAAATCCTGCCCTATCTGATTTGGCAGAGATTGGAATATCACTGGAGAAAAGGGAGAATGTCTGAAGTAGTTTATTTGACCCTCTAGCATCTCATGGCCTCAGACTAGAGGATGGGATCTCATATCACCTATTTCAGTTTGGAATACTCTAGCCTCTTTATTCCCCAAACCCCAAAGTATTTGAAGAAGGCAAAAGTGGAAATGTCTTGCAATAATATTCCATTTTAAAATGTATTGGTAATCACTCATACAAATATGCACTACTGAAAGTAGGGATTGAATTTTAGTAATTTTCTTTCTGGTGCAACCTGGTCTTTCAAAAATGCACAGCTTTTACATTTTAAGATTAATTCTGCACAAAATTCACTTGGAAATTTGTATGTGTGCAAAACTAGTATTTTCTGTGAGGGAAACAGCATATTCTGCACATAAACTAATCTGCAGAGAAAACATTGTTATCTGAATAAGATGTGTGTATTTTATGCAGAGTAACTCTCAAATAGTGAAGATTGTCATCAGAGTTTTCCAACACTTGAGAAACAGGTTTTGTCTTAATATTACTGAATATTTTTTCCACCCCTACTGCATCCTTTTCAGATCAAGCATAGACTTGTACAAGTGCTGTTCAGTTTTAAAAAGTGTTCTTGTCTGTCTCTCTAAATGTATAGCTGTTATAACCTTAATTTTTGGGTGGCAGCTGGGGGGGGGGGCATCTGCTGGTGCTACTGCTTCCGTCAGCAAAAACAGGAAGGGGCAGCAATTTCTCTTTGTTTCTTCCACTCTATAAACACCCCAAAAACCTTCTCCAGAAATCTAGGAAACCTTCCAAGGTCAGTGTTTGGGCAATGCCAAGAACTGGGGGTGGAGTTGGGGAGAAGAGAGAGAAACAGGTGGAAGGTTATGTGGCACTGATATTGCAGCACCAGTGAATCTAGAACAGTTTCGAACTGTGACTTCAGAAATCCATGTTTTAATGTCCATCACGCTATGAAACTTCTTAAATGATATCGAGTCTGTCATCTTATCTCAGATTTGCTCATCTTATAGAATTATTATGAGAATAAAGTATAGAGAGGAGACTTCTGTCCCTCCCTTTGAACCATAATGCAGGATCCATCATTTTGCTCTTCTGGTAGAGGAAGCTAGTGTTTATTCTGGTTTCCAAGGCAGAAAACACAGCAGCATTGGTGGGTATGGCTAGGATAGAGGGGGCACAAGCAATAGTGGTAAGGAAGCAAGTAAACACAAATAAACACATGTCGTGGCAGGATACAGAGCTGGGAAAACCCTCACATATAATAGATTTGAATTTATTCTGAAATGTTTTTCTTTAGTGTTCAGCAGGCGAACACTCATCTGAATATTCTTTCCACATTCCATACTTATTTCTGGGCACTACACTTCCAAAAAAACAAACTCCCCCACAAAAACATAAACAAGTGAAAACAACAACCTGAAATGATGGGTATCCTTCATGTTCATCTGTAGTTGGTGGCAGATCTCTCCTTGATTTTAATAGATTTAGGCTGTACCCACTGTTTTTGTTTATTTTAATTTATCCTTTCCATTTCACTGTGTGCTGCCTTGGTTTTTGTGCTTTCCAAACACAGCCAACTGTTGAACAAATTCACGAGGCACCAGCTGAGCCTGCATTTCATATGAACGTTTCCAAATATTCCATATTTGAAATGGTATTATCACTGCTTCAAAGATGCATTTCCTCTCCCATGGAAAAAGGGATCTTACCACACTTTCTTAATCAAGTTTTCATTTTTATTGCCCTAAGGGATGAGGTAAAAGTAAAAAAAAAAAAATGAAATAAATCCCCCTCCTCCTTCTCTTTGCCTCTCTAGGGAATTTATCACTTCAGATTCAATACGAAACCAAAGAAAATATTTCTGCTACAGTTTATATTTTGAACACTTTGTTTAGTAAATTATTTCCCTGTCTGAAAAAACAAACAAACAACTGAAATGAAGCTATCATTATATCAACAGTCTTCCTCACTATGGTTCTCTCCAAGTTCTGTCTTTATCCAATGCCATTGGTCATTCTGATTAGGGATGATGGGAGCTTTAGTTAAAAAAATCTTAACGATGCAGAGGGAGAAGAGTGTACTAGAAAAATCAGTGATGAAGGAGCTGTTGCATCTTGTTCCCCAAAGGAAGGATAAGGGTTGGCTCCACACTGTAGAATTAATGCAGTTTGACATCATTGCAAAGGCTCAATGTTATGGGATCCTGGTGAGGCACCTTTGTTGAAAGTGTTGCTCACGTTTGTTCTGATGTCATTTCTACATCATAGATAAGCTTTTTGCATCTGCTTGTCAAATTTGATTTGCAAAGATATGTTTCAACGAGTTTAGCCTAAGAAGATAGATTGACTGCAAGAGCGGATGTGTACTTTGGCTCTTGCCCTTCTTTGCTAATTGAGATAGCCAATGTGAGACTGACAAGTAGAAAAGCTGAAATTTGGAATGTTGTTTTAGGGAGGAATGAAGTATGAATTGGATCTGATATTGAATGTTTGCCATCTTTTGTTGTAAACCTGCCTTGAGTCCCCTTGGGGAGAGAGGGTGGAATATAAATAAAGTTGTTGTTGTTGTTGTTGTTGTTGTTGTTGTTGTTATACTATTATTATTATTACTATCAATTTTGGAGCAATTAGTTGTAATTCCATTGGCCTTGAATCTCGTCAACAGTTTTTTTTCTCCAAAAATCTAACAAAAAGTAACAGAAAGCTATGAGTAGTATCATTGTCACAACAGCAGGATCCTTCTCAATCATTGCAATCAAATTAATGGCTTTCAATGAGTTTAAACTTGTGATTGTGACCTGCCTTGTGAAGCCCATGTAGGAATGGAATGTGGGACAAGCAGAATTTTCCAAGTAAACAGCTCTTACTGCCATTTCATATAATGCATACAGAAAACGGGGCCCCTGGTGGCACAGTGTGTTAAAGCGCTGAGCTGCTGAACTTGCGGACCAAAAGGTCCCAGGTTCAAATCCCGGGAACGGAATGAGCACTTGCTGTTAGCCGCAGCTCCTGCCAACCTAGCAGTTCGAAAACATGCAAATGTGAGTAGATCAATAGGTACCGCTCCAGCGGGAAGGTAACGGCGCTCCATGCAGTCATGCCGGCCACATGACCTTGGAGGTGTCTATGGACAACGCCGGCTCTTTGGCTTAGAATTGGAGATGAGCACCAACCCCAAGAGTCGGTCACGACTGGACTTAACGTCAGGGGAAACCTTTACCTTTTTATACAGAAAACATGAACTTTGAAATTATAATAAGAAGAATGGCAAAGAGCTAAACATTGTGGAGGTTTTAGCAAAAGTGCAATTAAAAGGACTTGAGCAACAGATTCAATCAAGTCAAGAGAAAACAATGCTGCAATTTGCTTTTTTTAAAAAGCAGGAGAAAGAACTACTGAAATAACTGCTGAAATGCATTGTCTTCTTGTTTCCAGTAGATGGCAGGTACAGTTCTTCAAAAAAGAAAAAAAAGGAAGAAAGGGAAAAAAACAACATTTGCATTAATCTATTTGAAATTATATGTTTTATACTTTTTGACAATTAAGATGAATACATTTTGTGCAATGTCCCAAATGGAATCTGTTAAAGATAAATGCTTCTGCCTAAAAACCTCCATAATGTTTAGTACTTTGCCATTCTTTCTCTTAAATTTCAAAGTG
Organism: Anolis carolinensis; assembly: GCF_035594765.1. Classification (NCBI taxonomy): domain Eukaryota; kingdom Metazoa; phylum Chordata; class Lepidosauria; order Squamata; family Anolidae; genus Anolis; species Anolis carolinensis. The sequence continues at coordinate 323,004,890 of NC_085841.1, read as the reverse complement.
CTTTGGATTTTGGATTCTTCTTTTTAAATTTTAGAACACCTGCATTTGTATATACTGTATGTACATGAGATACCTTTGAGATGGATCCAAGTTTAAACATGAAATTAAGCTATGTTTCATACAAACTTTATACAAGAACGTGCATGAAAAAAACCATCAGAAAGCAAAGGTGTCTCAGCTGAATTTTGGATTTTGGAATATTTCAGATTTCAGAATTCCACATAAGGCATGTGCAATCTCTCTGTGTGTGTGTGTGTGTGTGTGTGTGTGTGTATCACAATGAAAATGAATGATTGCTAGGCAAAATGTAGAAGACTTGAACAATAAAAAGCCTAAAGGTTCAAGATGAAACTGCACTGAACGACTGTTGGAAATTAATTTAGAAGTCAGTCCTGCTGCTGTCTTCAGTGAGACTTATTTCCCCCCCCCCCCCAAGACATACCTTCTTGGCAGTGGTGGAAACACTTTGCTTTAGGTAATGAAATGTATTAGGTGTTTATTAGCACAGGGTGACAATGATCAAAGTAAATCCTGTCTGCTGCAGTATTTCATGAATGGGATGGGATATGTCTCTGCAAACATAATCAACAGGGGATCTGTAGGACACCTGAGGTTTGTAGAGTGGAATGATACTCAGATGATATCCTCTTTTGTCACTTGCCCAGCAACCTAAATGGGTACCTGAGTCCCTTCACCAAAATTCTACTTTAAATCTTATGACTCCATTATATGGAAGCCTGGGATTTCTATTTTAGGGAAGATATTTAGAAGTCAGCCAGAGAGTTCTAGTGCCTTGCCAAACTAAACCATAGTATCCCACAGGACTAATCCATGGCAGTTAAATGGAAACATAGTTCTATACATGTATAGTGTGGAAGGGCCCCCAGTTCCTGCTAATGTCTATGGCAGCTCCTGACAGATATTCATTACCAATGCAATTTTTTTGGGGCAGTCATGCAAAATGCTTCAAAGTACTACTGTTATCCAATCCATTGTATGTAGGCTATGAATACTGCAGTTCAACAGGGTGCACAAGACATCTCTCATAGAGAACTCTGAGAGACTCGCCAAACTAAAAAATCTTTGAGTACTGTGGAATTGTCCACCTTTGGCAAGATAGTAGGTGGGAAATAGAGGATGAAAGGGGAGAATGATGAATCACAAATGTCTCAATTGACCAATTCAAGGTGAGCATGGCTGAGGGCTGCTAAGCAAAATTGGATGCAATAGTGAGTCTAAAATACTGCCTGGATGATGCTATCCATCCATTTATACTTTGATACGCTGTTGCACTATCCTTTGCCCAGCCCTTTTATAGTTGGCCACATTCATTTTGTAATCCTGGGCACTGGTTTGTTGAACCTCTACTGATGGAGTTACAGTGAAATGGGTTTTTAATATTTTTATTTTCTATTTTTAGTGTGTTTTAACAGGATTTCAACATTTTATGAGGCTTTTAGTTGTTATTTTGTTCGTTAAGTTAAATTGTGTTATATTGTTGAATGCGTTTATTTTGATGTAATGTATGTTGATGTATTGTCTGTATGGTTTTCCTTCCAGCAATTGAACATTGGATACCTCCCTGAGTCCCTCCGGGGTGATAGGGCAGGATAAAAATAAAGTTTTATTATTATATTATATTATTATATTGTCACCACCTTTGCCTTCCAGCAGGCATATGTGTCCCATAGTGGATCAAATGCTTTGCCACAGATTATAGAATAAGCTTAAATTTGGAATTTCATATATATAGGTGTGTGTGTGTATGTAATGTATTTTGATGTATTGTATATATATAATAGCCTAAATAGATCCAGAAATCTGTAATTTTGTATAGGCGATCTTCAGTGCTGGGCTGGCTTTATTGTAGGGCCCATGTCCAGATGTAGAGAAATGAAGGGCATTCCACTGGGGCATGTCATTGGTTGGACTTTTTTGTGAGTATGAGGGATCCATTGCACACCCTTTTCTGTATCTGTGCCATGAGAGCTTTGTTTCTTAGCAGTGCTATCTGATGGCTTCAATGAAAGTGAGTTGGTGAAACTGCACCAGGTTTTAGTACAAATTTTAAATAAATCTATCTAAGATACTGAGACTTGTTCCCAAAAGTTCAGACTAAAATATAGATGTTATTCACCATAATATTGATAGGGAAGCATTTTGGCAATTTTAAAGCAGGAGAGTTGGCTTCTAAGACAATTGCACTGCCCATCTTTGATACAAACCAATTGTTGCCATCACAGCATCTAAAAGATGGGTTTTGCCCTGAAAACATCCAGTGTCTGTCTTCCCACAGTAGAGTTCAAATTACACTACTGATTCCCACTGAGTAAACAAGCCTTTTTTAAAATTAATGTCTCACATTAATATTTCTTGAAGTACCTTGTATAAGGGGAGACCAGTTTCATGGCTGCTTTTAATATAATGAACTAAAATGGCTTTCACTTTAGCTGTTAATGAAAAATTGAGACATCTCATCCCAGTCTCATCTGTCTTGACCATAACCATCCCTCTTCCTCTTGCATGAACACATGAAATTTAAGTTCCTCCCCAAATTAAGTCCTTTTCAAGGTGACAGGTCTCCTTTTCTTCTTAAGTGACCACACTATAGCTTGATAATCATTCCTTTTCATCATCCAAATATCACAATATTAAAACATTACCTAGTTTTGACATCTAATTAATGAATCAAACTGTTTATACTGGGAAAGCTGCTAAACTTTCAAGGATGTACAATCACCATCGCTTTAGATAAATTGTCCTGTCACTGACACATTTGAAACACATACATAATTATTTGGCTTCTAGGAGTGTGTTTGTACTTGATCTCAGATCTGAATGAAGCCTTTCATGCACACTAGAGTTCAGTCTGCTGAGGACGGGGGTGGCGGCTTGGGACACTGGTGTCCTTTGGAAGTATCTCAGTTTCCTGTAGCAAGTCACACATAAAGGATCCCTTCATTCAAACAAGGAGTTTGCACGAAAACTCTACCCTTTCTTGACTTCTTCTTTGTTATTTCCCTTCTACTTCTATTGAGTTTGTAACTTCAGGGAGAACTGCAACTGGGGGGTAGGGTGGATGGAGATAAAGAGTTCTGCTAGAAAACTCTTACTTAACAATTATAATAAGCATAACATCAAGAGCCCACAGACCTAAATCTGATTACTAGTCTAATCTGAAGAAACACTATTGAATCAAAGGGTTTTACAGAAATGTTGACTTACTATTCAGTAATTGATTCAATGGGTTTATTTTAGTTGCTGTTAATAATTGGATTTGGGCATAAGGTTAAGCAGTAGTATTAACAGTCATTTCACAGACTTTCAGAAACCAGAGATTTTTTTTAAAGAGTCCTGTTGTATTTTATGATAATATATAAAGAATATCTATTTGCATTTCACAGTAAAATGATACAGGTGTTAACCCTGTCTAACACCTGAAATGGGTTATTCTCACTTGTAAATGTAACCACCTTCAGTGGGGGAACAATGATTCCCTCTACCTAAGTGGAATGTATGGGAAAAGGTGATTAAAGTTGAATGGAAAGAGTTCACCTTAGAAAATGTTTCCTTAGGAGTACCCCAGTTCTTTGTAATTTGATCAGAAACAGTTAAATTATAAAAGAAGACAAAAAAAATCCCACAACATTGTAAAATGATTTAACATGCCAATCAAAACTGAAAAAATTCCAATCTATCTTTAACTCAATAACTTTGCTGTGGAATACAAAGCTGAAAGATCTCTTCCATTCCCCTAGTCACAGTCCACATGAAATGAAATGAGTAAAAGAAGTTTCATACAAAATGGGTTCTATGTATACCCTGGACTTCCATTAGGTTTTGGACAATGAATACAATCTATTTAATGTTTTCCTTGAAATGGGGAATTTCCAATGCCTTAGACTTGTTGTAATACAAAGCATATTATTTCTCCTCATTTTACATATTAGTGAAGCTTCTAGACCATTTTTGAAAAGTACATGCACAAAATAATACACACCTTTGCAATATGTGAATGGTTAGACATGGATACTTTTCAACAATATGGACAAACACATTTTAGACCAGGGGTCCTCAATCTAAGGCTCATGGGCCGGATGTGGCCCTCCAAGGTCATTTACCTGGCCCCCGCCCTCAGTTTTAGACTTAGGCTTGCCCAAAGTCTGAAATGACTTGAAGGCACACAACAACAACAATCCTAATCTACTTGACCATCTCATTGGCCAGAAGCAGGCCCACACTTCCCATTGAAATCCTGATAGGTTTATCTTGGTTAAAATTGTTTTTATTTTTAAATATTGTCTTGTTCTTTCATTGTTGTTGTTGTTGTTTTTGCACTACAAATAAAACATGTGCAGTGTGCATAAGAATTTGTTTGTATTTTTCCCCAAAGGATTGTGGATTGGCCCTCTGCTTTAAAAGTTTGAGGATCCCTGCTTTAGATAATAAGGAAATTCAGTAGAAAAATAGTAAAGGTAAAGTTTTTCCCCTGACATTAAGTCTAGTCATGTCTGACCCTGGGGGTTGGCACTCATCTCCATTTCTAAGCCGAAGAGCTGGCATTGTCCGTAAATGCCTCCAAGATGATGTGACTAGCATGACTGCATGGAGCGCCATTACCTTCCTGCTGGAGCAGTGCCTATTGATCTACTCACATTTGCATGTTTTTGAACTGCTAGGTTGGCAGAAGCTGGGGCTAACAGCGGGAGCTCACCCTGCTCCCCAGATTTTAACCACCGATCTTGTGGTCAGCAAATTCAGCAGCCCAGCAGTTTAACCTGCTGGGGTTAAACTGCCACTGGGGGCTCCAAGTAGAAAAATACATTTAGTATTAAAACATGTATACAGAGTTTTTCAATCCGTAATAAAATATTTGAGAGAAAAAAACACAACTATGAACAACAACAGTTCAATGGTCTTCCCTTCACCTCCACTCCTAAATCTAACTGTGTTTCATCTGAATACGGACATGGTACCTGCACACCGAAGGACATATATCCAGAATAGCCAGGTTGTACACACAGCACTAATCTAGAGAATACATTGTATTTATATTTTTATTAAGTCAATCAAAAGATGGCAAATATTTTATGTAAGCTGTCAAAATTCACAAACTTCTTTTTCATATTATTTTAGAAGAACAAATATGATGGTGGAAGATTATAGAACTGTACCTTCTTGAGATGTTAAAGCTGTATTTAAGATAGTAATGGCAAAAGGTTTGAAGCATGTAAAGGCCATAATCCTGATTGGCTATGAGGCATTGTGGGGGGGAGGGAAGCAAAGCAATACCCCCCCATTGTTAGAATTCTTTTCAAATTTAGCCGATATCAGCCCTGTGAGAAACTACAAACCACATTGTAGGCAGAATATAGGAAATCCTTTGAGAACCTGCTGTACAGTGACATGCCTACAGACAAACGGAATAAAATATCTGGAGAGGTAGGGTGGTTTAATGGTTTCAGTATTTGACTACAACTCTGGAGATAAGGGTTGAATTCCCTGCTCAGTCATGGAAATCCAATGGTTGACCTCAGGCAAACCACAGTCTTTCAGCTCAGGGGACAGTAAAGACAACCACCTTCCAAACAAAAATTTACCAGGGAAACATTGTGATACATTCACTTTAGGGTTGGCATACATTGGAAAGGATTTGAAGACATTTGACAACAACAAAGGTAAACCTATCTTGGGGGTTTCTTTTCAAGATTTCTTTAGGTGGTGGGGGATTAGTTTATACTGCCATATAAACAAGTCCAAATCAGATAATCTGGATTTTATATGGCAATATCGAAGGGCCTACAAGAATGTGATTTATAGTAACACTTACATTAAGGCTGGCTAAAATAACACCACTTTGCTGCACCAAAATTAATCATGAAGTCATAAATTGACTGTATGCTCAATTTATGATCAACAATGATCCCAATATACTTTTTATATTAGGCAATATAAATTACCCAGTGGATTTCTATGGTGGAGGGGAAGTTGATCCCTCATCTCATGATGTTTGTCTTAAATGCACACAACAACAACAAAAGCTAAAATGTGCCAATGATAGCCAATTTCAAATTGATTTACTTTAGTTGGAGATGAAAATCTCAAAGCAGAAATCTCAGTTCGTGTGCTCTCTATATTTTAGGATTCCCTAAAGCATCTGAATTCAGTATTGTAGTTTGAATATATCACACTTATTGCTAGAGGTGACTTTATTCTTAAGCAGAATGAAGCACATGGTCGAGATGGAAGGCATAATTTTCTTTTTGGTCTCCAAATGTTTTGGTCTGACCTTGGAATCTAAAACCAATAGATGAAACCAATGGTTTTTATGGTCCCAAATATTTATCTTCACAGAAGTGGTTGAAGTCTCCACTTTCTAATTTAATGGGTCGGTAGAGGTGAAGTATATAACAGTTACAGTGAATTTAGACAAACCTCTTGTTTAAGTATATACTTTGGAGACTGGAGACAATTTTAAAGTAAGCTCCAGTTTCTTTGATAGAAATACCATTTCCCTCAGTGTAAATAAATGCATTTTTGCCCTACTGTTGTTTGTGATCAAACAGATTTATGAAGTTCTTGAAGCACTCAAAAAGCTTGCAAATGTGTTTAACAAAGATGATTCTGGGATGAGCTTATATACCAAGAATGCCTGTCATAGTACCTTCAATACTTAAAAAATACATAAAAATGGTCAGCTTCTAACCAAAAGCTGTTCAAAATTATTTGACATCTGTTATCATTTCTCAAGAAATGATTGATCACAAATCTGTTACTGCAACTCCTCACATTTCTTGTGTCCTTGTCAATGCAAATATAGCACAATATTGTTTCTACACTCCCCCAGCTATATGTGGGTAGTTAAGTACTTTTCCACAGAAATGTTTAAACTCACTTAACATCCACAGTAAATGTGACTTGGAGCGCAATCTGTACTGCTTTAAAACTTGTTTTTTTTAATGGAATGGAAATACAAAACAAATGTCAACACATGAAAAATAATTTTAACACCTGAATTAAATACCAGTCAAAGTTGCACTGGATATTCAGCTGTGCTAATATATGAACAAACTTAGATAGGGTAAAACACAGAAATGAATAGAGATCCACTAAAGAACTGAAAAATTAAGCAACATGGAGTATTTTGCTTTATGATATCCATCTACTGGTTCTGTATTCTTCTTGTTTCATTTCAGTGGCTTATATGCCATTGGTGAGAGGTCAAAGGATGTGGCCACATTAACTGGAATTTATTACATTGATTGTTTCTATTTTTGAGCCATTTTTTAATTTCTTGTTCATTAAGATGTCACTATGCCCAGGCCAGAAAACCACAAATGCAAACTGTGCCTTTCTTTATTATAAAAGGAGAAATGTGTAGGAGAATCTGGATATTTGCTAGCATCATTGGACTCTTTGTTTGTCAAGTAGATGGTGTTAATCCTTCAATGAATGAAATAGCTGCCTCAGCCACTTTGTTATGAACCACAGTGCTTACCACAGCTGAACTGCGTACCTTGATATTAAAACCACTGAAATATACAATTGAATTCCTACATCGCCTATGTTTCAGATAAAACTAACAATCTGTTTGGCAGATATTGAGCCATTTCCAAAGCTTTCAAATGTTTAGCTATTCTTTCACCACTTCAGATTATTAATAGCTAAAATTATTTTCTGGGGCCCCTGGTGGCACAGTGTGTTAAAGCACTGAGTTGCTAAACTTGCAAACCAGAAGGTCCCAGGTTCAAATCCCATGAGCTGAATAAGCGCCCACTGTTAGCCCCAGCTCCTGCCAACCTAGCAGTTCAAAAACATGCAAATGTGAGTAGATCAATAGGTACCACTCCGGCGGGAAGGTAACGGTGCTCCATGCAATCATGCCAGCCACATGACCTTGGAGATGTCTATGGACAATGCCGCTCTTCAGCTTAGAAATGGAGATGAGCACCAACCCCCAGAGTCGGTCACGATGGGACTTAATGTCAGGGGAAACCTTTACCTTACCTTTACTAAAATTATTTTCTATAATAATATGAACCAAAATCTCTAAACATAGCACTTTTTGAATAAGATTCTAACTTTATTATATCCTCTTATTGTAAATGTTCTCTGAGTACTTAGAAGCTCTGGCCAAGATCCAACTGGACTATTGATGCAGTGTAAAGCTCCATCAACCCTCTCATTCTAGTGGCTGGTGGGGTGCTGGTACTGGAAGCTGCTTTGATGTGCCCCTATTCTGAGTCAGTGGCAGGGGACTCTATGCCTGGGAGCTGTCCAACTGCCACTGTACAGTAACAACCTCATCAGATGGGGCTTACATCAGCACCATATGCCAGTTCAGCAATAGTTTACCCACGGAGCCCATTGGCTCCCATCCCATGTAGAGGAAATTCCGGTGAGGCTCTGTGGGTAAACTATCATGGAACCCGCATATGCTGCAGTGGCAGCAACATGGAAGGCTTCCTGTGTTGCACCAGCAAAAATAGGGGGAAGCTGGGCAGGTGACAGTCCCCCCTCATGGGATGGGGATTAGGGTGAGTTTCGGCAATGCAGGGCATGGGGCGACAGATTTCCAATGCCCTCAAATCGACACTGCTGGATTCACCATGATGCAAGGCGATTTTGACAGCCCATCTGATGAGGTCATAAGTGACAAAGATGCTGCACAAGAAAGTACTGGGCAAGTCATTGGGCAACTCTCCAAGAAGCATGTATGCTGGTGTAACCAGGGGTTGCATCAGTGTAAGTTGCTGATAGGATTCTGGCAATGGTTTGATTACATAGTTGATTATCCACTTCATGGACAAGCTTTTCCATATAATGTCTTTGAGCGCTTCCTAGGACAGGCATCCTCAAATTGTGGCCTTCCAACTGTTTGGGCTGCCAACTCCCAGAAGCCCTAGCCAGCTTGTTCAATGATCAGGAATTCTGAGAGGTGGAGGCCCAAACAGCTGGAGGGCCTCAGTTTGAGGATGCCTGTCCTCAGAGGTGACCTGAGAGCCACTTCCAGTATTATTATTTTTTAAAAAAATATTTCCTCTGGGCCTAAAATGTCTTGCTCTCCCCCATCTCTTTCCAAAATTGTTCCTTGTCCGAAATGATGACACAAAAAGTGTTTTACAGGGGACGTTAGAAAGGAATATCATTGCATTTTCAAGGAAACTAGCAGTGCCCTCAATGTCACTTGTTATTTCTTACAAGTGACAAGCACTCCCTGTAATAAATTACCTGATATCAGTCCATCTCCAGGTACCAGCAGTGAGAGAAATATGATATTTGATTACAAAAGGAGCTTTTTTGTGGTGAGGTTTCAATCTAATACTGCCTTGCTGACGAAGACATAATTTGTATGAACATTTTTTCTTCTCTTTACAGAATTATTCCAAAATTCTCCTAGGCATTTAAAACTTTACATGGTGCTCATGCATGTGTGTGAAAACATGACTGATTGATTCTTCTGCTGGTCAAATAATTTCTGTACACCACCATAAGATCCTTCATGAATTAAGAGTGAGTTATACAAAAATAAATGAGAGAAACAAAACTATAATTGGCCTGCATATTAAGTGAATGACCAATTAAGTTCCAAAACCAATTGCAGAATATCATTTTTAAATATTTGGAAACTCTATTTTTCTTACCTGAAATCAACTATGTCTTCAGTTTCCAGCCAAAGCATGCCATAGAATCACTCTTGAGGACCTAGAAAATGCTTAGAATTGTGTTCTCTTTAGGCTTCCAGTGTGATTCCATAGTCAACTTCTGGCAGAATATCTGGCGGATGTTAACCATAGAATTGTACTGAAGACCTAGGGAGAATACTTCTTTGGGCATTACTATGTCCTCCACAGTGGTTCTATGGTTTTCAAAGTATTTCGAGTATAAATGAGATCCTGTTCAGTGAGCTTGTGTAATAGTGAACTCACAAATCCTAAATCTTGTCTCTTGCTAGCCTACCTTTGACCTAAATCCAACTGTCAATCGCAACTAGAGTTTATGTTATATTTAAAATAAATACTTGCAAAAAAGTAAATTAAAAATACTATTCATATTTTTACTCTGTCCTTGTTTTGAGTTTGACAGAGAAGGAAATAGCCCCATGAATCTTTGAAAATCCCATTTCTCACCAACCCATCAGGAACTCTTATCTTGCTTTCTCTTTCTCCCTTTTGTATTTTTTCTCCATACTCTCTACTTTTTAGCTTTCTAATTATTATGTGGATACCAGAAGTCTCAGGTTTATGAGTTTCAATGATGATAAAATAATTTGTATGCCACTTTCCCCCCAAAATTGGGAGAGTGGCTACAACTAACAACATACAAACATTGAATATTAAAATAGCATCAAACAATTCACATCATTAAACAATTTGAAACATCCATTAAAAATGCAATAAAAAGATAAAAATATGTAAAATAGTTAAGTTTTAAACACTGTATTACCCCTGAGCCCAGTCTGAAAAAAGTGTGTTTTCAAAGCCTTTTGGAATAAAAAAGGGTTTTGCCTGCCATCAGAGGGACAGCAAGAGGGGGGGGGGGGCATGACCTATCTGGAAAGTTTTAGTCTAAAGCAGGGGTCCTCAAACTTTTAAAGCAAAGGGCCGGTCCACAATCCTTGAGACTGTGGAGGGGCCAAATTATCATTTTTTTAAAAAATGAACAAATTCCTATGCAACTGCACATTTCTTATTTGTAGTGCAAAACAACAACAACAACGAAAGAACAATACAATATTTAAAAATGAAAACAATTGTAGCCAACACAAACCTATCAGGATTTCAATGGGAAGTGTGGGCCTGCTTCTGGCCGATGAGATAGTCAAGTTAATTAGGATTGTTGTTGTTGTGTGCCTTCAAGTCATTTCAGACTTTGGGTGAGCTTAAGTCTAAAATTATTTATTTATTCATTTACTACATTTATTTACTACATTTAAATCCCGCCCTTCTCACCCCGAAGGGAACTCAGAGCAGCTGTATGTACATACAATATATTATATTTTTAGCATAGCACAATATAGCATTATATATTACTATATTGAACTATACCACTATACTGTAATATTATATGTAATATATAACATATAATTAATATTATTATATGGTATTATTATTAGTATTATATTGTATAACATATTATTATCAATACTATATGTACAGTAGAGTCTCACTTATCCAAGCCTCTGGATAATCCAAGCCATTTTTGTAGTCAATGTTTTCAATACATCGTGATATTTTGGTGCTAAATTTGTAAATACAGTAATTACTATGTAGCCTTACTGTGTATTGAACTACTTTTTCTGTCAAATTTGTTGTATCACATGATGTTTTGGTGCTTAATTTGTAAAATCATAACCTAATTTGATGTTTAATAGGCTTCTCCTTAATCCCTCCTTATTATCCAAGATATTCACTTATTCTGCCGGCGTTTAGCTTGGATAAGTGAGGCTCTACTGTATATACAATATATTATATTATTTAAAATGATATAAAAATATTATATTATAAAACTGAGGGCGGGGGCCAGGTAAATGACCTTGGAGGGCCACATCCGGCCCCCGGGCCTTAGTTTGGGGACCCCTGGTCTAAAGGGTAACCACCAAGAAGGCCCTCTCTAGCATTCCTGTGTTTTCAATAGTGGTGGGAATAATAGCAAGGCCTCTCCTCATATTTTTGGGCTCAGGCAGGCTTCTATGGGGAGATACAGTCTACCAGACAGCCTGGATGTGAGCCATATAGGGCTTTCCAGTATCACACTAGAGTTTAAAGAGTAAGCAAAGGGTACATCCTATCTGAAATCCCATGGCTACCTTCTGCAAGATTCTGGGACTTCTTGTTTAGGGGAAGGGCCCTTAAAATGCTCAGCCAGAGAGCTCCTGGGTCTCACTAAACTACAAGCCCCATAATTCTGCTGGAGGCAGCCACAGGGTTATAGATGTAGTGCTAACTCTTTCAGCTCTAGTGTGATAAGACATGAATGCAAAGAGGACCCTCCATTTCAAGTTGTTCATTCCCTTACTAACTTCTGATGTTTTAACCTTGAAATTAACTAAGCTAATATACTCTAATCATGAGCTAAAATATACTAAGATTTCCATAGGTATCTGTATTTAGTTACCTGCCTCATATTGAAAATAATAATTAGGCATATTATCATTATCATAATGATATTTATATATAACTCACCTCAGCTTACTAATCAAAATTAATATAGTAGTTACAAACATACAAAGGGTTAACATTTAAATAGAATTACATATCATTATTAACACAACCTCTGAGGATGCCTGCCATAGATGTGAGTGAAACGTTAGGAATGAATGCTTCTGGAACATAGCCATACAGCCCGGAAAACTCACAGCAACTCATTATTAAAGCAATTTAAAAAATACACTGAAAAAGGATCAAAACATAGTGTAAAACAATATAGCTTCCTCTTAACAGCCCTTTCTCAAAGAACCTTTAGTCCTAAAAGCACATCAGAATAAAAATGACATGTCTAGGGGCAGTATCTGAGAAGGCCTTATCTCATGGCACCCATCGCTAGTACTAAAGGTGATCCAACTGAAAGAAGGTAAAGCACAACAAAAGAAATAGGTAAGACCTAACTCACTGAGATGATTAGAAATAAGTATATAACAAATATGAACAAATACAATACTCTCCAAAAGAATACACAGTTTAGATTAATGCCGCACAGTACAAACCAATAAGTAGCAATATGGGAGACGGTCCATACATTTTGGCTATCAGTCTTCATTAGTGACCAATGAAATTCTTAAGTTTACCAATATTTCCTCCAGACAAAAAGCTGAAGTGTTGGCAAAAGAGTGCAATAATATCGATATTGAAATCACATGCAATACACACACACACACACACACACAAACACATTCATGCCAATACTTACCAACACCTCACCTTCTTCTGCCATATTGTTACTTATAGGTTTGAGCTTGTGACTTTAATTTCAACAACTGATTATTTTGACACAGACATGCCCTAGCTCTTTTTGATTGTTTCTCAACAACCTGAAGGAGGGCCTCTTTTTGGACAGGCATATATGGGGAGATATCATCTGCATTATAGTCTGGAGCCCCTGGTGGCGCAGTTGGTTAAACTGCTGAGCTGCTGAATTTGCTGAGCAAAAGGTTGGCGGTTCAAATCCAGGGAGGGGGGTAAGCCCCTGCTATTAGCCCCAGCTTCTGTCAACCTAGCAGTTCGAAAACATGCAAATGTGAGTAGATCAATAAGTATAGTTCCGGCAGTTATGCCGGCCACATGAGGACAATGCTGGCTCTTCGGCTTAGAAATTGAGATGAGCACCAACCTCCAGAGTCAGACGCGACTAGACTTAATGTTAAAGGAAAACCTTTGGAACTAATAATAATAATAATAATAATAATAACCCTATCTCCTGGGGGTAGGATTTATAAAGCCTGTATAGGGCTTTACAAATCATAATCCCTATGTCAAATTGTGCCTGAAAACAGCCATGGGAACTTTGGAGCAGAGGATTTATAGTGTCTGCAACCAATGACAGTTAACACTGGCTACAAATATCATTTTCATTCCTATTTATATGAAGTGTGCTGTATTTGTAGTTATAACTGCAGTGAAATCCTCTTTCAGCTATTTATTGGAGAAAAATACAGAACGAATTTACTTAGTTGCGTATTATTATTATTATTATTATTATTATTATTATTAATTCATTTCTATCCCGCTTTTCTCCCATGGGTGGGATTCAAAGCGGCATACAACATATAAAATTAATACAAATACATCAGACCGCAATACATAGTTAAAACATCATATCCCGATATAAAAAACCCAATTAACATATCAAATAAAACAAAATTTAAAAACTTACAGCAAGCACCATTTAAAGATATCCATAACCTCCGCCCACTGAAGTTATTTCTCAAGTACAATTCATACTCAGGGCAGTAGCCAGAAAAAAATTCCGGGAGGGGTTTTGAAATTTGGGGGAGGGGTTTGAACCCCTAGCACCCCCCCCCCCCCCACTACAAACCTGTCAATATCTGCTTGAGATAGTGCCTGGAGGGACTCTTAATGTTTTGCGTCTCATAGACTTAGCATGGGGATTTGGTTAACCAGTTAAAATTCATGAGTAAACCAGGCTTTTTTTTAATAACCTGAAAAATTTCGGGGAGGGGGGGGGTTAAACCCTTAATCCCCCCCACTGGCTACAGGTCTGTTCATACTTATACTGCTCCCCCTTTTCTTGCAGTAAATGCAAGGTGCCATGCATGGCTTTTCTCTTTCCCACTTTATCCTGATCACAACCCTATAAATAGTTCAAGCTGAAAATGCCCAGGCCAAAGTCACCCATTACCAAAATTCTAACCACAAATATTGTAACTGATTTTAATTAGTTGGCTTCCAGATCACTTCTCTGTGCTATCAGCAAGGGGGAAAAGCAAGGAGATAACAGCATGTGGCGGTGCCTCCTTCAAATATGGTCATCATTTCATGCCAGGGATCATGGGGTTGTAGTTCAACTCCCACAATTCCTTCTGCAAAAATACAATGACAACATCATTGATGTAGGCAGTAGTTTCTTCATTTTTAAGGTAGTGGGAGGTGTAGCTAACAGTTCCAATGAAACTCATCCAGCTTCAAACAACCTCCACCTACTATCTTGTCTCATAACACCACATTTTTGTTCTGATCGGCACAGCAGAGATAGACAATTTGTCTATCTGTCAATCTGTCAATTTTAGTTTCTCATTTTCCTTACCTAACATTTGTTATGTCCCAATTTTGGATCTGTCTTTTAAAAACATACATTGAAAAAGTCTTAAACAAAAATATTTATGTATTCTTCTAATAAATGCATTTTATTCAATCTGTCTAATATATGCATTTTGGTAAACAATTTTTCCTCACATACTTCTGCTTTTTCACTAGTATATATGCAACTTGTATAGGTGTCCCTAATGTATATGTTTATAAACATTAATATATGCAACTTATGTAAGTGTCCCTAATGTATTTGTTTATAAACATTAAAATATTTTTATTAAAACATACACCAAAAATACAACTTCTAAACATTTTCTGGTTGAAGAAATTGTATTGTGAAATTCTGAAAAGCATGACTACCAAAGTATGATTGTAACCTGGATCACTTATCAAATATTTTGGAGCTCTCATAATCCAAACGAAAGAAAATTCATTCCCATCCTTTTCTAGCAATGATCTGAAGAAGGACATACATAGTCTAAAACTGAATTATATACAGTAAGTATTACTGACTTTTATAAAAGTGCCAATGGGAGTAATGGTAATAGGTGATGTATCTATCTAGTAAAGAAATATAGCATTGTGAATGAATGAATGAATGAATGAATTGTTTATTGTATTAGCCATAGGCCATGACATCAGTAATATACAACCTTTATAAACACTTTCCAATAAAAACACTAAAACTTATTCAAAAATTAAAACTAGCTCTTTAAAATTATGATAGCAGCAACATAACAATGACAGTGTCTGATTTGTATCATCCCAAACCATCACCATTTCCATTTCTGTCCTCAAGTATGGATTTTGCTACCTTAGCTCTGATCTTTTGGGCTGCAATTGCAAATGTGTCAACCTTTAGTGTTATATTTTTGGAATAATCTGCTAGCAAGTCACAGATCACAGCAGATTGTTGCCATGCTGCCCTTTCTTCCAAGAGTGTTCCCAGGAGATTTTTCCTAGGATCATTATACAAGGGGCAGTGTAGAAGATAGTGTGTTAGATCTTCTTTTTCCCCTGTGCCACAAATGCAAAGTCGTTGGACATGGGGGATCCCTCTGTATCTTCCCTCCAGCCAGTTGGAAGGCATTGTTTGGAAGCGCAGGGCTGTAAATGCTTTCCTCAGGACTGCAGACGTTAGGTCTTGAAGATATTGCTGACAATATTGGTCACTCTTTAGTCGGGGATACCAGGTAGAGAAACCTTGCTGTTTACTAATCTGCAGGTTGTCAGCTGCGTCCAAATCAAAGATTTTGTCTCTGATCGCCTTCTTGTCTAGATGCATTAGAGTTGTTGTTGACCCATCAAAATACTGATGGAGCAAGGCTTGCCAGTATTGAACCCACCCTCCTCGCTTATACTGCTCCATCATGCATTGCTTTGTTATACTCTCATCCTCCATTCCCAGAAGTCTCTTCCCGTATGAGATGTTAAACTTATGCATTCTGGCCTTAAGTGAGGGAAGATCCAATTCAAGCCTTAACAAGGCACCTGGAGTCCCAGGGGGAAGGGCTAAAAGAGCTCTTGCAAACTTGTTCTGAATACATTCAACCTGTTTTGTATTACCCTGTCCCCAAATTTCTGCTCCGTATAACAGCTGAGGTAAAATCTTAGCAGCAAAAATCTTTACTGTGGGACATACCAAGGAGCCTCCCTTTGTTTTCCCAAAGGCTAGGATTGATTTCACTGACCTCCAAGCAGATAATTTGGCTGCCTCTATATGGCTCTTCCAGTTCCCATTATATGAGAAGTGTATGCCCAGGTATTTAAAGCTATGACACTGCTCTATTGGGTGGCCATCCAATTTCCATTTATGTATTTGCTTCCTTTTGGAAAATACCATCACTTTGGTTTTAGAGTGATTGATCATCAGCTTCTCTTGTTCACAGATTCTACTTAGTGACCTCAAAAGTCTCCTGAGACCTATTTGCGTAGTTGACAGGAGGACCATGTCATCCGCATACAACAAGACTTGAATTTTCCTACTACCCCCTAATGGAGGGAAGTGGTCAGGGGAGCTCAACTCAGCAACTAGATTGTTTATGTAGAAATTAAACAGAAAAGGTGCTAGCAAACAACCTTGCCTAACTCCTCTTTTTGTTTCAATGTTGCTCGATAGCTTGCCTGACAGACCTAACCTCACTCTTAGGTCTGTCCCCGAATATAGCTGATGCAATAACAACAACAGTCGTCTATCCACATTAGTCTTTGCCAACTTTGCCCACAAACGCTGTCTGTCAATTAAGTCAAAAGCTGAGGTAAAATCCACAAATGCAGTGTATAGGCACCCCTTTGGTTTCTTCAGACTATTTTGGATTAGGTGCGAAAGCACAAAACATTGGTCTATTGCGCTTCTGCCTTGACGAAATCCGGCCTGTTCTTCTGCAATAATATTATTCTCCTCTGCCCAGCTATGTAATTTATTTAACAGAAACCTGCCATAGATTTTTGACACTACATCCAACAGGATAATAGGTCTATAATTGCGTGGGTCCGTCCTATTGCCTTTTTTATATAGAGGGACAATTATACTAGTTTCCCACCCATTTGGGATGATTCCTGTCTGGTTGATATATGTAAACAGTCTGGCCAGGATAGGAGCCCACCAGGTGATGTTACATCTAAACAATTCGGGCGGTAGCATATCCTCTCCTGGGGCTTTTCCTGTTTTTAATTTGTGAAGCAGGCCTTCGATTTCCTCTGGAGAGACTGGTGGCCAATCAGGGGGGTTAATGGGTCTAGACACATCCTCGGCAGTCTCTGGGTCACTGAATATTTCTCCAAAATAAGTTTCCCATGTGGGTGCTGCAATTTGAGAGTCTAGATGAGGTTGCAAGGGCCTTAGCCCTGAATGTACCATATTCCAGAATTTGACCTCGTCCTTTTGCCTAACTGCCAGATCCAGCTTTATCCAATTTTGCCTGTTGAATTCAAGTTTCTTCCTTTTTAGTAGGGTTTTATATTGTGAACGGATTTCACTCAGGCTTTTATAGTTTTGTTCAGTCCCATTTTTGTTGGCTGCTCTGATGGCCAGGGATAGGATCTTTTTTTGGCTCCTGCATTCTGCATCGAACCAGCTTCCCTTACTGGACTTGTTGACTTTAGTTGGTTCTGTGTGAATCAGGTACGGTTTAAGGGAGGTAGTAATTTGCTGATAACCCTCTATTGGGTCAATAGTACATTTGAGTATCTTATCTCTGCAAGTTTCCAGAATAGGTCCATTAAGTAGGTCTATAACCTTATCGTTCAAGGGCTCCGACCACTTGAGTTGTCTGGGTCCCATGGAAACCAGGTCCAGTGGATAATTATTTGACACTCTGTACTGCTCTACATCTATTTTTATGACTAGTTTAATGGGGTGATGGTCACTTTCTGGACGTATGTCTACTATAAAAGTCTCGACTGCTGGCAACAACCCAGGTGAGATTATAAAATAATCTAGAACACTTCCCCCCCTTACTGAGTGATAGGTGTATAGTCCGGATGATTCCTCCAGATGGCTGCCATTCATGATTAATAAAAAATGTTTATAGGCTAGTAAGAAAAGTTCCAGCCCATTCTTATTAAATTTCACATCTCTCGAGTTTCTATTAAGTGAGAATTGGTTCTCTAAATAAAACCCAAAATGCTGAGCTAGTTCCTCATTTGATTTTCCCATCCTCGCATTAAAATCACCTCCTAAAACAATGTTCGTATTTTCCAAGCCAGAGGTCCTATCACCCAAGGCTGAGTCTAAAAACCGCCACACCTCTTTGGCAGAATACGCTGAATTTACTGGAGGCACATAGACATTAATACAAAATAAAATCTGGTTATCCTTGAGTTTTATCTCTATAGCTAATATATTATTGTTAGACTGATTAGTTGCAATTTGACACTCAGCGTCTAGCTCGATTGAAACAAAAACTGCTAAGCCCCCACAGCAACGCCCCCACTTATGTCGCCTTGCAGCAGGCACTGCAAAACTTCTAAAACCCTGCAAATTAAGATTTGAGGTTTCTTCCACCCAAGTTTCCTGTAACAATATAATAGAGAACTCCTGTAAATATTCTACGAACTCTTTATCCACTAGTTTTCCGGCCCAACCAGATATATTCCAGGACAGAATCTTTAGCTCTTTTGCTGTTTTCGTTTTTATATGGCTGTCCAAGCCAGAATCAATTGGGTGTGATTCAGTATGCCTAAGTTCTACTAGTTTATTGTGTTGTCTCTTAATCAGATTTAATAACCCTCCTGTCCTCTGATAACTAACTATCTGGATATCCCTATTTTTGAGTGGATGAATAGAGTTTTCCTCTGCAGGGGACTTTGCCTTATCCTCTTTATTTCCAGGCACTGCAGGTGGGAAGAACTGAGTAATTGAGGTCTGTTTCAAAACACAATTTCTATTTGCTGGTGTAATTCTCATGTGCAGCCCTACCTTTTCAGCCCTCCTATATGTCCTTCATGCTTTTTTGGCAATTGACCCCTTGCCCTCTATTTCAGTACTCATAGGAGCGTCCCAAGGGTATATAGTAAGGTCATTGTCATAAACCACACATGGATTAATAATTTGGGGTTTCACAACTTTCACAACTTTCACTTCTGGGGTCAGTGGGAAGTGATTAATGGGTGGATCTGCTCTTTCCTCAGGGTCCAAAAATCTCATCTCCAGCCAGTCTGTCCTATCCTTCACTGTTCTTTGCCATTCCCTTGGGCTAGTATGTCCTTCTTCGTTTAAATAAATCCTTTTGGAGTATATTTCCCCTAGGTGATCACTTAGCGCCTGTAATCTATCTAGGATAGCCCATTGCTCCTTTCTTGGCAAGTTCGCATATGCCTCTACCAGTGACTGTTCCTCCAAGCAAAACTGGTTTCCCTGGCTGGGGGCACATTTTCCCTCAATTGTGGGCCCGGCAGCTTGGACCTCAAGGGGGCTCAGCAACTGTCCACTTCTCCCCTTGACCGCTGGTTGCCATTCCTCCAATTTCCTTGTGCCATCTGGGGCTCCTTGAGTGAGGACCTTTTGGAAAAATCTTGTTATCGTGATGCCTTTTTTTTGCAAATAAGTCTCTAGCTCTTATAATGAACTTAGCTATACTTAGGTCAATAAAGGAGACTATGGCATCAACATACAGTGCATCGTTATACAAATAATCAATCTGGTCTATATCAGTGGTATACAACCCCCCTGGTAAAACATTATTCATAAGACTTATCACATGGGATTTACGATCACCCAGACTTGAGAGCTTTCCTGGATTAGGAACTTTAATAAACACCACCTTGTTTGGGATGAGGACCAGGTTCCAATTATCTTAGCATTGTGTTTACTGAGAGAAGTAGCAAACTGCTAGTGCTTTGATTTGAAGCACGATCTCAATTGTTGCATTTAGGCTAATCTAGGTAAGTCTTTCTGACATGATATAACTGACTTTGAAAAAGCATGTGAAATATCTGTGATCAATAGTAAGACGTCAAGGATGGCTATCCCTGTGTTAGACTCACTATGTTGGTATATTATTTCTTGGAAAAAGTAATATGCAAGGTGTACTTGTACTCACATCTTCCATGTGAGCTTCCTACAGGTAATTATTTGTCTAGGGACCTCGTCACATGGAGGTCCTTAAGCCAGGGAAGAGCAGGGGCATTCGTGTGGCAATGTGGCAAATCTGTTGGGCAGCGGGGTAAATTGTCAGGCAGCGTCCTGCATCACCCTCTTACCTTTCCACCCTAAAATCTGTCAGGTCCTGGCTTGATCTTGCACTGTCTCCAGCTTTCTCTATGAGAACTGCCACTTAGCACGCTGCCCAGATGCAGCACACATGAGCCAGCATAGATCCCTGCTGGAAGCAGCCCTGTATTATTTGATGAACTCTGTCCTGGCTGTGTCTCGGCACCGTCCTAGGATGGGTCTGAAAGCCCATGTGATGAAGTCATAGTATGATTCTATTATGTTATTTTGCCTTTATCACCCAGTCCTTGAAATTACCACTGTTTGGTCCTTCATGCTTCTAATATGAACATTGTGTTGGAATTCTTGCAGTTGACTGAGGTTGGCAAGAAATTGACATGCTCACAATAATGACAACTTTGCTAACCTTGTGAAATGAGATTTTGTGGAATGTGGTGATGAGAAAGGTTCCTGGCATGTTATCAAACAGTGGTTGTGCTTTGGATTCTTGAATGCAGTAGTACTAAGTTGGAACATAAGGCGCCATTTGTAATGTCTATAATACAGTGCATCATAACAAAATGGCTGCATTCGCAATTAACAATCAGCTCTCCATATCCATAGATCCAGCATCCATGAGTTCAACCAACCAAGGCTTAAAAATATTCAGGGGGAAAAATCCCCAAAGCAAACCTTAATTTTATCATATGCTGAACACTATGCAGACACTTAGGCATACTTTATTGTCATTTCACATATCAGCAGGTTCTCTTTAGCACTTGTTGTTTGCCATTTTATATAAGGGTTGCTTTTTTATTATGCCACTATATATAATTGGCTTGGCCATCTATGGAATCAAACCCTAATGGATACCAAGGACCCACAATATTGTTTAAAGAACAACCAATCTAAGCTATGAAATTTTAGTGTGAGACTACAACTCTTGAAAAAGGAGAATAAGGTTGTCTCCAGTACTGCATATAGCAGGCATGGGCAAACCCAGGTCTTTGGGCTGGATGTGGCCCTTTGGGCTCTTCCCTCTGGCCATCTGCCTTATCTATTTTATTTACTAGCTCAAACTGGCCTAAATGCACAGTGCAAAGACTAGGTTGGAACCACCTAGTCCAAATTCTCATTGCCTTGGCCTCTGGAAAAACCATCTTTGGTCTCATCATATTAAGAGAAAGTGCACAAATCGTGAGACCTAGATTTAATTTAATACATAAATAAAACTAATAGGCAAACACTGGTGACTTTTGCTAGCAATACTGTTATGCAAATAGTTGCATTTCCTAGGCCATTCTGTAAGAAATTCAGGGTTGTGCAAAGATCATAAGTGATGCATGACAGCCGAGTGTAAGACATTACACCCCAGGTGCAAAATCAGCTGCAGCAGTGGTGTAATCCAGTATACTTCTGCTGGCATAAGCTTTAGCTTATACTATACTGGTGAACCAAAACTTGGTCAATGTAGGAGATGGACAGCATATTTGAATTGGACTGAAATCTACCTTTATATTCCTGTTTTTATGTGCCTTCAAGTTCACTCTAACTTATGGTAATCTTACCATGGAGTTTTCTGGACAAGATTTATTTGGGGGGGGGGGGGTTGCCATTGCTTCCTTTTAGGGCAAAAAGTGTGACTTGCCCAAGGTTACTCTATGACAGTGGTTCTCAACCTGTGGGTCCTCAGGTGTTTTGGCCTACAACTGCCAGAAATCCTAGCCAGTTTACCAGCTGTTAGGAATTTTGGGAGTTGAAGGACAAAACATCAGCGAACCCACAGGTTGAGAACCAGTCCTCTATGAGTTCCATGGCTGAGTGAGGATTTATAATAATATAATATAATAATAAAACTTTATTTATACCCCGCCACCATCTCCCCAACGGGGACTTGGGGCGGCTTACATGGGGCCATGCCCAGAACAGTACAATATAGCAAATGCTGGATGATTTGCTCTCAGCCAGCACTCAAATCAATACAGCAGAACTTTCCAAACATTTCATGCTAGTGACATACTTTTTAGACATGCAACACTTCGTGACACAGTAATTCAATTTTACTAGCAAAACAGAGGTTAAACCAAACCCTTATAAGAGATATGGACACATACATAAATTGTAATAATGAAATGTATGGGGACAAACATATGTCATGATAACTTTTCGTTCATATTTTGAAAAATTGTAAGATAATAATACATTTCCAAGATTTTTGTCATTTCTTGTTACGTTTGCGTGACACACCTACACAGTGCAGCCAACACACTAAGGTGTCACGACACACTGTTTGGAAAACTCTGCATTACACCATGGTGGCTCTTAAATTCCTGAGAAGTTCAAATTCCCAGTCTTTCACACAGCATTTTCCTGTTGCCTAATTTGTCACACAAGATACAGATGCCACCCCAAGATCAAAAGAATGCCAAGTAAATGAAAAGAGGTCCATCCTGTTTTATTAAAGCTTTTATTCCTTCAAGAGCTGAAACGTGCGCTTGTTCCGGTGCTGGAAAGACAAACTCCTCCTTCCTGCATTAAACATAAAGAGCTTCTGGTTAGAAAATGACATTCACTAGATAGGATGTTTTTGTGTATTTTGTAAATAGAAAAAAAATGACAGGTGGTGGGTGGGATTCTTTCTTATTATTCTCCACTAAATCAAATTGGTGAGGAGGAACAGCTGAGATGAAGGACACAGCAGTCAGCTGAACAGAGCCCCCAGTTTTATGTGGTGACAGCTGCCTCCCTCTCCTGTCAGCATGTGACTAGCTCTTTTTTGAGGGATGTGTATGCAAACTGGGATGGGGGAGATCTAGAAAGAGTGGGCTGGCAGGTGGAAGGAAGGAAGCTCCTACTCACGTGTAAGTCTTAAGCCAGCCCAGAAGCAGGAAGGATTCAGTGTTTCTTCAATCTGAACAGCAGCAGTGCAGGAACCAGTAAGAACAGCTGGGATGAAGGCCGCTTTGAAGGTACCCAGAGGGCTGAATTCAAGGGAAAGGGGAGGGAGACTGTCCCCCATCTTCACCTCCCTTTTCTTTATGAGACGTGTTGGAAAGAGAGGTGTTAAGTTGGACTTTATGGAAAGGTGGAGTTGGGAGCAAAAGGGTTACATGGATTGGAATGTGCTAAAACAAATTAACCAGATGGCAAGAGGGAAGTTTGGTATGAAGTTAGGAAGGGGGGAGGAGTTAGGAGGACACAGGTTGGCTATTTCCTCCTCTTTTTGAGGGATTTCTTTTGAGGGAGGGGAGTTAGGAAGAATGAAGGTTGCTACTTTCCTCCTCTCTCTATTTGATGGCTTTTGGGGGGTTGGAGAAAGATGCTACCAATTTCCTCTCCCTTTTTGGGAGGGAGTAGGAAGAATAAATGTTGCCAGTTTCCTCTCCCTTTTGATGGTTTTTTTTAAAAGGGAGAGGCTACCTATCTGGCAAGAAGTTTTGTATCAAGATGGCTAGGAGAAGTAGGAAGAATGAAGGCTGCCAATTTCCTCCCTTTTTGAGGGATTTTTTAAAGGGAGAGGCTACCTATATGGCAAGAGGTTTTGTATGTAGTGGGCAGGGAGAGGTTAGTAAGAACTAAGACTGCTAATTTAATTTCCTCTCCCTTTTTGAGGGATTTTTTTTTTGGGGGGGGGGGGGAGGCTCAAGTTAGGAAGAATTTATTTATTATCTTGATTTATACCCCGCCTTTCTCCCCATGAGGTCTCAAGGCAGCTAAACCTCCACATGAGGCAAGTTTAAAAGGTGAAATACAAAAGTTAAAAAGCAATCAAATAGTAGCAGTGTGGTACAAACACAAATTATTTATTTATCTATCTATTGTGTCAGAAGCGAACCGAGGGCATAGTTGCAATGTATTTGAAAACACAAGCAAGGTTAAAACTTGGCATTATACTAAATGTCCTTTGATCAGTAGCTGGCCTCTTGGAGTGCCTCTGGTGTTGCTATAAGAAGGTCCTCCATGGTGCATGTGTCAGGGCTCAGACTGCATTGTAATAGGTGGTCTGTGGTTTTCTCTTCTCCACACTCGCATGTTGTGGACTCCACTTTGTAGTCCCATTTCTTAAGGTTGGCTCTGCATCTTGTGGTACCAGAGCGCAGTCTGTTCAGCAAAACAAAAATAAAATATAGTAGCCATTTCAAACTTACATGAAGGTTTCCCATTTCCTCTCCCTTTTGGATTGCTTTTGGTAGGAGGAATAAGGCCTCTTCCACACAGCTGTATAAAATCTCCCATTATCTGCTTTGAACTGGTTTATATGGCAGTATGGACTCAGACAACCCAATGCAAAGCTGACATTGTGGATTATTTGCCTTGATATTCTGGGTTATATCGCTGTTTGGAAGGGCCCTAAATTCTCAATTTCCTCTCCTTGGGGGGGGGGGGGGGAGAAGAGAGGGTTGCTAATTTCCTCTCTCTTGATGGGGGGGAAGGTAGATAGAAGACATTAAATCAATTTCTTCCCTCTATTTGAGGGGAGGGGGATAGTAGAACAAACCAAGCTCCTCTTCCTTTTTTGAGGCTTTTTTGGGAAGGTATCTAGAAGGAATTGACCAACTCTTTTAGAGTGGTGTTGATGGGAATGAGTCTTTTTATTCTCCCCTTTGAGGGCTTTTAGAGGGGGGCTAGGAAGGGTTAGGCTTTCCAACCCCCCTGTTTTTTGGGAGGGCTTGAGTCTCTCCCTTTGGCAACCAGAAGTGTCAACAGGTGTAGCATCCCCACCTGGGCCTTTATAGGGTTGCTGTGAGTTTTCTGGGCTGTATGGTCATGTTCCAGAAGCATTCTTTCCTGATGTTTCGCCCGCATCTATGGCAGGCATCCTCAGAGGTTGTGAGGTCTGTTGGAAACTAGGCAAGTGGGGTTTATATATCTGTGGAATGTTCAGGATGAGAGAAAGAACTCTTGTCTGCCTTAGGAAAGTGTGAATGTTGCAATTGGCCCCCTTGATTAGCATTCAATAGCCTTTCAGGTTCAAGGTCTGGCTATTTACTGCCTGGGGGAATCCTTAGTTGGGAGGTGTTAGCTGTCCTGATTGATTCATGTTTGGAATTCCCCTGTCTTCTGAGTGGTGTTCTTTATTTACTGTCCTAAATTGAGAGTTTTTAAAATACTGGTAGCCAGATTTTGTTCATGTGGACAATTTCAACAGAAAGGAGAAAACCATGAAAATGAACAAAATCTGGTTACCAATATTAAAAAAAAAACCCTCTAAAATCAGGGCAGTAAATAAAGAACAAAACTTAGCAGACAGGGGAATTCCAAACATGAATCAATCATGGCAAGCTAACACCTGTCAACATAGGATTCTCCCAGGCAGAAAGCAGCCAGACCTTGAAGCTGGAAGGCTATTCAGTGCTAACCAAGGTGGCCAATTGCAGCATTCACATCTGCCTTAAACAGAACTGAATGTTGCCGAAGGCTTTCATGGCCGGAATCACTGGGTTGCTGTGAGTTTTCCAGGCTGTATGGCCAAGTTCCGGAAATGTCAGGAGAGAATGCTTCTGGAACATGGCCATACAGCCCGGAAAACTCACAGCAACCCAGACAAGAGTTCACATAACTCATGTCAACACTGTGGAAATTGTGTCCAGCCTGCCAAGTGGTGTTGAGCTTGTTGATATAGTTCACCATGTCGTGGGAGAGAGGAGGGAAGTAAGGGACGCTCCGGGCGCTGGCAAGGGCCACCAGAAAACACAGGGCTGCTACAGACCCACATTTTGGAGATGGATCCTGGGTCTTAATAACTCCAACTTCTTTGCAGCCTCTCCCAGACAAGAGTTCTTTCTCCCACCCTGGACATTCCACAGATATATAAACCCCACTTGACTAGTTTCCAACAGACCTCACAACCTCTGAGGATGCCTGCCACTGATGCAGGCGAAAGGTCAGGAGAGAATGCTTCTGGAACATAGCCATACACCAAAAAAGTGGCCTCGAGGCTCGGTCCGAGCAAGGGCTAGGAAGTTCCTCGTTTCCCCGGGCCGTTCCAACCCGATGTTGAAGAAAGCGGTTCCCATAGGACACCCAATGGGATGCCGCGCAAACCACAGAGCGCTGATGCCTAGGAGAAGGGCTTGCTCGTGGCCCGCAGCGCGAAGCGGTCAGTCAGTGCGGACGGGGCCGGCCCAAGGGAGCCGGGCCTCTGCCGCCTCCGCCGCCCCGCCCTCCTCGCCCGCCGCTTGGGCGCCGGAGAGGCTCCTGTTGCTGCCGCTGCTCTGGGTGGCTTTCACGCCCTTCCTCTGCCTCGCTCGGCTGGCTTCTCTCCACCCTCCGCCAGCCAGACACCCAGCCCGCCCGTCCGCCCGTCCCCCCTCATCCGCTGCAGTCTGTCTCGCTTCTCCTCCTCCTGCACGCCTTGAGGCGGCCTTCTTTCTCTGCTCCCCCTTTCTCCGCACATTCCCGCAGACAACGACGACCCCATGGCCTCGGAGGACAACTAACTTTGCTGCGGGCCGGCTCCTCCTCACTCTGCCCCTCATTCTTTCTCTCTCTCTTCCTTTCTTTCTCCGGTTCCCGGGGCGGAGGGAAGTTGTCCATGAGCGCCCCGCCGGTCATCCGGCCGCCCAGCCCCTCGCCGCCGGGCTCAGGCGGCAGCATCGGAGGAGGAGGCGGCGGCGGAGGAGGAGGCATCTCTTTCCACCTCCAGATCGGCCTCAGCCGGGAGCCCGTGCTCTTGTTCCAGGACTCCTCGGGGGAGTTCAGCCTGGCCCACGTCCGGGAAATGGCGTGCTCCATCGTCGACCAGAAGGTAAGGCCCTCGAGGCCGGGAGTGCCTCTGAGAGCGTGCAGAGTGCCCGTCGTCTTGCTTAGATTGGAGATAACACAGTTGTCAAGGGATGGATGGATTTCGGATAACCCTGAACCCCGGAACGGATGGTCGTTATTGTTGTGATTCTTATAATATTATTCTATTTTCTTTTAATCGAGACTCAAGAGTGGCTACCTCAGGCATGGGCAAACTTCGCCCCCCCCCCCAGGTGTTTTGGACTTCAGCTCCCGCCATTCCTAACAGCCGGTTATTTATTTATCATGTCAGAAGCGATTGTACAGTTGTAATGTACAGTAGAGTCTCACTTATCCAATGTTCTGGGTTATCCAACGCATTTTTGTAGTCAATGTTTTCAATATATCGTGATATTTTGGTGCTAAATTCATAAATACAGTAATTACTACATAGCATTACTGCGTATTGAACTACTTTTTCTGCCAAATTTGTTGTCTAACATGATGTTTTGGTGTTTCATTTGTAAAATCATAACCTAATTTGATGTTTAATAGGCTTTTCCTTAATGCCTCCTTATTATCCAACATATTTGTTTATCCAACATTCTGCCGGCCCGTTTATGTTGGATAAGTGAGACTCTACTGTATTTAAAAACACAAAGTTAAAACTTGGCATGATACTAAATGTCCCTTGACCAGTAGTTGGCCACTTGGAGTGCCTCTGGTGTTGCTATAAGATGGTCCTCCATTGTGCATGTGGCAAGGCTCAGACTGCATTGTAGTAGGTGGTCTGTGGTTTGCTCTTCTCCACGCTCGCATGTCATGGACTCCACTTTGTGGCCCCATTTCTTGAGGTTGGCTCTGCATCTCGTGGTGCCAGAGCACAGTCTGTTCTGCTCCTTCCAAGTCACCCAGTCTTCTGTGTGCCCAGGAGGGAGTCTTTCATTCTGTATCAGCCATGGCTTGAGGTTCCAGGTTTTAGCCTGCCACTTTTGGACTCCCGCTTGCTGAGGTGTTCCTGCAAGTATCTCTGTAGATCTTAGAAATCTATTTCTTGATTTAAGGCATTGGCATGCTGGCTGGTATCCGAACAGGGGATGGGCCAGAGATGTCACTGCCTTAGTCCTTTCATTGTTGGCTGCTACTTCCCTGTGGATGTCAGGTGGTGCGATGCCGACTAAACAGTATAATTTCTGCAGTGGTATGGGGCGTAGACATCCTGTGATAATGCAGCATGTCGCACTAAGTAGGCTGTTAGGAATTGTGGGAGTTGAAGTCCAAAACACCTGGAGGGCCGAAGTTTGCCTATGCCTGGGCTACCTGCTAATTAATGTCTGAAGCACTCGGGGGAAATCCAAGCAAGCTTTTGCTGAATGTGAAGGTGCCATTAGACCCCACCCCCTTTTTATTTAATGAGTTCAGGGTCTTCATAGAACACTTTATCGTGGTGGTGGGTGTGCTTCTCTGTCTGTAGTATAGTGTAATGTAAAGGCCCAGATAGACCAAAGGCACCAGATCCTGTCAGATTTTGGGTGCTAAGCAGGGTCAGTCCTGGTTAGTACTTTTGAATGGGAGACCATCCCCCAGTACTAGGTGCTGTAAGTTTACATTGCAGAGGGAGGGACTGGCAAAACCACATCTGAGTATCTCATGACTGAAGGGTGCATGTTCACTGTAGAGTTAACGTAATTTCACACTGCTTTAACTGCTGTAGCTCGATGCTAAGAAATCATGGAAGTTGTAATTTCATAGTCTTTACCCTTCTCTACCAAAAGGGTACTGGTGCCTCACCAAACCATAGTTGCCAGGATTCCATGGCAGCAAAAGTGGCGTCAAACTGCGCTGAGTCTACAGTGTAGATGCACCCTAAGCAAACCCTATGAAAATCATGAGGTTTTCATGAATTTACAAGCCATTCTTAGCCACATATACACACAATATAACAATACAGTTCAGTCCCAGTTCAACCCTTCTCAATTTATCACTGTTTCTTTCTTCCATCTCTCTCTCTTTCCATTGCTCTTGTTGCAAAGAGTGATTAAGGATCAGGAGGAGGGGGCTCCCCAGCAGCTGTCAAAATAGTAATCCTGCCCTGCTCTCTGGGGAAATGAAAAGTTTCCATTTATGCCAGCCAGAAAACAAAACAAGGTTGTCCCCTTGATGGAGGAAAACATCAGCCCAGCAACAAACCTGGTGCCTGTAAGCCAGGGCAATCTGAGGGCATAGTAGGGAATTGTATGAAGAAGTCCAGTGGAAGGAGTAACTGTATGCTGAAGTGTAGGGCGTTCCTAAGTGGAATTTCAATTCTGCTTTTTTTAAAATCAGTAGTAAGCCCCTACTAGTTCAGGTTAGTTCCCATAAAACTGTGCACACCATTGTGGCTATAATGTACATGCCTGCACATGCCTATTCAGAAGTAAGCTTCATTGAATTCAATTGGGTAGCCTTTTGGGTATAAAACTTTACCCTAAGGCACAACAAAGCAGTTTCAACAAAAAGGATACACAGGAGCCGTGTAGTAGGTTTTCTGGGCTAGAGTCATGTTTTTAACTTTAATGAAAGGAGTGTGGCTAATCATTTGTCCAAAAAGTGCATTCTCACTTTTGAAGTTATTTTAACTCTTTTTTCCTATAATTGGCCTGTATGATTTTAACCAGCCCTTCCTTCATCACAGGCTTATTACTTCCTGATTCTTGGTTCATGAGTAAAATCCTTCGTGAATCCAGTCATGTTTGAATTGGAAATATTTATTTGTAAAAATGCGATGCATGCTTCAGTCTCATTAAGAAAAATTAGGCTAGTAACAACCCACAGTATATATTAATTTGCTTTACCATATTACACCCACCTTGGAAAAGTTAAGTATTTTGACTGCAGTTCTTAAAATGCCTGGGTTTCTTGTGTATGTCATCTAAAAAGTAACTTTTCCATGATCTATTAAGTTAATCCTATGCTGCTTTGCCAAATATAGCATTCAATATTCAGACAGCTGTAAAATCAAAATTACGTTTTAAAAATAAAACAGATTGAAAACACACACATAAAGCCCAAATGAAAAACACATGTAATTATGTCAGTAAAAAGATACACCATCATTTAGCCAGTTAATGTGCTCTTCTATTTGTGTTGCTTGGTTGGCCATCTTTTGCTGATGATTTGTGATGGTTTATACTCCATTCCCCTGAAGAGTGCCTTACAACTGGTTTCTAGGTGGTCTGTCTTCCAGAGCCAGATCCTTTTTGTTTAAACAATAAAACAAGATAGTTGTCTTCTCAGGTCATTTGGTTGGCAGACTTGCCTCTTTACCCTCTGAAAGCAATGACATCTGGCGGTCACACAGGAAGCACAGCTGCCTCCTCAACGTGTGAAAAGAACCTCACAGGCCCACTGCTTGCTTGTTGTGGCATCAACGTCTTAAGAAACAGTTTTCCTAGGTGCATGAAATGGACTGAAAAACTGGCAACGGGTGATATATATACTTTTGAAAACTTGGCAGCTATTTCGAGTAGATGCATTGAAATGAATGGAACTTGGTCACTAAACTCACAAATTCATTTGTCATATAAGTACATTTCTTTCTGTCTGAACCTTTGTCTCCCAGCTTCTCCTATGGGTAGGCAAATCATATCAATGTCAAAACAGTACAATCCTAAAGTTTCTTTTTCAGGGTTGACTGACCATGGCTCTTCAGATGCTGTATGACTGCATGCCTCATACCATTCATAGCTGGTGGTAAGGAATACTGTGTATTGCAGTCCAGTTGGATCTGTGTAGCCCCCAACAAGACAGCAAGCCATAGTGTCAAAAGTAATCAAGCCATCTGTTCTTCAAGCAAAGGAACTGATAACTTAGTACAGCCTTTGCCAACATGGTGCATTGCAGACTTGTTGGACTACAGCTTCTTCCATGCCATCGATCACCAGGGTTGACTGTTGCTTTTATGTTATCACAGTATATGGAAGCACATTTTGTGAGGGTTGAAGTTGTAATCAAATCAATCAGGTGTGTGAATCCAAAGACTTAACTGTGTTAATCTAAATCGGTATGCAAAGGAATCTGAAGTACCTTTGAGAGAGAGAGAAATGTGTGTATCTGACTAAGTAGACTTATGTTTACAAAAGCTTGTGATACCAACTTCTCTCTCAAGGGTGCTACAAGATCCCTTTGTATACATCAAGTGTGTGTGAGAGAGAAAGAGAGAGAGACAGGCCCCTTCCACATAGCTGCTTTGAACTGGGATATATGGCAGTGTGGACTCAGATAACCCAGTTCAAAGCAGACATTGTGGGTTATTCTGCCTTGATATTCTGGGTTATATGGCTGTGTGGAAAGGCCCACAAACAGAGACAGTCAGGTTCTAGAGGGCTGGCATACTCCATTCATACTCCTGTGGATTATTGGTCTTTAACAACACTGGGAGCCCCTAGTGGTGCAGCGGATTAAACCACTGAGCTGCTGGAATTGCTGACCGAAAGGTTGGCGGTTCGAATCTGTGGAGCGGAGTGAGTTCCCGCTGTTAGTCTCAACTTCTTCCAACCTAGCCATTAGAAAACATACAAATATGAGTAGTTCAATAGGTACCGCTCCTGCGGGAAGGTAACAGCACTTCATGCAGTCATGCTGGCCACATGACCTAGGAGGTATCTATGGACAATGCCGGCTCTTTGGCTTAGAAATGGAGATGAGCACCAACCTCCAGAATCGGACATGACTAGACCTAATGTCAGGGGAAAACCTTTACCTAAGAATACCATTGAAAAGAAAACAAGAAAAGTGTCAAGCTTTCTAAGTCCTTCTACACAGCCTTCCACACAGCCATATAACCCAGACTATTAAGGCAGAATATCCCACAATATCTGTTTGAACTGGGATATCTGAGGGCCCTTCCACACAGCCTTATATCCCAGAATATCAAGGCAGAAAATCCCACAATATCTTCTTTGAACTGGGTTATCTGAGTCCACACTGCCATATATTCCAGTTCAAAGCAGATTATGTGGTATATTATTCAGTTGTGTGGAATTGCCCAGGATACTTGGTTCAGAATATGTGAAAAATTACATGTAGGATACAGTACCTAGGCAATATTCTGTCTAGCTGTTACCTTTAATACTGTGCATGCATTAATCATGAGCCTTAACTGCAATATTTCATTTCTGTTCAATTGATTTATTTGTTAGCTACACTGGAAGGCAGAGCAGGAGAAATGGATTTCAGAGTGATATTTTATCCTCATCATAGCAGTTTGGTTAAGCTGAGTGGAGGTGATTGTTCAAGGCCATCAAGTGACCTTCATAGCTGAGTGAGTATTTGAACAGGGATTTCCCACATCAAAGCTCAGCACTCCAGCAATATCGCACTGACTCTGTCTAAGATGCAGTGGTGAGTGTTGCACAGTAATAGGGTGTGTGAGAGTATATGGTGAACAAGGCTGGATAAATATTTCAGTGCACTGCTTCAGTCTATATACTGTGTACACTGAGGAAAAAAAGGAAAATCAATCAAAGCTGGAATTTCAGAGTTGGAATAAATGAGATGTGTCTACAACCACTTTTCAACCCTATTCCATTGTGAGCACAGCAACATGTGAAATCAGTGAGACAGAAATGCAGCTTTGAGGAAATATAGTTTAGTACCATGTAACAAATGTGTGACAAAATTGTTGCGTGTGTTTTTTAATTCCTGTAAATAAGGTGCCAAGCATTTCTTGTCACAGAACACTGTAGAAAAAGTGTAACAGCTATTGGATATCATATTTGTGCCATAAAAACATAAAATTCTGGTGGGAATGATATGTGTTATGATGAACAGAGATGTTCTACATTTCAGATGATCACATCTCCAAGGGGAAGGCAAAAAACTTCCAAATGCTTTGGTGATTTTTGATTTAAACGTCTTTTGTGGATTGGGAGTAGAGAGGTCATCTCTTTAGCCATACAACCAGGTTAAGGCTAGAAACTGAGATGAATTAGACTATGGAGGGAAATTGTAGCAATTAATGTATGGGACTTATTAGCTGTGCTTGTCTAATTTAAAAGAGCATGGCTGATAAGTGTGTGTATGTTCCTTTAAGCCGCCTGTTGACTTATGACAACCTCATGAATTCTGTAGGGTTTTCTTAGGCAAAAAGTACTTAAAGGTGTTTTTGCCAGTTTCTTCTTTTGAAATCCAGCCCACAGAACCTGGTATTCTTTGGTAGACTCCCATCCAAGGACTAATCATAACTGACCTTGCTTAGCTTTCAAGATGAGACAGCATCTGGCTCCTTTACAGTATTTAGACTACCATAAAACCCAGTTTCATGATTTTAACTGGTTGCTTTTCAAATGATGCTGCATTTTAATAAATGATGTTCATCTTTGTAATTTGATTCCCTGTGCTTTGTGATCCAAGAGAGATAACAATCTAATTCTGACTTAAGCAGCGGTGTTTTTGAATCCTTATGCCCTATGAGGGAATGCCAAATGGAAGGTTATCTGATTCATATGTAATCTAAATCCATAATAAATGCGAAAACCCAGATGTGTGTATGTGGCACGGATGTTTGCTCATGCAGACAGCCTCTGGCTTCCACAAACAGGCTATACTTCCCAAGGTTAACAATCTAGCAAGTCACTCTTTCCCACTGACATTACGGTTACAGCAAGCACCATGAACATGCAGCCCAGCCCCTGCCAATGTCCTTCCCAAACACTACAGCCCACCACCCAAGGAATGCTTTCGTTTGGGGACCATTTCATCCTAGATTTTGCTTTTTCTTCCACCACAGGCAGGCATCCCAGGGTTCTCCATTGCTGTGGAATTTGTATGGCCCCGCCCACTGCCCTTTCCTTTCCAATCTCTCAGCAGAACTGAGCTGCAACGAAACTTACTGGAGGAGTTTTGGGATTGACTCCACGTGGAAGTTGTAGTTCACCCTGCATCAAGTCAGAGCACTGTCACTCCTACTGGGGAATATAGAGGAGTTGTAGTTCACCTACACCCAGAAAGCTATGAACCCAAATAATGATGGCTCTCGGCCAAACTTGCCATGCAGACCCGATATGCCCAGATTTGACTTCTGGTGGGTTTGGAGGGAAACTGGACTGGAACTTGAGGAGTATTAGGTACTGGGATTTATAGTTCACCTGCAACGAATGAGCATCACACTTGGCACACAGGGCTCCCATAACCAATACAACATATTGCACAAGTTTGGGAAAAAGGGAGTTATAGTTCACACTGACCCCCACCAACAATGCACTAGGACCACACTTCACACAGAGAACCCTCATGACCTACTCCACATACTGCAGGTATTTGTGGGAAGGAGCCTTGATTTTGGGAATTGTAGTTCACCTCCATCCAAAGACCACTGAACCCAGCCAATGACGAATCTAGACCAAACTTGGCACACAAACTGAATATTACCTGCTGTGGATACTGATAGATATTTCGGGGCAATTGCCCCGGGAATCTAGAAATTGCAGTAGTTCACCCCCATCCAGACAGTACTGCACCATACCTGGTACACACGCCCAAAATGACCAACTTATAATACTGGCAGGGTTTGGGAAGGATTTAGCCACGATTCTAGGAATTGTAGTTCACCCACTCCAAACAGAATACATAACATTAAAAGACAAATAATACCATTCTCAAATGACCTGGGCATCGCCAGGTCCCCAAGCTAGTTAGTAAATAAAAGCAATGAACAGGAGTGAGGTAGATTATCTTGTTCCTGTTCTCATTGTTTTCTAAAATTGTTTGTTTTATCAAATAGACATAAGTATCAGGTACACAATTATACATCTCTGTATAATCTCTAGATGTAGACTCTTTCAATGTTTCAATGCCTGAGGGTGCATCTACATGGGCAGGAAACCCCAGGACTGGTATGGAGTACAGTTCAGTTCTCCATACCAACCCTGAAAGCATCAGGAGGACTGAGTCCCCACTGTCCAGCCAGGCCAAACCTGGTTCTGCCCTGCTGGATGGCCACCCTTGCCTTTCTGGTCCTATTGCTGTTATTGTGGTAGCCACAGAGCTCCAAGTAATTCCTGGCCATCTATGAGTACCACTGGTGACATTTTCAGGGGTCCCAGCACACTTTGCGGAGGGGGATCACTGCTGCTTTCCCTGCTCTTTTTTTGGAGTTGCTTGGGTTCCCTTGCAAACACCAACAATGGTGTCCAAGGATAGTCAGGAGCTGTTTGGAGCTCTGTGACTGTAGCAATGATGTCAACAGGATCACTAAGTTAGATGCCATCTCTCTGACCTTGCAGTGAGGAGCTTGGGGAAAACAGGATGGCTTTGTGAACTGCAGGCTGATTCTGATTTAGAATGAAACCAGCTGTTTACATTATCCTGAAGTATGTGACTGCTCCTGAGCTTTGGGGAAGATCTGGGCATTCCCCAACTTTGTCTAATGTGGGGCAAAATCACATTAAGTGGCCTTGTCCTACATTTGGGGTGAGATGGGTTCATGTGTCATATGTATGCCACAAGGCCAACTCTCCCATCCCAGTTAAAACTGTAAGTGTAAATATGACCTGGATGTAGAAAAGATCATAGGGGTAGTCACAACTTGGAAAAATTAATTTTATAGCCTACTGGAGCTAGAGTCCAAAAATAACCTTTTCCAGATTTGGGTTTAGTGTCTATTCCAGAATCAAAGACTCAACAGAGCATTTGGTCATACTGTGGATTTTCAGTGTGTATCTGCTCCTCTATGTTTTTTTTTAAAAAAATCTTTTTGGTCAGTCTTTTTAGATTATCACAATGGAATGTATAGAAAAGACTGCAAGAGCTAACTTTTTCTGCTAGGTAGTAAAGTGATATGGAATGGGAAAAGGTGATATGAACAGCAAGTTCTCATGTTCTGACACCTGCAGTCTGCTCAGTGAGCTTTTCAATGCTTAAGGCAAGCTTTGTCTTGGGGGGACAAATTGAGCTTGGAGCAAATGGCTGTGATGATAAGTGTGTCATGTCCCACGCTACCCAAGAACAAAAAGAAGAAGAATTAAGGGTTGGCAGGACTCTTTCAAAAGGAATGGTGCTGAATTTCAGCCTGGGGAATTGGCATGTGACCTCTGTGCATAATGAGGGTAATTGAATCTCACTTTGTTACAGCCTGAACTAGTTATAGAACTGCTGAATACAAAGATGCAATAAATGCTGAGAAGAAATTGTTAACTTCATTGAACCCAAAGTTAATGTTCTGGTTACATCGCCACCATCTTTTGTCTTGTGATTTTAGAGAGTAAAAGATGTGTGCTCAACAGACTTTATGAGGAATTACTCTCACATCTTCTAGGTGTAAAATGTTGCTAAATATGCAGCCTAACTTTTGGTTTACAGAGTGTTATTTTTCACAAGCTCTTAAAAGGGTAGATGTGCTAAAATATGTGTTTCCGCTTGTTACAATCTTCTTTCTTTAAAATACAAATTATGTAGTTAAGTTTTAAATGTAGCATCAGCATGAAGACTGATATTTTAAGCACACTTTTCTTTATTGCTAATTTCATTAAAATTTGAATTTTAATTTCTGGTTGTAGAATTGCTGGTTTGAAAATAAGTGAAAATTTTAGAGGTACTTTCTTCTTCTTTTGGTCATACGAAAGAGAGTGGGGGGAGAGGCCAAGGAAAGTATAATAAGTTGATTATGGAGCCTTGTTATTTAGTATTCCAAATAGTTAACCTGCCTTTCTCCTTGTACAAGGCAGTTTACATTTTTATAACTATACAAATATTGCCTTTGTTTAATATTTAATCAATGTATACACACCTAGTAATTCTGTTAAATTATACAGTGCAATATTCAAGAAAATACTCATAAAGTTTTCTGTAATAGTTAATACAGAATTTTAGGAGTTTGTATTAGTTAAATGCATGGTTAGCAACAAATAGTGTAGAGTTGTACGTTAATCGACTCTCCCCATAGTTAATATTATGCTTATGGGCAAAATCAGAAACATTATTTTGAGAGGGCAAGAGCTGGTGGTATATTTCTGTTCAATTTTCAGACACTGTTTGACACCAATTTAACTGTCATTGCTCAATGCTGTGGAATCATGGGAATTATAATTTTACACAGTTTTTAGCCTTCTGTACCAAAGAGTGCTTGTGCCTCACTAAACTACAACTCCCAAGACGCCATAGCATTTAGTCAGGATATTTAAAGTGGTGTTGAATTTCATTAATTCTATAGATGCATCAAATGTCTGTGCTTAGTTTATTATCTCTGTCCTTCCAGCCACCAATGAATTGGAAAAAACTGAGGATTTTTAGGACAATCGGTTGTCATTGTAGTCATCACGGTTTCACCTTGTGATGGTGGAATTTTTTTTATTGAATAAAACCTTCATTAATCCATATTATATAGGGTGAGCCAAAAGTCACAAAGGAGTCTGATGTTTTAATAACTTGTTGAAAAGCTTTTCTGAAAAGATTTTATACCTAATCTAATGCAATTTTGTTTCCTATATAAACTGTACAGACAGTCTCCAAGTTACAAACAAGATAGATTCTGTAGGTTTATTCTTAAGTTGAATTTGTATGTAAATTGGAACAGGTACATTTTAAAGTGTAACTCCAGATTATCTATCTATCTAGGCCTTGGAAAGCGTAGGGAAGGGTTAACACCCCTGTGATGTTTGTTTTGCTGTCTGTGTCCCTGTTCAGAAGACTTCACCTCACTTTCTGTCCCTGTGATTGGATTTTGAAAAAATTGGCTTGTTGTGGTAACAAGGATTGGTGAGTAAGCTTCAGTTGAGACAGCTTTTCCCCCCATGATAACTTTTTCAGGAGTTAATTTCTCTTCCTAGCAGTAGATTTCTCTAACTTCCTGCTGTCTCATCTTCGTTCTTAACTATGAGTTGTTGGTATGTTGGATGCTTATAACTCCGGCACTGCCTATGTATGATGCCATGGAATTGTATATTAATAGCAATAAATAAAGGAGTTACTAAATATTGAAATCTCTTTGTGACTTTTGGTCCACCATGCATATCCTAGAGAGTATTAGGCTCATATGGAGTCTTCAACTAAAGTAGGTGATTGGGGAATGTGGCAATTCCAGGCACTTCAGATGGTAATGGATGTTTGAATTCTTTTCAGCCCATCTTCAGACTGGATAAGGCGCTGAGTCTGCATTTATTGTTTTGGTAGATGCTGGTGTGTATGTGTTGGTTCTCTTAGACTTTTCAGTGTGAGTTATTTCCTTGTTGTCCTTCCTACATAGTTAGGAGGTTTTGAAACCTTAATTTGGAAGCTGTTTTCCTCTATAAGGGAATTTATTTTGGAGCTCTCAGCAGTCTAAATGTATCCTAGTGTTATTTAACATCTGCATGAAATCACAGTTTATTTTAAGATATGGAGTGGGTTGCTATCAGTAAATGAATGATACCAGATGTATATCTCTTTTTATTCTAAACCAGATAATGCATTTAAAAAATATTTAAATGACTGAGCGTGGACTAAGTAAAGACATCAAATATCAATTCAAACAGCAAAGATTATCTCATGTTATGTCCAATTATCATGAAATATTGGGAGTGTTTTCATGTTCCAAATATGAAGGTCAGGTGTAGTTTAAGGATATTTTTACATGACCATTTAGTTCGGTGTAGAAATGAACGAGACCTGCGGTGGCTAAACATCTCATGGGGCCGATCTGAGTTAACCTGGGGCAAGGCCACCCTTAATATGGCCTAGTTTGGGGGAAGGCCCGAACCAGAACCGGCCCCAGTTCTCTTGACTGCCATCCCATGTTCTAAGGCTTGGGTGACCTGGGAACATGAGATGGCATTTTGTTGTCCCCCTACCAGCGGCGATATAGCACCTACCACGTTACCAGTGAACCATATTTGGCATAGCTGAGTAGTAGGAATTCCCTGCTGCCTCAGAGGTAGCTGAGGGAGCCCTTGTGTGGGTTCCATGTGGCCTGCATTTGGGGTCTGTGTAGAAGGGCCCCAAGAGTTATCTTGGGCTTCTTCTGGATATCCAATTTGGGGATGGTGTTACCAGAAGCAGTGATATCATCTTCTATATGTTTGCTAGCTGTTTCTCTTTTTAGAAAAAAAGAGGCTTGGTCACTTTGGTACGTACCCCGGTAATCTCAGAGATGGATACAATTTTGTATTTACTTAGCAAAATATAGAAGAAACACGTAAGAAATTATCTCAGGAAATGGGTTCAATATCTAGAATATGTGATAACATTATGTAACATGGTTTTTGTTCCTGGGTTATAAATGTCATTTCCTAATTGGTTCTGTCATAAAAACATGGAAAAGGTTTATTAAACTACAAAATTTTATTTCTGCAGGACATCCTGCAGTACATTTTGCTATAGTTTTTCAATGAATATCTCATAGAATCTCAACCACTTCAATCACAAATGATGTTTCTGGAGCATAACAACTACTGTACTTTCAAAGTAAGTACCACACAATTAAATAATACTTTCCAACCAGGAACAGAGCATTTTTCAAATTTTGTTACATAGTGTAGTTAGTATAGGGAATGGTCTAGAAGTAGACAATGCAAGATTGTCTGGCTAATGGTCCATTTCTGGCACAACTAAACCTGCTCGTTATGATCTTTAAATACCTATGCAGCTTAAGTCTACACCATTGGCTCCTAACCGATGGTCTTTCAGGTGTTTTGGACTTCAGCTTCCAAAATTTCTAACAGTTGACCAGCCGACTGGGCATCTTGGAGCCAAACTCCCAAATACCTGGAGGACCAAAAGTTAGGAACCCCTGGTCTGTACTATCTGAAATACCATGTCTCATTATATGCACAATTTCTAAGATCTTTGTGGGAAGGCTTTCTCTCTGTCTCACAGGTGAATTGGGTAAGAACAAAGAAGACAACATTCTCAGTTGCTCCCAGCTTGTAGAATTCCTTCTACAGGAGGGTCAGTTGAACCCCTGTTCTCTTTCTAGTGGCAGAACATTGGCTTTTAAGTTACTTTAGCAGAAGCATCTTTTTATTTGAGTGAGTTGTGCTTTTTACAGTCGTTAACAGTGTTCTTTACAGATCTGTTTATTTAATGCTTTTAAAACTCGTATTAAATAGATTTGTAGTGTATGTTGTTTTTAACTTGATACGGTAGATTCAAATCAAGGAAAAGCTTCATGAGAACCATCACTCCTTTTAATGTTCCTCCAGCAACAGCAAGAGTATCTCTTTGGCAGCTAAAACAGGCAATTCCAACTGGATGGCCCCCCATGAGGGTCTGCCTCCAGGGGCAAATCAAGAATGGGCAACTTGGAAGTCCCTAAACAGACTCAGAAGCGGAGTGGGCAGATCAAAAGACAACCTGGCAAGATGGCACAACCTGGAGGAATCCTGTCACGACCCAGGCTGCAGAGCACCAATAACCATACACCGAGGCCAGATTCTATCTAATATCTTTATTGAAGGAATATATAAAGTTAATAAAAGCAAGTGTATGAAATAGTCCAGAAATAGACCTTTCAGGAAAGGTCAAAATTAGTCCAAAGAACCAATGTCCAATATGAAATATTAAGGTCCAAAGTTGTAATCCAATAACCGAAACACTCACTTTGCCAGGCAAAGTGAGGGGAGATGACAAGGTCCTTTAGTCCATGGAACTTGAGCGAGGCTAGGGAGTAACTTGAAACAGGGCTTGATACAAGGCAACAAGGAACGAGGAGCAAGAACAAGATCCGTGGAATACTTGGCCAAAATCCGGAAAACAAGGCAAGGCAGAGTCCTGGAAAACAAGGCTGAATCCTAGGAAGCAAGGCAAGGTCTGCAGAGGTAAACAAGGCTGGAACGGGAACGTAGGCTTGGAACCAGGACGAAGGCTTAGAAGCGGAGTAGCGCTGTCCACACACAACCTACTCCAGTTGCTGACGAATTGACTCCGCAAGATCCCTTTGTGGGCAAAGCACCTAAATAGGATCTAGTTTTCCCACCAAAGAGCAGTTCCCTGGAGAACCAGAAACGAAAGCTATTCTCTGAGTCCAGATGCATGACTCCTTAAAGTTTCCCATGGAAAGCAGGCTTAATCAGCTGAATGCTTAGCAGCTATCCTGGCACTCCTGCGGGACGCCTGTTGAACTCCCCTCTGTTGTTTACAAAAAGCATGGCGAGAAAACGTAGGAGATTGTGGCTCGGGGCTTGTTTGACAGACTTCTGGAAGACAAATCTCTTGCAGGTGCAAGGTTTCCAAATCTGGCTGGGAAAGTTCCAATTCTGGCTGGAACGGTGAAAAACCCAAGTTTTCCTCTTCATCTGGCACCACAGTGCCAGGAATGGGACTACATTGCCCATGGGTCATCACACTATCCCCCCCCTCAAGCCCCCTCTCAAAAATGGGCTCTCTCCCCGAGGTGCGGGACCGCGGCTTAGCAGGGTAGTTCTGATGGAAGCGGCAGGCTAAATCGGGGGCATGGACTGCGGAAGCGTCTACCCAAGAGCGTTCTTCGGGGCCAAAACCCGCCCAGTCAATGAGATATTGCAGGCGGCGGCGGTGAAAGCGAGAATCCAAAATGTCCTGAACCTCGAATTCTTCCTCCCCATCCACTAAAACAGGAGTGGGGGCCGGCCGGTCTGCATCAGGACGCACACCATCCGCCGGAAGGAGCAGGGAGCGATGAAACACTGGATGAATGCGCATAGAGCGCGGCAGTTGGAGTTTGAAATTCACGGGGTTAAGTTGCGCCACCACTGGATAGGGGCCAATGAAACGGGCATCTAATTTCCGGCAAGGGCGATGGGAGGGCAAAAAGCGAGTGGACAGAAGAACCCGATCTCCTACCTTGATTTCGGGGCCCGACTGGCGATGTTTGTCCGCGTGGCGTTTATAGTCCTCCTTGGCTTGGTCTAATTGCTGGAGCAAAAGTTGTTGCACCGCTGTGAGTTCTTGCAGCCAGTCCTCTGCTGCGGGAACCTCTGAGGTTTCAATAACAGGAGGGAAGAAACGTGGATGGAAGCCGTAGTTTGCAAAGAACGGGGTATCTTTAGTTGAAGCCTGGACACCATTGTTATAGGCAAACTCTGACAGCGGTAACAGGGAAGCCCAATTGTCCTGTTGATAGTTTACATAGCAGCGAAGATATTGTTCCAGAGTGGCATTGGTGCGCTCTGTCTGCCCATCCGTTTGTGGATGGTGAGCCGAAGATAAACGAGAGTCTATGCCCAATAGTTTTTGTAGTGCTCTCCAGAAATGCGAGGTGAATTGGGACCCACGGTCTGTGACCAAACTCTTGGGCAACCCATGCAATCTGAAAACGTGCTGAAGGAATAAATCTGCAGTCTCTTTGGCCGTGGGAAGGCCATCGCAGGGAATGAAATGGGCTAACTTGGTAAAAAGGTCCACCACCACTAGGATCGTGGTGAATCCGCAGGAGGGTGGTAGATCAGTGATAAAATCCGCAGAGATTATTTCCCATGGGCGAGATGGAGTAGGAAGGGGATGCAGAAGCCCTGAGGGCTTCTCCCGTCTTGTCTTGGAGCGCTGACATATTGGGCAGGTATTGACATATTTTTCCACATCCTTGCGGATCTTAGGCCACCAGAAATCTCTTAGGATCAAATGCATGGTTTTAAATAGTCCGAAATGCCCTGCTGGCTTGCAGTCATGACACAGACGAAGTGCCTTTTCTCTGCCCGGCCCGGGGGGAATGTAGACATGATTTCTATAGCAAAGTAACCCATCCTTAAGCGAGAAGGGGAAATGTAGTCCTTGGCGAAGTTGATCCTGAGCCCAGGCATCTGTTTGTTGACCGGCCCTGATTTCCTGAGCACAAAGGGGCCCTGGAGTTGAGGGAGTAGATTCAATTGGGGTGGATTTAGTGTTTCCCACTGTGAGCGTGGCAAAGTTCTCGGGCTGCAGCAATTGGGACTCAAAGGTCTCCTTGCGCCCTGCAGCATATTCCGGTTTTCGTGACAAAGCATCTGCCTGTTTGGTCTGGGCTGGGGTTACATAATGGATTTGGAAGTCAAAACGCTCAAAGAATAAAGCCCAGCGTTGTTGTCTCTGATTTAGTTTGCGAGCAGTTCTTAGATGTTCTAGATTCCGATGATCAGTGTGGACCTCAATGGGAAATTTGGCCCCTTCTAACCAATGTCTCCAAGTTTCAAAGGCTGCCTTTATGGCCAAAAGTTCCTTTTCCCAAATAGTGTAGTTTCTCTCTGGGGCAGTCAGTTGACGAGAGTAAAAGGCACAAGGGTGAAGATGTTCTCCCACTGGTTGCAAGAGTACCGCTCCAATTGCCACATCGGAGGCGTCCGCCTGTACGACAAAAGGGGTTTCAGGATCTGGGTGCTGAAGGATTGGCTGTGACGTGAATAATTTCTTTAGTTGTTGGAATCCTTTCTCAGCTTGCTCTGTCCAGCGGAAAGGCTGTTTCCCTCGGATGCAGCTGGTGATTGGATCAGACCAGCGGGCAAAGTCTGGAATGAACTTGCGGTAGTAGTTCGCGAACCCCAAGAAACGTTGCACCTCTTTCTTGTTGGTTGGCGCCCGCCATTCCAATACTGCTGTTACCTTGGCCGGGTCCATGGTGAGCCCTAGTGGCGAGACACGATAACCCAGGAAATCTACCTCTTGTAGATCAAAAGCGCATTTTTCCAGCTTGGCATAAAGTCCATGGTCCCGCAATCGTTGTAACACCATTCTGACGTGGTTCTCATGTTCTGATTGCGATCTAGAAAACACCAAAAATCGTCCAGGTAGATGATCAAGAACCGGTCTAGATAATCCTGAAAGATATCGTTGACAAAATGTTGAAACGTTGCGGGAGCTCCACATAAACCGAAATTCATGACCAGGGTTTCGAATAAACCGAATTTAGTCTGGAAGGCAGTCTTCCACTCGTCCCCTTCCCTGATGCGAACTAGATTATAAGCTCCTCGAAGATCCAGCTTGGTGTAAACCTTAGCCCCTCGAAGCCGGTCTAAGAGGTCCGAGATCAAAGGCAGGGGATACCGGTTTCGCTTAGTGATATTGTTCAATGCTCTATAGTCCACCACCAAGCGTAGGTCCCCTGACTTCTTTTTCACGAACATCACTGGGGAAGCGGCTGGGGATTGAGAGGGTCTAATAAACCCCTTGCGGAGGTTTGTCTCTAAGAACTCCCTGAGAGCTTCTTGCTCTGGTTCAGTCAGGGAGTAGAGGTGTCCTCGCGGGATCGGGGCCCCCTCCACCAAGTCAATGGCACAGTCATAAGGTCTATGTGGGGGTAGTCTCTCGGCTTCTTTTTCATTGAATACATCCCAATATTCTGAGTACTTCTTGGGCAAGGTGATAATGGGTTCAGCATCTGTGGCATGGCAGACCTTGGCTACTAGGCAATGGTTTTGGCAATATTTTGAAGCAAACTGCAGTTCTCTGTTGGACCAGGAGATGCTTGGGTCGTGGAGTGTCAGCCATGGAATTCCCAAAATCACAGGGAAGTGGGGAACCTCAGTAACAAAGAAGGAAATCTCTTCCATGTGTTCCCTTATCCACATTCTGGTGGGTTCCGACCACTGGCTTACTGGACCTGTCTTGAGGGGGC
The DNA here is from genome assembly GCF_035594765.1 of Anolis carolinensis. Lineage (NCBI taxonomy): Eukaryota > Metazoa > Chordata > Lepidosauria > Squamata > Anolidae > Anolis > Anolis carolinensis. Next base: position 322,960,231 of record NC_085841.1, on the reverse strand, counting down.
GGCCATCGATGGCTTGCACCACCCGGGCGTTCTTGAAGTCATGATATTGTAATCCCAGAGAGTCGGCATACTCTCTATCAATGAAATTGTTTGTGGCTCCTGAGTCTATCATGGCATGGACCATGACGGGTCCTTTTTTCACTGACCACAAGGTGACCACTAGGAGAAATAGGACCCCGGTTGGCGGCTCTTGAGTGGGGTTTTTGACCGGGCTGGCGAGCCTCTCTACGCCCGGTCGCTGGCTTCCCCCGCCGGCTGCGCGCCAGCCGCCTCAGATGTCTTCGTCTCCGTGGAGGACGCCGCCGCCAGACGAGCGGCGGGCTTCCCTTTGGCTGGACACTCTCTGGCAAAGTGGCCCCCGTTTCCGCAGTACCAACAGAGATTTAGGCGTTGGCGGCGGGCCTTCTCGGCGGCATCTAGTCTGGGACGCACGTTGCCCAACTGCATTGGCACCTCCTCGCTTCCTCGGGGGTATGGGGCTGGTGGCGGGGGTCTCCACACAGGACGCGGCTGGACGCCGGTGGGAGCGGGAGGTTTCGCTCCAGCCCTACCGCTCTGGCCTCGAATCCATTGCTTTCTGTTGGCAAGCATGACTTCAGCTCGTAAACATTGATCAATGAGTGCTTCAAGAGAGTGTGGAGGATCCACCTTGGAGATTTCCTCCAGCATCTCGATGTTGAGACCCTCCCGAAATTGTCCTCTGAGGGCTACATCGTTCCAGCCGGTGTTATGGGCCAGCACTCGGAACTCGGCTATGTACTGGGACAAGGGTCTGTCTCCTTGGGAGAGGCGCCGGAGTTTGTGGCCGGCTGCCTCCAAATTGTCCTCGATCCCCCAAGTCGCCTTAAGGTGGTCCAAGAAGTGTTGCGCTGATCTTAGATGTGGGGAGACTTGGTCGAACAGTGCCGTCGCCCAGTTGGCCGCTGGCCCGTCTAGGAGACTGTAAATCCACGCCACCTTGATGTCTTCTTGGGGAAACTCGGCAGCACGGGCCTCTAGATAAGCCTGGCATTGGCGACGGAAAACATGAACCTTAGAAGCTTCTCCGGAGAACTTGGTTGGCAACGCCATGGCCGGGAGACGGATTCCGCGCTCCTTCAAACCCCTAATTTCCCCATCCTGCGCATTGAGCTTGTCACGGATGCGGTCCACTTCGTCCTTGTCGATGGTGTAGCTGAGTGGTTGGCCACCCGGCACGGTTCCGGTAGACATTCTGGCCTAGGTTAATTGGTGCTTAGGGTGGCGGAGTCAAACTGTCACGACCCAGGCTGCAGAGCACCAATAACCATACACCGAGGCCAGATTCTATCTAATATCTTTATTGAAGGAATATATAAAGTTAATAAAAGCAAGTGTATGAAATAGTCCAGAAATAGACCTTTCAGGAAAGGTCAAAATTAGTCCAAAGAACCAATGTCCAATATGAAATATTAAGGTCCAAAGTTGTAATCCAATAACCGAAACACTCACTTTGCCAGGCAAAGTGAGGGGAGATGACAAGGTCCTTTAGTCCATGGAACTTGAGCGAGGCTAGGGAGTAACTTGAAACAGGGCTTGATACAAGGCAACAAGGAACGAGGAGCAAGAACAAGATCCGTGGAATACTTGGCCAAAATCCGGAAAACAAGGCAAGGCAGAGTCCTGGAAAACAAGGCTGAATCCTAGGAAGCAAGGCAAGGTCTGCAGAGGTAAACAAGGCTGGAACGGGAACGTAGGCTTGGAACCAGGACGAAGGCTTAGAAGCGGAGTAGCGCTGTCCACACACAACCTACTCCAGTTGCTGACGAATTGACTCCGCAAGATCCCTTTGTGGGCAAAGCACCTAAATAGGATCTAGTTTTCCCACCAAAGAGCAGTTCCCTGGAGAACCAGAAACGAAAGCTATTCTCTGAGTCCAGATGCATGACTCCTTAAAGTTTCCCATGGAAAGCAGGCTTAATCAGCTGAATGCTTAGCAGCTATCCTGGCACTCCTGCGGGACGCCTGTTGAACTCCCCTCTGTTGTTTACAAAAAGCATGGCGAGAAAACGTAGGAGATTGTGGCTCGGGGCTTGTTTGACAGACTTCTGGAAGACAAATCTCTTGCAGGTGCAAGGTTTCCAAATCTGGCTGGGAAAGTTCCAATTCTGGCTGGAACGGTGAAAAACCCAAGTTTTCCTCTTCATCTGGCACCACAGTGCCAGGAATGGGACTACATTGCCCATGGGTCATCACAAATCCTCCACCTTGTGTGACTGTGGAGCAGAACAAACAATTCTGCATATGTATGCTTGCCCACAATGTCCTGTCTCATGTATAGAGGAAGAGTTGTTTAAAGCTACAGACAATGCAGACGCTGCTGCCTGCTATTTAGCTGCTTGTAATTCCTTTATTTTATCACTTTTAACCTTATTTATTATGCAATGCTTTTGACATGAAATAAAAAATAAATATATAACTTGATGCAAGCTGCCTTGCGTCTCATTCTGGAGAACCTCTAGGAGTATGTGAGCTCCAAGATATTTTAGGAGATTTTTAGCTTAATCTTTTCAGTTTGAATTGTGCCTGGACTGCTGTAGGATAGCAACGCACATTCCAGAGTACTGCTGTAAGGTTTATGTGGACACCACTGCATTCTGAGTAGCACTTTACTTCTCCCCCATTCCTTATATTGATTAGTCATGATCTCACATAAGCTGTGTTGCTTGCAGATTTGTGAAAAGTGTGCCCATTCAACCCACATCCAAGTATGTAAATAAAATATGGTTGCACCTTTCCCACAGGGAAAGGTTAAATTTGTTCATATTTACATTGGCGCAACATTTTACAAGCAGTGATTACAAGGTTGACCTGATTAGAAGTGAATCACAACTTTCTTCTGAAATTTTATGAAAATAGATGTGATACAGAAGATAATGAACAGCATCTAGAACAGAAAATATTAAACTTAGTTTAAATGCTTGTCCTCGTATTTTCAATGTAGCATGCTTAATTCTACAACAGAGCTAAACTACTAGAATTCCTACTTGACTAACTTTCTCTCCTTTTAGTGATTTTCACCACTTCCAAATGTGTAAGAGACAGGGAATACCTACTCTTGCATACATTCAGCCCCCTCCTCCAATCTCCTTAATCTATAAGTGCACAAAGTGTGGTCCTGGGGGCCTCATGTAGTTCCACATCTTTTTTGATAGCTTTTGACTTCTCTTGATTTTCAAGAGCAGTAGGTGTCACATAATTCCATCTAACAAAATATTTCCTCGCTAAGAATTTTCTAGGTTCTTCAGACAATTCTATAAAATGTTTCCACCAGAGGCTACCATACTTCTCTAGGAATTTTAGAGTCCTCCAGTGAGATTCTGTGGTTACTTCATTTCAATAGGGTTTGTTATCATCCAAAGTTTCCTATTCAATGGTAAATTAAGGAACACATTTCCCACAGATACAGTTAAAAATCACTTATTTTTTAAGACCTGGAGTCGTCGTCCCGCCCCCCCCCCCCCCACAAAGAATAGTTCAAGATGATTTCTATTCACTTGCTTTTCCCAAGCTTAGCTTGAAGCAGCAAGATGCAAATAGCATAGTTGGCTTAACTAGTCTCCTTTTCCTCATACTGAGTAGCAACATTATATTTCAAAATCAGCACAGCAAGCAAGACAAGGGTTACTTTCTTGGTGCAACAACTACAGATTTCTATGTAATTTTCAGAAGTCATTGTAAAAAGCATTTTAAATAACAAGGTAATGGGAAAGCAATGAACTGTGTATTGTTACTTTTTCAAACATCACAGGGCACAGTGGTGGCAGGCGTAATGCATAGCTGTGTCCTCATTCATTCAGTGTTGCAACTCTCAGATCTAGTGTCAGTTGAAGCCAATTTGATGGCACACAACAAGAAGAGATAATGGGAATAGATTTTTAAAGTAACTTTTAAAGCTCTTTTCTTGAGACACTAGTTTTAAATAGCAAACACTAACTACTGAAAACACACTGAGGAATTGAATCTTAGCATCTTTCAGAATGATCTGTGTTTTAGGGATGGTAGTGATGGAAGTGAGAGACTTATCTTGATGCACCCCAACCAGCTTAATTCTCCCTCAATTCTTCTGCTTTGATTAAGGCCTCCACCCTTCAGCCATAATAGAAGTGATAACAAAGAGCGGACTGCATACATGGGCAAACAAACAAATAACTAACTCTCAAGAGTTAGTGTACCCTGAAGTTTGCTTAAAACATATGCTGCTTCTACAAGCTGCAGATTCTGTATGAATTCATGATTAGGGATCTACCTTGTAGTTCCTGCCTTGGACAAACCAATGGTAGCTGGGCAATTTTCTGACACCCCCCCCCCCCCCAAATTTAGGAACCATTGTGCCCAATGTTCAAATATTTGGGGACAGGCTGCTGCTTCTATTTTAGTCCCCTAGCACTTGGGACTTATGAATGCTGACAGCAGGGAACTTTTGGCACATTTGTATGAGCCATATGGAGCAATTTATTCTGCTTACTCTGTTTTAGTGCCCATGTTTGTGCTTGTGTATAAAGTCCTTTGTTATGTTAGCTAGTGTATAGGTGACAGAAAAGTATATGATGCTAGTTAAAGCCAAAGATTTGAACTTCATGACCACTATTCTTTTAAGCTTTAGGGACTCCATTGATGTAACTTTAGAATGTTGTTAGTTACTTGCAAAATATAATTTGTTTTATTTTTTAACAAAGTATGATTTTTTATATTATTACTGTTTGTTAAATGTTAGAAATGTTACCATGTGAAATACAAGTTGTGGGAGCCATGTAGCTACAATTAATATTAAAAAAAGAAACATGTGACACATGCAGGCTCATGGACCATAAACTGTGATGATAATAGATTTGAATTGGATTGACAGAATAAGTAATGCATTTTCCTGATAAACTAAAGTAGAAAAAATGTCTAATGTGATATATAAAACCACCTATTTTATATCAGGAGATGCCTTCAGCACACTTAGATTTCATTTGATTCATTTAGTTCATAATTTTCATCCATTTTCAAATTGTTAAATAAATATAAAATATTAGGAGAAAGTCAGGCTGGATCTACACTGCTCTATATCCCAGGATTTGATCCCAGATTATCTGATTATTCCAGATTATCTGGGAGTGTAGACTCATATAATCCAGTTCAAAGCTGATGATTTGGGATCAGATCCTGGGATATAGGGTAATGTAGAAGGGGCCTCTGGCTGGATCTACACTGCCCTATATCCCAGGGTCTGCTCCCAAATTATTTTTTATCCCAGATTATCTGGCAGTGTAGATTTATATAATCCAGTTCAAAGCAGATAATTTTGGATCAGAACCTGGGATATAAGGCACTGTAGATCTACTCAGACTGAAACCTAGAGGTATGCAATTTGGCCAAAAGGCATGCTGTTTCAGGGTCCATTGTCAGTTGACCCCTCATTCTGTTTATTGGGAAGTTACCCAAATGGGGAGGGGTGTTGCCGTTTTCATTTGGCAAAGATTTGGCCCATTGGAAACTTTAAAGGCTCAATCCTCAGTCATTTTAAGGCCTATCTGCATGAAACATACCTCAGTTTTAGACCCCATTTAGAACTGCAGGCCTGCCAAGTTTCAAAACAATTCACCAATCTACAGATTTTTTAGAATTATTTTAAGGTTTATCCATAACATTTTTAAAAATAAGACAAATTGTAGTTGCTGGTTGTGTCCATTCTCAGCCAATCAGAGCATGGACACAACCAGGCTTTTTATTGGCTGAGAAACAGAGAGAAAAAACTTTAACTCCCATTATGCTCCGAGAGGAACTTAGAGACTTTTCAATGCCCGCCCTATGCAAGTCCTGCTGGGAAAGCGCATTCCCAGTAAGGCTGTCTCTGGAGGAGGAGCCTAGAAAACTTTCCAAAAAGAAATGGAAGCTGCTGTGAGAAAAGATGCAGCAGATTCTTGCTTCAGGTATATTGTAGACTTCGCTTCTTCCTCTCCAAGAACCAATAAAATCTGGCTCCCTTAATCCATTTTGCCTGGCTTCCTCTCCATTCTGTTTTCGGAGATTATATAAAATGGACTACTGAATATTACAAATTATTTTTGTTTACACTGATTCGGGCCCAAGCCTCCTGAGACCCTACCCTTATGTGGATATGTTAGATCCAGGATCAGTTCAAACCTTAACAAATCCCCTCTTATTTTTTATGCAAAACATTCAACTATTGTTTCACCTTGTGTGTGTGAGAGAGAAAAGCAGGATAAGGGGAACTGACAAGGACACTTTTCCAGGCTTAGTCTGAAAACTCAATTTTTATGAAATGTTCCTCTTAATTGGCTGCTGTTTGCATCAGAAGAATGCATTTATCATGAGGTAAATTGAGGTTATATACTTATGGAAGTTTAAAGTGATGCACACTATTCTCTTCTTGTTTCCATTAGAAAACTACAAGACAGTAACAGAGGTACAGTAGTAAAAGTTGAGCTTCTCTGCATTCTTAATGGGCTCCTGTATTTCTCTGATGTTGGGCACAGTACTATATAAATGTCCACATTTAATCAAAATCTAATGGATGTGGCAAAGTGTGATAAGACTGCAATCCCCTTTTTTATGGTATTCTTCATAGGTGCTCATGATACTTGAAGAACCACATCCCAAACAGTATGCCACATTAGGAATGTTATTTCATTGGATTGGTTACCCTTTACAGAAGAAACATTCTTGCTCCTACGCATACTTTTTGAGTGGAAATAAATAAAAACATGAGCAGCTCACCTCAAATATTCATAAATTTGTGAGGATGACAGGGTGCCAATCCAAGAAATAAGACACATGTGAAACTGTGTGTGATTTCATATTCCAATGAACAAGTTACACATAGTTATAATGTGCAGAAACATGCTTGGGCCACTGGCTCCACCTTTTGCAGCCTCTAAAGTCCCCCACTAATCTGCTGAAGTCCTCTGAGCCTCTTTTCAAAATTGACACAATTTTCAAGTTATTTTTGCCTGAAATTCATGCAGAAAGCTATCTCAAACACAAAAAGCAGCCCCATAACTCCTGCAGTACCCACCCTTACTTATCTTGACTCTCATTACATTTTTTTTCTCCGAATGTCTCTCATTTTGAGAGAAACTCTGATGAAAAAAAGATATTTTGATTCACCGAGCGTGTGGTGTGTGGGTGCAAAATGTGGGTGGTGAAATGGAATTGGCTTCTTGTTCTTTAGCAGTTACCCATCCATGGGGAAAGTAATATAAATTAGATAATTTGCCATTGGAAACATAAATCAGCATTGCTTGGAAATGCAAAATAAACAGTGATAAATAGAAAACGAATACGTTTGATGGATAGAACTGAAAAAGATCCCAGAAATATTGTTAAATGTAAAATCCATTTATTTCAAACTTATGGAAAACAATGATTTTATTAATATAATTGAAATATTTTAACATTTAATGGAAAACATAGCCATCAACAAGGCTAAGGAAAAACCTGAGACAATAGATATATACAGGCATTAAGTTTAATGTGTTTTAACTTAAAACTGGGGAGTTCTTTTTCAAACACCCTGTATAAGCCAACTTCTGTAAATGTGTCAATAGTGTGATAGGTTCTTTTGCATGATACAAGGGAAACAAAGGGGGATTTGTGGTACATGCAAGGTAAATTATTAAAGCAACATGTCCTGGCTGCAATTTAATATTCCAGTATATGTACTGGAATGCTAGTTTCAGGGTAGACGTAATGATACTATTTTGTTTGTTTCTCTAGAATCTAGATATTTCTAGAGTCTAGGTATCTCCAAACGTATAGAATTGCCATATTTATCCCTTCTGTGAGCTCAACAAACCAGGGAATTAATCTTTAGATTGTTATTCTCTGATTTGCTGAATTTATAAAAATTATTAGTATATTCTCCTTCTGGAAGAACTTTTTACTATAATTAATCATTTTGGAAAGGTTCCTGATAGTTATGAAAAGCAGTTATTCTGAATATATATATAGGAAAAAAGGGAGAGATCACATTCAAAGTTAAGAAACTGTAAACTTCATACCTTATCTTAAAACAAAAATACCAGCTCTGCCAATATTGTGATTTAGGACAAACAAATTGGATTCAAGTGTTCATTGCTTGACTTTATTGTATATTAGCTTGGGTCCCCGCCGTTGCTCAGGTTATTTGAAAAAGTCAGTTTTTTAATTGTACTCCAACTCACATCATGCCAGGTTAACCCCCAGAAAGTTTATGTTGGGCAAGTTTGCTCTAGATGCATCATGGGTGGTGTTCAGTATGCTCTCTGGCTGCAGGGTGAGCTTCAACTCCCACGGTGAGTCAGTCCCCTCAAACCCCTCCAGTAGGTTGAGTTAGTCATGGTCTAGGGCCATCATTGATGGGGTCCAGAGTGTTCTTTGATTGAAGGTGAACTATACATCCCAGTAGCTGCAACTCCTATAAATCAGGTTGAATTCCCTGCAAACCTCTCCAGTATTTTTCATTGGTCATTGAGGTTCTGTGTGCCAAATGTGGTCCGGGCCCATTGTCAGTGGGGGTCACAGTGCTGTGTCTTGATGCAGGGTGAACTACAACTTCCATCATGTGGAGTCAGTCCTCTATACCCCTCTAGTATGTTTAGTTGCTGCTCACGTCTGCTCTGTTTGTTATGCAGACAGAGTTGAAAAGAGTAGGAAAAGGTGAAGGGAGAGGCAGTGGAGGCAAATTCCACACCACTGGAGAGAGTAAGAAACACTGGGATGCCTGTTGTGGAGGAAAAACAGGAAATCTAGGATGCAGTTGCCCCTGAATGAAAGCATTCCTTGGGTTTGGGGACGACATTGGCAGGGTTTGGGCTACATGTTCATCGTGCTCGCTGTAACCTGAAATGTCAGAGGAGGGAGTGCTTTGTTGTCTCCTCACTGTGGCTTATAGCTGTTTGTGGAGGTGGGAGTTGTCTGTGTAAGTGGGCACCCCAGTCACATACACACATCCAGGTTTTCACTTTTATTATGTGTATAGATTGCTGAGGAGTGTTCAGAACTGAATGGTCAGATAATGTTTGTAGCCTGCGTTGACAGGGATGGGAAGCATGGAGTGAGCTGTATGTGGCACTTGCAGAGGTTCTCTGTAACTCTTGGTCTTCTGACCCAAAGCCACTGAGCCAACCTGAATTTTGGGCAATTTTTTCTCTTGAAAATTATTCTGTGGTTACAGTTTAGGCAGAAAACTCTTTCCCCAAACCATGCAAAATGCTAAAAATGCATCTGGAATCAACCCAACATGAGTGTAACGTTTACCAATAGTTTTTGCGAATAGTGGGAGAAGATGGACCAGCTGAAATGGCCTTTTGAGAATGCCCAGCCCTAAGTTGCTTTTGATTACAGGTTGAATCCAAAACTATAGGACAAATGGCAGCATTTTCAAATGGAAGAACAAATTTTGTATTTAAATAAATAACTTCATCAGTGTTCATCAGGACAGCTACATTATACCCAGGGACACCATTTGTATAAGATAAATAATTGGATAAGATTTTGGTACTTGCCTCTTTATTACTCAGTGTTTTTTTTTTGAGATTTAGCTGGCTTTCTATCTACAGTGAAATTTCAAACCCTCCACTCCAAGTTTGATATCTTAGAAGATACCTATTTTTCTATTTTCCTATGATGTTGCTTATCTCACTTCAGATAATTATAAAAGAAATTACAGAAACCAGTGCATTAGATATAAGGCATGGGAAGTCACAGTTAATGATAGTCTCCAAGTGGGTATGCTCGAAATAAATGGAAACGAAGTGAATAAGACATTGGATAAGTGTGTTAATATAAGTATTTTTGTCTACACTTTCAATTTCCATTTAATTGGTTGGTCTTTGGGGAATATTCCTAGAGCTAGACAATGCCAGCATTTTAGGCTCAGTTTTTATTGTTGTTGTGAAGGAAAGAAATATGATCAAGCTCTTATTCAAGTTTCTCAAGCAATGGCATTTACTCAAATCCTATATGGAACACCAGTATGGTGAACAGACTACTTGGATGCATATGAGAGACTTCAGGTAGGATTTTAAGGAGGATACTGGAATTTCGCGAGATGTGTGGTAGGAGCAGCATTAAACCAAAAATCACGATTATGAGTGATAGTGTTTTGTAGGTTTACTTGCTCGTCATCTGTTAGATTGAATGGGTCCACCAGTGAATTAATTTATTTAACCTTGGTGGATGCTTATGAACCAAGCTGGAAAAAGGTTATTTCTTAATTATTAACTGTGCACTATTCCTTATTGGAAATAATCTGGGATGAAAAGAGAGAGAACCAGGTGGCCCAAGCGACACCTTCACAGTGCTCAACTTTAATTTGTTAGGTAACATTTACCAACGTTACACGAAATGCTTGTTACCTGCAGAATCTGTTTCAAAGTACTGTATAGCATTTACAGTTACAAGGTCCCAATGTGATGTAAAAGCTGCAAAGATAATATGCAGATTATTGAAACACTTATGCATATGTTGATTTATTTTAAATTTTGTCAAGTAGAGGAAATTAGGAATTGCCATTCCTTTGACACTCTTCCAGTGAATTATTCTTAATATTCATGGAAGGATGAAAGATTAAAATCATCCAAACTGTTGTGATATCTTTAAATTTAATTGGCATATTAGACCAAAGATGTTATTGGATGCAGGAGACAGGTTTCTCCCCCCAGTGCTTTTGAGACCATATAGGTGGGCAAAAATGCCGCAAAATAGATGGGGGGGGGGCGTGATGGATGTCCACTTCTGATTTTGAAAAATAATATATTTAATGTTTAGAAAAGTGTGTATGTGCTGGTAATCTTTTGAAAAGTGCAATTGTTGCATCTGAAGTCTTTCAAGGATAGCATTTCATCCTTTTTCGAGTACTCGGAAGATGGTCTGGGAAGTTCAGAGGTAGCTAGACTTTTCAGACTTGGAGGCTGCATGCAACTTTATAATTAAACTTTGTGCATCTATAGGATAAACTATTAATTGTTTTAATTTGATTCCCTTAGCTCAGAGTTTCTCTAACTGTGCTCCTCCAGATGTTTTGGACTTCAGCTCCCACAATTCCTAACAGCTGGTAAGATGGCTGGAATTGCTGGGAGCTGAAGTCCAAAACCCCTGGAGGAGCACAATTTGAGAAACACTGCCTTAGCTATTATCACTAGCATTACTATATTACAACTAGATATTACTTTTTACATTCTTTGCTTTTTTGTATGATTCATTTATTTAAATTAGGGTTACTGTGCATCTTCCTTTGCCTGGGCACATCTACTTTTTCAGAGTTGTTTTTTCCCCCCTCTGGGTAGATATTTAAAGTATCTGGGCTCTCTACAGGTTATGGACTGGATGAAGCTGCTATTTAGATAGTAGAGATCTGGAAAAGAGGAAGAGAAGTTAAAGCAGGGGGAGAGAATCTCCCCAAATAGTTAGCCTCAGACCCACAGAAATTACCGAGTGGCACAATGTCTTTGAGTTGGGGCCACTATCTACCATGCTGAGGAGAAGACCCATCAGGAAAGAAAATGGCGGAGAGAAAAAAGCCACCCTGCTGCCATCACTGGTATGCTGCCTGGAGGCAAGGAAGTTTCTTCTTGCCTATTGGAATGACTCAGTTGAACAGTAACTTCTCTTACAATTGTTCAGAGCTTATTAAATAACATGTGGGTCATCATAGTGATTAGTGACAAAAGTAATCAGTCAGTAAACATGTCCTCTTTTTAACTTTTCAAAATATGGTCACCCCATGTAAATGTGAAATGGTCAGTGCACTAAGGATCTCATCAAACTGGGGTGGGGGAGAAGGAATTTAGCATCCTAGGACGTTTTTACCCTGTTTTCTGGATGGAGCCCCACGCCGGCCAACACACAACGTTGTGTGACTTCCAGCAGAGGCCCCACGCTGGAGGCCTTCTCCACAATACGGGAGGCTTCCCATGTACAGGTCTTTTTTGGGAGGGCAATGCTTCCCTGTGTGATGAGGAAAACATTGTCAAGAGGAAGCTGTGTGTGACATGACAGATTCACCCTACTGTTGCTTTCCTTTTGCTGTGATGCCAGGCGAAGCGGGACACTTTGCCTGGCCTTTGTGATGAGGCTCTAAATAATCAATTTCTATGAATATATGGAAAAGGTGAGCCAACCAGTATAAATGTGCAAAATATTGCGTACATTTCAATACAGGAAGAGAACATGAAATCTTGCAATCTGATGAGACCCAAGGCAAGAAAGAAAATGATGCTGGGTTAGGAGATATTCAAAAAAATTGAGACAGATATTTTCAGTTCCCTACGCTGTATCTTGACTATCCTCTGATCTGGAACAAAAGATTAAATTTTACAAAAAGAGTATAACTGTCTCAATTATGTGCAGAATCTAATGTTTTTATGGTTATGTTTCTTTCTCAGGATGGCATCTAGATTATAAATCATGAATGAGCAACAAAGGCATGTTTGTAATGTATTACGATAATCAAGTGCAGTTGTGTAAGGGGTTGAGTCTCTCAGACTGATCTCTCTCACAGAGACACAGACAAGAATTCGAAAGTACTTCAAATACATAAAAATAATAAAAACTTATAGAAATGATTAGGAACCATTCTGTATTTTCTAGAGGGTTCTTTTTTTGGGGGGGGGGGAGCTTGAAAAATCTTCAAGTATCTGCACACGAAGCTGATAGTTTTCATTCATCATCTCAAGTGTTGCAAATCATCCAAGTGGTCTTGTATTTGAAAAGGATTTAAAAGTCAACCAGTGACTTTATCAGCACTTGGAAAATATCACTTCAAGAAAAAGAGAGTGATTATACAGCAGGATACATAGTTATATTTATAACACAATTATTTTGAAATATTACCTTTTAGTGTCTTGCAACTAACCAGATAACTACTTTTCCAAGTTAAAGACAAATGAAAAACATCCCATGCAACATGATTGTACATGTTTGCCAAATTGGGTGTGGGGTGGGAGGGAAAAGACTTTCACAGTTTTCAATCATAGTTCCAACTTCTTTTGTTTTTTGACAATTATTGTTCTGCCTCTTTAGTCACATTGTCATAATGCAATGAAAAAACACATTTATTTCAGGCAAGCTGACGTTTTCTCCATCTGGTACACTTAATAGCTATTTCCCAAGAAAAACTTGTTCTGGACATAGTACAGTTAATGACTGGTTTTGAATAAGGTTTTATTGGCATTTACTGGAAAGTGGGGGGATGAAATGACTTATAGGTTTAGAAATTCTATAGACAACAAAATTGCAATTCCTAAAGCAGGAAAATATTTTTCACTATCATGGGGCAAGCAGTAGCCCAAGTACGGATGATTTTTCTGCACCAGAAGACCAAATGCTGTACGCTATATTTCAGAGGAAGGAATTGGCAAACACACGTCTGAGTATTCCATGCCTAAGAAAACCCTGTGAAATTCATGAAATTACTGTGTCAATAGGCTATTGGAAAGCATGTGTGTGTACACACAAGAGTTCTACCAGCATAGCTTTTCTATTCAAATTGGTCTCTACATTTTCACTGAAAGAAAATATGAGGATATCTGCATAGTGTAGCCCACAAAGAGTAATCAAAGGTTTTTGAAATGTAGTGATTGCCTTATTTTTGGACAGAGCTTAAGAAAGCTTTAGGTCCTTTTTCTATCACAACTCCAAGGATCTCCCAGTTAGCATGGCCACTGGCCATATTAGCTGACAGCCTCTGAGCTATTTAGCACCCCCCCCCCACCTCCCATCGAGCTTCCAAGCTCTGAATCTAAATTTCATGTGTAGTTAGAATTGATTTTTAAAGAATCGCCCAGTTCTTTTCATATAAGCCTTCCTGTTTAATTTCACACCTCACGAGTGGTGATTTTTAAAATATAGAATACAATTGCAATGTTATCCTCTTCCTCAAGGATTTGCAAAATGTTATCACAATTTCTTTAATTATCTTCCCTCTAAGATAGGAGATTACTGAATCTGCCTTATATTAAGAAATTTTCTTGTCCCAGTTCATTATTACAGTGTGACCCCTTTTCCACACACTCAGTATCTATAGTTTCACTTGCTGTATAAAAAAATGTTTTCCCAGAAATGCTTGTGCTATTCTATGGTATACTTCCAGGACAAGTATAATCAAAGTACAGGATTCACTATTATTTGCTGTTTCAGGTATCCATCTTGGAATGCCTTAGTTACCTCTAGATTGGACTACTGTATCACGCTCTACATGGGGCTGCCTTTGAAGATGGCCTGGAAATTGCAGTTGGTGCAAAGGTCAGAGGGCAGGTTGTTAACTGGAGCAAGTTACAGGGAGTGGTCAACCCCCCTGCTTAAACAGCTCCACTGGCTGCTCAATTCAAGGTGCACGTTATTAGCTACAAAGCCCTAAACGGTTTGCGACCTGCCTATCTTTGCGATTACATTTTCCCATACAAACCTGCACGAGCTCTAAGATCTTCTGGGGAGGCCCTCCTTTTACTCCTGCCTTTGCCACAAGCGCAGCTGGTGGGGACGAGGGAGAGGGCCTTCTCGGTGGTGCCCCTCTTGCTCTGGAACTCTCTCCCCAGAGAGATTAGACTGGCACCCACCCTGCCCACCTTTCGTAAAGACCTAAAAACGTGGGTGTTCCACTGTGCCTTTGATTAAACAGTTCACGAGATAATTTGCCTCCCCCAGCCATAACTCAATGTCTTGTCCTCGCACTTTTCCACCCTGCCCTATAGTTATAGTTTTTTAATTGATATTGCTCTTCTACCCCTAATTTATCATCTGGCTCCTGCACTTTATCCATCAACCCTGTCCTTGCAACTGTATTGCACCAGCCCCTGCCTACCTGAGTTTAGAATTGATTACTATGTCAGCCCATCCTTATGTTTTATTGCTGCGTTTTAACTTTGTCTTATTAATGGTTGAGTTTAATCATATGTTTTAATTTTTTCTTTTTTTCATTTTTTTTCATTCATGCGTTTTCGGTATTTGATGTTTTTATGTATGTATACTTGTTTTGTATTTGTAAGCCACCCTGAGTCCCTCCTGGGAGCTAGAGGCGGGGTACAACAATAAAATTATTATTATTATTATTATTATTATTATTATTATTATTATTATTATTATTATTGGTTGTTCGTGAATTGTTGCTTTGTGTTGTTCTATGATGTTGTTTTTATACATTTTACTATCCTATATTTTTAACTATGTCTGACCGGGCTTGTCCCCATGTAAGCCGCCCCAAGTCCCTTCGAGGATATGGTGGTGGGATACAAAAATAAAGTAGTAGTAGTAGTTCTAGTTCTTCTTCTTCTTCTTCTTCTTCTTCTTCTTCTTCTTCTTCTTCTTCTTCTTCTTCTTCTTCTTCTTCTTCTTCTTCTTCTTCTTCTTCTTGGAATGGATATGGGGTTTTTACTGCAATGCTCTTCAGTTTTGCAGCCAGAGGAGATCTAAAATCTTTTTAAAAGATTTTATTTTCAAAATCACAATTACACTTACAGTTAAATGATAAAAAGACATTAACACTTCATCTGACTTGTCAACCATGTGTCAAGAAATCACTATTTGAAGTAATGCAATAAATAAATGTACAGTAGCACTGAGGCACCTAAAAATGAATTGGGATGCTCATGAGGAGAGAAGTACCATACTCGAATCAATCAGTTTTATGGACTGATAGATCTATTTGTCAACACACCTTTTTATGGTATGGGGAAGTGTAGAAGAAAATATTGGCATTTGGAAATGCAGTCATGCTTTAGTGTAAATTTTTACATATCTATCCATAGACATACGAGGTAACTAAGTGGTATCATGCTTTAGATAAGAATCTGCACCAGTCAGCCAACGTGTTGGAAAGATGTCTTTTCCAGCCTTGCACCCTTCAGTCTCTATAACAGAAGGTGTGGGGGCATTCTGAAGGCAAAGCATCTGTTCTGCCACTAGGCTGTGGCCCCTTTCAAAGAGAAAGTGAGTCTTCCAATATGAATGGAAAAAAGACCACATAAGGAATTACCTTGCAAACTGCAATAGAAAGTAGAGATGACAGAATTGTTGATGGCTACTGCTAAGCTTGAGTTCAGAGCTTGGAATGTTACTCATAAAAAGTAACTCATTCTATTGCTCATTACAGGTTCCAGAAATACAGCCTATTAACTGCCATTTCAGAGTAAAGCCTTCAATAACGAGGATATGTTGCCACTTTCATACAAAATGGACAGTTAGTAGAACAAGAAAAAGCATGTTACAAATAGATCGATTAAATAAAAGAAATCATTCCCCTGTAACTCCGAGATCTCAGCAGGAATGTTGATGACCAGGTTTCTCATTCATAGGATCGGCCAAAATCAATACGTACCTGGTGTTTTATTTATTTAAAGAATGTTTTCTCACCATAGAGATGTTCTCTCATTCTCTACACTGTTTTTATTACATTAGATCCAGAGTTGTTTGGTACTGGATGCTTTAAACTGAATGCTCCCAGGGATGGAAGCTGGGAGTCAGTAGCTCTCAGAGAACTGTAGGAGCTTTAGAGAAAATATTAGAAAAATGCCCCAATCCTGTTAACCTCTTGGAGCTTCCATGTTAGAGTGTGAGGTTGTGCTCAACCTGAACAGAAGGAACTTTTCTATTTATGGAATGGTATTTCTCATTGTAAATACTCACTGTATTTATATTGAATGTATTATATTATACAATACAATGAGTCCTTGGTATCAACTCAGCTTGGTTCTAGGATCCTCTATGAAAACCAAAAATTGATTTAATCCTTTTATATGTAATGATGGAGTAAAATGATGTGCCTAATATGAATTGGTAAAGTCAGGGTTGGGTTTTTTTTGGAAATTTTTTTTGGGGGGAATATATTCAAGCTGTTGAATCCATGGATATGGAGGACTGACTGTTTTGTGCTTTTGGAATTATGTAAGCACTTGAAGTATGAGAAAGACACTTCTATTAAATGAATGATTAGAGTTGTTAGTGATAAATATTTAGATTAATAACCTGGGATTTCTGGAAAATGTGGAAGACAACTCTGTGAAATCTAAACAGATTGAACTCTAGCATGATTACCTGCTTGACCATCATTCATTTGCAATTAAGCATGATCTACCATCAAAGAGTGGATCACAAACTACTGGGCATCTTTACCCTGTCCTTCCTAGGAGAAACATCATGACACTAGGAAGATCCATGAGAAAAGAGCAACTGCTATAGAAGATATTAGTTTGCTTCACTCCTCCTTGCCAAAAAAATATACACTGTTCTGAATGCTAAATGTATTGGGAATAAAGACCAAAAGGGAATTGTAGTCTACCCATCAGCCAAGGGACTTAGGTTTACTGACTTGTGTATGCTTGTTTTGTGTGGGTTTGCACTATTACAACCGTCTTTGAGATTTATGTGTTGTAAACTGCTTTTAGATTTGACTGAAAGTCAAGTTACAAATCCTCAAAATAAATACATGCATGACGGTGTAAATAAAATGAGCAATCATGGTGTAGTGGTTTGAGCTTTGGACTATGACTCTGATATAGGATCTTGGCTTTTGAATAGGATGGGGTCATTATGTGCAAAGCATGAAGTTCGGAGAAACCCAGTTCTTATGATTTTGGGTCATTTGTTCAAAGTTTCCTAAACCTGGAACATGGTTACGAGACAATAGGTGTTGGACTAGACTTGTAGCAGCTAGCCAGTAAAACTGCAGGAGGTTGGTAAAATGATATTGGGGCTGCACATTAGGTACTGTTGCAGTATATATTTGCGGAACAAAATCTGTTTTCTAAACTTTGATGTTTTTGTCTCTGATATACATATTAACATCTAATCATTCACTATTGTAATTAGCATGGCTGCTGCAAACGCTCTTCTGTTGCATGCTGTGGTCTCTGAATAGGATCCATTTATATTAGATGATAATTATAGCTGATTCTGAAAAGATCAAGGAAGACTGTACTACTTCAAGCATAAAGCTCACCACTGGTTTCCAGTTTTGAGGGTTGATCCCATACCCTTCTCTTTGAAGACTAGTTTTTGAAGTGGTGTTGAAACAGTCCTGAAAGCCAGTGGCAGTTTAAATTTAGACTAAATAATACCCTGTCTTCCTTTCTTGTTTTTATAAGCTAAGTGGTACATGTAGATTGTGCAGACTTAACAAACTTCTTTCTCTTCCGAGTTTGTGTGAAATAATGCTTTTGACAATAATATCAACCGTAATCGGTTTTTTTTGTTTTTTCTAAAACTACCATAATTAACCAATTACTGTTAGATTGTAGGCCCAGGCAGGAAAATACAAGATTGTCTAGATATTGTTAGAAACTCCTATCAATCCTAATATGAACCATCAGTAGTTGGGAATGTTGGGATTTGCATTATCTGGTGTGCCATCTGTTCCCCACCTAGCTGTATCCAATAGCAAGACTTAAAAGTTGTCTGGCCTTATTGCTAATTTTAGAAATGTGCTCATGAGGGCCTGCCACTCCACTGTTTTCCATTTCAGTACTCCTGTATAAGCTTATGGTCCTATTGCTCTCCATGGTTTGTGAGATGCGAGAGAGGGTCTTTTCAGTGGCTACCCCTTGATTCTGGAATTCCCTTCCTACTGAGACTAGAATAGCCCCCCTTTTGTTTCCGGTGGCTAGCAAAAACTGTTCTGGTTAGGTAGGCTTTTAAAAGAAGAAAGTTTTAAAGAAAGAGCCAAAGGATACTGGGTAGTGTTGAAATTATTTTTATAGTTTCTAATGGTTTCTGGTGATTTTAACTATTTGTTTTAACAATTCTATATTTAGTTCTATTATGATGTTCATATGTTGTAGTTTTAAATTGTAATTTGTACTGTTTTTAGTGTTGTGAGACCCTTTAAGTCATGGTGAAAGAAGAAATAATAATAGTAATAATGATAATACAAGACAGCAAGTACGAAGAACTTGGAAAAAGCTAGTTGGTTGGGCCTTGTATTGCCAAGATGTTCTGCTGTATTGTCAATGGTAGACCAGACAACTCCAGCCTTCTTCCCTAATAGTGTACCTGGAGAGTGTGGTTAGAGATAGTACATTCAGTCTGAATGTACAGAAGGAAGTATGCAGTTCATTGCACTCTCCAAGTATCAGTGCTGTGGCAAGTGTAAATATGGAACCTTGGTAATGGTGAGGACAGTATTGCAAATGGTTGCAGTTCAGTGGGGGCAGGGCAGGGGTAGTACATTGCTAGTATTGACATACATTATCTTACTGTATTTACTCTATTCTAGTGCACAAGACCCAGAAACCAAAAAAAAAAATTGCTGGGAAATGTAATGGGCAACAACAAAAAGTGCACTCATTGTAATTTGTTCCAAAAAGGTGTGCATTACAGTTGCTGTGTGCTTAGAATTCCTTCTTTTAAACATGTTAGATCACCAAATCTTCCAGTAATGGAAATTAACACCAGATTGGAAGATGAGAAGGAAAAGAGAAAAAAGGGTGAGAAAAAAGAAAGGGGATGAATAAAGGATAGAAAAAAGGTAAGAAATAAGAAGCTTCCATTGCTGAATAGCTCTCACAGTTAGGAAGTTCTTCCTAATGTTCAGGTGGAATCTCATTTCCTGAAATTTCAAGCCAGTGTTCCGTGTCCTAGTCTCCAGGGCAGCAGAAAACAAGCGTGCTCCCTCTGCCCTATGAAGGATCTCAGGGTCTGGGCAGGTTTGTACAAGGGTGCATAAGTTTTAATTGTGCAAAGGCCCTCCCTGCCACTACCGATACCTGGGCCTCCAGGTTCAGTGCCAAGTCCAGGAGGACCTCTGAACTGTGAACCTGTGTCTTCAGGGGGAGTGTAACCCCATCCAGCACAGGCTGGATCCACATTCCCTGCTCTGCCTTCCTACTGACCAGGAGCACCTCTGTCTTGTCTGCGTTAAATTTCAATTTGTTTTCACTCATCCAGTCCATTACTGATGACAGGCACTGGTTTAAGGTCAGGACAGCTTCCTTGGCATTAGGTGGAAAGGAGTAATAGAGTTAGGTGTCACCTGCTTCTAAGTGCAGATATATGCGAGGAAGAACACAAATTAACCTGCTTCTGTTGGCAGACATGTACCATCTGTGGTTTGGCTAGTTTTGAATAGAATTCCATTTATACAAGAAATGTTGAGTTTTTAATCTTAGAATTCCTCTAAAGACAATAAATAATGTCTTCTATTGAGAAGTAGCTTGGTAGCAAATATAATAGGTAGGGGTGCAACGATAATTTTAAACTTGTTTCATTTTACAAATCTTAACTTTTCCCTAAAAATTCTTACAGGAAATGGTTTATTATTTAGCTGCTTTTAGTCTCCTTCTGGAGTTTATCCAAAAGAATCTCACTATAAATATGCAGTAAATTGGCAAAGTCCATCTCCTGCAATGCTTAATGATAAGATCACCTTGTAATATTAAGAAGGACAAACATAACTCTAATCAATTTTTCTGAGCACCCTTACCAGGCACACACAGTATTTTAAACTGTATCATGATAAATGTTATGTCATATGACAAGGTGCTACACAAGAGGTGACAGAGATAAAATGTTTCTGACAACAGGTACCAGCATTTCCGTGCTTTAAATTTGGGAGCATAATTTATTGGAAAATTGCATTGTTAATACAATCTGCAGGTACCAGATGTGTCACTGAAAAAAGGAAATATTGGTCTAGAAAATCTTTCAAGTCCTAATATAGATATATTTGGCTATTTTAATTAGCATGTTTATCTATAGCAACTACTTGAACACATTCCCCATTATTCTGTCTCTCTATAATAATCCAAGCCATTGTGATTAGCTTGTGTCAAATACAAAATGCTGGGAACCACTTTGTGAGGAGAGGGCAGTCAGTGTATGTTGGATTTAATGCTTCCAGCTCAAAATGTGAAAAAATTATAAACATTCTGCTAAGCAAGATTTAGTATAAGATAGGATTCTGGCTTTAGTATCTGGATACAAATCTGGGGCATTTAAGTGGTCATTTTATGTGCACAAAATACACAAGCACTTGATATACTCAGGGTTGGTGCTCTCCCTGTTTGTGAGATAGTAAATGTTTTCTTGGGTTTGAGGAATATGACAGTTTTGAGCCCATGACTTAAAAATGTAGGTCCTACATATTACACCCTTAATATGTTTGTGAAGTTATTAGGACAGAGGAAGAAATTTTCCCAAAGAACTCAAAACATTATGTTCATATGGGGAAATACAATATTCCAGGTACTCTGGATTTAAACTATGCATGGATGAATAGGTCATATTTTGCCCAGAAATCAACAGATAACCAGTTAAGATATTGAAACAGGAAATTGAATGTTCGTATAACCAGCCTTATCAAACAGTCTGCTTGCAGCCTTTCAAAATTACTTCCAAACACTTTTCAAAGGATGTCTTACAAAGAGTATGTTATAGTAACCCAAACAGGATATAACAAAGGGATGTGTCATTGTGACCAGATCACATACCTCCAGAAACACACACAGCTGGACTACTAGCTTTTAATGAGCAAATGTACTCCTGGCTATTGCTAAAATCTGGACATCCATGCTTAGAACTGAATTTCAGGAATACATCCGAACTGAACCTGAGATTTCCTTTTGAGTGTAACACCATCCAGATAAGGTTGAATCCATGTTCCATGATCTGCCTTTTGATTGAACAGGAGCAACTGAACAAGGAAATATTTGAACAGTGTGTGAGAGGGACAGCCATTGACCAGGAGGTCAAACAGGAATCTTCTAGCACCAAGAAGGACCATAATCACCATAAAGGCTTGCCTGAGATGAAGGCTAGAAAGATACCATGTTTGATGATACTGAAAGCTATTTTGAGGTTCCATAGAACCAATAGGGTCACAGTTGCCTTTTCTAATTCCCCAAATTGGTCATCCATAAAAACAACCAAACCTGTCAATCATATTTGTTGCGATGTTACTGCTATGTTGTTAGATCCAATACACATATATATGATGACTGCTTTTCTAATCACAGAGATTGTTGTGGTCCAGACAGCATACCATGACAGGCTTGATTCTTACTCTACCTACATTAAAGTTTAATCTAAACAAAACAGATAAGATTTCTATCAGCAGAACAGATATTCTATTCATCTTGAATAAGAGAGGCTGTCTTGAAATATGAAGTATGGTGCCATCAGCACTTACATCCTATGGCGCTAATGAGATTAATCTTGTACTGCAAAAATTCTTCACATATCTGTTTTGAATGCTCAGGAAAAGTAGAAGAAAGTTCAGGCCATAACTCCATGTCAAGCTAGTGCTTATGTCTCTGTACATGACCATTGAGATCTTTGATAGAGGTTTGCTCTTGATTGGAACTAACAGGCTCATTTACTTTATGATGTAGCAAGTAATATAAAATCATATGTAAACTAAATCAATGTGAATGGACAAACTTGTAACATATATATATCATAGATGTTTAGATATTAAAGGTCAGGATATACTTTCTCAGAATACAATGGTTTGGACTAAGCAATACTAACTGTATGGTTAGGCATCCAAAATTTTACAGTTACTGTAGTCACAGAAAGAGAAGAACTTTTTATATGTGATGCTAGTTGCAATCTGTTTTTTTTTTTAGTTTATTTCATGCTGAACTGAATAGTGTTTAGAAAATAGACCAATCTGAGGCTTACTGTGTCTCTCATTTCCCCCTCTGTGCTCCATATAGTTTTTTGACATCTGCACTTCATGTGAATAAATATTTGATTTGCTGAAAAGTACATTTTGGGTTTGACTGTCATGGTGTTTGCTCTGATATTACTGACATCTTACAAATGCTTCACAGTACAGCAGTAATTGTCTCCAATTCCCAGCATCACATTTTCAGATATTAGTATGCATGGGTGCATGTGAAAAAGAACTGCAGCTGAAGGGTTGTGTTGCTACTCATCATACTCTGCAACCTAATCTTGGTTTTTATTTGTTTAAGGGATGGAATGAAATGTAGAGGGAATATGAACTAGAGTTATTATCAGTTTTGATTGCACCAATTTTCTCTCCTACTTCAGTTCTGAACAACAACAAAAAAGAGCCATGTAGTTTTTGGGGAGATAGTCACAAGGTGTTAAGGGTGAGTGGATGAGGTTTGTTAAACAATAGGTTGGTATTATAATCAATGATTGATGCTGAAGTCCATGTACCATTACATTGGAAGGGGAAAGGAGTTGGATGGGTAGAGAAATAAATGTTACCAAACCAGGATAAATTACAATTATGTGGAGAACTGCAATTGAAAACTCGGGTGGAACCAAAAAAAGGGGTTTAGTTATAGGATTATCCTTAATATGTGTCTAAAATGTCCTTAGAAACATTGAGCTAAGTGGAAAAAATAACTTTTTCTTCTATTTGCTAATAAATTAATATGTTTTGAAAAAGAAACTGATAGCAGATACAACATGAAACGTATCAAGGTATGTAGATAAGTCTACTGAAGGGAGAGATCCTTTTGTAAAAATCATTTGTATGGTGGCAAAATTGTGACATATTCTCTCCTCCCCGCCAAAACAAACAAACAAACAAACAAACAAAAATTATATGCTGAAATAAGTGCAGAGTTTGGAAATATTACATTTTTATCATAGCTCCCAGAAGATATCAACCAGAGTAGCCAATGGCCTTTTTGGTTAGTGGATTCTGGGATTTGCCTTTTAGTATAATGTTCCCAAGATCTAGGTCAGTGCATATAAACTATCCAACAACCTGAAGTCAGTGTGCAGTTAATGGAAAGATAGAAGATTTTAACCTTTCAGAATCCATTGCTTCCGAAACTTAGAAATTGGGAAAGGTATTTTGCAGACTAGTAGCTGTAGTCCTGAAAGCTAACTTTTAATAGCCCTGCAGAAACCATTGTGGCTACTCTATTCACTGACAACTCACTTTATCTCCAAATTCTCTCTATTCATAAAATTAACCAGTGAATAAGAAACTGAGCAAAAGAGAAGGAGAGAACTGTATCACAACACTGGAAGCAGGGTTACTAGAGCCCTTTAGACAGATGAAGTTTAAGAAAATGATTATGTTTACTCCATATTTGGCAGTTGAAGGATGAACCAGTTTTTCATTGTGCCTCACACATTGTCACTACTGCAACTTGTGCAATAACCCATTAATATTCCAATGTGACCTTTCAGAATTAAAATCAATGTTTGTCTATTGGACTAGTAAAAATGCTTTATTGTGTAGAAGAAAGCTAACTACATTGGCATAAAAAGGCAGCAGTATCACATTACTTCGTTTATATTAGTGCTTTGTATTTTTTTAGTCTAGCAATTATTTTCATTTGCTGTTTGTGATCTTTATTTGTTCTTGACTTGTGCCCATGAAGATTTGGTACATCTGAATTATGCAGATACATAGTTATAATAGTTTTGTACAGTACTTTGAAGTGCCTACTTGGAGCACTTCTAATTTGATTATTTTGAGATTTTATTATAGGTTTATGGAATCACATCAAAATTGTTATTACAGTTAAGTAAATAGAAATATATTTGTTGAATTTGTCTTGTCATTATGTGTTATCTTGTTTATGTGTATGTGTCTCTGTGTTTTCCACACTATATCTTAGTCTATTTTTATACAGAAATGCCCAGGACGGGAGTTCAAAATCAGTTATTACAAGTCTGTGTTTTCCATATTTGGACAACTCATTAGTAAAGCTCCCCCCACCCCATTTTGTAGAAGGTTAACTACACATATTTGAGTAAGGGAACTATAATGTTTATTGTATGGAAGAAAG
This sequence comes from Anolis carolinensis, assembly GCF_035594765.1. Classification (NCBI taxonomy): domain Eukaryota; kingdom Metazoa; phylum Chordata; class Lepidosauria; order Squamata; family Anolidae; genus Anolis; species Anolis carolinensis. The sequence goes on along the minus strand of NC_085841.1, from coordinate 322,935,512 downwards.
CATGGAAGATGGTATAATACAAAAGAATATGTATTTTGAGAATATAGAATTTACATTGATATACTGCATTGAAAGGATCCAGCATGGTATAGTAGAAACCCACTGAGTTGGAAAGACTAAATGCTATATGGGAAGAAGTTTTGGAAGAATGAACTATATTAAAAATCATTTAATATAGTGTCAGCTATTATAGAGCAGAATTTGATGAAAGTAACCAATTGAAGGTACTTCCGCCTATTAAAGTTTTTTTTAAAATTCTAATAATATGTCTCTGGAATATTGGAGAACTTGTGGCTCAGTTAGTGGTTTGGTTTATTTCCCTTGTACCATGGCCACAAATAATGTGCCAGTTGAAAAAGGTTTTTCTACAATGGAACAATGGTATAATATAGACAAATATGACCCTTGTCTTGAATAGAGAAGTGAGCAAATCACATTCACGACTATACTGAGGGAGATGATTCAGACTCAGTTATAGATTATTGGTGTCCATTAATTTTATTTGTAAATAATATGCTGTTGATTAAATGTTTTCCTGTGAGACTTACTCAGTTCTCGTCAGATATGCTCACAATGTAAGTAACTTGTCTCATTACAGTATAGACTGGTAGACCAATCCAGTACTTCAATTATGCTGGCCACTGAATATAATAGAAGCCTTGTTGTGCTAGAAGAAAATTTTGGAAACATTAGCAGATTTAGTACCAGCATATCCAAATCCTGCCATGTTTCAATTACTATTTTGTTAGTTTTATTTCCTACAACTGTTTTTTTCTGTAAAAATGTAAAATAGAGAAGAAAATAAAGCCAAAGTAGTAACCTGCACACAAATTGGCCAAATTGTGATGTTTGAGTTTACCACTCCTGTTGGGGCATTTCCATAACCTATCAGTTTTTGTGTGTGATTCCTAGAAATGTGCTGAATGTAAAGATACTGCTGTTCTGAAGTAGTAATGGACAAAAATACAATATTGGAGGATGAAAGGAGATTCATGCTTGTCCCATCTATATATATAAAAGAGTAATGGAATCCCAGCAACCAACAAAACAAAACTAAAGGCCCCCCAACCTCGAAAATTGACAGCACAACTCCTCATCCACGCCTCTAGGTTGATACAAGAAAAAGAAAAGAAAAATAAAGTCCTAATTAGAGAGAGAGGAATAATTGTTTTTATCCAATTGCTGCCAGTTAGAAGGCTAAGCTCCGCCCACTTGGTCTCTTAGCAACCCACTCACCCAGGGGACAGGCAGAGTTAGGTCTCACTTAGGCCTCTTCCACACTGCCTACAAAATACAGATTATCAGGTTTGAACTGGAGTATATAGCAGTATAGACTCAAGGCCCTTCCACACAGCTATATAACCCAATTATAATCTTATATTATCTACTTTGAACTGGATTATCTTGACTCCACACTGCCATATAATCCACTTCAGTGTGCATTTTATCCAGCTGTGTAGAAGGGGTCTCATATAATCCAGTTCTAAGCAGATAATATAAGATTATAAATATACAGTAGAGTCTCACTTATCGAACATAAACAGGCCAGCAGAACATTGGATAAGTGAATATGTTGGATAATAAGAAGGGATTCAGGAAAAGCCGATTAAACATCAAATTAGGTAATCATTATACAAATTAAGCACCAATACATCATGTTATACAACAAATTTGACAGAAAAGTAGTTCCATGCGCAGTAATGCTATGTAGTAATTAGTGTATTTACGAATTTAGCACTAAAATATCACAATGAATTTAAAACACTGACTACAAAAACATTGACTACTAAAAGGCAGACTGTGTTGGATAATCCAGAACATTGGATAAGTGAATGTTGGATAAGTGAGATTCTACTGTAATATGAAATAATTACTGTGGTAATCCAGTCCAACCCAATTCTGCCATGGAGGACACAATCCAAGCACGCCCAACAGATGGCCACCCAGCCTCTCAACACTAACAACAACAACAACAACAACAACAACAACATACAATCCTAAGGTTTGGAGCGATCCCTAAGGATCATCCAGATCAATTTCCTTCTACCATGCAGGAGGACACAATCCAAGCACTCCTGACAGATGGTCATCCAGCCTCTACATAATAATGATGATGATGAACATGATAATAATAATAATAAAGTTCCTTGACAAAATTGAAGGAAAAGCTGACAAGGAGAAGACCTGGCTCTGGCTCACGAATGGGACCCTGAAGAAGGAGACAGAAGGCCTGATCCTTGCAGCCCAGGAGCAAGCCATCAGAACAAATGCAATCAAGGCCAAGATCGAAAAATCAGCTGATGACCCAAAATGCAGACTGTGCAAGGAAACCGATGAAACCATTGATCATATCCTCAGCTGCTGTAAGAAAATTGCACAGACAGACTACAAACAGAGGCACAACTATGTGGCCCAAATGATTCATTGGAACTTATGCCTCAAGTACCACCTCCCTGCAGTAAAGAACTGGTGGGATCACAAACCTGCAAAGGTTGTGGAAAATGAACACGCAAAGATACTGTGGGACTTCCGAATCCAGACTGACAAAGTTCTGGAACACAACACACCAGACATCACAGTTGTGGAAAAGAACAAGGTTTGGATCATTGATGTCGCCATCCCAGGTGACAGTCGCATTGATGAAAAACAACAGGAAAAAATCAGCCGCTATCAGGACCTCAAGATTGAACTTCAAAGACTCTGGCAGAAACCAGTGCAGGTGATCCCGGTGGTGATGGGCACACTGGGTGCCGTGCCAAAAGATCTCAGCTGGCATTTGGAAACAATAGACATTGACAAAATTACGATCTGCCAACTGCAAAAGGCCACCTTACTGGGATCTGCACGCATCATCCGAAAATACATCACACAGTCCTAGACACTTGGGAAGTGTTCGATTTGTGATTTTGTGAAACGAAATCCAGCATACCTATCTTGTTTGCTGTGTCATACAACGTCATTGTGTCAATAATAATAATAATAATAATAATAATAATAATAATAATAATAATAGAAGCATAGAATCCAAGATTTTGCAGAGACCCCTAAGAGCCATCCAGTCTAACCCTTTCTACTATGCAGCAGGACACAATCCAAGCATTCACAACACATGGACAACGTATAAATACAATACTACACAGGGACATAGATCCCCTCTACCCTCACCACTTACACAGTACACAAACCACCAAATGCATGCTAAACATAAAGACAACCATACAACAGACATTCAATACTACCAAAACCTCAACAATTTCTCACCAACACCACCAGACAATGCCACAGCAACGCATGGCCGGGCACAGCTAGTCAATATATATATATGTCTCTTTGTGTATTTGTACACTGAGATTCTTGCTACAGTTTCACATTGGGAGGTACTTAGTACAGTGTAAGAACCCTGGTTCTTTGTGGCCCCTCTCTTTTCTTTAGACTTCTCTTTCCTTAACAAAAAAATCCCAGTGTTTAGCCTCCTGTTAGATGGAAAGTAGCTCACCACATATAACTGTTGCTGTTAAATAGAGCCTTAGTGGCTGGGCAGGCTGCCCTAGAACAACTATGTAAAAACTGCTTTTATTGTTCTTAAACATCTTCTTCTAAGTGATGAGATTAAGCATATGCCTTTGAACAGAAATTTGTCCAGCTGAAATGTTATAATGATCAGGGAAAAGTTTTCATGGATGAAATACATCTGAGAGCAACTTACAACATTATTAACCTTATAAGAAAAATGAAACATTGTCATTCTGTATTTCAGGCATTTCAAAATATACAAAACGAATAACTCTAGTGATGACACAAGCAGGTTATCAATGATAATTCTGCATCAGACAATGTGAGTTGGTAAAAGATTCCAGGCCACTACCATTATATGAGTGTTGGCTTCCTGCTATTTTTGAGAGAGTGCCTAGGAAAATCTCAGGAGAGATAGATAACCCAACATTGACTAGGTCATCAAGAACCTTTCTTCCCCAGCCCAGTAGCTTAGGGAAGGTACATTGAATTTCAAGGCCACAGGCTAGGGGAATGAGAGGATGAGTCAGTCACTGGAGGTGAACTGTTAAGGCGAATAACCAGTGCCGGCTTATTGTGCTGCTGAGCACAATTCAAGGTGCTGGCTTTAGCCTATAATTTATTTATTTATTCTAAACATTTATATTCCACCCTTTTCACCCCGGAGCACAACATATATATGGCAAACATTCAATGCTGGAACATAAAATAAATTATAAATATACATAAACATGAAGAAGAAGTAAAAACAATTATCTTGTTGCACCCCAAGGCAGCGCGAGCACTCAAAAACCAGGCAGGAGCCAATATAACACACAAGCTGTTTATTGAAGCAGAGTAAATATATAGGTCTATGTGCATTTAAGATGGAAAGTCAAAGTAAGAAATAGTCCATAATATATAGTCTATTGCAATTCAGAAAGAGTTCATCAATGTCCAATTTGTAATCCACAAGTGAAGCTCGATAGCTTCCCTTAGATATTAAAGTTTGTCCATGAAACAATAGTGGAAAACAAAGCACTGCAAATCCGCTTGAACAGTCCCTTAGCAAAGTCAAAGAAGCAAGGTAAACAAAGCGGAGTCAATCTCGATCCAGGAACAAGGAAGTCGCAGTAACAAGGCAAGGTCTAGTCGAGAGTAGCAGCTTGGCACGGCTCTCCTGAAACTGGAAACTCGGCATGGATTCAGAAGACAAGGCAAGGAGCTGGAAACTGGAACCTCTTCTGAGGAAAGGCAAAGTTGACACCGCAATGAAAATACAGTGCAGAGTACTTTTAACAGAATCCCAAATCTGTAAGCATTAGGGAGTACAGGGCCCATGAAAGTTCTCATGGGAAAACTAATCATTATCTAGTTTGAGAGCGAGTCTTTGACTTCTTCTCAATCCTTGTTTTCTACTTCTATCTTTGGTAACAAAATCTCTCCGATTAAAACTTCCATTCTCCCCCAAGTCTGTACCATCTGGTATGGTTAACGCTGGAGAGAATTCAGAATGTTTGCCAATTAGCGGATCCATGATATCCGGCATCTGCAAGGCCATGGGTGTGATGTCTCATGGGCCTTGTAGTCCCTTTCCTAGTGCTATTGTGGCAGACGAGGAGGAAAACATGGGATTTCCACCGGTTCAGCTTGAATCGGAGCCTCTCCACCTGGAGGATGTTTGCCCTCAGGAAGTTAACCAAACAAGCCTTGGGCAGAATTCTCCCCCGTTTTCCCGAAAGGACAATTATAATAGAGATAGAGGAGTCAGGGAGGCTAATCGCCGGAGTCTCAGAATCGCTGCCAAACAACTAGCTGATTAGGTCTGCTTCCCTTGGGAAAGTCTAAGGAGTCATGCATCTGGACAGAGTTGGGTTTCGCTTCTTGTTCTCCAGGGAAAGTGTTCTGTTGGCGGGAAAACAAGACCCTATATAGGGGTTTTGCCACAAGGGGAACCTTGCGGAGTCAATTGATCAGCCTGAGAGAGAGATCGTGTGTGGACTTCGTATTCCTTGTTCCCTGCTTCCCGGATCTAGTTTCAAGTCTTGCCTTGTCTCACGTTTTGCCACGGACCTTGTTTCATGGTTCATGTTGCCACGTTTCAAGTCTTTGATCCAGCCAAGAATCAAGCTCATGTTCTAGCCTTGTTGTCAAGCTTCAATGGACTATAAGACCTTGTCATCTCCCCACACTATTGCTTGGCAAAGTGTGTGTTTCGGTTAATGGATTATAACTTTGGACTCTAATATCTTATATTGTACAATATTTTCCTGGACTATATTTGGCCTTTCCTGAAAGGTCTGCTTCTGAACTATATCCTTCACTTGTTTTTATTGACTTTATATATTTCTTTAATAAAGATATTAGATAGAATCTGGTCTCTGCGCATGGTTATTGGTGCTCTGCAGCCTGGGTCCTGACAATGGGGCCTGAATTCTGAGCAGGAATGTCTTCAAATTCCGCTGCCTCATCTGTTTCTGACTGCAACTCTCGATGTAACCTGGGCCATGATGGCTGAGCCACAATATGTCTTCACTTCAAAATCAGTTGTTTAAAAACCATCTCAGATCAGCCCTATAAATCCCTAAATAGTTCTAGTCCATCTTACCTATCCGAACACATCTCCCTTTATGAGCCAGTTAGAACATTAAGATCTGCCGTGGAGGTCCTGCTCTCGTTTCTGCTGCCTTCGCAGGTGTGATTGATGGGAACAAGAGATAGGACCTTCTTGGTGGTGGCCCCTTGTCTGTGGAATTCCCACCCCACTGAGATCAGATCAGTCTCCTCCCTCTTAGAAGTTTAGGAAACAAGTTAAGACTTGGTTGTTCAAGAAGGCATTCGGTGGATGACAGGAGTATTGAAATATGGAAATAGTTAAGATAACTTTGGGATAGATGCAAGACTGAAATGTTTTATGTTGTGTTTGTGATGGTTATTTATAGATTTATAGTTTTAATGGTTTTTCTCTATTGTTATATTTGGCTAATTTGATATGTGATATTTTATACATGTTATGCATTGAATTTTGCAATGGATTATGCTGTGAACTGTTTTGAGTCCCCCCATTTATAAATACAATAAATAAATAATTAAATAGGTCTACTTGGGGAGGAAATCCTAAGGAGAAAGCTGTGTTTGCTGATGGAATTCAGAAGAGAGAGAGCTGAAGAGGAACTCCAGTTGCCAGAGTAGGCCCTTTCACTTTGAATTAAGCTTTAAGTTTGTTCAGAATGCTTCAGTAATGTATTGTGATATACACTTATATTTGACCCCACAGAACCCAGAAAGCGCTAAACCACCATTTATGCTTTTTCAACAGTACTTACTCCAGAAGAACATTCAAAGGGTGAATTTTGATCCTTCATGGGAAGGGTGTGTGTGTAGTTCCCTCAGAACACGTTATATTTTTCTTCAGATCAACTGGTTTCCCTATCCACAACACTTCCTTTGTCTGGATTATGGTTTGGTTTCTTTTCTCCACTATTTAGGGATAGTTCAGCTTCCGTGCAAGTTGCAAACAAAGTTTGAAGAACATAAGGTTGGTCTACTGTTGACACTATAGTTGAAATGTCTAGAAAACTCTTGTCAGAAATGTAATGTTACATGGGTAATCCTCACACTGTTTGGATATTGAGTGTCTCTCCTATTTTTTATGAGGGGTGAGAATCACATGGCCATGGAAATGACAACTCCCAACATCTCTTACTATTGACTTTGTTTGCTAAAGGTGCTGGAATTGCAGTCCAGCAACTTCTGGAGAGCTCTATTATTCTCACTCATGATGTTAAAGACTTTAAAAAACAAGGTGGGACTACTCCATATGTCAAAGATCTTGGGGCCAAACAGTTCAACATTTTGCTCTTCCAGGGAGAGTGGAAGCCTTTGTGCCTCCCAGGTGCCTCAAAAGATGTTGAAGCCCTGCTGCCTGCGTGACTCCTTTTCACCCAAATACCACATATTTACAAGATAATCAACAGTAAGTACGAAGTTTATTAAGAAAAGAGTATATAATAGAAAAGGCAGGTTCAAAAATGAATACGCAATAATTTATTTATTTACTTTATTGTTGCCCTTCTCTATCTCAACCCCAAAGGGTACTCAGAGCAGCTTCCAAATTGGCAATAATTCAATGCTGCATTAAGACATAAAAAGATACAAAATACAAAATATATTGTGCATTAAAATCATAAACAGTAATATTATAATTATAATACATTTAAATAATCAGTTAAAACAGCACATAGTCTCAAAATCAGTCCAAAAGCCATTCCAATCACATTAACTTCATTGCTGCATATTACATTGTAACTACTCTCCAAATGCTTGGTTCCATAGCCAAGTTTTGACTTTCTTTCTAAAGGACAGGAGGGAGAAAGCTGTTCTAATGTTGCTAGGAAGGGAGTTTCACAGTTGAGGGTCCACCACTCAGAAGGCCCTGTCCCTTGTTCCCATCAGCCGCACCTGTGAAGGAGGTGGGACTAGGAGCAGGACATCCCCAGAAGATCTTAACATATGGGCTAGTTCATAGGGGGAGATACGTTCAGACAGGTAAGCTGGGCCAGAACTGTTTAGGGCTTTATAGGCTAAAGCCAGCACTTTGAATTGTGCTCGGTAGCAAATTGACAGCCAGTGGAGTTGACGCAACAGGGAAATTGTGCTCAGTAGCAAATTGGCAGCCAGTGGAGCTGACGCAAATAATCCAAAAATTATTCGAGAATAATCAGAATAGGTAGTCACCAAGGTACATAAAAAAAACCAGAATTTACAAGCAAAATAACATCCATAAACTTGATATTCTTTGGTGTAGCAATCAGCATTGACCAACTCTGAACTTAACTCCCCAGCACCCAAAAGGTAAAAACAAGAAACTGCAATCCAAGGGTTTCAAAACTTAAACAAAGAACTATAATCCAAAGGCTTGAAAACACGAACAAAGAACTGTAATCCAATTGAGAGTATCTGATCTTAAACAGGAAAACAGAACACAGAATCAAAGACTATATTCTTAATCCAGAGCTCCCAAAACAGATGACTTGGCACATGAAAATCCAATGTTTATCTGACAATGAACATTGTGGCAGATCACTTAAGAATTCTAATTCTTACCCACGACATCACTCTTTCTCACACCTAGATTCTCTTTGCTTATTTTTCAGCCTCTGGGGAAAATATAGTTGTGCTTAGCGCTATCTCTTCGGAACTGTAATCATTGAATTATGGGCAGAGTTCCTGTTTCCTCCACATTCTTTTCAGATTCAATCCCAGACAGATTCTCATGAGAAACACTTCCTTTCCCCCTAAAAGCAGTTCTAACTATAGCATTCCCATCATCCAAGGAAACTTCCTGAGATCCCACAGAAGTAACAGGCTTAGAAGTAAAAACCCCAGGTCCCGCCAAAAGGTCCCCCTTCTCATTCCCATCCTCAAAGGTTTCACAGACCTCAACAGAAGGTGCTAGAACTGATATCAACTGCTTCTAAGAAGTCTGAAAAATTGTAGGGATACTTTCCCTTCATCCATGCCCTTTGTTATGCCATCTACCAGGATGAATGAAGTTGTTTCTATTCTGAACATGGGTCTGAAACAAGATTGGCATGGATTAAATGCATCGTTTTCTCTAATTTTAAAAGCCAAATAATGCTCTAGGTCCCCTCTAGAAAAATCCCAATCATTGGAAGTTCCAAGGTAGTTTTCTGCAGCCATAGGATCATAAAATATTTTTCTCCATAGGCCTCAAGAGTTGTAGAAACTACATCTTTTCTTAGAGAAGCACTAATTGCCTTTAAAGTTCATAATCTCACTCCAGATTTTGGAATTGAACTGGTTAAGTGTCCATAGTAAATTGGTTCAAGCTGAAACAAATTCATGAATACTAGACTTGATATTGTTTTGGCTGTATTCTTTTCTGATAGTTTAAACAATGTCTTTTGCACATTATAATTTATAGCATTTTGATATTAGTTTAACTGCCATGAAACAGTGCTATGAAACTCTGGAATTTGCTGTTTAGGGAGGGCCATTTAGAATGATTAGTCAGGGAACTTTAGTGTTTCACCAAACTATAAACCACAAGATCCAGCCTTGACAACTAAAGTAGGATCATAGTACTGTAATTGTATAATGTGAAAGAGGCTTGTTTCACACTTGGTAGCTTTTGTTCTTACTTTAGCAATATCTACTAGAGGTGTGCAAAGTGGCTGAAATTCAATTAGTAATTTGTTTCGGAGATGCAGATGCCCCCCACTTCATTTCATAAAGATTCAAAGGGGTCCCATTCTGATTAGTAATCTGAATTTTCGAAATTGCTTCATTAAGATTTGTTCCATCAGAAATATAGCCTACAGCATTTGGTATTCATTAGCATCTCCCATCCAAATATCAACTGGGGCTGACCCTGCTCAACTTCCAAGGTCTGGTATCTTTAAGGAATTTAGGCCCTATGTTACGTGTTACTAATTTTTACTTTAAAATATAAAGAGAAAGGCATCTGATTTGGAAAAAAACAATGATTATTTTTTCTTTTATACCTTGAAAAAGGTTGCTAACTAGAATCGGCAAGTATTCCAAATTATTATATTCAATTTGCAACCATGACTTTAAATAAGTTTTAGATTATCCTTATTGTCTAATGATATGTTTGGAAGGATGAGATCTTTCAGATTTTAGTGTTCCAGATGCTCGAACAATGTGCTTTAACTACTACATTCATAGACCAGCCCCATAACATAGAAGAATTGCTATTTTAGGATTTGCATAGTAAATGATATGCACAAAATTATAAAAACCTCACCACCAGTACTTACACTTGCAAATCTGGATAGACTGAATTAGCTAATTATGGCTACAATCCTGTCCTTAGTTACATCATGCATATATGTTCTGTTGCAAATGGGCACTTATATCTGTACAGAATTGTAGCTTCAAAATGTATTATGAAATTATATAGGCAAAGGACCAACTGTCTGCTGGAATTCTACTACTTCATTAATACTCCTTCAACAAAGAAAGCTTGAAATCAATTATGTTGTGGCCTTTATTGCTTTTTTACTATGATGCAAACATAAGTAGCTCTTGCAAATAACAGAAAATTTAAAATGCCCCAGGAGAACAATATTTCTAATTTTTAGCAACTCTTTTGATCTGAGTGCCAAATATATGAATTTCCAATTTAACTAAATTCAAATAGATTCATTTTATACTCCTTTGTGTTTTATAAATTTTATTCACTGTGTATTATTTACACATTGAAGGGGTGAGACAGAGCATGGAATGAAGGGGGATTCAGCTGGCCTTGGTAAAAGTGAAGGCTGTTAGTTTACCTCTTTTATCTGAGAAACAACAGCAGGATTGTAACTTGTAAATACTGTTTCATACACCATGAATGATCTGTGAATGACCTTAGACAGCAATGTGCTTGAAGTTGAAAGGGCTTGAATTTTCTTGTTCATGCTTGTTTTTCAAATTAACCTTGCAGCTACAACATCTCAATTTTCATTTTCAAAGGAAATTCTGAGAATTTTGTTGGAGCATAGTGAACAGTTAACTTTTATATCTTATACTAATCACTTCCATTGTCCTACATGATCCTAAGAGAATGGAAATGGTTGAGGACAACTATAGATGTAACAAAATGTGTTCATTTTATTACATTAAAAATAATTGAAATATATCTTTAAAAATAACAATGAGTGTGTGAGTTAGGATGAAAAGCATTAGGTTTCTGCTTGAGATTGTAGACTCATTTACACTGACCATATAAGACAGTTTACTGCGGCAACTAGATAATGCATGACACCAAAGCATTCAACAGGTTAAAGAATTTAAAGCAGAACAAGCATAATAATAATAATAATAGTAATAATAACAACAACAATAACAACAACAATAATAACAACAACATAACAACAACAACAACAACAACAATAAACAACTTTCTTTGTGTCCCACCCCACCTCTCCTCTGGTGATTCAGGATGGCTTACAACATGGAGGTAATCATATAATGCCAAGAATACATAATACAGTAGAGTCTCACTTATCCAACACTCGCTTATCCAACATTCTGGATTATCCAATGCATTTTTGTAGTCAGTGTTTTCAATACATCGTGATATTTTGGCACTAAATTCGTAAATACAGTAATTACTACATAGCATTACTGCGTATTGAACTACTTTTTCTGTCAAATTTGTTGTATAACATGATGTTTTGGTGCTTAATTTGTAAAATCATAACCTAATTTGATGTTTAATAGGCTTTTCCTTAATCCCTCCTTATTATCCAACATATTTGCTTATCCAACATTCTGCCGGCCCATTTATGTTGGATAAGTGAGACTCTACTGCACAAATTTTTTAAAATATAAAACCAATTAAACAAACTAAACAGTAACAATCAATAAAACACAATCAGGTAAACAAATTCACAAATACTACAATATAAAATACTCGAAATGCACATCAGTGAGCCGCAAATTTAAACCACATTGTAGAGTGAAATTGGCTTCGCAGAATGCGAAGCACATGGTAGATACCTTCCCATTCTGAAGTGCTTTGTAAAATTTGGCACGCAGGGGGGAGGGCCTGCCAAAAAATGTCCCATGGGTGTGGTTGGCTAGTAAGGGTGCAAATGAGCTCCTGGGACAGGTAGCTGATTATCTCAACTGCTTACACTTTCCCTTCTTGTTTACTTTTTATATGCCTCTGGAGTGCTGGTGCACAATTTTTCAGGAAATTTCCCCCGGGGGGGTGGGGGGTGGATGGACAGGGGACTGTATTCTCTAGTGGCTGTCAAGCCTCAGGTACAGTGTATTTTGGATACGGTTTGAAGCCAGATTCTCTGATTAATATTATCATTTTCCCGGTGTCTAATCTGTTCCAAATCTGCCAAACCTGTTCTGAACTGACCTAAGTGATCAGTGTAGATGTGCCCTGAGAGTATATAAAAACGCAACTCCTAGCAAGACTAGGATGAGAAGTAGGGAGTGGTGTTGGACCAGATATGCAGGAGGATATATACAAAGTGAGAGTTGTGTTGGAAGGTCTGAACCAGAAGTAGTGGAGTTGTCCCGCGCCTTCCAAGGAGGTGCAGAATAAACCGACTAACAAATTATCTTGCCCCAAAGCAGGGTTTTCCTGCTTTGTGGCGAATTCAATCACATTTCTCTAGGATGTCATCTGGACGGCCCCCTTTTAATTGCAAGAAGTCCCACATTAAAATGCGCCCTCAGCTGATACTCAGTGATTTATGGCAAAACACACACTTGGGATTTGAGCTATGTTTATGCTATAGAACACAGAGGCCAACAACTCTGGCTTCAGTTCGTTATTGAAATGAACTCTGTTCAATGGCCATTAGCTGAGGTTCATATTCACAGACATTCTTCCTACTCACAAGCTGACTTTTGGCAGAACTGCTGGATGTCATTAGTTAAAAATGCTTTTGGAGATGTTAGTTGAATTCCTCCTGCTTTTTCATGACTTTTTGGGAAAGCATTACAATGTGTGTGTGTGTGTGTGTGTACATTAGTGGTGGGAGGTTGTTAAAATCCAATTAAAATTTCATGTATGTGCTCAACATTTATGTGTCCAATAAGTGAGAAAGAATATCTAAAGATTAATTGCTTTCTAAATAACAATGTATTAATTGCATTATTTTTTCAAGTCACATAAGCAATAATTATGTTGATACACAATTTCTTGAATTTGCCTACAGTGGCCAGTCTTGCTTCTCATCATTTTCATCTGTTGTTATTTCACCAAAGGCTGTTTTTATATTAAGAAGCAATATCCATTTCTTAAATGCTTTGTCCATTTAAAAAAAACAACAAAAGCATTTGCCTGCAGCCAGATCACTTGGTTACACAGATTCTTTAATATTAAACCAAGGAATGGTTTTGACAGTTACAGTAAACAGTTTAAACCCAGCCTGAGGCATTTTTATGCCTGGTATCCTTGTAGTTGAAATTAAAGGTGACACAGACCTTGCCTTCATAAGGATGACATTTACTTGGGATGATTATGTTGTAAAACATGTTATGCAGAAGCAAGCAAGAGGGGCCTGGTTGATTCTTAGGAAATAGAACATAATGGTTTGACTTCAAAATACATTAGTCACATATTAGTCTCATTGATTCTAATGGCACTAAAGAATGACTAACTTGGAAAGCATGAAAAAGCCACAGGAAAGTGCTTGAAAGAAACATTGCCTTAACTTGAATCTTATAATTTACAGATAGCTGACATTACTTGTCTGTAATTTCTCTAGTTTAAATTTGTATCAGTCTTCACCAAAAAATCTAGTAATCTGGGTCTGCTTGTATTAAAAATACAGTAGAGTCTCACTTATCCAACACTCGCTTATCCAACGTTCTGGATTATCCAAAGCATTTTTGTAGTCAATGTTTTCAATACATCGTGATATTTTGGTGCTAAATTCGTAAATACAGTAATTATTACATAGCATTACTGTGTATTGAACTACTTTTTCTGTCAAATTTGTTGTATAGCATGATGTTTTGGTGCTTAATTTGTAAAATCATAAAATAATTTGATGTTTAATAGGCTTTTCCTTAATCTCTCCTTATCATCCAACATATTCGCTTATCCAACATTCTGCCGGCCCGTTTACGTTGGATAAGCGAGACTCTACTGTATAGGCATGTATTTATTTTCAGAATTTTGCAGCTTTTTATGTACTAGTAAGTCTCTAAAGCAGAGCTTTCTAAACATTTCATGTTGGTGATTGTGATGACTCATGGGCCATGTAGTCCCGTTCCTAGCGCTGTTGTGACAGATGAAGAGGAAAACTTGGGTTTTCCACTGTTTCAGCCAGAATTGGAACTTTCCCAGCCTGATTTGGAGCCCTTGCACCTGCAAGAGGTTTGTCTTCCAGAAATCTGCCAAACAAGCCCTGAGTCAAAATCTCCCCCATTTTCTCGCCGTAATTATTATCAACAACAAAAAGGAGTTCAACAGGCTAATCGCAGAAGCCTGAGAATCGCAGCCAGGCATTCAGCTGATTAAGACTGCTTTCATGAGAAACTTTAGGGAGTCATGCATCTGGACACAGAGATTGACTTTCGGTTCTGGTTCCCCAGAGAAGTGTTCTTTGGTGGGAAAACGAGACCCTATTTAGGTTCTTTGCCCTGAAGGAATTTTGCGGAGTCAATTCGTCAGCTACTGGAGTAGGTTGTGTGTGGACAGCGCTACTCCCGTTTCCAAGCCTCATTCCCGTTTCCAAGCCTTCGTTCACGTTTCCAGCCTTGTTTTGCTTCACGGACCTTGCCTTGCTTCCTAGGACTCAGCCTTGCCTTCCAGGACCTTGCCTTGCTTCCCGGACCTTGCCAAGTATTTACCACGGATCTTGTCCCTGTTCCTCGTTCCTTGTTGCCTTGTATCAAGCCTTGTGTTCCAAGAATCAAGTTTACTTCCTAGCCTTACATCAAGTTCCTTGGATTAAGAACCTTGTCATCTCCCCTCACTTTGCTTGGCAAAGTGGGTGTTTCGGTTACTGGATTACAACTTTGGACCTTAATATTTTATATTGGACATTGTTTTCCTGGACTATAATTGACCTTTCCTGAAAGGTCTTCTTCTGAACTATATTCTACACTTATTTTTATTGCCTTTACTTATTTCCTTAATAAAGATATTAGATAGATTCTGGCCTCTGTGTATGGTTATTGGTGCTCTGCAGCCAGGGTCGTGACAGTGATACACTTTTTAGATATGCATCATTTTGCAACACAGAAATTCAGTTTTAATAGGAAAATAGAGATTAAACCAATTCCTTATAAGAGATGCAGACACATAAATAAATTGTAATAATGAAATATATGGGGACACATGTCTCATGAAAACCTTGCATTTATATTTTGAATGGAAATAGAATATTTGTAAGATAATAACATTCAACTCAGAGGTTTGCAAGATACACCTACACATTGCAGCTGACATGCTAATGTGTCATAATATACTGTTCGGGAAGCTCTGCTCTAATGAATATTGGGGTTTGCGGCTCAAAAATAAGACAAGGTCCAGTGCTTTTGTACTGGAACTACTTGGAAGGTGAATTGGCTGTGCAGGGGAACAGATTGGAGACTATATAGTTGAACCAAACAGGATGTTGCACCCCAAGGCTGCGGGAGCACTCTAAGAGACAGACAGGAAACCAGTATAACACACAAGCGTCTATTTAGCCAAATCCCAAGTCATTTAACCACAGAATGTCTAGAAGGGCTATTTGATATTTCAATAATTGCAGCAGATTTGTGGCTGGGAGAGGCTGTTTGTCCAGATGAACTCTATTCCCATTGGAATAGAATTGGAAGAAGCAGGTTGCAAATCATGTCACTATAACCAGAGTTTGACCATAACTCTCAGATTGTCCCAGGCAACAGGATCAATGGCCAAGGTAGTGTTGTTTTTTTTAAAAAAAAATTATATAATGCAAACATACCTTTAGAAATACTTAGTCTTTCTCTGCTCTGTCTCTTTCTCTGAGTTTATGCCCCTTCCCTCCTGGTCTTCAGGGAAAAAGTTAAGATCTGGTTTTGGAACCAGGCGTTTGGGGAATAGTCTATATGGAATTGACTTGAATGCAGCCGCATGAAGGACGACCACGGGTTTAAGGCTATGTTTTAACAGTTTTAAAGAGTTTTATTGTATTTATATATTTATCTGTTTTTTATCTATTGTCATATATTTATACACTGTGTATTTGCAGTATAACATTGAAGTGGCCAAACTGTAAGCTGCTCTGAGTCCCTGAGAAGAGCGGGGTAGATATATAGCAAATAAATTAATAAATCTCAGTCAGTAGCTTTTATTTAGATCAGTAAACCTTTGGCTGAAGTCAAGTGGGAATAAATCATTCATTACAACATTTGAATCATAAATAACATCAAGTTCTGACTTATGGTTTAGCGATAATAGATATCTCTAATCTTGTCAAGTGGGAATAAATCATTCATTACAACATTTGAATCATAAATAACATCAAGTTCTGACTTATGGTTTAGCGATAATAGATATCTCTAATCTCTACAAGTTTAGTAACTGTCTTTGTATCATAGGACTAGTTAAAGTTCTAGATTAAGTGCCTGTTATTACTCTTCCACCATTACAAGTTGTTCATGAAGCACTTCCTTAACTCTAAATCTCCATAACTGTAGATTTAACTTAACATTATGCAAGTTTAAAATGAAATTCTTGGCACATTGAGTGAATATCTTTTAAATATTTAAAATTACTTATTGACTTATTTCCTTCAAAAATATACAGCTATTTTCAAAGTGTGACAGCACTATCTATGTAATTCTTATTGCAATTGTTATTAACATAATAGTTAAAGCTAAAGTCTTCTGTGTTCTCAGTTGTTTTTATCATTTGGATGGGGATTTTACATGAAAACTAGTCATTTTCTACACAATTATTTGATCTTCCCCACTGCTCTCCCTCATTCTGAAGCTGTTTAAATGTATAAAAATGCCACTCTTCGATAAAAATTCCAAAAGAAAAGGATAAACACATCTGAATTTGTACAAAATTTGGTATTAAATCCCTACCCACCCTAATTTATATAGGGGTATTTGGGTGGAGGGCAGATTAATTCCCAGATAAGAATCTTGCCTTACCCATGACATCTCTCAATCCCCACATTTTTAGCATTATAGTAATGCTCACTTAAACATTTATAAATATGGTTTAGCCATCAAAAGAAAAAGGAGCAGGCAAACCTTTCAAGAAAATGCAGACATAGTAAAATGAACGAGTTCTAGGTATTTACTCTTTGCATAGCTAGAAATTTGCAGACTGAATGGAAATGACATGGCGGCAGAATTGTTATTAGAGAAATGCCTCTTTTGTCAACCCCATTCCTACACACCTGCATTTGCATGTGAATAAACATTCAAACTATGAGACAACAAGTGGAACTTTAGATATTTGTTTGATACTGGTGATTATTCAGATTGATGTTCAATACTCTTTTCCTTTTTAGTAAAGGTAGTTTTCTTTCTGTTTCTCAACATTTGTGCCAAGATTTTGACTCAATTTCATGGTGGGAACAATTTATTCTTTCTTGTAATTTCCTCACTTTGCAAGCTATATGATTAAGACCATCATAGATTTTCATTTTCTGACACTGATGTCTAAGTTGCTTCTTTATATACAAAAGCAAGCATTGGAGGCCACATTCTTTCAAAGAGATCCCATTTGTTTGGAGTATAACCTTGCACATTTGACATGTTAGGAAGAACTCTTACAGCTTCACTTTGAAGACTTTGTGCTTCAGAAAACTTGAAGTTTCGGTATATAGGTCACATTTTATTCAACATCTCAGGAATATTATTTACTTTCATAGCGTGTCTCACAAATGACATTCTAAAAAACATTTTTACTAACTGTAAAGATTATCTTGTGACTTTGTATGGGAAAGCTGGCAATCTGTTTTATTCAATTTAGTTCCAGAACTCACAGTATGACGTGTGTATACAGTATATTTTGCATTTATAGAACTATATGGTGAGGCTTCAACAATTTCAGAAGATAAGGCAATTTTCTTCTTGCATGCGCAAAAAAGGACAGAATCTGTCCTAACACGGCACTGAGTGTTTTGTACTCCAGACTGCTAATCTCTATTGAAGTCACAGTGATTTCTTAAGTGAGATCAGGCTGAATGCTTGGATTGAAGTGTTTGTACTAACCGTTTAGACTGTATCTATTGCATTGAGCATTTTCTGAATATAAGTACCAATGGTTAATGCTATTTAATGTTAAATTTTATGTATAATACTAATTTTTGTGAACCACTTTGTGATACTTTGCTGTTCCTCTAGATCAGAACTTTCCAAACATTTCATGTAGGAGAGACACTTTTTTTGACATACATAATTTTTTGTTATAATAATTCAGTTTTATTAGCAAAACATATGTTAAACCAACGCTTTATAAGAGATATGGACACATATATAAATTGTAATTACAAAATGTATGGGAACACAACTGTCAAGACCCAGGCTGCAGAGCACCAATAACCATGCGCAGAGACCAGAATCTATCTAATATCTTTATTAAAGAAATATATAAAGTCAATAAAAAGAAGTGAAGAGTATAGTTCAGAAGCAGACCTTTCAGATGAGGTCAAATATAGTCCAGGAAAATAATGTCCAATATAAGATATTAGAGTTCAAAGTTATAATCCACTTGACCGAAACACACACTTTGCCAAGCAAAGTGTGGGGAAATGACAGGGTCTCTAAAGTCCAAGGTAGCTTGACAACAAGGCTGGAAAATAGGCTTGAATCTTGGCTAGATCAAACTTGAAACAAGGCAAACATGAAACAAGAACTGAGTCCATAGAAGTCTGTGAAACGAGGCAAGGCTGGAATCTTGATCCGTGAAACAAGGCTAGGTTGAAAACTTGATCCGTGAAACAGGGAACTGGGGTATGAAGTCTACACACGATCTCTCTCCTCAAGCTGAACAAATTGACTCCGCAAGGTTCCCCTTGCGGCAAAACCCCTATATAGAGTCTTGTTTTCCCGCCAATAGAACACTTTCCCTGGAGAACAAGAAGTGAAACCCAAACTGTGTCCAGATGCATGACTCCTTAGAATTTCCCAAGGGAAGCAGACCTAATCAGCTAATTGTCTGGCAGCGATTCTGAGGCTCCGGCAATTAGCCTCCCTCGCCCCTCTATCTCTATTATAATTGTCCTTTCAGGAAAACGGGGGAGAATTCTGCCCAAGGCTTGTTTGGTTAACTTCCTGAGGACAAACATCCTCCAGGTGGCGAGGCTCCGATTCAAGCTGAACCGGTGGAAATCCCAAATTTTCCTCCTCATCTGTCACAATAGCACTAGGAACGGGACTACAAGGCCCATGAGACATCACAACAACATATCTTATGAAAACCTTTATTTTTAATTTTTAAAATATGTGATTTGTTGCTTATTTTACATAGACTCGGGCTGTGGTGGAGGCTCCTTCCTTGGAGGCTTTTAAGCAGAGGCTGGATGGCCATCTGTCGGGGGTGCTTTGAATGCGATTTCCTGCTTCTTGGCAGGGGGTTGGACTGGATGGCCCATGAGGTCTCTTCCAACTCTACTATTCTATGATTCTATGATTCTATGATTCTTGTTACATTCACATGACACATCTACAGACTGCAACTGACACACTAACGTGTTGCAACACATTGTTTGTAAAGCTCTGTTCTAGACCTTCAATTGGACTTAGGCTTATTGGCGCCATACTATAGGGTTATCCTGGCAGTGTTTTTCAGAAAAGAGTTCCATTGCCTTCCTCTAAGGCTGGGAAAATGTGGTTTAGCCAAGGTAATCCAATGGGTTTCCTTGAGTGAGCAGCGATTTGATTCCTGGTCTTTCAAAGTCCTAGATCAGTACTTAGACTGTTACATCACACTTAACTTTGTCTGATAGTTTTATAGTGATTAAAAGCACTATACATTTTTAATAAAATAAAAAATGGCTAACCCATGTAAATGGTTATTCTAGAAACCTTTCACATTTTGTGTTTTAAATTCCTTCCAGCTTCTTGTTGGAATAACTCCCCACCCCACCTTCTCACTCTTTCTCCCTCTCCTTTCCTTATTTTCCAAATTGGATATTATTTGGCTTTTTTAGCCATGCAGATAACAAAAAGACATGGAATCTTCATTTAATACCTTTATAGAATACCTTTAGTTCTATTTTGCTATAAAACATAATCACATGCTTCTGCATGTGTGGTTAAATATTGAAAACAATTGTGGACGTATTTCATATAACCAACATCCAGATTCAAATATAAAATTGACAGTTAAAATGATTTGGTGGAGTTAAGCAAAGCCCTATAATATATTTCAATCTTTAAAAAAGTGGCTGGGGGGGGGGGCATTCAAGAAGGCATTGTGATTTACATACGATTTTCAAGCAAGAGGAAGATATGGAACTCAACAAAGTTTGGAGCTATTTTATGCTTAAATTTAAATTACAAAAATTAAGCCCAGTATGTATTAGGATTTCATGTTGTGCTGTATGCATTTCCATAACCAGTTTTAAAACCTAGAAAAGTGAGGAGTTTATGTTTTTAACATTTTTACATTTGTACATTAATAACAGAGTTGCTTCATTCTTCGAACATAGTCATTTATTTTGTGTAATTGTAGATCTGGCAGTTTTATAGGTGCTCCTTAAGAGAAATCATGTAGAGTTTAATATAATGTAGTAATTTAGCTAGGACCACAGATAAGGACCACAGGTAAAAGGATCTATGCCTGGTGAGTGTATGCCAAACTAGAAGGGCCAGGACAGAGAAACAACTCACCAGGTTGAAGACAAGCCACAGAGGTTTATTACGATTTGACCAAAAAGAATGCAAGTACAAACAATATACTTTGAAATGTATAAGCTTAAACATACAGAGAAACTCAAACATTGTACACAGTTCTAACAGCCACTCCAACCTCTCCCTCCCTCCTCTGATTGGTCAGAAAAGATCTAGGATCTGTGCCAGGATTGGCTGAATGCTCCGCTGATGTCATGGCTTCCCTTGGCAGGAAGAATGGTGGCTGGGGATTAGTCAGGTGAGGGACCAATCAGCTCTCTTGACACCCCCTGGGACCAGGGAAAGAATGCGGGTGATATGTTGATGGGCTTTTGATTAGCTCAACTGTCCAGTTCCATGCCAAACAATGATACAGGGCTCAGGAAACAAAGGCGCAAGACTCAGAAACAAAGGTGCCAGTCCTGGGCAATCAAGAGCTGGGCTGTCAAATAAAAGAGTTAACAAATGTACATAATTGTATGCCTCTGTTTCTGTGGCGGTACTAGGCTCTCAGCTTCAGGGGACTCACATATGCATGTCTGAGCTAATTTGGCTGGCATGGGAGATCGTCTGTCTTTACACATAAACAATTAAACTGATAATTATCTGGGAAACAGCCAGGGGAATTTGCCCAACCTTTTCCATTCCCAGGAGATTATCTAAACAGGGTCACAAAGGGGTGACTGTTTCTAAGTTATATTTTGATACATTTATAAGAGGCTATTCATATACATTTCATATATAAGAAATAGATATAATATACAGTTGAAATATATTCATCACACAAAATAATAAAGTTGATTCAGTTTATTGAAGGGTTAGGTACAATAGAGTTTAGGGGTTTACAGCTGCTGCTGGTTCAGGCTTAATCGACTGATGCTTTGAACTTGTGCAAGTCTGGAAAATATTTTTTTTTACAAAAAGGAAAAATCATATATTTATTTCTAAATCCCTGGTGCACTATATATCTTCTGGGGGGTGGGGGAGGAGTTACTGTGGCTCGCTAATGAGAGAGAGAGAGAGCGGGGGGAGCAACAGGCCTGCTGTCCTCTGTAAGAGACCTTTCTGTGAAAGCAGAGTTCACAGCAGGGACAGCCCATTCAGTTGGTCCAAAACCTGGAAAACAGGGTAGCTGAGGAGAGATTAGCTACAGAAGACTAAGATAGCTATAGATTACCTAAAACAGCAAAGTAAAGAACAAAATATCATTTATTGCTTGCCTCAATATGTCATGGTTACGATGTATGAAGCCTAGCTTTTGCTCTTTTACTGGCTGTATAAGTTTGAGATGATTAAATCACATAAAATGAGAGAAGGGGGGGGGGAGAGCATTTTAAGATGTGTCATGGAATAGCGTTGCAATCTCTTTTTGCTTTGTCAGTCTTCAATGGGGGGATAGAGTCTTTCACACAGCCAAAGCTGTGGGGATATTTAAAATTCACTTTTGTTTTCATGCTTTTTATTATCAGCAAATCTGGCCATGTAATCATTTTGCATAAATTCCTGATCATTAAAAGTTAAAATGTACCAGTACTAATGCAAGTCCTTGAAAGACTCCACAACTCACATCCATGGAATCAGTCAGAGTTCGACTACATAAGGACCAACCAGCGTGAGCATGAAATAACAGCGTTTTGCTGGTCAGAATTTTATTTTCCTGTTCGCAGGGGATAATTCTATCAGACCTTTCTTTGTATGTCCATTAGGGCTGAGCAAAATTTTGTTTGTGCCTCATTTGGTGCCACTTCTTCCCCAAAAGGGCTGGGTTTGGTTTCCCCTGAGGAGGATGGTGAGGCCGGAGTAGAGGGAGAAGTCCTACTCTTTCCCCAAAGAGGGTGGCAAGGGGGCCCTGGGGAGGGCATGTGGGAGGGATGCCTGGCTGGATGGTCGGGCAGGAAGAAACCCCTCCGGCACATGGCCGGCCCTGAGAGAGACAGGCAGAGACCACACTCACATTGAGACTTTAATGTGGAAAGTGAGCAGAATTCTTGGAAATGTAGTTTGGAAATTCTCAAAAATTGGTGGATATGTGAAACATTCTGAAACTTTAGGGGTGAGGGACAGTGGCAAATGTGTAGCAAGTTTCAGCTCGATAGCTCTAACAATGAGGGAGAAAGGAACCTCAGAAACTCCCCCCTCCTTGTGCAATTACTTCACGAAAAAGTAATGAAGATTTTCACCGCCCCCCCTCTAATTTAGTAATGAGTATTGAACATTTTTTTCCTGGATCGCATAGACCTAATGCCCATGCTCTGTTGTTCTCCACAATTGTTGGCTGGCAGTGACTCCCCTTCTTAGAGAACAGTCATAAATTCTTCTACCCATGCTCTGAAAACCTCAAGTTAGATTATTGCAATGAGTTGTACATGAAGCATGCTTTGAAAACTGCTTAGAAACTTCATTTGAACCAGATCTCACATTGGCTACAAGTGTTTCACCAAGTGCAATTAAAATGGCAGGTTTTAACCTTTAGAGTCCCTGCAACACTTGGGATCTGAGGCTTTTAAGGACTGCTTGTTCCTGAATCTGTTTCAGATTTGAGATCACTTTTAAATTATTGGTGTGATTAAGATCTCTTGGAAGAATGTTTAGGAACTTAGCATCTTTATGATAATAAAAAAGAATGTCTACTTGTGAGCATATTTGCCTGTGCCATCCATACCTCATTGGGACATCATTCCAGATCCTTCAAAATTTGCCAGATTATTTTGGCTAATGTTCACATTGCAGCCCCAATGTTCAAATCTAAATTCCAAAAATGCTGGAGGAGTAACTTTAGAACTACATTTCCAATGTGTCAGTCTCACTTGACCTAGGTCTTATTACATCATTCAACAGCATGTTCCCTCTCACTTCTTCAAGTACTTAAAATTTGTATTAAATTTATCACACATTTCAGACTTGATGCTTAGTTTTAATATACACTTCAAGCCTTACTTGTTATCAGAATATACTTATTGTATCAAACTTATTGTACAGAATATACTTATTGTATCAAATACTTATTGTATCAAAAAAGTGACTTTTTTTAGGGGGGCAAGAAACCCTTACTTTTGAAGTACAGTAGAGTCTCACTTATCCAACACTCGCTTATCCAACGTTCTGGATTATCCAACGCATTTTTCTAGTCAATGTTTTCAGTACATCGTGATATTTTGGTGCTAAATTCGTAAATACAGTAATTACTACATAGCATTACTGCGTATTGAACTACTTTTTCTGTCAAATTTGTTGTATAACATGATGTTTTGGTGCTTAATTTGTAAAATCATAACCTAATTTTATGTTTAATAGGCTTTTCCTTAATCTCTCCTTATTATCCAACATATTTGCTTATCCAACGTTCTGCTGGCCCGTTTACGTTGGATAAGTGAGACTCTACTGTATTTGGTATTTACCTGGTTAGAAAATGGCTCACCGAGGCATCTTCAGTGAGCTTGCTGAGAGAGCTTTATGTTGCATTAGTTACAGACTGAAGCAGTGCTAGCTATCTTCAGCTAGTAAAGAATAAATGTTTACTGATATAGCATATGATCTTCAAGTGTTGAACTATGCCCTCTTTGTCTTCATCATGACAAAGTAGTATGGAAATCAACCTAAAGTGATGAATGATGCAGTTTTATTGATACTCCCTTGTTTGAAAAAGACTTTCCAGAACTGCATCTCCCTGTTTAATCAGCCTTAAAATTAATTTAATTATGTGTCAAAAGCAATGCATAACAAATACATTTTTAAAATGATGAAAAAAAGGAAATCACAAGCAACTAAATAGTTTTAGACCAAAAGCGGGCAACAGCAACCACATTGTCCGTAGCTTTAAACAACTCCTCCTCCATACATGAGGCAGGACATTGTGGGCAAGCATACATATGCGGAGTTGTTTGTTCAGCTCCACAGTCACACAAGGTGGAGGATTCCTCCAGGTAGTGCCACCTTGCCAGGTTGTCTTTAGATCTGCCCACTCCACTTCTGAGTCTGTTCAGGGACTTCCAAGTTGCCCATTCTTGGTTTGCCCCTGGAGGAAGACCCTCATGGGGGGCCATCCAGTTAGAATTGCCAGGTTTAGTTGCCCAGAGGGACACCCTTGCTGCAGCTGCAGGAACATCAAGAGGAGTGGTGGTTCTCATGAAGCCCTTCCTTGATTTGAGTCTGGTGGGAGGAGGCTGATAGTCATGAAGTGGATGGCTTTCAAAATGTTTGACCTTATTTTTCTCGCAGTTAGCAGCAACTTCCCGTCGCATGTCAGGAGGGGCAATGCCAGCTAGCTTATAGAGTTTATCAACAGGTGTAGGTTTAAGGCATCCAGTGATTATTCTGCATGTTTCGTTTAGTGCTATGTCAACCTGCTTCACATGGGCAGACTTTTGCCAGACAGGACAGGCGTACTCAGCAGTTGGGTAAGACAAGGCCAGGGCTGATGTTCTTATCACTTGTGGGTCTGCACCCCATGAGCTGCCAGTCAGTTTCCGCAGGATGTTGTTGCATGCAGCTACTTTGTGCTTGGTGTTCATGCAGTGTTTCCTATATGTTAGTGTTCGATCTAAGGTGACACCAAGATATTTAGGATGGAAACAGTGTTCGAGCTCTTGGCCTTCCCAAGTAACTTTCAGTCTCCTGTTGGCTTCACGGTTACGTAGGTGGAAAGCACACACTTGTGTCTTGGCAGGGTTAGGCTTCAGGTGGTTCTCTTTGTAGTAGCTGGAGAGATCTTTCAAGGCATTGGTGAGTTGCTTTTCAACTGTTTCAAAGTCTTTCGCTTGTGTTGTTAGGCCAAGGTCATCAGCATATATATAGCTCTTTGTGAGTGGTGGTTGTGGCTGATTGTTCGTGAAGATGTTAAATAAGGTCGGGGCAAGAATGCTGCCTTGGGGTAAACCATTCTTTTGCCTCCTCCATCTACTTTTCTGGCCCTGAAACTCTACATGGAAACTGCAGTTTTCTAGGAGGGTCTGGACAGTTTTTGTAAAGTCAAAGTCCCGGGTGATATGGTAGACTTTATGCAGCATTCTTCTACGTATGTTGCACCGTGTCATAGGCTGCCGTAAGGTCCACAAAAACTGTTCCCGTAATGCAGCCTTTCTCATAGCCTTCCTCAATATGCTCAGTCAGATGAAGAATTTGACCTGTACAGTTTTTCCCTGGTCTGAAACCTGCTTGTTGTGCAATAAGCTTGGGTTTGATAACAGGTCCTAGTCGATTTAATAGCATCCACTCATAGACTTTATATAGATGACATAAGAGGGAGATTGGTCGATAGTTCCTGGCATTGGAGGCATCTTTACCAGGTTTTAAAATGGCAATGGTCTTAGTTTTCCTCCACACTCTGGGAATCTCTTTGTGTGCCAGGCATTGATTGTAGAATTTCAAAAACCAGTTTTCAGCTTTGGCCCCCAAGTGTTTGATTTGCTCCATCATGAGGCCATCTAGGCCAGGTGCTTTACCAGTCTTACATCGCTTGATGGCTTCTCTGAGTTCTTTCAGGTTTAGAGGAGAAGACAACTGGTGGGTTTCAAGTTCTGGCACCCTGTTGATTTTCATCTTTACTCTGCTGCAGTTGGTTTTCCCATTCTGAATTAGCTGGTGAGCTATCTGGTCTGGTGTCACGTTTGCGTGTCCATGGTTGACCAGAGGGTCACTATCCAGGCGTCTCAGCAGTTGCCAGGCTTTTCGGCTACTCTTGGACATGTCAAGGTTCTCAAGCAGCTCTATCCAACAGTCTTTCTTAGCATTAGCTAAGGCTGTAGATAGTTTTTGGCCTGCTGCTATAGTACCATCACTGTATGGATTCTCTTGAAATAGTCTGAGATATTCCTGTAGCTGATTTAGCGATTCTTCATTTAGGCCTGGTAGGTAGCTTGTGCGACAGCCTCTAGGGATTGAGAGCCTTGAGGATCTTTTCACAGCTTCTACAAACAGGTCATAATTTTCTATAGAAGGTTCTATATCAGAAATAGCAGCTTCCAAGGTCTCTGTAAACTTTGTCCAGTTAGCTTTATTGAAGTTATATCTTCTGCGGAATGAGACACTTTTTGGTCTTACAGCTGCATATGCTACGCAGCATATTGGTCTGTGTTGTGTGTTAGGTATCGGGTTTAATACCCTTTTGATGCATTGGTGGCTTATGCTTTCCTTTACAAAAATCAGATCAGGGTTATAACCAGGCTTCCATCGGCCGCTATTGAAAGATGGTGGTAATTTACTGTCGTGGAGGAGGCTCATTCTATTGTCAGCCCATTTTGGAACTGCTTTGCCATTTCTATCATCTTTGTCATAGCCCCAGACACAGCTATGGCTATTGAAATCTCCCACAACAAAATGGGCTTCATGATTGTGGCAATTGGTTGGGGGCGTAAAATAGAAATCATCCCCAGGTGGTTTATAGAGTGATGATACGATGCAACTATCATGTTCCACAGATAAGATTTCAATGTTGTTCACTTCTGTGAGAGAAGTTGCACAGATTGCTACACCAGATCGTACAAAAATGGCACTGCCATATTGTCTGTGAGGTCGTTCCACTGCCAGCTGCATTCCAAGAATTTTTGGTCTTTTCATTGTAATGTCTCTGTGTGTTTCCTGTATACATAGGATGTCACACGAAATGTCCTCAGACATTTTGGCTAATAGTTCTTCCTTAACAAGTGACAAACCTTCTATATTAACAGACATAATCGTTAGCAATGGTCTTGATAAAGACCTTTGGTATTCATCCATTCATCCAATGCTTTTGGGTTTGGAAAGATTGGCCGCTTACAAGAAACGTTGCCCAGGGGATGCCTGACTGAATTTACTCAATCTTTGAGGAGGCTCTTTCCGTGTCCCCCCAGCCTTCAAATAAAAGGATAATTAGATGAAGAAATTAGTAATAAATTACTGTTTTGTTAAGACAAGCCATTACCCATTTCCCTTCTCTTATATTTCATGTTGTTTTATACTGACCATCAGCATAGACAGACGTTCAGGGTTCAATAAATATTTCAGTGTGCTTTATTTGGTTAAGTAGGGGCAGAAGAGGAGTTGTAGCACACACTGGATAGTTTCAAACAGAAAGAAAATGTTATGACATGGCACAGAATTCCGTTTTGATCCCTTTAGGTCTACACTGACCTGTTCATGTTCAGTCTTCTTCCTGGAGAGTGGAAAGTCTTAAAAGATGAGTCTTCTGGCCAAATTTGTGCTAATCATTGTCCCTCAGTGATCTCCTTCATTGTGTGTTTCCTGCTGGCATACATGGAGTGTCAGTCACTTGGGGCAAAGAGAACAATTTTTGGGGGAATTCTGGTTTATGTTCTGCTGCCTTAAAGATCGGTGGTTTATGGGGTGTATAAGAGTCTCTGACTCAAGGAGTTGCTAGCCTTTCATATATGGTGTGGAGTTCATTTTAGAATGGACCGAGCTGTGGTGTATCTGGTTAGTAGCCAGCTGCAATAAATCACTACTGACCAAGAGGTCATAAGATCGAAGCATGGGTCAGATTGAGCTCCCGACCATTTAATAGCCTAGCTTACTGTTGACCTCAGCAGCTTGAAAGACAATTGCATCTGTTGAGTAAAAAATTAGGTACTGCTTTATGCAGGGAGGTTAATTTAACTAATTTACGACACCATAAAAACTTCCAGCAGTGTGCAGAAAGGAATGAGGAAGAACTCAATCAAGGACTCAGTGTCACAAGTGGACGATGAAGCAGCAGCTCTCCCTGTGGACGGAATCGAGCATATCCCCATGAAGCTGAAGGCTGGAAAATGTTAAATTGCCTCAGTGTCTGTCTATATGTCATATGTCTAATGGCAGTGAATGTTTTCCATGTATATGTGCATTGTGATCCGCCCTGAGTCCCTTCGGGGTGAGAAGGGCAGAATATAAATACTGCAAATAAATAAATAAATAAATAAATATGTGTAGTTTATTTAACTGATTCCTAATCTTGATTATAGTTCAGGGTCAGAATCTAAAGCAAGTACTCTAGATTTCCAAGAAAAATTATATTTAGTGTAACGAAAAACTACAAAAGTTCATTCTTTAACTCGGTTTACTAATCGGATTTAGATGCATTTCTGAACTAAATAGTTACTTTAGCATGCCTCCTGTTCCTCCTACTCTTCTGGTTGTTTCTTTTCCTTTTTCACTACTTTGGGTTTGATACACTTTTGATACACTTGAAGGTTTGATACACTTTTCACATGAAAATAACCCTTGTTAAACTGTACTATTCTGTCCAGGAAAAAAAAAATCAGATTTGACCTAAGCAGAGGACAGACTTAACAGAATTCATGGTGTCTCTCTTGAAGTTCAATTCATTTTCTGTGTATAGATGAAGATATTTTGAAAGAGAAATTTTGCTGTGCCAAACATAACATACAGCAACATGGAACACTCTAAATAAGGCAAGATATTTTAGTCTTGCTTCTGAAATTGCTAGTTTCAACCTCTTATTGTCTAAATTCTACACCATTCAATAATTGACTTGGCACCATCTCTTGAAGAAAGGAGAAGGTTCCTATAGAATTGCTGTGGTATGTGAGAGATAGAGAATTTATGCTTATATACTATGTGTTAATGAAAAATTAAAGTTAGAGATTTACTGTTTACTTATAATTTTGAGATATAAATTCACAGAAGATTATAGATCTCTGTGTTGTGGGACCTTTTCTTTGAGTCTGAGTTGTTCTAATGTTCTACTTGCTTCCATGAATTTTAATGCAAATTTTATGTAAACTATAATAGTTTGATATTTCAAAGATTTGTCAACAGCTTCATTTTCAAGTTGTTATATTCATAGTACTTAACTTTATAGCTTTATCAGCTGATATTCTGTTCAGTGCTTTCATTACTATGAAAACTGTATTCTTTTGTTATGTTCATGTGTTTTCCCATGCTTTTTCTTATTTATTTATTTACCTTATTTCTACCCCACATTTCTCTACCCTGAAGGGGACTCAAGGCGGCTTACATACAGCAACCATTAGATGCCTTAAAATACATACAAACAGAGACTTAAAATCAATTAAATTTAAAATTAATACATAATAAACATTTAAAACATTCAATATTAAAATCACATTATCCGTAAACCATAGTCCAAGGCCTTTCCGTCGTCAATTATTCATAATTCCAAGTCTATTATTGCACTGGGGCTCCCCGGTGGCACAGTGTGTTAAAGCACTGAGCTGCTGAACTTGTGGACCAAAAAGTCCCAGGTTCAAATCCCGGGAGTGGAATGAGCGCCCGCTGTTAGCCCCAGCGCCTGCCAACCTAGCAGTTCGAAAACATGCAAATGCGAGTAGGTCAATAGGTACCGCTCCGGCAGGAAGGTAATGGCGCTCCATGCAGTCATGCCGGCCACATGACCTTGGAGGTGTCTATGGACAACGCTGGCTCTTCGGCTTAGAAATGGAGATGAGCACCAACCCCCAGAGTTGGTCACGACTGGACTTAACATCAGGGAAAAACCTTTACCTTACCTATTACTGCACTGTACTAATCACCGAAAACCTAATCTCAGAGCCAAGTTTTTACTTTCCTTCTGAAGGCTAGAAGGGAGGGGGCTGATCTAACATCGCTGGGGAGGGAGTGCCACAGCTGAGGGGCCACCACTGAGAAAGCCCTGTCTCTCTTCCCTGCCAGTTTAACCTGCGAAGAAGGCAGGACCGAGAGCAGGGCCTCCCCAGATCTTAATCTCCGAAGTGGCTCATAGGGGGAGATACGTCGGAGAGATAAACTGGGCCAGAACCGTTCAGGGCTTTATAGGTTAAGGCCAGTACTTTGAATTGTTCTCAGTAGGAGACTGGCATCCAGTGGAGCTGGCATAACTAGGGAGTTGTTTGCTTCCTGTACGCCACTGTGTTGAGCAGCCTGGCTGCCGCCCGTTAGATAGCTGGAGCTTCAAATCAGTCTTCAAAGGCAACCCACATAAAGCAACCCCCCGTATCTTATAGAAACCTTTCCCTGTTTCAATAGTGTTATCAACCAATTCATTAATTCACAGATAACACTTTTAGCGCGGAACGTCCTGACTTCTAGTAGAAAGAGGTTTGCCAAGTATAGGATACTCCTGTGAACATGATACTCATTCCTAGTTCCTCACAAACAGTTGTACTTCATCTTCTTTCTTTCCTTCATATATACAAAATAAGAACATGTTTTCATATCTTCAGTCTTCTGCATTTGTTCAGACAACTGAAAATATTTGTCAGAAAAGATAACATTCATGAGTTAGCAGTAACATTTGCTACTCATTTTGGTGGGTGACGGTTATGTTCAGTGATATGGCCTTTATTGTTGAGTGAGCCATACTTTTGAATACACATACAAAGGTTTAGAAATTGTATGAATCAGAAATCTAATCTCAGACACTATGTTGTATTAAAACACCAGGACTGTGTCACTTTCCTTCAGGATTGTTTTTTTTATCTTCTTCTCTAGCAAATTTCAGAGCAAGCCAAAAACAGACACCAAGAGTCACAGCTGAGGTTTCAGATAGTTGCATCTGAAGGCAGTGTAGGGATGTAGCAACTGGTTACCCTTTGGACAAAAGGAGGGAGGTAGAAGACACCAAATGAAGAGGTTGAAATTGAGAAGTACAGAATAAATTTAAGAACAATATTTAAGAACTAAGGTGGGGCAGAAAGAAGAAGAAATTGGACACTGAGACTGCATTTTCAGTTGTTAAGGGTGGAGGACGTTCATGCTGGATCCACTTTTACTTGCTTAGTAACTCTCTAGCAGAGCCTTTCAGTACAACTGAACATCGCCGTAAGGGCTATACACTCTGGTTTCCTTTCTATCACATCTATCACCCCATGTAGAACCCTTCCCTGGTTACCAATTCAGGCCAATGCCCATTTTAAACTGGTTCTTATATTTAAGGCTTTGTGTTCTAATCTTCCCCAGTATCTGGCAGTCAGGTACCATGGTATGTACCATCTTGGAATTTAAGTTCCACAGGCAAAGAATTAAGCTGCTAAGTTGTGCCTGAGGTTGGTGGTGTGGGTGTCTGGTAGCTGGTGGGACGACAGGGAGTAGTGTTTATTTATAGTGTTACTAGCTGTGCCCGGCCACGCGTTGCTGTGGCTGATGGGAATCATTTGTTGACCAGTTGGAATAGCAGTGAATAGCCTTGCAGTCTTAAAGTCTGAGTGTTTTCTCCTTACGTGAATCCTTGTTTGGTGAGCTGGAATACAGTGGAATAGGTTTGCTGCTTGGAAGGATGGTTTGTAGGGAAATGGTTTTTTAGCCAATTTGAATGGCACTGAATAGCCTCGCTGTTTCAAAGACTGACTGCTTTCTACATAGGGGCATCCTTTCTTGGGCAGGCTGAATGAGACGGAGTAGCGTCATGGCTTGAAACCCTGAGGGTGTACTATGATGGGGAAATGTTGGTTGGTTAGGTTGAACAGCACTGAATAGCCTTGCTGTTTGGAAGCCTGGTTGTTTCCTGCCTGGGGGAATCCTTTGTTGGAAGGTGTTAGCTGGCCCTGTTGGTTTCCTGTCTGGAATTCCCATTTTCAGAGTGTTCTCTTTATGTAATGTCCTGATTGTAGAGATTATATTGTTCTGTATTATTACACCACAGTAATTGTAGATATGATATTTGTTGCCTGAGAGCACAGGCAGGTGAGGCTGGGAAGGGAGGGCCTTCGTCCGAAGAGGGGGAAAGGGGAGGGAGGGTTTAGGACCCTTTAAGACGGGGGGGGGGGTCTGTTCCCAGCCTTGAGGCCACCCCTTCAGGCCTCTATCTCCAAAAGAAAATAAATGGTTAAAAGAAAAGAAACCTTGGTCCTTGCGGCCTCCCTCCAGCCTGGCTCTTGGGGGGGGGGGAAGGTTCCGGCTCCGGCTCTCTCCTGGCTGGGGCCGCCCTGAGGCCTGCGGGGCACGGAGGAGGCTGCGGTGCTCTTCGTGGGGGGGCCTTTCTGGAAGCCCCCCCCCCCGCCTTCGCCTCTGCAGGCCTCAACATCAAGAAAAGAAAAGAAAAGAAAAACCTTGGGGCCTCACGACCCTCCTCTTCGGCGGGCGTCACAGGCCCCGCCGCGTGGAGGCCCCTCCTCCTCCAACCACCATGGGGCCTTCCAGCCAGGCTGATGGCTGGGGTTTTAAGGCCCCGTGGAGGTTTGTGACGGGATTTTTTATTGTATCAACCTAGAGCCGTGGATGATGGGTTGTGTTGTCCAATTTCGAGGTTGGGCCCCCCGTAGTTTAGTTGTTTTGCTCGGTGCCCGAATTCCATCACTCTTTTATATATATAGATGTTTTATTGTCTCTTTGAGTATATTTTTATGGATGTTCTGTCCTTTGGTGGAAATGATGCTGTAAACAAATGCTATTCTATTATAAAACCAGTAAGTATGATGCTTCATTTTATCTAGTATCTATTAGCATATCTAATTCAGTTATACACAAAAATTAACACATATTCAGTGTCCCAAGGTTCCATGCAAGTACAGGGCCTGGTTGTAGAACTCTTTAAAATAGAAGAGCACCATTGCAATCCCTAAGTAAAGGATACAGAATAGATGACAATTCAGTATAGAAATGTCACTATAAGGAGTTTACCTTTTTTTGTTTCTACCCAAATACACAATTGAAAATCCTGCTACAGTTACTATTCCTTTTTCCAGGTTTTCCTCTCTTTCTGAACGAAATTAGTGAAGAGTCCTTTTTAAAGGATTTTTCTTTATATCCATAACTTCAACCCTTCTATCAATGAAAGTGCATTCTGTTCAAAAAGTAGAAAGTTATGTTATGAGCACACTGTTGAATTTGTGTAATTTGAAAAAAAATCAGATCCTACTCAACAAACAGCTGTAGGTACAGACAAAGACTTAGTCATAACTTGTAGGATTTTAGACACACTTCCATCTGTATCCCATATCACCAACTGTGGTAGAATTTTTTTTGTGGAATATATTTGAGACTCCTATAAAAATGAAATCAAACAGGAATCTGAAAGCCATTTAAAAAGCAGATTTTAAAAGAATGTTTATAGTTATTTCCTGGGTATTCTGGCTTCAGTTTATAATCTGTTAATTATTTTGGGTTTTTAGATATCCGAATTTCCGGATTAATTTCTAAGATAACAAAAATTCAGGTTGATTAATGATAGAGGATGGGTATAAAAGCTAAAGTTTTATCTCTGTCTGAAGTAGCAGAGTAAATATCTGTGGACCTCTTTCTCAATCATAAAAGAGATTTCAGATAAAAGTTTCATGTTATATTGGCACAAAATCTTGTAATAATAGATAATATAAATTTTATTAGATTGAATGGTTATTATTATTATAACCATTCATTCCAATAAAATTTGGATTGAATATTATTTATATCCCACTTTTTCTCTCCATAAGGAGACTCAAAGCAGCTAACATTAGGCAATAAATAAATATTCTTGTATGTGTTACATTTCTTGGCCAATTTTTGCTTTTGAAAACATGGTCTTAAAAAAAACCCTAATGATGAGTCATGTTTAATTATCACGTTCAATAATTCATGGGATTTTGTCCTGCATCAATAGGAGTATAGTGTCTACATCCAAGGAAGTCATGCTACCTCTCTATTCTGCCTTGGTCAGACCACACCTGGAATACTGCGTCCAATTCTGGGCACCGAAATGTAAGGGAGATGTTGACAAGCTGGAATGTGTCCAGAGGAGAACAAGCCCTATGAGGAGCGTCTTAAAGAGCGGGGCATGTTTAGCCTGCAGCAGAAAAGGCTGAGAGAAAACAAGATAGCCATGTATAAATATGTGAGGGGAAGTCATAGGGAGGAGGGAGCAAGCTTGTTTTCTGCTGCCCTGGAGACTAGGACGTGGAACAATGGCTTCAAACTACAGGAAAGGAGATTCCACCTGAACATCAGGAAGAACTTCCTCACTGTGAGAGCTGTTTGACAGTGGAACTCTCTCTCCTGGACTGTGGTGGAGGCTCCTTTTTTTGGAGGCTTTTAAGCAGAGGCTGGATGGCATATGTTGAGGGTGCTTTGAATGCGATTTCCTGCTTCTTAGTGGGGGGTTGGACTGGATGGCCCATGAGGTCTCTTCCAACTCTATTATTCTATGATTCTATGATTCTATGTTAACAAAGAGAAAAGGATCAAAAGGTAAGAGATGGAATTTGGCTATGGTGCTTTTTGTGCGCTGTGATTTTGCCTCTTCCTTCTTTCCTTGACCTGACTTGATAATCTTTCCCCACAGATGAAACATTTAAAGAGCGTGATCAAACGTTTTGATACCTCAGTTTCAAAATTATGTTTGTTGAGAGAGTGCTATGGTTCACTAAGGAATGTTGACATGGAGTCTGAACAAATTAACTACAACCAGCAAGCAGGCACAATTGTTAACAATACATGCTTCAAACAGTGCAAAATAATATAAGAGGATACATATTTCCTGTTTGTTAAGGATAAGAAAGGTATGTATTAAGATAGTGTCCTAGAGCTACAAATAAATAAATAAATAAATAAATAAATAAATAAATTTATTTATATCCTGTCACCATCTCCTGAAAGGGACTCACACATAGTAGTGCAACAGAATATACAAAATGCAGTAAAATAACATAAACATTATTTAGGAGTCTGGCAGGGCTGTATACTCTCACCCTATCTATTCAACTTGTATGCAGAACACATCATGCGACGTGTGGGGCTTGATGAATCCAAGGCTGGAGTTAAAATTTCTGGAAGAAACATCAACAACCCTAGATAGGCAGATGATACCACTTTGATGACTGAAAGCAAGGAGGAGCTGAGGAGCCTTATAACCAAGGTGAAAGAAGAAAGTACAAATGCTGGGTTGCAGTTAAACATCAGGAAAACCAAGATTATGGCAGCCAGACTGATTGATAGCTGGCAAATAGAGGGAGAAAATGTGGAAGCAGTGACAGGCTTTGTATTTCTAGGTGCAAAGATTACTGCAGATGCAGACTGCAGCCAGGAAATCAGAAGACATATACTTCTTGGAAGGAGAGCAATGACCAGTCTCGATACAATAGTGAAGAGTAGAGACATCACACTGGTAATGAAGGCCCACATAGTTAAAGCAATTGTATTCCCCGTGGTAACCTATGGATGTGAAAGCTGGACCATAAGGAAGGCTGAACGAAGGAAGATAGACTCTTTTGAACTTTGGTGCTGGAGGAAAATCCTGAGAG
Organism: Anolis carolinensis; assembly: GCF_035594765.1. Lineage (NCBI taxonomy): Eukaryota > Metazoa > Chordata > Lepidosauria > Squamata > Anolidae > Anolis > Anolis carolinensis. The sequence continues at coordinate 322,899,549 of NC_085841.1, read as the reverse complement.
TGCCTTGGACTGCAAGAAGATCAAACCAGTCCCTACTCCAGGAAATACTTCCCGGATTCTCACTTGAGGGAAGGATATTAGAGGCAAAGATGAAGTACTTTGGCCACATCATGAGAAGACAGGAAAGCTTGGAGAAGATCATGATGTTGGGGAAAATAAAAGGAAAAAGGAAGAAGGGCCGACCAAGGGCAAGATGGATGGCTAATATCCTTGAAGTGACTAGCTTGACCTTGAAGGAGTTGGGGGTGGTGATGATGGCTGGCAGGGAGCTCTGGCGTGGGCTGGTCCATCAGGTTATGAAGAGTTGGAAACGACTGTATGAATAAACAACAATGTCAAATTAACATAAATCAATATACGTAAATCAGCATATAAAACCCCTACTAAATTAGATAAATGCTCAATAAAACACAGCACTATCTGTGGATTAAAATGGGTGTATAACTTTCATTTGCATTAACAATTCTCTTGGTCCTTAATTATCTTATGTGTTAATTATGTTTGAAGGCCAGCTTGAAGAGCCATGTTTTCAGGTTTTCCCAAAACCATTGGAGAATGGGGATTAGCCTAATTTCTCTTGGGAGGGTGTTCCAAAGCTGAGGGGCCACCACCGAGAAGACCCTCTCCCTTGTCCCCACCAACCATACTTGAGACGGAGGTGGAACTGACAGGAGGGCCTCCCTGGCAGATCTTAGAGCCCGTGCATCCCTAAGACAATGGGAGAATATAGGCTGTAGAAAAGCTCAGGTCATAGAACAGCTATAGCAGTTGACAGTTCTGATGGTAAATTACATAGTAGTCGGTCTACATTAGAGCAAGATCACTGTGTTTTATGAGGAATGTAGTTATGCTGCAAGAATTGTATAGATTAGATAATTAAAGGCTTTGTGAGAAAGTCCCCACTTGCACAGTTTGCCTGTTTCAGAACTTGTAAAAAGTTACTGCTTTAGATCACAGTGGCCATGCTGGCTAGAGCATTCTTTGAATTGTAGTTCAAAGATATTAGCATATATCCATGTATATGCATTTCAGTCCATAGATAGGCCCAACCCCTGATCTGACTTATCCATGGGTCAACGTAAGGACTGCAGCTTAACTCTTATCAAAAAAGGGACCCTTCCCTTTCTGAATAGAGTGACAAAGGGCTTAGTTGGTCTGGGAGAACCTAAGAACTCTGGTCATATCTTCTAAACAATAAGTCACATCAAACGCTGTGGAACTCATTTCTCATCAAAGAATAGGATTGTGCTGCAAAGAACAGGATTGTGCTGCATAATTGTTTAAAAACAAAGCTCTTTTGGTGTGAGTGATTCAGGCAGTTCATATTAACTTTATGAACTAATTCATTTTCCAAGAATCTGTAATATTGAAGTTTTGTTTAAAAATGAAGTCATTTTTGTTAAAAGGGACTAAGAAGAATTTCACTGTCAAACTCCTTCTGTTAGTGATGAAAAACTGGGAGCTGTATTCTCGCCCACTAGTGTTGGATATAATATGCCAACAATTTTGTTCTCTGAAACCACTTGGCTTGTCTGGCTTAGGAATGAGGATACATTTTAAGCATATATTAGTGCCAAGGAAATATTGGAGGGCAGAGAAAAATGTGGCCATGGATATGGTTTTTTTTAAAGAAAATGTTAGGCTGAAGAAAGGTGCTTTGTTCAAAAAGAATGTAGTCATATTCTTTTTGATCACTTACTAAGAATATTTTTTTCAATTGAATACAGATGTGTAGATTTGAGAGTGTTTTTTCAATTGTTTCAAACATTTTTTACATATTTGTTTTAATGTGATTTTAACTGATTTGTTTTAATAATTCCATATTTAATTTTTCTTTGGGTCTTGAGCCAGGAGGAAAGCAGGGTACAAGTATTGGAAAATGAGCGCGCAAAGATACTGTGGGACTTCCGAATCCAGACTGACAAAGTTCTGGAACACAACACACCAGACATCACAGTTGTGGAAAAGAAAAAGGTTTGGATCATTGATGTTGCCATCCCAGGTGACAGTCGCATTGACGAAAAACAACAGGAAAAACTCAGCCGCTATCAGGACCTCAAGATTGAACTTCAAAGACTCTGGTAGCAACCAGTACAGGTGGTCCCGGTGGTGATGGGCACACTGGGTGCTGTGGCAAAAGATCTCAGCTGGCATTTGGAAACAATAGACATTGACAAAATCACAATCTGCCAACTGCAAAAGGCCACCCTATTGGGATCTGCACGCATCATCCGAAAATACATCACACAATCCTAGACACTTGGGAAGTGTTCGACTTGTGATTTTGTGATACGAAATCCAGCATGTCTATTTTGTTTGCTGTGTCATAAAATAATAATAATAATAATAATAATAATAATAATAATAATAATAATAATAATTCATTCTAGACATTTTACTTCAGAGGTCCTAGCTATGGAACCTAGTCTAAAGTTACAAAACAAAACAAAACTCACAAATGCTTTGGTGGTTGCTGACATGATATATACTATGACAAATATTTTGTATCCTATTAAATAACTCCATTGTTTCTTTATTTATTTCTTCCCAATCTGAGGAATTGCCTATGTGAACATGAGGTGTGTACTTTTCCTTCAAATCCCTATTCATAACATACTTATCCATGTGAGTGTAGTCTCCTCCCCCATGATCTTCATTTCCCTCTATAATCAAGTACAAATACATACAATTTTTTCCATAGTACACTTTAGATTATAAGATATTTTTGAGCCTGGACTAGTATGTATATATCATTCTGTAAGATGATATATATCTTGATTGGTATTGTGTAATCTGTGGTTGGGGAATGTGTGATCCTCTAGAATTACCACACTATTTCTAAATTTATATATTATTATTATTAATATTTGCAAAATTATTAATTTGTAATAGCTTTCACAACATTGTGATTATTGTGTTATGTGATGGCCAGTCCTTTTAGCTTTATTATGTACCATGTAACTAATACAGTTTTACTTCAAATGTCGGTTTTAATTGTGTATGTTGTTGTTTATTCATTCAGTCACTTCTGACTCTTCGTGAACTCATGAACCAGCCAACACCAGAGCTCCCTGTCGGCTGTCACCACCCCCAGCTCCTTTAAGATCAATCCAGTCACTTCATGGATACCATCCATCTTGCCCTTGGCCGACCCCTCTTCCTTTTTCCTTCCATTTTCCCCAACATCATCCTCTTCTCTAAGCTTTCCTGTCTTCTCATGATGTGGCCAAAGTACTTCATCTTTACATTACATTTACAGTACATTAATTGTGTATATTTAAATTAAATGTGCATTTATTTGTTGTAAATTATGGCCACATGGGTGGCTTAGGCAGGACTGAGATCTTTATATAGAGGAAAGAGTTCAAGTGTCTGTGTATGTGCCTTCAAGTCACCTATTGACTTACTGTGGCCTCATGAATTCCATAGGGTTTTCTTAGACAGAGAATAATTAGATATGCTTTTGTCAGTCCCTTCCTCTGAAATATAGCCTATAACACTTGGTATTCATTGGTAGTCTCCTATCAAATACTAACTAGATTTGTCTCTGCTTAGCTTCCAAGATCAGACAGGATGCAGTGCTTTTAGGGGCAAGCCTAAATGAAGGAATATAAGTATTGTGTTGTTGAAGGCTTTCATGGCCGGGATCACAGGGTTGTTGTATGTCTTTCGGGCTGTGTGGCCATGTTCCAGAAGTATTCTCTCCTGACATTTCGCCCACATCTATGGCAGGCATCCTCAGAGGCTGTGTGGCATTCTGCCATAGATGTGGGCGAAACGTCGGGAGAAAATACTTCAGGAACATGGCCACACAGCCCGAAAGACACACAACAACCCAATATAAGTATTGTATTCCTTGTATTAAATTGTATTAAATTGTAACTTTTAAAAAGAAAAATAACGGAGCTTTCCCACAGAAATGTGTCATTTTTTCCTCTAAAGAAGTTAGCACACAAATCTTGCTTATTGTCATTTGTTTTTCAAAACAATAGGTCATGTTCCAGTGATGAAAATTACAAATGAAAGGTGCTGATCTGAATCCGGGCCATGGGAGTTGTGTGGGATTATGGGCCTTCTACTCCCTTGCTTTTGCCTCCTTAGTTTATTTTTAAGTAAAGAAAATGTTATAGTTGCTAACTGCATCTTTAAAATGTAGTTTCACTGTCAGCATCTGTTTATGGTTATTCAGTTGATTGTCCTGGAGCCACATCTACAAGATCTAATCTCCCCCCCTCCCCAAATTTTTAAGGGTCTATTTGATTCTATTAGAATAATTTTCTTTACTCATAATAGTGGATTGGAAGATAATTCAAGTTTTCAGGATGCTTCACTCTCGTGCACTAAGAGGATACATTTTAGTTCTTCAGAATCAAGTTTTGTTTCAGATTTCACACAAAACAAGGCTGGTCTAGGCAGTCTGAGCTCTTGTCATGTGCATGAGTTGAAGTTCAATTTATAACCCCCTTCCCCTCCAAAACAACAACATCTTGGGACATCCTACCACATTGATTGGGCTTTTTCATTTGGGTATAGCTGTCTCTTAACTATCTATCATCAGATTTTAACTTTATCTTGGTTTGGCCTTGTTGTTGGACACCCTGGGTCCCATGTTGGAGAAATAAATTAAATACTTAAATGGTGTCGATATAAATAAATTAAATACATAAATAAAAATAAATAAAATATTATGTTAACTGGAAATGAGATGTTTTAATTCAGAACAAGTCAGTAGGTTTGTCCTGGTGGCAGAAGGATAAGACATGTAATTCAAGAAATGTAACTGAAACCTCTTTGGTCATTCTCTTTCCCCTATCACAAGAAATTTCCATTGCCAATAGTAAAGAAGGAATTCCTTTCTGAAAAAGTGCCTTTGTTATCTCATTCATGATAGGTTGCACATTGTCTACAGGAAAACATATGAATGATAGTGATTCCAGCCCCCTACACCTACTCTGCCAAATTCAAAATTCGATAGTAGCCTCCTGACTCTGGAAAGCTCTCCCCAAGGAAATAAGACAAACACCCACTCTGTTAATCTTCAGGAAGGAGCTAAATACCTGACTATTTAAGCAAGCCTTTGATAATGGCTAGAGATTATTATTTAACTATTAGACAGAATTTGAATGACCATGAGAACATTAATCATAACTGCTGGATAGCTTGATAACAGAAATGGCTGGTTTAAACTGTGATTATATTTAGATTGTTTTTTAAAGGGCAAATAGCATTTAATAATATAAGTTATTTATTAGTACTTATATTATTATGTCATTTTAATTGTACTAAGCGATCATTGTTTATTGTTGTCTACTGTTTATTGCTTATATTATTTTCTGTATCTGTTTGATTGCTGTAATTGTGTGATTTTAATAGATGTTTTAATAATTGATGTTTTAACTGCTTGGATTTTAATTCTGTCTGTTTATTTTATGAATATATATGTGCATGGCATCGAATTGCTGCCCGTTGTAAGGCTGCCCTGAGTCCCCTTCGGGGTGAGAAGGGCAAGGTACCAATGTGGAAAACAAATAAATAAATAAACCACCCCAATTCCCTTCGCGGAGAGAGGGTGAGGTATAAATAAAATCTATTATTACTATTACAATAAAATAAAAATGAACCAGGGCAAATAGAAAAGAACTCAGACTGATTAAAAAGCTTTCACTAGGATGAATTTCTTAGGGAATTCCATAAATGGAGCAGCATAGCTGAGAACTTACATAGATGTGCAGTTCTGAATCTTTAAGAGAATAAAAGGCCAGCGCATGAGATTATGTACTCTTGGTTGCGTAATTCTCACAGAAAAACAGACAAAATTTAAAAGTGGGGGGCATATTTGAAGATGGGGGAATGCACAGATCAGGAAGAGTTACGTTGGTAAGTTAAACTTACTTTCAATAATGCCTGGTATGATGAGAAGAGGGGCTAAGCAGGTGTACTCCAAGACAGGTTTGCAACAGCTGAACCCATTTTAGGAGCCTCATGTGATAACATCCTTGGGATCAGAAAGGAAGAAGCAGTCAGCAAAACTAGTAAGATGCTGTGTGAGTTAAAATGTTAACTGTTGTATTCTGAACTAACAGTCATACATACCGCATATTGCAATATCTGTGGTGAATTTTACTAGAGCACAATAAATACAAAAAGAAAGTGTAAAATCATTCACCCCCCACATCTCTGCATCCATAATATGGGAATGAGTTTTTATTAGAATGGGATATTTATGTTTGTGTGTGTGTCCTATTCATTAGAATGTAATTATATTAACTGTGTATAATAGCTCAATTGCATTTTCTGTCCACTAAAAAAATCTTGTTTAAACACTTTTAGAGTGTGATAAACTTAGGCAAGAAATATTTATCTTATTTTCCCCCATGAAATCTGAAGCTGATATACTGTACATTTGTTTATTCTGTCCAATAAGCAAGTGTTTCATCTGTTAAAAAGCTTCTAGTTGGGCTACCATGGCAACCAAACAACTCAGCTGTCATGGTGGCTTGTCTGGCTTGCACTTTACCATTTTGATGCTTTTGTAAAATAGGAGAGTAAGTGAAAAGAAGGGGAAAGCTAGCAACATGCTGTAAGGACTCCATGTGAATGAATAGGGAATACTTTTTTACAGGACAAAAGAATCACAAGAACAATCTGATCATTCTTGCCTTGTACCTTCTCTCTGCAATGGCAAAAATAGGTACAATTATTTCCAAATACTCTTTGACTTGTGCACTGTGTATAAAAAATCCTTTTGATTAATGGGAAAGAGATGCAAATCCTTAGAAATGCACATTATGGTTAATACAACCAGAATCCCAAAATCTGAAATTGTCACAGGGACAGATGAGATGATGACAGCTTTGCTTTCTGGGAGTTTGTGAAAAACACAAACTTTTTTTTCATGCACAAAATTAATTTGTAAAAATACTAGCTAAACCCGGCTATGCTTTGCTGTGGCTCAGTATGGTATGAAATGAATGTGAAAGTAAATATAAGTATTGTAGCGAACATTGATTCACAAAGAAAACATATCATTCAGTCTAATACCTTGCCTTGCATTGCTTTATTTATGTGAAATGAAAGGTAAGGAATAAAAAAGAGATTTTTTAATACCAAAAATCACTTTTATTGTAAAGCTAGTGGATTGACTACATTTTTGGTTTCTGTTGTCGACTGGATTTAGTGCACTCCAGATGAAGGTGAACTACAATTTCCATAATCAAGGTCAATGTCCACAAACTCCAGCGGTATGTTCAGTTGATCATGGGGGTTCTCTTTGGCCATGGTCCATTGTTGGTGGAGGTCACAGTTTATCTGGGTGCAGGAGAACTATAACTCTCATCTATCAAGGTTAATATCCCCCAAACCTCTCCAGTATTTCCCGTTGGTCGTGGGGAGTCTGTGTGCCAAGTTTTGTCCAGGTCCATCATTTGTGTGAGTCTCAGTTGAAGTTGGAGATGAATCAGGTGAAGGTACTGCAAATCCCATCATTCATGGTCCATCCTCCTCCTATCAGCACCAGGACGTGAAGTGGCTAATGGGGTGTCTATGTGCCAAATTTGGTCCAGGTCCGTCGTTCATGGGGGTCGCAATGGTCTGATTTGGGTGAAGGTACTGAAAATCCCATCATTCATGGTTTATCCTCCCTTATCCACATCAGGACGTAAAGTAGGACATGGGGGTCAGTGTGCCGGGTTTGGTCCTGATCTGTCATTGGTGCCGGGTTTGGTGCTGATCTGTGGGAGGTGAAGTGATTGAAAGTGCTGCATATCCCATCATCCATGGTTTTCCCTCCCCCAAACTCATTATTAAAACACAAACATATTGGTATGCCATGTTGTGTCAAAATTTCAAGTTGATCGACCAACTGCTTTTCGATTTCTGCGTGCACAAACATATATAAGCTGTATTTTTATACATTAAGGTAAAGGTTTCCCCTGACGTTAAGTCCAGTCATGTCTGGCCCTGGGGGTTGGTGCTCATCTCCATTTCTAAGCCGAAGAGCCGGCGTTGTCCGTAGACACCCCCAAGGTCATGTGGCCGGCATGACTGCATGGAACGCCGTTACCTTCCTGCCTGAGCAGTACCTATTGATCTACTCACATTGGCATGTTTTCGAACTGCTAGGTTGGCAGAAGCTGGAGCTAACAGCGGGTGCTCACTCTGCTCCCGGGATTTGAACCTGGGACCTTTCGGTCTGCAAGTTCAGCAGCTCAGTGTTTTAACACACTTTGCCACCGGGGCCTTCAGGCTATATGTATAATGTATACTTAAATGAAATTCCTATTTAAACTTAGGTCCCATCTTCAAGATATCCCATTATGCATATGCAAATAAAAAATCCAAAATTCAAATATTTTCTTGTCCCAAGTATTTCAAAGAAGGGATACTCAACCAATGCTATAAGGTTTCAATGCTGCATTTTGAAATCAAAAGACTAATTTCAAAACCCAAGAGTAGGTTATCTGCAGGCCACATATGGCTCCCATTTGGTTCCTTTCCCTCATTTGGTATCCCACTCATTTTCACAGAATTAGCAAATGGTAATCAATACTGCGATCATTGGCACCAATACTGTGGTGTCTTTTTTCTTGTTCATTTCTTCCTGAAATTCCAGAGGGATGGTTGACTCTAGGCTTTGGAACTCCTTCCCTGTTCCATTAACAGGCGAAAACTTTTAAAATTAAAGATTTTGAGCGGAAAGATTTTAAAGAGGCGCTGCTTACTGTTTACTGTTTTAATTGTACTGATTTTAAAATGGTTTTTAAAATCCTTTTTAAGTTTATGCTTTTTAAGTTTATGAGTTGTTTTGATATTGCATGCCTGTTTTAATAGAGGAAGGTTATTATGTTAATTGATAAAGATAAAGCATTGTTAATTTAAGGAAAATAACAATAGTTCTTCAGGAGGAATCAGATGGATCTATGTATGCTGCAAAATCCTGTTTAATATACTATCTTAGATAGTACACTGCCCTGCCAAATTTCCGTGATCTACTATCTTTTCTTGCCAACTGTTGTATTGCTTTTAATGACTCATGTATTGATGTATGGGCATCAACAAAAGAAAAATGTAGTTTTCTTGAACAATAACCCAACTTGTTGGGAGAAGGATGTATGAAGGATTGTTTTCATTTTTACAGCTGAATCCATAGCAATGGAGTGGCCACCAAGAAGTTTTCTTTGTTATCATAACCACGTGTGATTCTGAAGGTTAGAGGATTCAAGAGATGTGTCCCACTTAAGGAAAACTGAAAACAGAACAAAATATCAACATTTTAGATAGCCTTAATTACATAATAACCATAATTACAGTCAAACAAATAATGTTATGGCCGGAATCACTGGGTTGCTGTGAGTTTTTCAGCCTGTATGGCCATGTTCCAGTAGCATTCTCTCCTGACGTTGCATCTTCATCTTTGGCAGGCATCCTCTGTGAACAAATCTCTGAATAAACCTCTGAGTATTCCTGTCATAAATGCAGGTGCAACGTCAAGAGAGAATGCTACTGGAACATGGCAATCCAGCCCGAAAAACTCACAGCAACCCAATGTTATATATTCTGAAATTAGATTACCAGATTGTGTACCAGATTTAAAGTAATCAAAATATAGTTTTGTGCTGTTTGTGCCTGAACTAAAGGCTCAATGTTATCCATTTTCAGTTTCCTGAGTGTGGCTTCTATGGAATGTATGATAAAATCCTCCTTTTTCGACATGACCCGACCACTGAAAATATTCTTCAGCTCATCAAAGAAGCTAGTGATATCCAAGAAGGTGACCTTGTTGAAGTTGTCTTATCAGGTAAAATGTTCATTTTAATACTTTCTGGTTTTCATTTGATATTTATTAACTGTTTGTGGTTTATTATACTACCTTACCTGTTTTTTGCCTAGTCACACATGGCCTCTACTGATGTCAGCACATGGTGCCTGCATTGGCTAGGAGCTCTCATGAAGCCATTTGGGAATGGTGGTGTCATAGGCATGGTCTGCCCCCATTTTCAAGCACAGAGACAAAGGAATGGTAGTGATGTCCTGTGTGGACAGCAGACCAGTCTGAGGACCTTATCACATTGAGATATACTCCATTTATATCAGTATGCATCCTGTGTATTTTAAAAAAACAATCTGTAGAATTAAAACAATTTAATTCTATAGAATAAGCCCAGGAACAGGTTCCAAAGTCTAGGGCAGCCTTCAAGAAGACCCCCTCCCTTATAAATCTGCCAAATGTGGCTGGGAAGGTGGTAGGATTGAGAGAAAAGCCTCCCTTAAAGATGTCAGAGTTCATCCAGCTCATAATTGTGTTTTCTTACATCTATAACTGTATATTTCCTTACCTCCTTCTGAAATTTAGAAATTAAGGCCATTAAGGTAGGCTCTGCTTCTTTTTTCAATTGTTACTTTTTAAATGAGAGATTACTTTTATTATTCCAAGTAGCCACTAACTATGTTTAATAATTTGATGTCTTAAATCTGGATAAGGATCTTTTTATGATACTACCTGTTAGATACAGTTGGATTGGAAGTAATCTTTTTCTCTGAAATGTTTGGGGTTCTTTTGTTCAGAAGCAGAACAGTGCATCTAAAATAATGTTCTATAAATTTGAATATGCATTCATTTTGTGGTGATCTGTCTTCTCTGTCATGCAAAATTACAGGGTGCTTATGTACTGAAAAAAGTAGAAACTCGAATTTTCACAAGTTTTTACATCAGACATAAATGGATTAAAACTTCCTTTAAAACTCAAGTTGACACTGTGCCTGCCAGACAGATCCACAGTATAATTGTATCAAAAGGAATGGAAATTATTGCAGTATGATTTTACCTAAAATATTAAATTTTGTATTGCTCCTGATTCAACTCAAGGAAATTAATTTTCCAAATTTTATTCTTGAAGGTACATGGAGACCATTGCATATCAACTTAGTAGAATCAGAGATAAAATGATATTTTTAATATATCTTTTTTCTTCCCATAAGGGAAACTATTCAGAAAATATTGAGCTTTTGCACAGAATTTCAAGAGAATTTTTCACCCAGTGATGGTAAATGTAACTGAGTTTTCTTTTAGATTCTTTCTCTGTGCCACATTGGATCAGAAGAAGGAACATTGTCGTAATACCTGCCGTGATGGTAGGGAGAAATATTGAATTATTCAAGGTATAGCCATCTAATGAACAAATCAGATTGTAGTGCGAATACGCGAAATCAAAAATATTCAGTATCCTTTCAAAGTCAGTGACAGTTGTCTTTATCTTGTCCTTCTACAAATCCAGTATGATATGCAATTTACAGTTCGTGTATGATCACTATTCTGCAAATCACAGTTCTCTGATTTTAGACATACTTTATTTTTGACGGAACCCCCAGTGGCACAGCAGGTTAAATTGTTAAGCTGCTGAGCTTGCTGACTGAAAGGTTGGCAGTTCGAATCCGGAGAGCGGGATGAGCTCCCATTATTAGCCACATCTTCTGCCAACCAAGCAGTTTGAAAACATGCAAATGTGAATAGATCAATAGATACTACTCTGGCAGGAAGGTAATGGCACTCCATGCAGTCATGTCAGCCACATGACATTGGAAACATCTACAGACAATGCCGGCTCTTCAGCTTAGAAATGGAGATGAGCACCAACCCTCAGAGTTGGATACGACGTAATGTCAGTGGAAAACCTTTACCTTTACCCTTAGTTTTGATAGTTTTATTAGGAGTATGGCACTTTTGTAATGCATGGTACCTAAAAGTATTGATGAACTGTCTGTATATGTTTGTGTGTGTGTGTGTGTTTAAAGAACTGTGTTTTCTAGAACTGTTGTTGTTGTTGCTGCTGCTAAATTTAAGGACATGTGTAAAATTAACCACCATAATTCCCGCTTTAACTGGAATATTGCATCTCTTCTATGATCTGCCTGGTGTATATTGACTTTTTTTTTTTAAAAAAAACCCCTATAATAATTCCTCACTTGTATCAAATGATGACTCATACTTGATTCAAACTTCTATGAGTCAGTTTAAAGTTAGACTGGTAGGTAATTAGGTGATGTCATTTTATTTCACAGGAGAAAAAAAATTAATTTGAAAAAGTAATTTGTTTTATAGAAAATAGAAAACAGAAAACATCACAAGATGAAGAAAAATATAAGATGGTGTTGTGGATGAAGGGATACTGGGAGGAAGGAATGGAGGGTAGAGGGGTATACCATGAGAAAAAGCAGCTTCAGAGTGTTAACAGCCACTCTGTTCTTCCTTCTAAGTTACTTCTAACTGAAATTGCTTAATGTTTTGATATCATTACGGCACTTTAACAGTTATTGCCATTTCATAAAGCATGACAAGGATGAAAAAGATGACTCAAAGTATCACAGTCATAATAGAGAGTTGGTTTCATGTAGTCAAACTTATTAAGTGGACATCTTTTAGAATCAATTGCTTGAAAATGGTCATTTGATATTTATAATAAAAGCCATGATGGTTGGATTGTGCTACCTGTTAGAGTGATTGATATCAGCATTTTATCATAAAGCACGTGAGAGACATGTAGAAAATAGCACTTCATAGAAATAATAATCAGCAAGGGTTATCTGTAGTTTTGAACTAAACTTTTTGACTAGATGGAAAAAAGGAATTTTAGGAGTTCCAGATAAATAGTGTGTGCTTTTGGAGAAATTAATACTATTCCATATTTGGAGTGTGCACTAATAATAATAATAATAATAATAATAATAATAATAATAATAATAATAATAATAATAATAACACAATCCAGAGCAGAAGAGAAAACTGGCGAAAGAAGGCTCTCCATGGGCAGTTCCTGGGAAAAATCGAGAGCCAAATTGACAAAGAAAAAACATGGCTGTGGCTCACAAATGAAACTTTGAAAAAGGAGACGGAGGGCCTGATTCTGGCAGCCCAGAACAAGTCATTAGGACCAATGCCATCAAAGCCAAAATTGAAAAGCCGATGACAGATCCCAAATGTAGACTCTGCAAGGAAGCAGATGAAACAATAGATCACATCCTCAGCTGCTGCAAGAAGATCGCACAGACTGACTACAAGCAGAGGCATAACACCGTTGCTCAGATGATTCATTGGAATTTGTGCCACAAATACCATCTGCCTGCGACCAAGAATTGGTGGGATCACAAGCCGGAAAAAGTTACAGAAAATGAACATGTCAAGCTACTCTGGGACTTCCAAATTCAGACAGACAGGGTTTTGGAGCACAATACTCCTGACCTCACGATCGTGTTAAAAAACAAAGTATGGATTGTCAATGTTGCAATCCTAGGGGACAGCAGGATTGAAGAAAAACAACTGGAAAAACTGACACAATATGAGGATTTAAAGATCAAATTGCAAAGACACAAGCCAGTCAAGATGGTCCCAGTGGTGATCGGCACACTGGGTGCAGTGCCTAAAGCCCTTGGCCTGCACTTAAACACAATCGGCGCTGACAAAATTACCATCTGCCAGCTGCAGAAGGCCACCTTACTGGGATCTGCATGCATTATTCACCGATACATCACACAGTCCTAGACACTTGGGAAATGTCCGACGTGTGATCCAATACAACAGCCAGCAGAGTGTCTGCTGTGGGCTCATCTTGTTGTGTTTCAAATAATAATAATAATAATAATAATAATAATAATAATAATAATAATAATAATAATTGTACTGTAAGAGCCGAAAAGCTAATCTTCACATGACGTGGATTGACTACAAAAAGGCCTTTGACTCACTCCCACACAGCTGGATCATCAAGTGCCTGGACGCCATCGGGATTAGTAAAAACGTTGGCACCTTCATTGAAAACATGATGGAGCACTGGAAAACTGAACTGTTTGTTGGAAATGAAAGTTATGGACTTGTCAACATCAGGAGAGGAATTTTCCAGGGAGACTCATTGTCCCCTCTGCTTTTCATTATTGCCTTGATCCCTCTGTCAACAATCTTACAAAAAACAAATCTCGGCTACCAAACATCTAAGAATTCTCACAAAATTTCACATTTGATGTACATGGATGACCTGAAGCTATATGGGAAAACGGAAACTGAAATCCAATCTCTGACCAACACTGTCCGAATTTTTAGCACTGATATCAACATGGAGTTTGGTTTGGACAAATGTTCGACAGTGGCATTGAAGAAGGGAAAAATCATTGAAAGTGAGGGCATAAATATGCCCAATGGCCAAACAATAAGGTGTCACCAGCCAGAGGCCTATAAATATCTGGGCATATTACAGCTGGACAACATCAAGCATGAACATGTGAAGACTGTGGTCAGTAAAGAATACACACAAAGGGTCAGAAAAATTCTCAAAAGCAAGCTCAATGGAGGCAACACCATCAAGGCCATAAACACCTGGGCCATACCTGTCATAAGATATACTGCTGGCATTATAAATTGGACACAGGCGGAACTGGACAATTTGGACAGAAAAACAAGAAAACCCATGACCATTCATCATTCACTGCACCCTCGCAGTGATGTTGACCGGCTGTATCTGCCTAGAAGATCAGGGGGCAGAGGACTCTTGCAAGTAAAACAAGCAGTCAAAGAAGAAGAACATGCCCTGGCAGAATATGTCAAGCAAAGTGAAGAACCTGCTTTGATTGAAGTCAAAAATCAGAAACTCCTCAAAGCACAGCAGACAAAAAACCAGTACAAGAAAGCCGCACTACAAACTAGAGCTGACAGCTGGCACAACAAAACACTTCATGGAAAGTTCCTTGACAAAATTGAAGGAAAAGCTGATAAGGAGAAGACCTGGCTCTGGCTCACGAATGGGACCCTGAAGAAGGAGACAGAAGGCCTGATCCTTGCAGCCCAGGAGCAAGCCATCAGAACAAAGGCAATCAAGGCCAAGATCGAAAAATCAGCTGATGACCCAAAGTGCAGACTGTGCAAGGAAACCGATGAAACCATTGATCATATCCTCAGCTGCTGTAAGAACATTGCACAGACAGACTACAAACAGAGGCACAACTCTGTGGCCCAAATGATTCATTGGAACCTATGCCTCAAGTATCACCTCCCTGCAGTTAAGAACTGGTGGGATCACAAACCTGCAAAGGTTGTGGAAAATGAACACGCAAAGATACTGTGGGACTTCCGAATCCAGACTGACAAAGTTCTGGAACACAACACACCAGACATCACAGTTGTGGAAAAGAACAAGGTTTGGATCATTGATGTCGCCATCCCAGGTGACAGTCGCATTGAAGAAAAACAACAGGAAAAACTCAGCCGCTATCAGGACCTCAAGATTGAACTTCAAAGACTCTGGCAGAAACCAGTGCAGGTGGTCCCGGTGGTGATGGGCACACTGGGTGCCGTGCCAAAAGATCTCAGCCGGCATTTGGAAACAATAGACATTGACAAAATTACGATCTGCCAACTGCAAAAGGCCACCTTACTGGGATCTGCACGCATCATCCGAAAATACATCACACAGTCCTAGACACTTGGGAAGTGTTCGACTTGTGATTTTGTGAAACGAAATCCAGCATATCGATCTTGTTTGCTGTGTCATACAACGTCGTTGTGTCAATAATAATAATAATAATTTCCAGGGAGATTCATTGTCCCCTCTGCTTTTCATTATTGCCATGATCCCTCTGTCAATAATCTTACAAAAAACAAATCTCGGCTATCAAATATCTAAGAATTCTCACAAAATTTCACATTTGATGTACATGGATGACCTGAAGCTATATGGGAAAACGGAAACTGAAATCCAGTCTCTGACCAACACTGTCCGAATTTTTAGCACTGATATCAACATGGAGTTTGGTTTGGACAAATGTTCGACAGTGGCATTGAAGAAGGGAAAAATCATTGAAAGTGAGGGCATAAATATGCCCAATGGCCAAACAATAAAGTATCACCAGCCAGAGGCCTATAAATATCTGGGCATACTACAGCTGGACAACATCAAGCATGAACATGTGAAAACTGTGGTCAGCAAAGAATACACACAAAGGGTCAGAAAAATTCTCAAAAGCAAGCTCAATGGAGGCAACACCATCAAGGCCATAAACACCTGGGCCATACCTGTCATAAGATATACTGCTGGCATTATAAATTGGACACAGGTGGAACTGGACAATTTGGACAGAAAAACAAGAAAACTCACGACCATTCATCATTCACTGCACCCTCGCAGTGATGTTGACCGGCTATATCTGCCTAGAAGATCAGGGGGCAGAGGACTCTTACAAGTAAAGCAAGCAGTCAAAGAAGAAGAACATGCCCTGGCAGAATATGTCAAGCAAAGTGAAGAACCTGCTTTGATTGAAGTCAAAAATCAGAAACTCCTCAAAACACAGCAGACAAAAAACCAGTACAAGAAAACCGCACTACAAACTAGAGCTGACAGCTGGCACAACAAAACACTGCATGGAAAGTTCCTTGACAAAATTGAAGGAAAAGCTGATAAGGAGAAGACCTGGCTCTGGCTCACGAATGGGACCCTGAAGAAGGAGACAGAAGGCCTGATCCTTGCAGCCCAGGAGCAAGCCATCAGAACAAATACAATTAAGGCCAAGATTGAAAAATCAGCTGATGACCCAAAATGCAGACTGTGCAAGGAAACCGACGAAACCATTGATCATATCCTCAGCTGCTGTAAGAAAATCGCACAGACAGACTACAAACAGAGGCACAACTATGTGGCCCAAATGATTCATTGGAACGTATGCCTCAAGTACCACCTCCCAGCAGCAAAGAACTGGTGGGATCACAAACCTGCAAAAGTATTGGAAAATGAGCACGCAAAGATACTGTGGGACTTCCGAATCCAGACTGACAAAGTTCTGGAACACAACACACCAGACATCACAGTTGTGGAAAAGAACAAGATTTGGATCATTGATGTTGCCATCCCAGGTGACAGTCGCATAGATGAAAAACAACAGGAAAAACTCAGCCGCTATCAGGACCTCAAGATTGAACTTCAAAGACTCTGGCAGAAACCAGTACAGGTGGTCCCGGTGGTGATGGGCGCACTGGGTGCTGTGCCAAAAGATCTCAGCCAGCATTTGGAAACAATAGACATTGACAAAATCACCATCTGCCAACTGCAAAAGGCCACCCTACTGGGATCTGCACACATCATCAGAAAATACATCACACAGTCCTAGACACTTGGGAAGTGTTCGACTTGTGATTTTGTGAAACGAAATCCAGCATATCGATCTTGTTTGCTGTGTCATACAACGTCGTTGTGTCAATAATAATAATAATAATTTCCAGGGAGATTCATTGTCCCCTCTGCTTTTCATTATTGCCATGATCCCTCTGTCAATAATCTTACAAAAAACAAATCTCGGCTATCAAATATCTAAGAATTCTCACAAAATTTCACATTTGATGTACATGGATGACCTGAAGCTATATGGGAAAACGGAAACTGAAATCCAGTCTCTGACCAACACTGTCCGAATTTTTAGCACTGATATCAACATGGAGTTTGGTTTGGACAAATGTTCGACAGTGGCATTGAAGAAGGGAAAAATCATTGAAAGTGAGGGCATAAATATGCCCAATGGCCAAACAATAAAGTATCACCAGCCAGAGGCCTATAAATATCTGGGCATACTACAGCTGGACAACATCAAGCATGAACATGTGAAAACTGTGGTCAGCAAAGAATACACACAAAGGGTCAGAAAAATTCTCAAAAGCAAGCTCAATGGAGGCAACACCATCAAGGCCATAAACACCTGGGCCATACCTGTCATAAGATATACTGCTGGCATTATAAATTGGACACAGGTGGAACTGGACAATTTGGACAGAAAAACAAGAAAACTCACGACCATTCATCATTCACTGCACCCTCGCAGTGATGTTGACCGGCTATATCTGCCTAGAAGATCAGGGGGCAGAGGACTCTTACAAGTAAAGCAAGCAGTCAAAGAAGAAGAACATGCCCTGGCAGAATATGTCAAGCAAAGTGAAGAACCTGCTTTGATTGAAGTCAAAAATCAGAAACTCCTCAAAACACAGCAGACAAAAAACCAGTACAAGAAAACCGCACTACAAACTAGAGCTGACAGCTGGCACAACAAAACACTGCATGGAAAGTTCCTTGACAAAATTGAAGGAAAAGCTGATAAGGAGAAGACCTGGCTCTGGCTCACGAATGGGACCCTGAAGAAGGAGACAGAAGGCCTGATCCTTGCAGCCCAGGAGCAAGCCATCAGAACAAATACAATTAAGGCCAAGATTGAAAAATCAGCTGATGACCCAAAATGCAGACTGTGCAAGGAAACCGACGAAACCATTGATCATATCCTCAGCTGCTGTAAGAAAATCGCACAGACAGACTACAAACAGAGGCACAACTATGTGGCCCAAATGATTCATTGGAACGTATGCCTCAAGTACCACCTCCCAGCAGCAAAGAACTGGTGGGATCACAAACCTGCAAAAGTATTGGAAAATGAGCACGCAAAGATACTGTGGGACTTCCGAATCCAGACTGACAAAGTTCTGGAACACAACACACCAGACATCACAGTTGTGGAAAAGAACAAGATTTGGATCATTGATGTTGCCATCCCAGGTGACAGTCGCATAGATGAAAAACAACAGGAAAAACTCAGCCGCTATCAGGACCTCAAGATTGAACTTCAAAGACTCTGGCAGAAACCAGTACAGGTGGTCCCGGTGGTGATGGGCGCACTGGGTGCTGTGCCAAAAGATCTCAGCCAGCATTTGGAAACAATAGACATTGACAAAATCACCATCTGCCAACTGCAAAAGGCCACCCTACTGGGATCTGCACACATCATCAGAAAATACATCACACAGTCCTAGACACTTGGGAAGTGTTCGACTTGTGGTTTTGCGAAACGAAATCCAGCATATCTATCTTGTTTGCTGTGCCATACAACGTCGTTGTGTTGATAATAATAATAATAATAATAATAATAATAATAATAATAATAATAATAATAATAAACAACTGTTCCATTATCTGAGTGGAGGCTACTAGGGGGCACTAGAGAGAGAAGAATAGTCTATTTTATGGGCAGTGGAGTTGGAGGAGGAAAACGCCTTGGAGAATTTACGTCCCCAGTCTCAAAAGATGGCTATGGCAAATCTCTTCTGAAGAACTCTTGCCAAGAAAATTCTAGAAATTTATGAATTTTAGGTAATTAAAAAGGGCTGATTGCCTGCATTACCATCTTTGGTCACTAGGTAGCAACTTACTCGAACTATCCGTAGTCCCCAGACATGCAGCTGGGGGCAGGCTGGAAATACTCATTTTTCTACAGGGCCTGAAAGGTTCAAATGGCTAAAAAATAGAAAGTCAGAAGAAAACCCCTCTTATCTGTTAAGGACAGGAACAGTGAATAATGAATAACAGGGGACAGCAAAAAGGGAGGAGAAAAAAGAAGGGAGAAGAGAATAGCAAGAACTGAGGAATAATAAGAAGAGAAAAAGAATTTAAGATACTTGAAATCTTTTGAAGCTTAACCCTCTGTTACCTTTTAATGAAGCATACCAAAAGTCTAAGTAATTCTCATAATTTTAATAGAACCCAGGATTTTCTAAGAGCTGTTAGTTTACTTAGGAGTACTTCAGCTATATAATTCTGGGAAGAGATGACTCAGTTTGTCTTGTTGTTTGCCTTTTTTCATGCCCTGAGGAAGAGAACAATGAACTTTGCATTAACCAAGCCACAGAGTAACAAGAATAAACATGGTGGGCGTATTATATTTGGCAAGTTTGTGCTGGAAATGATTTAGATCCAAGGTGGAGGGACAATGTGAAGAAAGAAAGAACATTACATTTAATGCCTTGCCATAACTGTTGTGAATGTTTTGATATGAATATACAATGTGGTGTACATAGAAATTAATGATAGTTTTTCAAACAAGGAATTAGCCATTGTAGTTCTGCAGAAAGAGTAAGGTAAAACATTCCTGTTTGTATTCAACATAATAAAATCCTGACAGTGTGTTAGCAAGTGTATGTCATGGTTGTTAATATCTATTCAGGATGATACTATTTTAAGCAGTTGTACTATTTGACGATGGTAACTTTAGTGGAGTTCATACAAGGAAAACACAAGAGAAACCTTGTGATAACAAACTGGAAAAACAGAATGAAAATATAAAGTTTTTCTGATTTCATTTTAAGGTATTTAAACACACCTTTAAGTCTGCTACTGAACCAGATGGGCAAGAAAAATGCTTTACTTAAAGCTTATGTATGTACACATGCATATTTGGAAGTAAGTCTCATTGAGCTCAGCAAGATAAATAATATAGAACTGTCAGTCCTATCTGGATTCTTTTGATTAGAAAAGATGTGTTTGGTTGTGAGGGAAAGTCTTATTGAATTTCCAGATTTTTACATTCTTCTATTTTAAAATTGTGTAAGTGCCTTCCGTCATCTTATACTTCTGCTTTCTTATATATTTAAAGAAAGCTTTTTTCCCATGGTGCTACTAAAATTAGTGTGCATCTTACAATCGATGGCATCTTAGAATTAAAGAAATATGGTATTGCCTTTCTACGTATGATCCTATATGTTTGAGTGAGATTGGTGGTTCATCTCTATGATCAATATATTACAAAGTCTGGGTGGCCATCTGTTGGGGGTGCTTTGATTGTGCTTTTACTGCATGGCAGAAGGGAGTTGAACTAGTTAGCCCTTGGGGATCTTCCACCGAAACACTGTTTATGTTGGTTAAAATCATTATTCATTTTCAATATTGTATTGTTCTTTCTTTCTTTACTTTTTATTTTTTGCACAAATGAGATATCTGCAGTGTGCCTAGGAATTTGTTCATGTTTGTTTCAATTAGTTCACACAAACACTTTCCATCCATCTGCCACTGGCCTGGCCCATCTGTCAAATTTTATAACACAATGTGTTTAATGTATACAAGTCAGGCATGTGCAAACATTTTATATATAATGTAATATATAATATAGCATATAAACATTTCTTGGGGCTCCATGAGAAACGTTTGCTCCAAAAAGGGCTCTGCGGCTGACAAAGTTTGAGAACCCCTGCTCTAGACAGTGTTCCCCTTCACAACTGCTATGCTGCTTCTCTGATAGGTAGGAAACATCCAAGGAATGGGTAGAATCTGGTAGGAGAGGCCACAGGCTGGTTGGTCAATTCCAGTGACTGGACTGATCACATCTTTGCCAAGATTGGTATACTGTGCTTCTAAGACACCATGTGTTCTGTGAAAGAGGTGGATACCATTTAGCTAGGGGCGCCCCTTTAATGTAGGACTTCCTGCAATAAAAAGAGGGCTGTCTAGATGACGTCCGTGAAAAACACAAATTAATCTGTCACAAACCAAGAAAACCCTGGTTTGTGGTGAATTAATTTGATAGTGGGTTTATTTCACACTTTCTTGGAAGGTGTGGGATAAACCCACTACTTCCGCTGTTCAGACGTGGTCCAGAATACTTCTGCTGTCCAGACGTGGTCCAGACAGCAGTCCCATGATTTTCTGGGCTAAATTAGCTTGGAAAACATGAGGACAACAACCCTCTCCCCCAAAGCCCCCCAAGCCCTTTTAAAAAGTAAAATAACTTACCGGGTCTCGATTAGAGTGCTCCTGTAGCTCTTCTGGCACATAGGAATGACATACCAGGAGAGCGGGGAGGGGGAAAATGGAGGCCCAGTAAGTTATTTTACTTTTTGCGGAGGGGGTTACAGTGTCCGGGTTTTTTCCTGGAAAGTTCCAGGATAACATCTGGCACCCACCCCAGAAAGCACAAGCTTTCTGGGGTGTGTGTTCCTGGGATAAATGCCTGTCGGGAAGCGCCCTAGATCAAAAGATGGCCTTCACACTCATATTGATCCATTGAAGTAGAGATGGAAGAACAATGATTTCCCATTCCAATGTGTTTTTGTAACACCACGGATTTAATTCTGCAGTAGTGCAAATGGTACTTTTGTATCCTTTTAATTGAATGCATAGGCCAGCTTTCCCCACTGGTGTCTTTCAGATGTTTTAGCCTACAAATCCTATCTAATAGGTCGGTGGGAGGCACGTTACAACACATCTGGAAGGTAAAAACTATGGAAAGGCTAGCAGAGCAAATATTTTTGCAAGTACGTTATTGTTTGGAATTGTATAGTTTATGTTCTTATGCATGCTGTAGAATTTCACTTTTACTGTCCTCTCAAAATAGCAAACTTTTATTTCTGTGCTTATGCCAAACAAAAGTCTTAGAACATATACTTTTGTGCCAGGCATTCTGTTGTTTGGATAAGTAATACACAGTGATAAAGTAAGTAGTACGTGTACCACTTATGGCTGCATCATATGTTTGATAACATTTTTGGATTTTGTATAAGAAATGATATGAAGGAATTTCACATTCCTACTATTAGAGTTATCTCTTTTGAAAAGAAATCCATTGGGAATATTTTATTTCCCCAGCATCTGCAACATTTGAAGACTTTCAGATTCGACCACATGCTCTCTTTGTGCATTCGTACAGAGCACCAGCATTCTGTGACCACTGTGGAGAAATGCTTTGGGGTCTTGTACGTCAAGGTCTTAAATGCGAGGGTGAGTGAATCTGCCTCAGGATCTTTGAAACGTCCTCCTAAGTATAACAGGTAATATGTGTGAAAAAAATATCAGGACTGTGACAAGGAAAATAATGAAAGTCATGCTTCTGCAATCATAACTCCTCCTGGATATATTATTTCATATTAATACATTCACATCCATAAAATATATCTATATCTAAGGGAGAAAGTGAAAAGACTATAACTTGATATACTGTTAATATGGGATAAAATCAATTGGGTACATTTAGGTCTGGTTGCTGTCAGGCTGCACATATGTGTACCCTTGTGCATGAAAGGAGGGCAATGTTGTAGAGCCCTGGAGCCATTTGCCATCTACCCAGACCCACTGTGGGCTCCACTGGCCCTTCTGGATGAAGCCTTCTTGTCACTTTGTTTTTAAAAGAAGTGCAGTATGTAGGGTGGTGTGCCTTGCTTTAGAGTAGAATACCATCTCTTCAGGGCTTCTAGAGAGCTATTTGTTACTGTTGTTTTGCCAAAAAAAGGGGGTAGAGTGTAAAAACTGGTCTATATATGGAGAAGAGGAGGAGGGATCCAAAATGTGGGCATTGTTGCCCCCCCCCCCCCATAAGCTTTCTGCATCCATTGCCATTTTCCTTCAGTCACCAAATATCACGCATTACAAAAAGACACACCTAGAAAATTGTCCTCACTTAGAAATTTTATACTCGCTGTGTTCAGGTTGCTCATTTTGTATCAAGGTACCAAGGGTAGAATTAAGTTTGTGTGTGTTTTGATTAAGACAGCCGCTGCAAGCAAATCAATTTCTGTGTCCCTCTGGGTAAAACAAGCAATCAGTTGAAAGGAGACAAAAGATCTGATGAGTTACTTGATTGAACAATGAGAACTAGGCTAGGAGAAGTTTGTTGTAAAGTATCAAAAGACATAAAGATTTATGAATGATTAGAATATAGCTGACAATAAGGACCTAAGGGAAGAAGTTTGCTTCCATGAGAGATTACTTGTTTCAAAAATATGCATGGTTGAGCAAGAAAGCAAAGCGGCTACAACCGTCTATGCTGCAATTTTAGGGAGCTGTACGGATTCCATAGAAGCAGAAGAGAACAAAATTGTGAATTTTAGATGAACTTATATTTGAGGGATCAGATAAGGAGAAAAGGTTTGTGTCATGGTACTTGGATGACTGTCCATGCACAGGAGAACCAGTATCTTTTGGTCTGGTTGAAAAGCAGATGACTGCAAACCCCAAGCTGTTAGCTTTGAGTATTTATAACAGGGGTCCCCAAATTAAGGTCCATGGGCCAAGTGCAGCCCTCCAAAGTCATTTACCTGGCCCCTGCCCTCAGTTTTAGACTTAGGCTCGCCCAAAGTCTGAAATGACTTGAAGGCACACAACAACAACAATCCTACTTAACTTGACTATCTCATTGGCCAGAAGCAGGTCCACACTTCCCATTGAAATCCTGGTTTATGTTGGTAGTTAAAATTGTTTTTATTTTTAAATATTGTATTGTTCTTTCGTTGTTGTTGTTGTTGTTGTTGTTGTTTTTTTGCATTACAAATAAGACATGTGCAGTGTGCAGCCCCTGGAAGAGCAGAGTTTGGAAACACTGTTCTAGATATAGATTAGAGATTAATCTAGATATAAATTTGTGATTAACGTTAACATTCTACTTTGTTTTTCTTTTCTTTTTTAAAACAAAAGTTTTGTATTGTAATACACCTTTTTAATTTTTCAGGGTGTGGGTTAAACTATCACAAGAGATGTGCATTTAAAATCCCAAACAACTGCAGCTGTGTTCGGAAAAGACGGCTTTCGAATGTTTCCTTAACAGGACTCAGTAACATCAGAACTGTTTCTGCAGAACTCTCTCCTACTACAGACGAAGCTCTCCTGGTACAAAATTTCTCAGTATTAAAATAGTAGGTTCTATAATGAATTGATTCATTAATTGGTGCATCTTTCCTCCACGTATAGACAACTTTTCATGTACATTTACAAGCTTTATAATTTTACTTTTCCTGCTGCTTTTGTCTACATATGACAATGCCCATGCAATATATTTGTTTCTGGAATTGTTGTTGGGGTAACGTCATTACAATGCAGCTTATATATTGCAGGTTGTTACAAAACCTTCTAGAAGAAATAACTACTTCACTCTAGCAACATTATATATGGTGGAGGAAAATATATAGTCCTTTCCCCTTCACACTTTTGGGTGTACTGAAAAAATTGAGAGCAATTTAGAAACAGTTCTGCTTGAAAAGAAGATTTAAACATATAGAAGTCAAGCCAGTGTTCCTTGGATCTTGCCCAGAATGATTATGAAGAGGCCAGTGTGTTAGCATAACACATGATGGTTGTCTTTTTCTGCAGTGACTCATAAAAGACTTGCTAGTGATTTAAGTGGTAGAAAGATCATAATGTCAGTGTGACTAATGTAGCTTGATATAAACATTTGCATCAGAACTATGGAAATATCCTGCACAGTCAATTGTAATTCTAACTTTCATGATACTGTGACAGAATATCTCTTGGACTACTTGATCCAAAGCCCTTTTGTTCTGATAAAAGGAATTCCTAGCTGTGGCTAAACATATTGTAAGCATTAATTGTTTCTGTATTTTTTTTAAATTTTAGACCAGTCAAGAATATATTCAAAAAATTATTCTTACTTTAAAAATGGTACACTTTGAATGCATATTTAACAATACATCCTTTGTGGTTGAAATGCAAGCCAGGTTAGCTGCCTTTGTTCCCAAGGGGAAAAAATCAGGGAAGAAATAAAGTGAATAATAATAATAATAATAATAATAATAATAATAATAATAATAATAATAATAATAATAACAATGTATTATTTACTTATTGTTTCTTTGGGAATGGTCAAATATTCTACTAAGAAATAGTTTCATTTGTTAGCCAGGGGTTTTGTGAGTCATTATTTGATAAGTGAAATTTTTCCTGGATTCTGAAAAAAAAAACACCTTACTTATAGATTAAAAGTTACATTTGGTCAACTGTTTTTTATGTTTAATTTTTGAGCTCCCTAGCCAGCATAGTTGGCCATAGTTGTTTGAATGCTGGACTATGACTCACTGGGTGACCATGGGCAACTTGCACACTCTCAGCCACTCAAAATCCTATGATAGAATCCTCTTAGAATCACCATAAGTCAGAAATTATTTGAAAGCATTCACAAACAGTAACATGGTTGAATATTGTTTTAATGATTTAACCTTAAGATTTGGGTAGTATCCAGAGGTGGGTAAGTGCACTTATGTAAGTGAATTTCTCTTTTCTCCCCGTCTATTCTTTGAATTATAATCCCATCTTAATTTAAACAGATAGTTTTGTCCTGGTCAAACTTTTACAGATTTTCATCACCTTTTAATTTACTGTAATTGAGATAATAAAGATGTGCATAGTTTATGTATTTATCATTTTATTATATCCTACCTTTCTGCTGACACGGGACCCAGTCAGGAGAAAGAAAGAGTTGTGGATAAAAAGATAATATAATTAAATAAGCTGTCTTTTAAAATATCATTCAGTTGAAAAAGTATAACACCATTTCAACATATCAAGTTAAAAATACAGCAATGCCATAAAAGCCGGCTCTGCACAACCAATTAATAATCAAATTGATGTTTAAATAAATCATTTCAGTGCACAATTATATGAACATTGCTGTTATTATTATGCTTACTAATATTGATCCATATTTTCTTTTCTACTTTCTATTCTGAATGACTTCTGCCTGATCTAGATTCCTACAAGCCCTAGCTTTGAGGTAGGTACTAATTTTAAATTCTTCATCATTTTTTCTGAACCAAAATCCAACTATTCTAAATGTCACTGAATTTGATATAGAAGTATAGTGTTGTGTCACACATGTTTTTAATACCAAGAAGATGGAAATAATTTTAATATGTTTTGATTTTAAATATTTTCCAATTAAAATGTTCGGACATTAAAAAACATTACTTTTTCATTATGCCACATTATTTCATGGGACAATTGTCTTTTGAGAATGTGTGTATATAGACGCTTCTGTTGCTTTCAAATGGATGAACATACTTTTCTCAGTTTGCAGGTAGGTTTATCAAACTCCTAGGCTTTGGCGTCTTTTTTCGTGTACATTGTCCCTATAGTTCAAAAACCTATTACCGCCCCCTGAGGATTTGTGAGATGCAAGAGAAGTCTGATCCTGAATAAAATCTGATCCTGAATAAAACATCTAAAATGATTTGTCTAACCTTATGATTGTATGGGTGGAAACAGTTCAGAGTTTGATTGCTTTGCATTTGTAAATCGTATGTTCAGTCCCTCCATTTCAAATGATCTCCAATAATTGAGTAAGAAAGTACCTCTGAACAAAACACTGGATAATTGTTGTCAGTTGCAGGAGAAACTATGGACAAAATGTACTTTCCTCATATGTCTATAAAGCATGAGTGTTTTTGTGGAGATCATAAAATGCTTTTTCCTGGCTGTCATATCTCAGTTTTGCAAGTTCTAAGTGAAAAGAAAATAGCCACAATTTCTAGAGAGGAACTAGGGTTGATTTGTAATAGTTCTTTCCCCAGCAAAAGAACCTGTTTTTTGATATATGAATACCATCAGTTTGATATTTTTGTTATAGATTCATCTACAACTTGATTAGTACATTGAGATTTCCTGATTGAAAGAAACATCAAAAATGCTATTGAACATATTGTGGATTTTTCTTAAAGAAGTACTTTTTTCCAGGATAGTAGTAGAATGTTTCCCTTATTTCTTTTAATCCCACAAGTATACGTTGAGCTATATAATAATGTTATTGCTTGGATTGAATTGGTTTTTACTAAGGCATCCTAGGAGCTGTGCAGTTTAAATAATGATATACAGGCATCTGCAAGTGGAAACAACATGGTGTAGTGGTTTGAGCTTTGGATTATGACTCTGGAGACCAAGGTTGAATCTCTGCTTGGCTGTGGAAGCTCCCTGAGTGACCATAGGCAAATCACTCACTCTCAAATAGAATCATAGAATCATAGAGTTGGAAGAGACCTCATGGGCCATCCAGTCCAACCCCCTGCCAAGAAGCAGGAAAATCACATTCAAAGTACCCCTGACAGATGGCCATCCAGCCTCTGCTTAAAAGCCTCCAAAGAAGGAGCCTCCACCACAGTCCAGGGGAGAGAGTTCCACTGCCAAACAGCTCTCACAGTGAGGAAGTTTTTCCTGATGTTCAGATGGAATCTCCTTTCCTATAGTTTGAAGCAATTGTTCCATGTCCTATTCTCCAGGGCAGCAGAAAACAAGCTTGCTCCCTCCTACCTATGACTTCCCCTCACACATTTATACATGGCTATCATGTCTCCTCAGCCTTCTCTTCTCATAGAAAGGCAAAGGCAAGCCCTTCTGAACAAATCTTGCCAAGAAAATTCCATGATAGACCTCGGTAGCATTAGCTTTCATAGACTATGTCATGGTTGCATAAGTCGCAAATGCCTTGAAGGCACATAACATTTATCTGCAATCATCTTTGCATTTGCAAAATTTGTTTGAAATACAGCAGCCACAGTCCATTCTGGTTGGGGGTGATGGAAGGACATTTGGAGGGCACCAATTTAGGGAGGGTTGAAATACAGTGTCGTTGAGTATTAAAGTAATGTTTTTGTTAAGAAATTTTTGCACATATTTGCTCACTGCCTGGAGCGTTTGCTGGCTTCTGTAGTTTCCATAGTGTAATCTAGTTAAGCAATTGTTTCCTGGTAAGTATCCAAGCTTCCTGAGTCAGGAACCTGGCTGGCTACTCGGAAAAAAATAATTCACATCTCACTCTCTTTAACCAGCAACCAGCAAATTGCATAAAGAAGAAAGAGTTCAGCACAGCAGCTTTACAGTTTTACAAACACTTCTATGAGAAATAATTTAATTTCCTGACCAAAAAAAAAATAGATTTTGTCCTGCATTTGTTTCAACATTTAAAATCTGTTCTGAACAAAAGTTTCATTGTAGGGCTGTCACCACAGTGAAAGAAACCTGAGCTAGCTTGTTTTGTTCCAATTGGTTAAATGAGTCGATTAAAATGCATGCATCTGTAGGTGTTTACATGTTTAAAGCATGCTGTTTAAAGCAGCATTCACCTGTCTCAGCAAGCATCCTACTAAGGCCAAATTGGATTACAATGGGCTCTGCTGTTATCTTTGTTTTCATGTTTTTGTTTAGAAAAGTGAACACTACAGAATATTAAAATCAGAAGTAGGAACCCAAGAGGGTAGCAAGTGCTATGGAACTTTCAATTCATAATTGCTGCACAGATGTTTTTCCAGTCTTAGTGAGAAAAGTTAACGGGCCCCTTAATTTTTTAACCCAAAGGGGACAAAGCAAATTGGTCGAGTGAGGGCCCTTTTACACTATGCTAAAACCGAGAGGAAACAGGTTAAAACTACTGGTGTCAGTCCACACAGGGTCCTCGCCTTTAAGGACCCGGACCTTAACTTAAGGTCCAGATCTTTAGAGGTATTTAATTAATGTGGAATAAACTGGGAAAACCCAATTTACTCTGTATTAATTTGCTTTTACCTGAGACATTGTTTGGATGCCTCAGGTAAAAAGCGAGACAGGCCCTACATTTTGGGCCTGTCTGGAAGGGCCCTACGTTAGTTGGACAAATGACAAAAATAAATGATTCAAGCAGGCCCTTCCTTTTATCCTCTTCAGAATGATTTGCACTGACAGACCCCACCTGGACATGAAAAGCGCCTTAAATGTATATTTAAATGTATAATTATGTATTTTTAATGTATACTCTTAATTTTATTGTAATTTTTAATCTCGATGGATTTTTAAATCTGATGTAAACTGTTTTTTGATGTGTATGTTTATATTGTAAGCTGCCCTGAGTCCCCTGATGGGTGAGAAGGGCGGGGTAGAAGTGATGTAATAAAATAAATAAATTGAGGGAAACAATGGAAGAATTACACATTTCTATTTCAAGAAACATTTTTTTCCTTTTTTGAGAAAAGGTAATGCTTCTGTTAAAAAAAGCTCACTATAACCCATGTATTATATTTGGGTGAAAAACCTGCTGCCCAACTAAACAAGGACATCATGTTTTATCAGTCAAACTGTGTTAAGGGAGTGCTCCTTATGATTGACCAACACTGCTTCCTTGTTTCTCCCACTATTTTAAAGTGACACAGTATTGAAGCTACAGACATAAATCTCCAACTACCCAGAAGCAATATATTAGGAATAAAACTATACTTTATTTGACAATATAGCTTTCCTTTCATTACAAGCTACAATTTTAAGTATTCTTAGCTTCTTTACATATTCTATAGTCCTAAAATAAGTTGAATATGTTTTGAAAACCAAATTGGAGATTTTGCTTTCTCTCAGCTGTTCTTTTAGCACTTTTGAAACTAACTGAGATAATACACCTAATGACGTAGACGTAGTCTATGAAAGCTTATGCTACCAAGATCTTTCCCTCAGTCTCAAAGTACTAAAAAACACTTATGTATACTGATCCAGACACAGTTGCGTGTGTATGGGCAACACACCTCCATAGTGGGAGAACCAAGAATAACACTGACACATGAATGCTTTGGGTATAAAATAGGCCACAACTCGTTTATTGGTTACAGAAACAAGGGTTGGCTGCCATGCATGGGTCCTGGATCATGGATCGAGCTGCCCGCTGCTGCCCAATGCCGTTAACCAAGCTGGAGTGCTACTGGAACCATACCAGGCCAGCGATACCACTGCACCCCAGGAGAGCACCAGATACTCCCCCCTCCTACCAATGGGGGGGGGGAGTAAGCAAGCCAGATCCAGGGTCCATGCCACATGCCACAAAAAGGGGGATGGGAAAAGGAAAAGCAGGCCCAATGCCTGCTTCAGCCCGTAATGCGGACTAAAAAGGGGCTGCTCGGGACAGCCCACAGCAGGCCTGGCCGGGCTGGACCTGCCTCTGCCTGGCCAGGAGTCCAGGCAGTGGGAAAATTTCCTGTTGTGCAGGGGACCCCTGGGAAGGAGAAGCCCCCTGCCAGTGCTATGACGGGTCAGAGGGTGCCCCACACCACAACGCCCATGGCCTGGTAAGTCAGGTGATGCATTTCTGTCTTTAAATTGTAGATTTTCTCTTTGGTTCTGATATCTCATCTGCTGCTGCGCACCATATGTTTTTTGTATGTTTAATTTTTGATGCAAAACTATCATGCCATGAAGAGGGTATATTGAGCTGCTCTTTTGAAGGTCATATGGTGTTTCATTGGTGACCTGTATAACATTAAATACTAGGATCACCAGTCAACTTTTTGACTATAGTAGTTTTGTATTTACTTTTATTGAAGATGATGCATACTAAAATATTCTATGTGCCTGTCTCCACTTTGTTGTATTGTAGCAAAAATCACCACCTGAGGCATTTGGGAGAGAGAAGCGATCTAATTCACAGTCTTACATTGGGCGCCCTATTCAGCTCGACAAGATTTTGCTGTCCAAGGTTAAAGTGCCTCATACATTTGTGATCCATTCATATACACGGCCAACAGTTTGCCAGTACTGTAAGAAGCTACTCAAAGGACTTTTTAGACAGGGTGTACAGTGCAAAGGTAACCCTATTTAAGAATTAGCTTAAACTCCATTAGCTGACTTTTAAGAATATCAACAATAGTTTTTTTAAAAAAAATTAACAGATTTGATTTTTTTTCTTCTGCTATGTGTGGAATGAGATATTGTAATGCAAGACACTGATGATTCAACCTATGGGCATGCTTCTGTATCACATGTGCTTTGGAATCCCCCACTATACATCTTAACCATGCATTCATCTAACACAAACAGCAGCCACAAGAGTTAGAAACTGGAAGCATACTTCTTTATATTCCCTTTTTAAGTAAATGAAAATGCAATATATTTTTTCCACTTTTGTAAATCTATGCAGAGTCATAGAATGCAGGAAATAAGAACTATGTACATTCCACAGACATATTGTAATTGGGAGTATGGCCACCATTGGCAGGAAAGCTGGCCATCAAAGAGAATAATTAAGACCAGGTCCTCATTCCTTACATTCCATTTCTTTATCCAATGTGGATAAGATGAAATATGCCCCCCTACAGCAAAAATGCCTATGCAAGCTCCTAATCCCAAGAACCTTGTTTAGACAATGTTTTGTTTTTTGCTGTTAAATTTAAGCTGTTGCCTTTCTGCAGATGTGTGGGAAACAGCACAGAATTTGGAATGTTGGCTCAGAATGATACATCTGAAAAATACAGCTTTTAGCAATGAACACATTTACAGTGCAAAGATGGAACTGTGTGTATGTGCAGTGCCAGCCATTTTGTATCTGACTTTTTTTGAAGTTTTAATGTCTACCTCAGTTTGATGCTATCTGGATGAGTCTTCACATTGAAATCGAAAACTGTAGTATTATTCTCAAAACTAGGTTCAAGCCATGTTTATTATCCTGACTTTGGGACCAACAGCTAGTTGTGGTTTCCTTGTTCTTATGTAAGAGGTGATATCGCACCTTGTCAGAGGTGTGATATTATGTAAATGAGAAAAAGTTACAGAATTTCTTTTTAATCAGATTGCAGGTTCAACTGTCACAAACGCTGTGCACCTAAAGTGCCAAATAATTGCCTCGGGGAAGTGGCCATTAATGGAGGTAAGTTACATTGAAGATTGTAGCAATCTCTGTTCTAAAATCCTTTTGAAGGAAGAGAAGGTACATAGAAAAGATTGGGATTTATTTTAAAGTCATGTGCCATCAGATTTAAAAGAGAGAGGAAATACATGGTTTAGATCAGTGGTTCCCAAACTTATTTGACCTACCGCCCCCTTTCCAGAAAAAATATTACTCAGTACCCCCTGGAAAGGGGGCGTGGCTTAGAGGGGGTGTGGCTCCTGCTCAAGAGGGCGGGGCTGAGCCTCTCCCCTAGTCCAAGAAGCAGGGCGGGGAGGGGGAGGTGGGCGGGGCCACAAATGGGCGGCCAGGACTGGGATAGGCAGAGTTATGAGCTTTGGGCAGGGCTGAGCTTCTATCCCTGTCCTGTGGTGCCTACCAGGATATGGGGCGAGGCTAGAGGAGGGGGCGGGGCCTCAATACCCGCCCCGTGTTCTAACAAGCACCGCAGGGGAGGTATACAGAGGCTCAGCCCTGTCTCGCGCTCTTGGAAGGAGGCCCCACCCCCTTCCCTAGCTCTGCCCTCTGTGTCCCAACAAGCGCCTCAGGAGAGGTATAGATTCTCAGCCCTGTTTCAGGCTCTTGGGAAGAGGCCCCGCCCCACCCCTAGCCACGCCCTTTAGTCCTATCCTAAAAGGCCTCTCAGGAGAGGTATAGGGGCTCAGCCCTGTCTCGGGCTCTTGGAAGGAGGCCCTGCCTCATTCCCTAGCTCCGCCCTCTGTGTTCCAACAAGAGCCTCAGGAGAGTTATAGTTTCTCAGCCCTGTCTCGGGCTCTAGGGAAGAAGCACCGCCCCTCCCCTGGCCCCACCCCCGTGTCCTAATAGGTGCCATCACCGCCCCCTAGATTGCTCCAGCACCCACTGGGGGGCGGTAGTGCCCACTTTGGGAATCAATGGTGTAGATGTTGCCTACTCAGGCAACCAAGACTTAAACTTTAAAATATTAATTGAGAACGAACTCTCAGTGCCATACTTTAAAATATGAGAAAATATACTTAATGGGTGGAAAACAAGACCATTGGTTTCAAACACGAGGAAGTTATTTTATGTTTCTTTTTGTTATACGTTGGTGGCTGCTTCTTGTGTTTAGACACAGAAAGAGGAACATATGCCTATATCATATAGCAGATAAAAAAGAATTATTTGATAAACATCCCAGCAGGAAATTAGCGATACTCTTTTTAAACATAGAAGAAGCATTTGACAGCTTAAGCTGGGATTTTATGATGGAAGCTCTGCAAGCACATGATAGGAGAGACCAATATATAAAAACAATAAGAACTATATACAAAGATCAATATGCACAGTTAATAATCAATGGAGAGAAAACACAAAGAATCAGAATAAGATGTGGCACCAGGCAAGGTTGTCCACTGTCGCCACTCCTGTTTATTATGTGCATAGAGATGCTTATAAAACAAATAAATGGAAAAAAGGAGATAAAAGGTGTTCGGGCAGCAGGAAAAGAATACAAGATTCGCACCTTCGCCAATGATATTGTTCTGACTCTGGAAAACCCCAATGACTCAAAGAAAGAATTAATCAATATCCTAACAAACTTCTCAGAATTAGCTGGGTTAAAGGTAAATAAAGAGAAAAGTCAATTTTTAACAAAGAATCTCACAGAATCGGAAAAACAAGAACTAAAAGAAAACACAGAATATAATATTGTACAGAAAGCCAAATACCTAGGAATATACATTACAAAGAAAAATTCAGAATTATTCAAAAATAATTATGAAAAGGTGTGGAGAGAGATAAAGAAAGAATTAGCAGAATGGGACAAACAATATCATCTATCAAAATGAAAACACTGCCAAAAATGTTATTTTTGTTTCAAAACATACCAATTATTAACAACGAAAAAATCATCAAAATTTGGCAAAAAGACATCTCAAAATTTATTTGGGCTGGGAAAAAAACCAAGAGTAAAAATGAAAATACTTAATGATGATAAAACAAGTGGCAGCTTATCCCTTCCAAATTTACAACTCTATTTTCATGCATGCTGTTTGGACTGGATTAAAGAATGGGTGACCCTAGAAGACAATGAGCTATTAGATTTAGAAGGTATAAATCTCCCTTTTGGGTGGCATGCATATTTAGATATACAAAAGGCCAAACCAACAGACATATTTAATGATCATTACATATGAAGACCAATTCAAAACACCTGGAACAGATACAAAAAAAGAATATATACAAAGACACCAGAGTGGATGTCCCCACATGAGGCACACTACAAAAGGGAGAACATCTTACAAGGGAAATGGTTAACTTACAGGGAATTGGTCCATACCAATTTGGAAAACTCAGAAATGAAATCCCTAGAAGAACTGAACTGAGGCCTTAAATGTAATTGGCTTTTATATAGACAACTGCGTGAGAAATTTAAAGAACAACTCAAAACCTCAGGTTTCCAGACTGCAAAAACATGGTTTGATGTGGCGATGTTCCAGAAACAAAAAGGATTTATATCTTATATATACAAAAACCTACTGACTTGGCACAAAGAAGAGGAAATAGTAAAGAACTCAATGGTTATATGGGCTCAAAACATCAGCCAAGAGATAAAAATGGCCCAATGGGAAAAAACATGGAATAGAAGAATGAAGTACACGGCATGTCAAAACCTAAAAGAAAACATTTACAAAATGCATTTGCGGTGGTATCTCCCTCCAGAGAGATTGGCGAAGATGTACAATTGCACCGATAAATGCTGGAAATGTGGGAAAGAAAAAGGCACATTTCACCACCTGTGGTGGTCATGCAACAAAGTAAACAGCTATTGGAAACAGATTCATGTACATCTAGAAAAAATATTAAATACAAATTTTAAAATGACACCACAAATGTACCTTTTGAATATGCCTGAAGAAGAATTGGAAAGGAAATATGAATTTTGTTTTACGTGACAGTGGCAGCTCGGATAGTATACACTAGATATTGGAAACCCTCAGAGATACCTCCCTTAGCAGAACTGGAACAATGTATTATAGAGTTGCTGATGATGGACAAAATAATGATGCACTTAAGAGGAGAACCTTTAGAGAACTTTGTTAATGAATGGCAACCAATGATCCAACATTTCAATGTAAAATTAATTTAAAAATGTACATAGAGGAAGCTAATAGACTGAAGGCAGGGAGGAAACAGATATAAATTTGGAACATATAATATTTTATATGTACTATTCAAATAGAAGACGGTGACCCCTTATTGAAAATATATTGTCTGAGAAATGATTATGAAAGACTAATAGATGAAAGTATTGCACTGTATGCAACAAACACTTGCAATGTATGTATATTTGAATGAATGAAAATAAATAAACATTATATATATAAATAAAAAGATAACTGTATACATTTACAAGTTTATACTTGCAAAGCAGCAATGGAAGCATCAGCAACCATGATCCTAACCGCTACAAAGTAGGATGAGGTGTAATAACAGTCCCTGTCATTGTTTATTGACACAATGTGTAATTGTATGCCAGGCCCAAAATTCACAGTGGTTCTTGGGAAATAAATTTGTGAAGGGCTGTTGATTTTAAATGATGCTGGGAATGCACTGGGGACCCCTGGATTCTCTTGTCCTTTGAGACCTCTAAAACACAATTTTTGTGTCCCTGATGAACATATTGTGGAAAACTCAGTAGACAGTTGTTTTTGAAGTTTTCAGTGTTGTCTTTTCAGTGATGGTATCACTGAACTCAACTTGTCGTCTTGCGTGTGTAGAACTAGCCCTTTATGGAAAACCAGTCTCACTCAAACATGTGAATATGAGAAGGAAAAATCATTTTTCTTCTCTTTGGTAGTTGTTATGACTGCCAAAGCCCTACTTTGGGGAAGTGCCTCTCAGGAAACTCACAAGAATTGTTTGTTACACTGAGCATCCATCCAAGGATTACAGCAGTGTTTATTGGAAGTTCATTTCAAAGGAGGGAAAGAAAGATTACTGTCTTATAAATATATAATAAGTAAGCATCATTAGGGAAAGACTTAACAATTTCCTTTTGGCACAAAATGTATATCGGCTGATAGAAATGAAATGAGAAAATTGGCTGTATTCCTCTCCATGTGATGTTATTTCTGGATAAGGAATGGAAGGAAACACTGTGACACATTCAGCCCTAATGTTCTAGATGCACTTCTGATGCTTAGAAAAAACTATTTTAAGAAGGGTGAGGAGAAAGTGTTTTGAAGTCCATATTACAGTATGATATTTGATTACTAAAAATCTGCCAGTTTAAGCCCAGAATTAAGGCCGTATTTTGTTGGCTGAAATTCCACAAGGCCAGGAAATTGGGAGCTAAGGCATAACAGCTGTGCCCTGTGACCAGCAATGAATACAACTACTGATGTAAACAACAAGCGTATACACAGGTCAATTACAGGAGGATTCCTTGAGCGGGCGAGCTGGGGGGGGGGGGTTATTATTCAGACACTTTGTCAGGCTATAATGAATCTGGATGAAGAGGATGCTTTTGATGGATTCTGGCATTTCACTACTCCATCCTCCCCATCTGGATTAGGGTTGAAAAGCAAAGGAAAAGTGTGGGTGGATGGAGGGTTAGTTGTAAGCATGATTTGTGATGTTTCACATTGTTACTGATCACAGCAATTCATTTTCTTTTCTCTCTGCTCTTCTTACATATTACAATTTTGTTCCTGATTTCCTTATATGCAACAAACCACAGTATGCCATTATATCTGAATCATAAAATCATGTTTGCACTTCCATGCCAAAACTGAATTGGAAGCCACCATCAGGCACAAATGGCCCTACCATGGTTTGGGTGTTAGTTGTGAATGTTTAAATAAGTATCACATAAAATGTTAGAAACAAACAATAAAATAGGGTTTGGCAAATTAATAATATTTGTAATACATGATACCTTTGAATGAATAAATCTTTTTTTATTTTTTCATCAACATGCAAGTAAAACACATTGATGAGAAAATAAAAAAGATTTATCATAGTTCCCCAAGCCAGGTTTGAAGACCAGAATGAACATTGTAAAATAAACCAGTAATGAATTGGAAAGTAGCAGAGTTTTTCCATGGTTTATGTAATTAGGTCTTCCAAGCAGATTCTGGAATTTATTTGGAGTGTCTGAAAGCTTTTCAAGGATAGCCCCCATTATTTTGCAATAATCTAAGCATGCCCCCTCAGTGTTATAATATTTTGTTTAAAAAGTTTTTTTAAAGTATATATCCATTTACTTTTTTCTACTCTCTAGCCGATATGCATTCCATATAGAAACTATGGTTTTCCAGTACTGAATAGGTATATCTCATTTAATGCAGTAAATCTTTTCCTGAGTATTATTTCTTTAACAGAAAATTTGGTGTCAGCTGCATAAATAAGATGAAAATAAATAAGATAGGTACCTGAATCTCAAAAAAAGATCAGAAGTTCAACTTCTTATTCAAAAATGCAGATGTGACATGAAACAGTCATGTTGGTTAAACCTTACATAAGTGAACAAAAGCATTTTGAAATTTCTAGAGACCATTTGAATGCTTCTTCTAAAATGCATTCAGGGGTGACTCTCCTTTACAAGCCTCTACTTTTCTTAAAATTTCCATTTAGGTCACCAAATTTTAGAATCTATGCTTTTTTAAAAACACATGTTGGATATAATTACTCATGTAGACTTCTCTGCTCCCTATTTTATCTGTTCTGTTGTTTGGATGAGCTCAGTAAGGGATTTTAGAAGCAGTTGTTGTTTAATGTATCTTTTGTAAGCAGTTACACATAGCTACAATAGGATAGGCTACAGTAGAATCCCATTCTTTACCAGTTCATGCTTTAATACATTGCTTACTGCAGAAACATTACACTGAAAGGTTGTTTTTCAATTGCTTCTTCACAATTCAATCAAGGAGAAAAAGGTGAAGGCTGAGAAGCCACAAAAAGATTTCGTAAAAAGAAGCTTCTTTGTCAGTGACTTTATTAACTGTGGTATGTTTGTCCATTGTAACCTTCTGGTATGTACAAATATGTTAAGAGCTAAAGCAAAATTCTTCACAAGCACATACTATGTTTCCCCTAAAATAAGACCTCCCCAAAAAATAAGACCTAGTAGGGGTTTGGGGGGATTGGTCATAGGCCCGGCTTGCAGGGTGTGGCGCTTTGCCGCCTAAGGCCTGATTTTTTTTTTTGGACCTTGGACAGAAAAGCCCATTTGTATAGGTGCCCATTTCTGTCAGCGGCGGATGGAAACAGAAATGGAGCCATACGAATGGAACAAACAGAAATGGTAATTTCATACAAATGCACAACCCTACCCACAACATACACAAGTCTTGATGTATTTTCAGTTTTGAGTGAACTACTCAGAGATATCTTAGAATGAAAAGATGAACTGCTGAAGTCATACTCTTTCAGCTTAAGAGAAAGGCAAAGGCAAACCTCCTCTAAATAAAATTTTGCCGATAGAATACTCTGATGGGATAATTAAGAGTGAGAGTCAACTTGAAGACTCACAACCACACAGATTGTTGAAACCGAGTATTCTCTCTTATTCAAACCATGACTTTTATCAGTGTTGTAGGAAAGGACTCTCACTATTACACCCCACTATGCTGTTGGAAGAACTGAGGAGTTATTTGCAAATTAAGAACAATCTTTGGTGGATAACAGGCTTATAAGAGACCTGTTAAACGTGCCGTACTGCATTCCTAACATGGTCCTGTTACTAGAAACGGGTGAATGCCCACTAAGCACAAAGGCCTGGAATCTGAAAATGAATCTATGGCTGAAAACAATTGTATTCAAATTGGGAACAGGCTTATCACATTTTATCCCATCGGAAACCACTCAACCCCTTTTGGGCAAGGAGGGCCAAACGGAAAGTGACCTCAATTGGTCTATCAGCGTCCCTTTTGCTGCATCTTGGTTTCAAAATGGTACAGGAATCATTGAAGCAACGGATGAGGGACATTGACGTGGGAGAGCTCAGAGCCCACTCAGATTCATCATGTTCCCTTAGATCCTTGAACTTACCATACACTGAGCCATTCAAGTTATGTGAATATCCTAACAGTCTCACAGTATCTAATTACCGTAGACTCTTCACAAAAGTGAGACTAAATGTATTTCCATCAGAG
The DNA here is from genome assembly GCF_035594765.1 of Anolis carolinensis. Lineage (NCBI taxonomy): Eukaryota > Metazoa > Chordata > Lepidosauria > Squamata > Anolidae > Anolis > Anolis carolinensis. The sequence goes on along the minus strand of NC_085841.1, from coordinate 322,860,205 downwards.
CTGCTAAATGGCAGACTATCTGGCATCCCCTGCTCCCAAAGATTATGCCTGTGCAGTGGAAATGAAATAGAATCATTAGAACACATCTTGTTACAATGTCTCTATTACTCAGCCCAAGGTGGCCAATTCTTACACCCAATTCTGACCCAATTGTCCAACCATTCCCTACAAGAGAGGGTCAGACATCTTTTGGAAGACAAGCACCACGGGGTGACCTTCATGGTGGCAAAGTGCAGTGGCAGCAAGACTGAGAAAGAGCCTAGTTTCTGATCAGGGTATTACCTGTGACTGTGTAGTATGTGTCTGCATTGTTTATTTACCCAGTTATGAGGGATTTGTAAATTCCTGTATGCTATTTATTCAACAGCTGTGGGTCTATGGACCGTAATAAAGTTTTACTATTTGGAAATTGACAGAATGGCTTCAGAGAAGAGGAACAGAGATGAAAATTGCAACATAGTTGCTTCTTTAAAATTGCATTTCACTCAAAGAACTAAACTTGGCTTTATGTCAAAGTGAATATTGGATCGGTTTCTCAGACTTTCAAAATTATTTAATTTTAACATTTTTTAGATCTGCTTAGCCCTGGTGCAGAGTCTGATGTGGTTATGGAAGAGGGAAGTGATGATAATGACAGTGAAAGAAACAGTGGGCTATTAGATGAAATGGAAGAGTCTATGGCCCACGATGCAGAGATGTCTATCATGAGCCAGAATGACAATGGAGAAATGCAAGATGGTGATCTGGATCATGATGAGAGTAACAGAATGATTAGGTGAGTTTTAGCTTACTGAGTATATGGGTGGTCCCTTCAATTTCAACCTCAGAAGAACACTGTGAAGTAGGAAACATTTGTTTCCTAGATGAACAATTGGTTTCCGGACACTCAGGAATTAAATTTTGAAGAATAATACAGTGATGAGAATTCTGCAATTTTTTCCCAGTCGTTCAATATCCAGAATTGTTTCAGGAAATTATTCTGCAAAGAAGTAGATTTTATTTTTGTGAAAATTTGGGCTTTTGCACAAAAAACACTGTTTCCAGATATCTATGTGTTTTCTACATGAAATTCATCTATCTTGCACAACAAAAATCGTGCATAAAATACTCTTGTAGAAAATTTGATCAGTTTTAAACAAACAAGCAAAAGCCAACCACATGTTGTGGTTTACAATTTTGACAGTTCTTTCATACTTACAATCTTAAAAATGCACAACATAAGGAAAATAGGATAGCAATGGGGGAAGGAGTTAAGTGCAGTAGATGCTGGCTGCTGTTCTTTCTCTTCAAGGCTACAGCAGTGGCAATTGAGATAGCTGGAGGATCTTTCTTCAGCTGCTGAGATTAAGCACAATGAAGCTGTGTGTGTCTCTTCTTCTCTGTCTTACTGACGCCATATCAGTGGCAATTGTGATGGAGGAAGGCCCTATTTTCAGCTGCTGGGTATTTGCATAATGGAGCTATCCTTAACTGTTCTCTCTTTATAAAAGCAATAGCACTGACAGCTGGGATGGAGGGGGGGCTTTTTTTGGCAGCTGGGCTTAGACATAATGGAAGTTGTGCAATTTTTTAGCAAGGTGAATCGTAGAATAATAGAGTTGGAAGAGACCACTTGGACCATCTAGTACAACCGCCTGCCACTTTACAGGGAAAGGAGAATTGGGCCGTGTTGACACTTACTGGATTAATCTGGGTTAAATCACTCTATATATGCCCTGATGAAGCATTGGGATCATTGCCACGGTTGCGTCACCACCAGTGACATCACATTCCTGGTCATGTGGTTGGGTGCTCTGGTATGATGTCACCAGAGAGCTGCTTGCTGGTGGTGAGACAGAGATGTTTCCATTGATAGCGTGGACAAGGGATCGGGCCAATTCAGCTACCCACACCTCTGAAGCTCAGGGGTAAATCCCATTTTCCTTTGACCCGCATTCATGGCTGGGAGCTGCAATTCTGCAAATGCAACAGCTCAGTGGTGAGTCCACTTTATTTTGGATCTCCCCCTTACACTGCCACTGGACATGGTGAGCTGGATGGAGGGAAGGAGGCATTCCACCCATAAAAGAAAACCTTGGCGTACAATCCATACACCGCTAATATGTCTATGGAAGGATTTGTTTTGAATGTTTGTTAAAATAATCTCTTGCTTCCCTTTATTGTTTTCTTAAAAGCCCTTCAACAAGTAACAACATCCCATTAATGAGAGTGGTACAATCTGTCAAACACACAAAAAGGAGAAGCAGTGCAGTAATGAAAGAGGGATGGGTGGTTCACTACACAAGCAAAGACACTCTGGTAAGAAAGAGGCTGAGCAAAGAAGTAAATTTCACTGGTAGTGTGTTTCTAGGAGCTGCTATTGCTCTCTCTTTCTCTTGATTTTTTAAGGAATGTTTTAATTTACAAACAGTTGCAGAAGTCTTCAAGCACAAAGGCTGGGGGTTGCTTACACAATGTTGAGTAGATCTACAAATCTGAGTAACCTGATGAGGAGAAGTGATTTTTTAATGTAAAAGGCACTAATATCTGCTTGCTCTTTCTAACTCTAACATTGAAATATTCAACAAGCACAGTTTGAATTCAGTTTTTTTTTTTAAAAAAAAAACCTACTTCCCTTGTCAAAAAAATTGAAAATATAGGGAGAAATTCAGATGTACATTAGGCATATCACAGAATATGAAGTGAAAAAGTTCTATAAAACCCAATGAAAATGTATCCATAATGGTATCAGAGATGTTCGGAACAGCTTTATTGTATCATTTTTCTTATATTAGAATTAGGAAAATGCACTAGGAAAATGATTTTAATGTGATACATATAGAATGTGTACAAATGTACAAGTCTTATAAAGTAAGGTGTAGTGAAGTGAGCCCCGGTGGCGAAGTGCGTTAAAGCACTGAGCTGGAGACTGAAAGGTCCCAGGTTCAAACCCCGGGAGCGGCGTGAGCGGCCACTGTTAGCTCCAGCTCCTGCCAACCTAGCAGTTCAAAAACATGCCAATGTGAGTAGATCAATAGGTACCGCTCTGGCGGGAAGGTAACAGCGCTCCATGCAGTCATGCCGGCCACATGACCTTGGAGGTGTCTACGGACAACGCCGGCTCTTCGGCTTAGCAATGGAGATGAGCACCAACCCCCAGAGTCAGACATGACTGGACTTAACGTTAAGGGAAACCTTTACCTTTTTAGTGAAGTGATATTGACTATTCTTAATATCTGTTGAATAAGGAGTATAATTCAGCATGTATTATAAATTGAGCTCTCTTCTGTTGTCACATGTAATGAATAGTTGTCTGAAGAGAGCAACTTCTTCTGTTTAAAGAGTCTCTCCATGTTATGTTAAAATCTGATTTTTTTCATGATCCTTGATCATGTGGAGAACTTCTATGTTAAACAGAGATTCCTCCTTTTCAGACTCTCTCTTTACGCATAGCCTCTATTGGGAGGGAGGGGGCAGAAGCAAAGCTAGCACACTCTGTTCCTCATACATTTAGATTTACCCATTTTGAAATACCCAAATAAAGCATTGAATAAAGAAGATTCAATAAATTATATAATCCTGTGATATTTTGGGTTATGATGGTGGGGCAAATAGTATATAAAAATATCTCTATTAAGTGTAATACATTCAGGCACTTACTGGATATCCTGATACAGAGAGTGGGATTTTTGTTCTAAATACACACCAAGTTCATCTAGTACCTGAAATACCTTCTTGCCATCTGATATTCACTAGCTTGTCACACAAGGCAACTATTCTGAGACCCCATTAATTCCTACACCACACGCAGCTACCTGAGAATATTTTAATGTTTCTTGGTCACTTAAGAGATGCCATAGGGCACAGGATGTGTGAGAAAAGGTCTTCTGACATTACCTTGGCATCATACGGGGACAATTTCATCCTGGATCTTCCCAGTGTTCCTTACTCTCTCCATTGGTGTGGAATTTGCATGACCCTGTCCACTGCCTCTCCCTTAACCCCTTCCTATACATACAACAGAGGAATTGATCAGCAACTGAACATACTAGAGAGCAAACTTGCTCAACATAACAAAATTTAAGTATTGATGGAATTTCTTGGGTTTAACCTGGCATTATGTGAGTTGTAGCTCACCCAAACCTTATTCATTTTGTACAATTAAAATATTGACTTTTTCAAATAACCCGGGAAATGGCGGATGCCCAAGCTAGCAGATGATAAAAATATGTTGATTTTTGGAAAGCTTAAAGTATGAAACACTTGTGGATTTCAAATCAGTTATTGTTCTTTATCATTAATTTCAGTTTTCATCAGATTACATGGTCTTGTTTCATTTTATTTCATTTGATGTCTCATAAAATGCTGTTACAGTGGATTACATTGTTTTTTATTTCAATGCAGAGGAAACGGCATTATTGGAGATTGGACAGCAAATGTATTACACTTTTTCAGAATGATACTGGAAGCAAATACTACAAGGTAAAATAGCTTAGGTTTTACTTTTATGAATATTTTGATATATACAATAACTGAAATATTCTGACAGTTTACCTTAACAAATATGGATAGGTTCTGCATCACACCCACCACTTTTTTATATTTGATTGTCTTGGAATTGAGTCAAGTTGTTGTTTTAATAAATTGGAAAATGATGATGATGATATTTTATTGGTTACCTGCCTCTCTTCATGGCTTGTGATAGGGCATAGTTTGGCTTGTTCTTGAGTCAGATTCACTTAACATCCCTGCCCTCCTCACAAACACACCATGAACCCCAAAAGCTCTCCTCATGACAAAACTATATTAGTTCCTGAACAGACCTAAACTGCCTTGTGGTCCAATATAATTTTATCAAAAATGTGGTAAAACAGACATCCAAAATTATCCATATGGCTTCTTCTGCTAGCCAGGAAATCCATTTTGCTATTTAAATTAAGCTCCTAATCAATGGCATGGTTCCTGCCAGGGTCCAAGGGAAACCAAGAATTTGAGAGGGAACACAAATGTTGTCATTATATACAGATATTACTGAAGATGTCCTATAGCAAGCTCAAAGGCAGAGGTGGAGGTTTATGTAGGTCGTAGCACCCATATTGTTCTCTGCTTGGGTCAAATGTTTAGATACAGAATATAATAATGAAAATAATAAAATAAGAAGCTTAAATATTTTTTGCACATGGAAATAATGGCAATTATTCTTCTTCTCAGGAAATTCCATTGTCTGAAATTTTATCCCTGGAACCTGCAAAAACCTTCGATTTATTACCACAGGAAGCAAATCACCACTGCTTTGAAATAACCACAGCAAATGTAGTCTACTATGTTGGGGAAAATGTGGAAAACCCGCCAAGTGTTTCATCTAACAACGGTATTTTGGCAAGTGGTTGTGGCCTGGATGTAGCAAGATCGTGGGAAATGGCCATCCAGCATGCTCTCATGCCTGTTATCCCCAAAGGTGCATCCACTGGTTCAGGACCAAACTTGCACAGTATGTTCACTTTTCCTATTTTAGAATAAACTGGTGTAGAAGGTCTCAAAATAACCTGTTGGTGTGGTCCATGGAGGTGGCTTGCAGAAAGACTGTACAGCAGTTGAAAACATCTGTTAAGCGTTGTCCCTCTATTCTAGCAGTGAAGATATGACAGTCTAGGTGGTTAAAATAGTATTCTATGCAAAACAATAAGGTGCATTTGAAATGTTTTGTCAGTCTGTATTCTTCATATTGACATTGGTGAATGTTGAAATAAATAGGTTAATAACTCTTTACTGGTATATATTGTTTGCTTTAGAAAAGGGGGTGTACAAAGGACATCCTACAAGGTATATGTGATCCACCAAGACCATCTTTGTGCTCTCAAGGACAGTCACCCCCCCCCCCCCACACACACACACCTTTTGAAAACCATTTTTGACTGAAATACAAAAGGACAAGGGATAGCCATTTTAGGTTTAGCAGGGGCTTTTGCTAAAACAGGAAATGAGCAGAAGGTGAATTTTAGCCACAGTTACCAAAACAAACAAAACAAATCAAATCAAATCAAATTGGTGAGAGGTTAATGTGACCCCTAGCCTCCCACAGCCTTTTGTACTAGTGTATTTTCTTATGTTTAGTAAAGCACTCTGGGCTTTAAGGAAAGTTTGTTATAGGAACCTAGGCAATAAATCTGGGATTGGATAGGTTGTTACGCTTTATTCAGTAAACTTCAGTATACTTTATATATAACCTATATCTGCTGTTATGGACATTATTGTAAATGGCACTCAAGGTAGGATTTTAGTTGTAATGTTGGAATATTATTCTTAACTTACTGTATTTATAACTAATGCATGGAGTTGGTTAAGGAAAAGGTGAAGAACTCTATAAAAGACCTTCATCATTGAACTACATTATGTTTAATGTAAATTTATTTTATCAGTTTTCTTGTGTTGAAATGTATATCATGGGTAGTACTGTGATGTTAACAAAACATACTCTTTTAATATCAATATCAGGTTTTCCAGGTCTGTGAGCAGGAAGATAAAATATATATTTGTTCTGTTCATAAGCTTAACTATCTTACAGAACAGGCTGAGACAACTGTAAAAATCAATGTGGAAGAGAAACAGCAATCATGTGAAACCATTTTAAACCAACAATCTCTATGTTATGAACTAGATGACTATTGTTTCATGATTCCCCAAATACACTACTGTATGTGTATGTCAGAGTGAGTAAGAAAGAGAGAGACAGAGACACACAATAATTACTGTACTTTTTCTTCTAGGAAATATATCCATCAGTATTTCAGTATCAAATTGTCAGGTCCAAGAAAATGTGGTAAGTGTTCTGAGTGTTGGTGCCAGACATAACAGTGCAGTTTGCAAAGCCATTGATCTGTTTGGAAAAGTTTCAGAGGATGTCTCACTACTCACTTTCCTTACTGAAGGACAAAAAAAGAATGAGAAAATAACCCATTTAGATTTTTTTAACAGGCTAAAATCCAAGAGGCAATTTATAGCTGACTTCATGGTTGCTCCATAGTACTCCATAGTTCTAGTACTCTGTGAAACTTCATGGCTGCACTCATGAAGATAGCCACTTAAATGTATTTATTTGTAAGTTTGTTCAATTTCAATTTGACATTCCTAATTTTATTAAGTTTTGAGAGTATTCAAAATGAGCTAGGAACTTCCATTGCTTTAGTGCACCCTGATGAGGTCAGTGAACATGGTTGGAGTCTATAAGCCTCATCAGAACTTTCACTGTGTACAGCACAGAATCAGCCTTGTCCCATCATAAACCCATAGATTTTTCAATGTGGAGGGCGAACACGAGGCCTTGCAGAGTCCTTGATAGATACAGGACATTTGATATGTATTTCCAGAAGCTTCGTTACATCCCAAGATTGCCACTGCCTTTGAGTACACAAACACTTACAATATACTTTTCCAGTAAAAAATCAGCACCTATTATAAGATATTCCGTAACTCGGGCAGATTCTAACGAGTAGCTGTGACACCTACATAGCTCCTGCATAGACATAATCCAGACTCTGACACTTAGCATCATTTCTGTCAAATCAATTTCTTCACCTATTTTGCTTCAGCAAAACAATTCATTTCTCAGCTTCACTTCCATATCTTATGGTTAAAGGGCTGTTTATATTTACACCTGTAGGATATCAGTACAGTGTACCAAATCTTTCCGGATGAGGTGCTGGGATCAGGACAGTTTGGAATTGTTTATGGAGGTAAGGTGAATCATAGATATGAAAATGGGGGAGAAGGGAATTTAGAACCCAGTGATAGTTTTTTTTCTCTCAATGAAAGACATGCAAAGATATTTTAATCTCTTATGTAAAGACAGGGAGCAAAATATTACTATCTGTCACAAAGTCATTCATTAACCGGTCATATTTAAATGTTTTGCTAAATCATAGTTTTGTTAAAGTGGATGAACAGACCCAAGATAAGAATTTTTCCCATCATTTCACAGATAAAATCGCTTTAACTTGCACTGACTAGATACCAGAATAGACACAGTTCCAGTGGATTAAACCTTGGTCCCTAATTCTTCAGTGTTGATAGATACTTTTTGGGTTTTGCAACCTGAAGATGTAGATAGAATCCTTGGAAAGTTGAGAGTTACCACATGTGTGCTAGACACTGCCCATCTTTGCTAATTAAACAGGCCAGATGAAGACTGGCTGAGTGGGTAAGGGAAGGGATTAATGCCTTTTTACAAAACAGGATCTTGACACTGCTAATACAGGTGGTGGTAAGCCTTTTTTAAAAAAAGACTTCCCTGGACCTGGGAATACTTAATTACTATGGACTCCAATCTTCTACTTTTGAGCAAATTACTAGAGCAAATAGTTGCTTCCCAACTCTAATGGTTCCTGGTTAAGGCTGATTATCTAGATTCATTTCAGTCTGTTTTTAGCCCCAGTGTCAGTATCCTATGCCTAGGATCTGCCATAGTATAAAGGATGTAGAACTGGGATCCAAGATCAATTCTCATGGGAACTGCTATTTGGACAAGTGATGTAATGTTTACATTTATTAGCCAATTACCGAAAGAGTATGAGATGTGTAATGAAGGGGTGTTATGGGCCAATGGAAGTGCAACACGCAAAATGTTTGAATGTTAGTCCAATGTAGAGTGTGTACCTTATAGCAAGCGTTAGTCCTAACAATGATAGTGTGCATCTTACTAGAGGTCCATGAGTGAACAAGAGACTGTGGATCTGAAGTGAAGAGTTGGATCAAAGAAGTGTATACTACAGTTATTGCATTTCATCAGTAACACATTTAGGGTTTATTAGATAGTGAGCCTTAAATTCTTTCTTATTTTCCTTTACATTAACTGCTAATGGAAGTTTGCATGCAAGGTAGTTTCCATTATGAAGAACAGCTATTTATTGTCTGAATTACATACCACATTTATAGGGCAGACTACATACAGTTCTCAAAAGAGTTGCTGACATGTTACACTGTGTATGGGAAGGAGGAATGTGTGTGAAAAGCATGGTTTAAACTTCTGCCCTTGTGTAATTTTACTTCTAAAATTCTCCTCTACTGCTTTTTGCTCCGTGAAAAATATCATGAAATTAAAGAGGGAAAAAGCTTGAATGTCTTACAACAATCTTCATTGTAAGGTGACCTTGACAATGAGATTTTAATGTAACAGGAAAAATAGGGTTTTAGAAAGGTGATACTTCTCAGAGTTGATCATGTTAATTGGCATATTTTTCATCATGCAGGAAAACATCGCAAAACGGGAAGAGATGTAGCAATTAAAATCATTGACAAACTGAGATTTCCAACTAAGCAAGAAAGCCAACTTCGTAATGAGGTTGCAATTTTACAGGTATCTTTTATTTAATTACCAATTATATCCTGTATGTATTTAATTTAGAGCAGGGCAATAAAACTTACTGAGAACAGGTTTCAGCAGTAGAAATCTATGTAACTAATTATTCTTTGGATTTTCTAGATAAAGTCCCCAGTAATGTCTCCTTTTCAAATAATTTCTACACTGCTTCAAATACAGACAAATTGAAACAAAGTGCTAATAATTTATTAATTGACGTGTTTTGCAGCAAATGCACTTTGTAGATAATCTAAGCAATTATTGTTCTGATGGCGAATCAGTGAGTATTAAGGGATTTTCTTACCTGTCCTTTCATCTGTAGCAAAAAAGAAAGCATAAGCCATATTTTCTTTAAACTATGAAATGAATTAAAGCTGCAATTTTAAATTTTACATCATATCAAAGTCATTGTCTTAAGTGCTGCTATTTATGGAGCCAAAACAACACCATCAAAGAAAAACAAATACTTAGAAGGGAAAGATATTAGGGAAGGGACCGGTAAGGACTGAGTATTCCCTATGACCATGGAATTCTAACTGTTTGGAATAGAGAGAGAGAATATTGTTAGGTTGAAAGGGAGTTTACTGTAGGAGTGCACTGCGTGGCTGGCTGCAACTCTAATCAGAATCCTGGGATAGTGCAGCATTCTTTAAAGAATTAAGCACAACTTAAGAAAAAGCATGCAAGGTTTGAGCCTGAGATTCCAGGGTCTAGAAAGTTGGGAGCAAGATGAAGATATAAAACAGAACTCCTATAAAACAGCAAAACAATTCATGTTGAGCCTATAAGATTAGCAGATATACTATAACAGTGATTCTTAACCCTTTAGGGACAAATAACTTTTTAAAAATCTGATTTTATTCCTATGAAAATGTTTGCAAACATTTGCCTTATATATGCATGTGTAAGTCTAGAAATGGTAGAAAAAAATCAACCCCAAAAACTTGGTTTGACTTATTGACAGATCAATGTGAAAACTCAACTCTTATCAAAAAAGGTACCAGTCCCTTCTCTGAGTAGAGTGATGAAGAGCAAGAACCTAATCTGTCCCAGGAGAAACTAAAAGAAGCATTAACCCCCTCTACTTTCAAAGGCGAGGTGCTACATTAGTCTTTTTGGTCCAATTGTGGGAGTTGGAAATCCAAAATATCTGGAGGGCCAAAGTTTGTCCATGTCTGGTCTACACTGCCAGATAATCTGGGATAAGAAGATAATCTGAGATCAGATCCAGGGATATAGGGATCTAGCCTAATTAGCCTAATTATCCCTTAAAGATTTTCTCCTTTAGACTGGAAAAGATCTTCAGAAATGATGAAGGAAAGGAATTCACGTTCCAATGCAATAAGATAAATAAGATAATTTTTCTTATTGCATTGGAAATCTTTTAGACTGGGGTGGAGAAGACCCCCTTTCAGTGATCTTAAACTCTATTCCATTAACAGCAGGAAAGTTGTTAAAGATAATGAAATAAAAAATGAGGAGCTTGGTGAGATTTCTAGTGATTACAGTGAATTGTAATATTTTTTTAGTCTTTGCATATATGTTGCAGAAAGCCCTGTTATTGCAGTGGCCTGGTGAGTTTCACCATTAAAAATAAATAAAAGGATGCTGCCTTTACAAAAATATGCCTGCCACTAACATTGTTTCTGTTGGGTCATTACTTAAGACTACTTTGTCTTCCAGGCCTTTTACGTCCTTGCTACTGGAATCTCTATTGTTTATTTTAACTAGTGTTTCATGTTATGTTTGGTTTGAACTCCATATAATTTTTTACTATATTTCACTGTATTAGCCTTGCTTTGTATTTTCATAATCTTGGTTTGAGTTCTACAGCTATATTCTTTTTATCATTTTGCAGAATAAAAATTATCTGGAAAGAAATGAGTACCTTCACAGGGACTAGTTTGGAACAAAAGAAATTACAATAGAAATATGAAAAGACTAAATTGTTACCTTAACACTCACTCTGACAGGAAACATTAACAGAAAGGGAAAGACGTGGAATAAAAAATATTGGTTTTGTACCCAATTTTGTACCCCAAAATACCCTTTTAAGGTTTATGAGTCCATGAATGTCAGGTTGAGAATCCCTGCATTGTGGCATGAACCTGTGAACTATACCCCACAAAAGCTAATGCTATAATGAACCTGGTAGTCTTAAAGGTACCACATGACCTTGTAGGTTGCAACAGACTAATATGACAACTCCTTCAGAACTGGTTCTGTTGTTCCGCTCTGAAAATAAATTGATTAGGGCAAATTATCTGTTCTATATACACCCTTAAAATGTTATTGTTGGCAGAGAAAAATTTTGACAGCTTGTTTGTGCTGTCCTGGCGGTTTCACTTTACATAGTAGATTATCCCTTGTACTTTTATTCATAACTATGCTAATGCTAAAGAGATTGAATGCTGATGCTAAAGAGATTGACCCAATTTTCCTGAGCCTTGACATTGGATCTAGACAAATACAGCTCATTCACATAGTGTTTATCTTTGATAACAGAATCTGCATCATCTGGGGGTTGTAAATCTGGAATGCATGTTTGAGACACCAGAAAGAGTGTTTGTTGTTATGGAGAAGCTCCATGGAGATATGTTGGAAATGATCTTGTCAAGTGAAAAAGGAAGGTTGCCAGAGCGAATAACCAAGTTTTTAATTACACAGGTAAGAGCCCATTAAGGGATATCAGTTGTTATATTTCTTTCCCTTCAAAAAGATTCACTTCTATAAATTAAAATACAGTAGAGTCTCACTTATCTAACATTCACTTATCCAACATTCTGGATTATCCAAAGCAGTCTGCCTTTAAGTATTATGTTTTTGTAGTCAATCTTTTCAATACATTGTGATGTTTGGGTGCTAAATTCATAAATACAGTAATTACTACATAACATTGCTGTGTATTGAACTGCTTTTTCTGTCAAATTTGTTGTAAAACTTGATGTTTTGGTGCTTAATTTGTAAAATCATAATGTAATTTGATGTTTAATAGGATTTTCCTTGATTCCTCCTTATTATCCAACATATTCATTTATCCAATGTTCTGCTGGCCTGTTTATGTTGGATAAGTGAGACTACTGTACCTTCAAATAAACTCTACATGTCGCTAGCAGGTGACAACAAATGAAGGAGTGTGTTGACGGGCTGAAAATGAGAAAGTAGAATCCAGAATATAAAAAAATTGGAGCATCCATTACTGATATAGTTTTATGCTTTGTAAGTTGTTTTTTTAACATATAAGAAGGTCTCAGTCCAACTGCTAGTCCCCACTAAAGTACATTCAGTTAATTGATGATGCTAATAATAATAATAATAATAATAATAATAATAATAATAAAAATAATAAAAATAATAATAATAATTTTATTTCTTACCCACCTCTCCTCATGGGTCGAGGCGGGTTACAAAACAATTAAAATACATAACCAAATTTTAAAAACCTACAAAAACACACACTAAAACATACCTCCATAAAAGTTACATACCAAAAGGTATCTCTATGAAATACATATTAAAACAGACATTAAAATAGACAAAAAGAGATTAAACAAAGGACATGCATTAAAATCATGTTTATGTTTAAAGACTGTTTGGGTAGGCCCACTGAAAGAGACAGGTCTTGTGCCTTAAATTCTGACAGCTGATTTAGCTGTTGGAGCTCTACCGACAGGTCTTTTCACAGACTGGGGATGGCCAATGAAAAGGTCCTCTGGGTGATGATTGCCAGTCATGTTCTGGCTGGTTAGAGTAGATGCCCCCCAGAAGACTGAAGTTTGTGGGGCAGATTGTATGGGAGAAGGTGATCCTTTAGGTAACCAGGACCCATGTAGGGCTTTAAACCATCACCTTTATAGGATAGGATTTACTGTATATATTTGTTGACTTACTATTGAAGAATTGTTTCTGTGGGTGTCTTCTGTTTCAGACTAGCACCTGGCCCAATTTATATTCTGTACTATGATCCTACCTGAATGCAGTAGGATGAGTGAATTTTGATATGCTAAGCCTCCACAAATATATTATTATCAGCTTTGGCATGTCTATTTCTCCTACTGAAAAATCTTCCCTGGAACACCATTTATAGGAGACCTACAAGTCAATTTATAATATTCCATAATTGGGAAAGGTAGTAGAATATGGCAACAGAAGGCTGGCAGATGGAGACTGAACTAATTTGAAATGTGGCACTGGACAAGAGTTCTGCAGATGCTATGAACTGCCAACATGACCAATAAATTGATCCTAGAGCAAATCAGTTCTGAACTCTCTCTAGAAACCAAAATAATGAACCTAACAACACATCATGGGATAACTTACTAGAAAAATGACAATTCTAGTCAAGTAGGAAGCAGTAGGAAAAGAAGGTGATATTACAGGTGGATAGACTTCATCAAGGAAGACCAGCCCTAATTTTTCAGAAAATGAGGAGGACCTCTTGATGACAAGGTGGCTTGAGGTGTCTCACACAAAAGGTTGCCATTAGTTGAAACCGACAGCAATTAACAGCAAACTGTGGATTGTACATGTTAACATAGTGTGTATATGTAACGCATATATGTGAGATATTGATCTTCTTTTCTGAATATACAGCACACAAATACCTCCTTTTAAAATTAAGGAACTTATAATTCACATTAAAGGTAACATTCGCCTTAATCCCACTTCATAGATGACTGGTAAGTGAGTGAGAGAGAGGCCCTTTTTGGTGGTTGCCTCTCGATTCTGGAACTCCCTGCCTAGGGAAGCCAGAATGACTCCCTCCCTGCTGTCCTTCTGGAGGAAGGCTAAAATCTTTTTGTTCAGACAGGCTTTCAAAGATGAAGGTGTTTAAAATAAATTCAGCTGGTACAGTGGTATTAAATCTGCATTTGTTTAATAGTTTTTAACAGTGAATTTTTAAATACTGTCTATATTTAATCCTGTTTTAATGTTTGTTTATTTGTATATTTTAAATTGTTATGTTCATGCTTTTATGTTAAGCCGCTTCGAGTCCCCTTCGGGGAAGATATAGCAGAGTATAAATAAATAAATAAATAAATAAATAAATAAATAAATAAATAAGCTATTTCCAAATCACACTTCCTTCCTGTCTTGCTTTTTAGCACATATCGTAAAGCCTTTTACAGCGCATCTTAAATTTTGCTCTCCCAAGAATTTTCTTTGCTCCCCCCCCCCCCCCCACCTATCCACCTAAATGAGTTTTCTGAAGTCGGTCCTTGAAAAGATCATCACCAGTTTGGATCAGTGGGTGATGAAACACAATCACCTTAACCAATAGATTAATGAGCATCTTAAAATCAATGTTTATGTACAGTTTTAAAATTATATTAACATTAGTCATAGAAACTGGAATTCTATATTACTTGTGGGTGGTTATTGTATAAATTTCCTTTTTTAAATCCTTGTGTGAAATACTTATAATTCAGTTTGGAATGGGATAATACTATAAAAACATGAAAATCACTTAAATTAAGTTGTCTTTGTGCTTGGTGTTATTACATCTCATATCCATAAAACGCATTAAAACAGATCTTGGTACTGAGAAAATTTGTATCACATTGCAATTAATTTCTTCCTTTATAGATCCTTGTTGCCTTGAGACATCTTCATTTTAAAAACATTGTTCATTGTGATCTCAAACCAGAAAATGTATTGCTGGCATCTGCTGATCCTTTTCCACAAGTAAGTAAAAATAACTCTCTGTGTATGGAGAAAAGTCAGCTCTTCTAAAGCCAATTACAATATAGCAAATTAAAATGTGACATTGATAACTTCAGCTATTTTGATGCAGGAATACAAAAACAGGATTTTGTTTTTCAGTAGATTGTTCAATGAAAAAACATCTTGTCCAAAACTAAGCTCCTTCTACATTAGTGGTTCTCAACTTATTGATCCCTAGATGTTTTGGCCTTCCACTCCCAGAAATTCTAATAGCTCATAAACAGCTGGGAATTTTGGGAATTGTAGGCCAAAACACCTAGACTCCCACAGGTTGAGAACCACTATCCTAAATGCTTACCACACTAACAGCATATCTAATTCATATGCTGCCAGCAAAGACAGTTCCATGTGTTGTCGAAGGCTTTCATGGCCGGGATCACAGGGTTGTTGTATGTATTTCGGGCTGTATGGCCATGTTCCAGAAGTATTCTCTCCTGACGTTTCGCCCACATCTATGGCAGGCATCCTCAGAGGTTGTGAGATATACCTCACAACCTCTGAGGATGCCTGCCATAGATGTGGATGAAATGTCAGGAGAGAATACTTCTGGAACATGGCCATACAGCCTGGAATACATACAAAAACCCAAGGACAGTTCTATCTTGTCTCTTTGCACCAGCTAAGGCCCCTCCCACCAGTGGCATGCTATGCTAGTTATGTATATGTGTGTGTGTATACATATATACAATATAATTTACAATAATATATAATATTATAATATATTGTATATACATATAATATTAATAATATTATTTTGTAATACAATATAATACTAATAATACAATATATTAATATTAATTATATATTATATATTACATGTAATATTACTAATAATAATACAATATATTGATATAGTACAATATAGTAATTTATTGCCAGTATTGTGCTATGCTAATAATATACCTCATACCTTCGGGGTGAGAAGAAGGGCAGGATATAAATGTATTAAATAATAAATAATTAAATATGCCATCTGTCCCTCAATTGCATACCTATAATATGATAATATGCAAATGGATATATCTTGCCTTCATTCTAAATTGTTGCCTTTTTTTCTAAAACTGCACATGGAACTAACCGTATGTGAATTTCCATATCTTTCCATCAGGCTCATTAGGTGCACAGATTTTCTGTGGGCCTGCAAATGAATAACCCCCTCATCCAGCATAGTCCTACTAGTCAGTCCATACCTCCATTGACCTACCAAATTTTGAATATCTTCCTCAAAAAAGAGAGAGAACAGTAGCATGTCTTTCCAATTGCACAACATAATAAAGCACACTCATATTACATGAAAAGGGGTTCCATATTACAGTTTCAGAAAAGTCTGTGGGTGTTTCCAGATGTGCCTATGTTAATCAATGAGCCAGCATTATCAAAGTCAAGCTCAGGGGAAACATGCTTTTTCTGGTTTCCATCCAAATCTAGCTGCCACAATGGCAACTTGCTAGTTTCTAGTAGTATGATGGTGGAACTAGTACTTTTCCCCTCTCTCCCGGGAGCATTTTTAAAAACTTTTCTAAAATAAATTTAGATGTGTTATGTGTGTGCTTGTTTTAAAGATAAAGAACAAATCTCAGGTGAGAAAATATACTTGTTGCACTTTTTAGCATTGAGGAAGAGGCAATACAATAGATTGAATCATTTTGAGATTAAGTGATCTATCTCTAATATTCAAACTTGCGAGGAAGTCAGGCTTATATTTCTAGGGAAACACAATACATCCCATTGGTTTTGTTATATTCATACATGCCTCACATGGAAATACATTTGCTTATATGTTTGCCTCTCCAATCTCAATTCTGTCCTCTAACTTGGGAGGCCAAAATGTGTTTTTTTCGCCTATGCTCTAAGTTACATAAATAGCGATGCTTGCCAGAAAAGTGCTGTAGAAAGATTATTGTGTGTTTGGAGCACCTTCTGCCAATGTAGTTAGCATTGTAAAGGAGCATACTAGAACATATCTAGTTGGCTGCACAGATCGTACAAACATGATCCTGCATGCGGTACCCACTCAATTCAGTATACTAACCCCTTACTTCGATATATATGAATGATATCTGTTATCACAGAGTACAGTTAAATGAATGAAATGTTGAACTGTAATAGGTTTGTATCATTGACTTCTGTGCTGACAGGTGAAGCTTTGCGACTTTGGATTTGCCCGGATCATTGGAGAGAAATCATTCAGACGCTCAGTTGTGGGTACACCAGCCTACCTTGCTCCTGAAGTCCTGAGAAACAAAGGGTACAACAGGTCATTAGATATGTGGTCCGTGGGGGTCATTATCTATGTCAGCCTTAGTGGTACATTTCCATTCAATGAAGATGAGGACATTCATGATCAAATCCAGAATGCTGCTTTTATGTACCCACCCAACCCCTGGAAGGAAATCTCCCATGAAGGTACTACTTTGCTTAAACTTTGACACACACTGACAAAAAAATGGAAAATATTTATATTTTGTCTTTCAATAAGGGCTGCCTGAAGAACTAAACACTGCAAACCGCCTTTCCCTGCTGTCCATGAAAAATATTACCAGACGTCTTTTTGTTGCTTAGAGCAGCTAGTTTTAAATGGGAAATAGTGCTTCCAAATAAGTAGTAGAGCTAAATGTGTGCCAAAATAATTTCTCAAGCTTCTTTTACTTCTTCTGCTGCTGCTTCTAATGATGTCGCTGCAAATCGTACATTCAACTACAATCTATATAGCTATACATGCATGTACAGCAACATTTAAAGCTGGTTCTGCTATGTGTCTCGTTCTTTGCCCTTCAGAAAGAAGTAATGATTTAGTTAATCATGATAACACAAGTAAAGGAAAAGTGTGTTATTGCTAGAGAGGTAGCTCTGAAAATTAGCACCAATGTCTATTCATTAGATTGCTGCTCTGTATTTTATAGTGAGAGCTTCTGTTTCACCTCTCTAATATATGGCAATATTTCTCATTATAATGTGGAGAACAGAATGTGAGATTACCAATAGAACTGCATATTGGTGTCATGGATTTTTCTTGGCCTCATTATGCTCAAGGCTGTTCTAGCCATCAAAGAATCTAGCAAAAAATAGGTTAACACTCGAGGCAAGTTATTTCTGCTTTATATTTGAACAAACTTGCAATCCTAAATGTTCCTTGTGCCTGACCAGTTTTGTTACTGGCTATATTTTTGATCCTACATTCATATTTTGTTAAGAGTATTTTTTCTAAGTAAATCTGAATAGAAGATAACAAAAAAGAGAATACCAGTCTTTTTATTTTGTAAACCTGGACCATAGATCTGAACAACAGCATCATCAATTGATATGTACTCTCCTTCCTTAAACTTATGGAGTGTACTTGTGAGGTCCATACTAATATTTCTTACTATGTTAAAAGCTAATGTTGAAGGAGATAAGTTAATTGTAGTTTATAGGTTTTAATACATGTATGTTGTTATTTTATAGTGAAGGTAGTTTTTGTAATGTTTTGTGTGTGTATATATTGTGTGTTATTGTTGTTTATTCATTCAGTCGCTTCCGACTCTTTGTGACCTCATGGACCAGCTCATACCAGAGCTCCCTGCCGACCACCACCACCTCCAGCTGCTTCAAGGTCAAGCCAGTCACTTCAAGGGTACCATTTATCCATTTTGCCCTTGGTCGGCCCCTCTTCCTTTTTCCTTCCATTTTCCCCAGCATCGTGATCTTCTCCAAGCTTTCCTGTCTTCTCACCATCTTTGCCTCTAATATCCTTCCCCCCAGTGAGCAGTCGGGCATTATTTCCTGGAGTATGGACTGGTTGGATCTTCTTGCAGTCCAAGGCACTCTCAGAATTTTCCTCCAACACCACAGTTCAAAAGCATCTATCTTCCTTCGCTCAGCCTTCCTTATAGTCCACTCTCACTTCCATAGATTACTAAGGGGAATACCATTGCTTTAACTACGTGGACCTTCGTTGCCAGTGTGATGGCAACTATTTTATTGAGGTTCAACATTTCTCTCCTCCCAAGAAGTAAACATCTGATTTCCTGGCTGCAGTCTGTGTCTGCAGTAATCTTCGTGCCTAGAAATTCAAAGTCTGTGACTGCCTCCACATTTTCCTCCCTCTATTTGTCAGTTAGCAATCAGTCTGGTTGACATAATCTTGTTTTTTGTTAATGTTTAACTGCAACCCAACTTTTGCACTTCCTTCTTTCACCTTGGTTATAAGGCTCCTCAGCTCCTCCTCGCTTTCAGCCATCGAAGTGGTATCATGTGCATATCTAAGGTTGTTAATGTTTCTTCCAGCAATTTTAACTCTAGCCTTGGATTCATCAAGCTCCGTCTGTCACATGATGTGTTCTGCGTACAAGTTGATTAGATAGGGTGAGAGTATACATCCCTGCTGTACTCCTTTCCCAATCTTGAACCAGTCTGTTGTTCCATGGTCTGTTCTTACTGTTGCTACTTGGTCTTTATACAGATTTCTCAAGAGACAGACAAGGTGACTTGTTATCCCCATCCCATCCAGAACATGCCACAATTTATTATGATCCACACAGTCAAAGGATTTAGAGTAGTCAATAAAACAAAAGTAGATGTTTTTCTGAAACTCCCTACCTTCCTCCATTATCCAGCAGATATTGGCAATTTGATGTCTTGTTCCGCTGCCTTTTCTAAACCCAGCCTTTTACTATGTATTCAGTAAAAATAATTTAAAATCTAGATGTGTGTTTTATTGGCCTGTTTTTTTCTGATTGATTTTTGTAGTTGTGGTTGCTAGTGGGTTGTGTAGTTTTAGCATTATATAACATTTCTGCCTCTTTTTCTGTTATTGTTGCTTTTTTCCTATGTTTCTCTTTTTCCTGACTAAAACATTTGTTTGCAAAAAAGGGAGACCTTAGAAGGGTTAAAATATCTGAAAATGGAGCAGGTTGGAGTTTAATGCCTAATCTACTATTCCTTTGAATATTATTTCCCTCCTAAATGTTGGTTGCTTGGCTCTTAATTTTATTTTTATGTTTCAATCATTATTATTCCTATTCAGTTTTGTACATCATATCTTTATTGCTTTGATCACCATCTATTTTTCCACCATCTTGTCTGTTTTTCAATAAATTTGTAAAGAACCAAAAAAAATTTAAAAATGCTAATCTAATATTTGAATTGAAAGCAGCAAACGTATTTGGTTTTATCGATATCAGCACTATGCATGAATTATAAGGCCCATAATATTCAAAGAGAACATATAGATTACATTTGAAAGGTTCTGGCTTCAGCTCTCAGCATTAAAGAATTATCAGGAAGCTAGGGTACGTATTACTTCTGTCTCAAGTCCCTGAAAAAACTGCTACAGCTAAGTAATACACATCTGGCCTACATGGGCTAGTGATCAGATGTGATTAAAAAGCCACTTAATGCATTCAATGAGCATTTACTGTTAACAATTTTTGTGTGTTTGAATGTTTGTTTCGTTATTTAGCATTATTATTCCATAGCTTTACAATCTTAAGAGATAGCAGAACAACAGACCCTGCCCAAAGGCTTACAATAAAAGAGAAAACAAAAAAGAAATCAGGAAGAGGAGGGAAGAGGAAACCAGAATTTTCAAACCCTTAATGTTAAATAATAGTTCTTAAAGTAAACTGCTGGAAGCAAAACATTTTAGGCTGAGCTGAATGAATAGTTCTACTTTCTTTTCCTCCATCTATTCCTCGCTCCTGTATCCATTCTAGGCTGCAATTGAGGGAGGGAGGAATCAGATGAAAGTATTGCCTTTTAATGATCTCTAAGATACATGATGTTGATGGATAGGGATATAAGAAAATTGTGTGCCTTCAACCACTGCAAAAAGAATTGTGCAGAAAGCAATGGTCTTGGGTAGAGGAGGTCTATTAAATCTACCAAATTCATCTATGTATTGGCTGACAATTCAATATTTGATTTAATGGACCTATTCTAGCTAGCTGTAACAAATAAGATCTTTATTTGTTACTCCAGAATAGACTTGGTTCACAGAATCAGTCTGGATTAACTGCAACAGACATAGGAATCCACTTGAGTAGAGGCTTCTGTGTGGCTTCTCAACCACCTCAGTTTGAGGCAGAGCCATTTGCCCTCCGAACTGGATGTGACCTCTTAAAGAGTCTCTTAAAGAGAACTCTCATACTGGGTATGACTGCCACATGGACACCATCCACCACTAAAATGGATCTGGACCTCTATGCCAAACCCATCCAAAGTTCTTACATTTATATTAGTTACAGTTCACTAACTAAACTAAACAAGAACCGAGGAAGGTTTGGTAGAATGATGATTGAAGCTGTCTGATTATTGGTGTGGTGTGGAAAACATATATGTCCCAGGAATGGAGCCCAGTAAAATCTTCCCTTGCTCCTAAGCCATACTTCCTGCCACCAACCAGTCTGTCTCTGGTTGTCTAGTCTTCCTGCTCTATACCAGAGCCCAGGAAAACTGATGCCTTTTGGGAAAGAGAAACAGCCCCTATGAATGGAACCTAGAATATGTTACCACCCATAGGAGTGGAATATTGTATCAGCCAAAATTGAGGTGGTACCCACATCCACAATCTGTCAAGTGATGCTCCCGATGAATCAGGATACACACTTCTTTTGCTATTTATGTTACAGACTATCTGCTCCTCAAGTATTCTGTAATAACAGGCTGAGGAGCAGGACTTCATTCCAAGATACGCTATAGCATTGCATATCTAAAGCAGTCCCCAATAGCCATGAATTCAGCTTTGATGTACCGTAACTATGAATAGCTGCACTTCTTCAGACATACAACTTTACAGATTTCAGATACATCCAGCAGTATGGGTCCATGCTGGCCTCATAATCCAAGGAACACGTGGAAGGCTTACTGTTTCATACTATTTTCCCTCTTCAGCTGCAATTTTTCTTGCATTGCACTGCACTACAACATTGGCCTGAAAAATTAAGAACTCAAGGAAGCATAGTACATGAATGATAGATCAAAAATTAAGTTTTACTAACTTGGTCAAAACCGGTTTTCAAAAGGTCAGGCTACATTAACTGGCGTACATTTCACAAACAGGGTAATGAGTTTTGTCTTGTAGTCTGGTTCCCATTACATCCGACCTGTTGCTATATAAAATTCAAGCAGGCATTTGAAGTGATGTCTTCCAATATTATTTTTCTCTCCAGCTATTGATCTCATAAATAATTTGTTGCAAGTGAAAATGAGAAAGCGCTACAGTGTGGACAAGACATTAAGCCACCCATGGCTACAGGTAATGCTGTAAATTTCATGTCTTTTGACTTCTGTATCTTTCTAGTTAGATACCAAACAAGGATTTTTTTTAGAACTGGCATTCCAAACTGAAGCCGAGTTATCAGTACATCAGGAAGTGTACTGTCACATGGAACATTCCTTAAGCATGAGTTGCTGAAAAGCATAATCAGAATATCAGCCTCTAGCTGCTTTGGGTCTTTATCAAGAGAGAAAAGCATAGTAATAGTAGTAGTAGTAGTAGTAGTAGTAGTAGTAGTAGTAGTAATAACAACAACAACAACAACAACAACAGGAAGAAGTAGCAGTAGCAACAGCAGCTATGTATTACCTTTGGATTCCTATTTAAACACCTGCCAGAGTGTGTGCAGAATCCTTAGGTTAGCAGGGGCTGTAACTTAGTGGTAAATCATATGCTGCATATAGAAAAACACAGGTTCAGTCCCTGGTATAATCAGGGCACTCAAGTAGACAATGTTTTCAAATTTTTAGATTATTTTATAAACTGCATTAAACTCCACTGGAACCATAAACTCCACTGGAACCATAGAATCAGACATAGAAGAGACTACAAGGGCCATCCAGGTCCAATCCCCTGCCATGCAGGAATGTCAGATAGCTATCCAGCCTCTGTTTAAAGATCTCCAGAGAAGGAGACTACTGCACACTCTAATATAGCTTATTTCACTGTCAAACATCTGCCTTACTCTTGTCAAAATATAAAGAAATAAGCTTTTGTGGTATTGTCTTTTCATGGTTTTAAAATATGTTCTCTCCCCCCCCCCCCCCAGGATTACCAGACCTGGCTAGATTTACGAGAACTTGAAAGTAAAATAGGGGAACGTTACATCACCCACGAAAGCGATGACTCGCGGTGGGAGCAGTACGCAGGAGAAAATGGCTTGCAATATCCAGGACATCTTATCAGTTCAAGTGCTAACCGCAGTGAAAATCCTGAGCCAGAGGAAGCAGAGTTGAAAGCCCTCAGTGAGCGTGTCAGTATCCTTTAAATTGCAGCCCTTGTAATCTGTCAAAACACTGTGGAACTAATAAATACATACGGTCATGTTTAACATTTGCTTTGCAGAACTGCCATTATTTTCTGTCAGATGGGAACAAAGCTGTTACACTGTTACCACCATTGATGTATGGGAGTTGCCAAGACAAATCAACAGAAGCATTTTTTAAAAAACTTGTGCGTGAGCAACTGTGTTATATTAACAAAAAAAGTTCTCAGAAACACTCAACCTGTTGTTGTAGATGATTCCTGTTGTATGCTGAGCATTCAGACCTGTTTCTACTGTGCCTTTTCAGACAAGTGTTTCCTTTAATCAAGTCCCATTTAGTAAGACAAAGCATCTCCAGACAGATCTGTTTTTGTGTGCATTATTAAATAGTATTGTAATTGTTTGCAAACTCTTGAAGAGTAGATTACTACTGCTGTTCTATGAACAATTTTTAACATTTTCAATAAAAGTGGAGGGTTTCTGTTTTTGGTTTTGCTGTGAAACAATACATTGACATATTGCATGGGGAAAATTGGGGGGAATAACACAGAATTGTCCAGGTGCAGACCAGAGGCCACTCTGTGATGAGCATTTGTATGGATGCACTGGCCAATACATTATATTGCACGGTTATGGAAGGTGAAACACTTTAAAACCTAAATGCCTTAGTAATGTAAACTGCATCCCTTATTGGTAGTTTATTCCTTATTCTCACAATATCTTGCTGTAACATGGACATTTGGAAGCTAAAATCATGTTGCCTTTATGTATGTTTTGAATAAAACTTTGCTGAAAATATGTTTTGTTGGTGAAATATTTTACCAATCTTAAGAATTTCCAAGTCTGAATCAAGAGCTTCTGTAAACTAAAAGTTTCAATCAATAAGGTACAGTGATTCTAAAGAAGGTTAGTATCCCATTAATGTCTGGTTAATAAAAGGAACAGAGGATGAAATGTTCACAAATTTAGAACTGTGGCTTTAGATAACAGTGCTGAGAACATTTCTAGTGGAAATCCAGTTTAGCCATACAATTTTATATGCTTGGAAGTAGGTAGATTGATAGATACATTTGGGAACCAGATTCAACAAAGTTATTATATCTCTAGTATTCCTGATGACCCACTCATGGTCACAAAATACATTTTCAGATTCATTTCATAGTTGATTATCTATGTAATGTTAATTCAGGTTGCTATAATATACAATAGTACATATTGTATGCAGAACTTCCTTTGATGACTGGTGCAAACTCTGCAGATAATCTAGCAGGGATGGCTCTCAGGCTAATTTTCTAGAATTTTGAATTAGCTAATTATGCTAATTTTCTAGGATTTATAAAGTTTTCTAAAGACTTGGTTTAAATGTACATGTCTGTGTTTTCAGTAACTAACAACTTTATGTTGTGAATGAATTATTACATATCTGAGAACACAGAAGTCGGTGATCTCCTCAAGGCAATGCTTTTTTATTGTGGCTCTCAAATTAGGTGCTACCCATATAGACTAATGTCTTTAGAAATTAAGTGACAAAGTTTTGCTGTCAGTTTAAAACTTCTTAAAGGTGGAATCAACATTCTCTTCCCTTGGAGGAATTTCTATACTCAGGAAGCTGCTACAGAAAAGAGTCCTTGTATCTACCAAATTATCCTCCCTAGAGGATAGAACATAGAAGAGGGTCTCTGATGGTAATATCCAGGCCTCTGAAAAATTAGTTCCAGAAAATAGGTCTGAACACTGTGGGGGAGGTGGTGCTAGGAAAGAACAAATTGATAGCATCTCTCTTTTTATCTGCAGGAAATCTGATTCCTTTTAAAATTGGGGTCCCTCTCATCTCTCCTTTTTCCATTCAAAGAAGATTATTTCAGCATCCCAAGCCATTGGATTAACTCATCATGACTATACATTGATGTGAAACGAAACAGATCAATTCAAGAATAATTCCTGCATCTTGGAGGGTTTGCTTCATAAAATAACCAAAAAGTGGGAACTCCACTTTGGATATGGTGGTGAAATGTACTGCTGGAAAGTATCATTCTTCTACTTCTCCTTGCCTGGTTCTCTCCATAGAACTAAAACATAGCTTGAAAAACAGATCAAAACTGGGAGAAGGACTTTGAGTTTATTGCAGCAAAGTGTAGTGCTCACAGGAGCAGGGTATAGGGAAAGAACGATACCTCTCCTAAAACAATTGCACTGGCTACCAGTTTGTTTCTGGTTGCAATTCAAGATACTAGCTTTAGCCTATAAAGCCCTAAATGGCTTCGGCCCAGCTTACTTACTGGATGGCATCTCCTATGAACCCACATGAGCTCTGAGGTTGTCAGGAGAGGCCCCACTCTTGGTTCCACCATCGTCTCAAGTGTGGCAGGGGGGAATGAGAGGGCTCCTTTTTGGTGGTGGCACCGTGGCTCTGGAACTCCCTCCCGAAAGAGGTTAGGATGACCCCTTCACTGCTGTCATTTTGGAAGCAAGTAAAGCATCCTTTAGAAGCAGGCCTTCCCCGAAGACCAGTAGACTGAAAGTCATTGTGATGTGCAATATGCGAACTATATAGCAGACCTTCAGCAATTGGTTTGTTTCCTGACATAAAGGAATAGGACATTACATGACTTTTAACTAGTATGTTTTTAATTTATGTTGCAGTGCTAGTTTTATGCTAGTTGTCCTGGATAACGGGAGTTCATAATGTTTTAATGTCTTAAATTGTTAATTTCTCATTCGTTGGGGTTCATGTTCATATTTTTTGTTTGTAATTGTCTTGATTTTACATGCTGTATGCCGCTTTGAGTCCCATTGTGGGAGAAAAATCGGATAGAAATAAATTATTATTATTATTATTAATAATAATAATAATAATAATAATAATAATAATAATAATAATAATAGTTCTGCAGCAAAGAGGGTGCATAATATTTTGCCTGCATGAATGGAACTATAGTGTTAAAATTCAAGGGATATGATAATCCCACTGTATTCTATAGTTCTGAGAATCTTGTTTTAGAAAATATATGGACAAGTTGGAACAGACAAAAGGAAAAAAAACCAGTGAGGAAAGGTTGAGATAGTTGGGCATACTCAGCCTAGAAAATAAAAGACTGAGGGGTGACATGATTGCACCCTTTAAGTATCTAAAGGGATGCCACAGAGAGGTTGGTGCTGGTTTGTTCACTGCTGCTCCAGAGGGTAAAACCAAGTCTGATGGTATTAACTTCTAAGAGGATAAATTTTGTTTAAACATTGGAAATGACCCGTGAGGCTCTTTTCAGCTCTATGATTCTAAAACCAGTACTATCCAGAACACTTGAAATCTCATTTAATTTTGGAATTTGAGCAGGGTCTGAGCTAGTACTTGAAATGGGAGAAAATCCAACAATACCAGGAGAGCTAGAAAAGAGTCCTGGAGAGCTGCTGATATTTAGAGTTGCCAGGAGTGCGTTAGTTGGACCAATTACTCTTAAGATAGCTTCCTGTCTTTCTGTCATACACTGGATACTAGTTTGAGATTAACAAAATCAGGTCATGTGAACTGAGGTACAATATCCCAGCAAATGTTTCCAAAATAAGCTGTTTGTATTTCTGAATTATGTAGAACACAATGCAGAGAAGAGAGGCATTTGAGAACTAAATTATTTCTTTGCTGCAACACAAATTGTCTCATTATCTTCGATTGTATTTGTTTTTACTTAAAACTCTTTAACCATTGAATGCCAACTGAATTGTTTCTTCCTCCCATCCCTGTAATAGTCTGTGGGGGTGGGGGGTTTCTTGTTTTGGAAAACTTGTCAAGATTAGAGACTCATGTAAGGAAACAACCTAAATTTGGCTTTTGTATGGCTTAATTTGCACAATTATAATAATTGTTGAATTTGCTCTGACAATAATGGAATACATACAATCTGCAAAGTATGCTAACTTTTATTGTGTTCTAAAATGTTGAAAACCTGTTTATTGTTGGAAGTTACTCCTAGAGATTAAAACCAATACAGAAGAGGCTGCAAATTAGTACAATCTCTCAAAAGGCTGTAATTTGAAAGATATATTTGCCTTTCAACCAGGGAACTAGATCATATTTCATGCCCACGACATGTTTTGAATTACGCCCAAGAAAGTACATCAGAATGAGTTGGCAAAGGGAATGTGCTGGCTACTGTGCCATCATGTAATATGTAATATTTGTATGCATATAGCCTGGAAACATAGAAATGAGATAAACTTGTTTGTAAAGTGAGAGCCATGTAGCCCAAGACTGACTTGATTATGTTCTGTCTAGACCAGAATCTTGCCTAAATACCCTACAGGTACCAGATCATGTCTGAACTTGGAAGCTAAACTGAATCAGTCCTTGTTAGTACTTGGATGGCAGAGTGCTATGTTTTCTTTCAGAATTTGTCTGCCAGCACAACTGTGGTTCCAGCAGAAGTTGACCATAGAGTTGCAATTTTTATTCACAGTTTTTCCACTCTTCCCCTAACCCCAGCAAATGTGGAGGGCCTATTGTATGAAGACAGAGCTGGGAACAGGAATTCAGCTTGCACTACATGAGGTTGCATTCTTGCTAAATACACGGCTTTGTCATTTGGGGATACTCCTGGATTTAACGCTGAGGCTGAAGGCATAATTTTCATAGGTGACCAGGAGTGCATTTGCATAGTTTAACACCTGTGTTCATTCTGGATCCAAACTGTAGAAAACAGTACCCAGAAAGAGACTAGTAGTCTGTGAAGTTTCAACCAGAGAGCTATATGTTCACCAGTCAGCAGTTTCAACCAGCTGGACCAGCTGAAGTTTCTGAACAGTTTTCAAAAGTAGACACACACAGACTGTGATGCAGTTGTCAAGGCTATTGTTATGTGGAGAGTGACAATCTGAAGCAGAGAGCATTCACTAACCATGGGGACTTTCCATGTGAGTTGGGCCCCTGGTTTCTTGGGTTCCAGCACAAGTACATAGACGGAAGGGAGGACTAATTCGATATGTTTAAGAAATATATGAAAGGGGATAAAGCAATATTTTTACATGGATATGTGGTTCAAATGAACAAATTCCCAAGAAATAATTGTATCAGTCAGTGTGCATATTCTGTGCATAAAAACTATGAAATTGCCATGTTTTAATGGAAAATTAGTATTTACTGTTAAACCAGTATGAGAAAACAGGATGTTGACAACTTTTGGGCAACACAGTATTGATGGATTCAGTACGTGAATACAAATGCAAAAATAAAAGGACCACCAGCAAGTTAGTCATCTGTAGCAAGATAGCATTTTGAAATAAATTTACCTGCAACAAGAACAAGGTCTAGCTAAGAAGGTTTGGGAAAAAAGGATTGATACATTTATTTCTTATTAGCTTTTATAATGCAGTTTATGGTCTTGTTATTGAGTGCTGGATTAGTGTGAAATGAAATAAAAATAGGTTGGAATCCTGTTGGGTTATTTCTTCTTTGTAAGTGGACTTATACCTGTGGGAATTAGAACTATGGCATTGCTGTTGTTTCTGCTGGGAGATGCTATGAGGTAGCAGAGCACTGGTGACTAATGCACACTAGGACTGATGCACATTGCATTCATCTTTATGAGCATCAAGCACCAGTGCACATCCAACATTCTTGCTAGTGTCCCATTATACATTTTCTCAGTTTAGTAACTGGATTCCTTAGTGCCTCTGCTATGTAGCTTTATTCTTGTAACATGCCTCTAAATTGTTTCTACTTTATGGTGGCCCTAAGGTGACTCTGTTATTCTATGATTCTATGATTTCTCTGAGACTAAGAGGTTATGATTTGTTCAAGATCACTCAATGGGTTTTCATGGCTGAGTGGGGATAAAAACAGTTGTCCTAATCCAATGAACAAACCACTGCACTACACTGGTATATGCAAAGTTACATTAGATAAAATATCATATGTGATTCAGGAGATAATTTTTTTAAAGTAAAAACCATGCAGATTTGTGGGAGATACCATTATTGAGTGCAAAGGCCTGAATTTTGTTGTAGTGCTAACCAGAAAGGTCCAGTTGAATTAGCTGTCAAATGGTGAGTCAATACTTATATAAATCACTTCGTTTTAATGGCCCTACTCTAGTTAGAACAACCAATGGGAACCATGCCAATCATTTTTATACATCTCTATTTAATCTCTAGACTAGTAAAATGTGGGGTAGAAAAACTACAGTTAGGTGGATCTGTAATTGTCTAAGCGAACAAACCCAAAGGGTGCTAACCAATGTGTCGTCTTCAACTTGGAAAGAAGTGACAAGTGGGGTGCCGCAGGATTCTGTCCTGAGCCCGGTTCTGTTCAACGTCTTTATTAACAACTTAGACAAAGGTTAGAAGGCACGATCATCATGTTTGCAGATGACACCAAACTGGAACGGATAGCTAACACGCCAGAAGACAGGAGCAGAATTCAAGACGATCTTAACAGACTAGAGAGATGGGCCGAAACTAACAAAATGAAGTTCAACAGGAACAAATGCAAGATACTTCACTTAGGCAGAAAAAATGGAATGCAAAGATATAGAATGTGGGATGCCTGACCTGACAGCAGTACATGTGAAAAAGACCTTAAGAGTCCTTGTGGACAAAAAGTTAAACGTGAGCCAACAATGTGATGCAGCAGCTTAAAAAGCCAATGAGATTTTGACCTGCGTCAATAGGAATATAGTGTCTAGATCCAGGGAAGTCATGCTACCCCTCTATTCTGCCTTGGTCAGACCACACCTGGAATAGTGTGTCCCATTCTGGGCACCACAAATTTAAGGGAGATGTTGACAAGATAGAATGTGTCCAGAGGAGGGCGACTAAAATGATTAAGGGTCTGGAGAACAAGCCCTATGAGGAGCGGCTTAAAGAACTGGGCATGTGTAGCCTGCAGAAGAGAAGGCTGAGAGGAGACATGATAGCCATGTACATATATCTGAGGAGAAGTCATAGGGAGGAGTGAGCAAGCTTGTTTTCTGCTGCCCTGAAGACTAGGATGCAGAACAATAGCTTTAAACTACAGGAAAGGAGATTTCACCTGAACATTAGGAAGAACTTCCTGACTGTGAGAGCTGTTCGGCAGTGGAACTCTCTGCCCCGGACTGTGGTGGAGGCTCCTTCTTTGGAGGCTTTTAAGCAGAGGCTGGATGGCTATCTGTCGGGGGTGCTTTGAATGCGATTTGCTGCTTCTTGGCAGGGAGTTAGACTGGATGACCCATGAGATCTCTTTCAACTTATTCTATGATTCTATGATTCATATCAAATGCAAGGTAAGAAATGAACCGAGATTACTACTAAATCTAGAGTCTGGGTATAGTGTGATGTTCTGTTTTTTACGTTTTGTAATCAGAGTTGGAAGGGACCCCAACCACCATTTGAGAATGCAGATATCCACAGCTAAAGTTTCTAATTTCTGTAAAAAAAATTACAGAAAGCTCCAATCAAGAAGAGTCTGCAACATTCTAACACAGTTCATTCTGCTATTTGTAACATGAGGATGTTTCCTAAAGTGTTGAGTCTGACTCTCCTTGCTTGTGATTTCGATCCATTGTTTGAGGTCCTATGCACTTGAGTGTCAGAAAGCAGCTCAACCCATCTCTACCCTAAAGAGTTAAAATGGTTATTGTATCACCTCACAGTGAGGAGTGTGATATAGAATGGCACATATACCCCCCAGCAAGAAATAGGTTGAAGGTAAACCTGACACACCTCTCAGTTCAGTGTATCGCCCCTGTTTTAAATAATTTCTACTTTGATTAAACTCTAAAACCACAGAATAGTTACAAATAGCACCAAGCTTATCCACAGTTGAGTGGTCCTATTAATCCTTCAAGTTGCTGGAGCACAATAGATATATCTAAAGTATATAATTTCTCACATATGAATTAGAAACAGAGCCGAATAATGGCTTCATACACTCATGAAATATTTTATTTGCAGCTCATTGAACTATGATAGCAATGGGTTTCTTTCCTTGTTCAAGCAAAAATATTTTTACCCTCTCCTTCAGCCTCTTTACTTGAGTTCCTGAATGTGCCAAACTATTAGAGAACTTCTTGTACAAATATTTGTTGGTTTTTGTACTAGAATCTGTCATTATTAATCAACAGAATAAATTGCATTTTTCCTTGCTGCTCTCGAAAAAGCTTATGCTGTGAAATCAGAACTGTTTGCAAATCAATCAGGCAGACACACTCATGAATTCTTCAGCTAAAGAAAAACTTGCTAAAGTCACTATGGGGGAAAGAACCTTTCAATATATTTATTAAAATGGAGACACAAAAAACAGGATGATCTTATAGTGGAAAGACTCTTTGGCTATAAAATTACCTATAGCTGCTGATTTATTGTTTCCCAGTATGGCCGATAAGCCACATGCAAAGCACCTTGGTTGATGAATGATGATGGCTTCAGTTGGACATACTTATCACAACTCACATTGTATGTCATTGCAAGAGGCAGAGTTTTCTACCAAACTGGGCAATGATCACGTTCCTAGCTACAACCCCCTAAACCTGACCATTTCTGAGGACGCCTGGCTTGACAGCAGTGTGTGCGAAAAAGACCTTGGAGTCCTTGTGGACAACAAGTTAAACATGAGCCAACAATGTGATGCGGCAGCTAAAAAAGCCAATGGGATTCTGGCCTGCTTCAATAGGGGTATAGCATCTAGATCCAGGGAAGTTATGCTCCCCCTCTATTCTGCCTTGGTCAGACCACACCTGGAATACTGTGTCCAATTTTGGGCACCACAGTTGAAGGGAGATGTTGACAAGCTGGAAAGCGTCCAGAGGAGGGCGACTAAAATGATTAAGGGTCTGGAGAACAAGCCCTATGAGGAGCGGCTTAAAGAGCTGGGCATGTTTAGCCTGCAGAAGAGAAGGCTGAGAGGAGACATGATAGCCATGTACAAATACGTGAAGGCAAGTCATAGGGAGGAGGGAGCAAGCTTGTTTTCTGCTGCCCTGCAGACTAAGACACGGAACAATGGCTTCAAACTACAGGAAAGGAGATTCCACCTGAACATCAGGAAGAACTTCCTCACTGTGAGAGCTGTTCGACAGTGGAACTCTCTCCCCGGGGCCGTGGTGGAGGCTCCTTCTTTGGAGGCTTTTAAGCAGAGGCTGGATGGCCATCTGTCGGGGGTGCTTTGAATGCGATTTCCTGCTTCTTAGCAGGGGGTTGGACTGGATGGCCCATGTGGTCTCTTCCAACTCTACTATTCTATGATTCTATGATAGATGGATATTCAGGGAACAGCTGACAAGTATCTGCAATTGAATGCAGAGCAATACCACAATCTTCAAGCACTTCAGGAAGACGCATTGTGGTTCCTGATGTGCATCTTTCTGTTGCTCTGCTGCTCTGCTTTATCTCCAATGACCAGGAATTGGCCAGGTTCAGGAAGGAGGCTGAAAGTCAGCAAAGTTGGGTTGCTATGTGTTGTAGATACATCTCCTGGTGCAGGATTGCAGTCTAAATGATCTGCAGGTAAAGGGCAACAATTATGTTCTACATTTGCAAATGACACCCGATGTTTCTAATAATACTAGGCTGTTGTGAAGATCAGAGGGCCATTTCAGAATCAACAGCAGAATGGTAGATGAGATTATATAGGACAATGCTTTTCAAAAAATACTGCCTACTTTACCAGGAGGCGGTACAGAGACAGAAAGTAATCAAGGTTGGACACAAGTGTTTTAGCCATAGTCAAAACACTGTCAAAAATGCTACTGAAATTTAATTCATATCCTTGGACTGGAAGCCTCTTTGAGATTTATGCCAGTAGAACTGCATTGTAGAAATATACAGCACTTTTTGGAGCTGGTGGTGGATGGGTGGAAGAATAGGATAGCTGCGAATCTTATGCCAAGGTGATAGTGCATCTACTCATCCTGCATCTGTGCCCCATTATACTATGATGGAAAGTGGGCTGCGGAGTGGTGAATGAAGGAAGCATCTACTCTTCTGTCAGTGAGGCATTTAGCAATAAGCAATTCCAAGAGGACCCTGCAGTGCCTTACAGCCAGGATTACAATAAGAGCATCAGAACATTTCTTTACTTACCATCCTGCTCCTCAGTGGCTATGATGGAGCACTGTCATCATAGCTAGGTTTGGACATCTGTTGGAAGTGCTTTGATTGTGTATTCCTCTCCAACCTGCTTGTTTTTTCTGCAAAGAAAATGTTTGCTCTGTGCAGAAAATTGTGTGTGTGTGTGTGTGTGTGTGTGTGTGTGTGTATACAAACCTCACATGTTTTCTCTGCAGAATAATCCCTTTGAAACACTTCAGTTTGAACATGGGGAGAATATTAGAGAGAAATATTTATATATTTAATGAAAAATTTAATTATTTTAAAATTGTAATTTTTTTATTTTGCTGTTGTGGGTGAAGAAACTAGTATAACTGTGCGACCTCATATGTAAGGAGAAAATAGTCAAGGAGTGGTGTTCCTAGACCTTTCCTATAATTTTATATCTTAATGATATTTTATTTGTGATTAAATAATAACAGACTCCTCAGCAAACCATTCTGTGATATCCTGATTTCATCAAATAAAGTCATTTCACAGAAGTGACAGAAATCCTTGCACATTTGAATGTTTCTGTATATATATATTCAAGCTGGTGTCCTGCATTTCTTTAATATGTATCCATAGACACATATTGCAGCCCTTTTGCTTTCCTGATTTATATATATATTAAACCTTATATTAAACTTTTATGAAAGATTCTAAGAAATGTCATTTCTAAAAAAACAAGAAAAGGCTTTTGAGTGTCATTTTGTGCAGACTTTAAAAATAAATAAATATTCTCATCCTACAAAGAAAATATTCTGTCTCATTTACTGTGTTACTTCCCTCCCTCCCTCCCTCCCCGGCTCCCCGGGAGGCCAAGGCCTTCACACTCAACTCGCCCTTGCTGGATTTCTCCCAAGTTTTCATCCACCCAGCAGGGAGTGTGTCCCCATTGCCGCTGCCATCTTCCCCATCCCAACGCCCAGATGTATGAATGGCAGGCAGACAGGCAAGAAAGCAAGAAGGGGTCTGCCGTGCCTTCCTTGGCAGAGGCGCCATCATCAAGAAAGGTGCGGTGGGCTCCTTCTTGCTTGCTTGCCTGCCTGCCTGCCTGCCACTCTTCCATCCAGGCGCTTCCAGCACCAGACGGGGAAAATTTATTTATTTATTTATTTATTTTTCAAACTTATATGCCGCCACTCCCCTAGGGCTCGGAGCGGCTTACAAGAACCGGCTAAAATCAACAATTTAAAAAACATTTTAAAAACATCATTTTTTAAAAAAAATCTTTAAAACATCCTTAAAACATCAGCAACAGAACTCAAAAGCCTGCCGAAACAGGTGTGTCTTACATGCCCTGCGGAAGGCCAACAAGTCCCGCAAGGCACGAACTTCAGGTGGCAAGGTGTTCCACAGAGATGGCGCCACTACTGAAAAGGCTCTGCGTCTAGTTGCAGTTAGACGCAAGGTCTTAAAACTGGGGACTTCCAGCAGGTCTTGGTCCTCAGAACGGAGGGATCTCTGGGGTTTGTAGGGGGTGAGGCGGTCCCTCAGGTACATCGGCCCTGGACCATGTAAGGCCTTGAAGGTAAGCACCATCACTTTGAAAGTGATCCAGTGCTCAACTGGTAACCAGTGCAGCTGCCGTAAGATTGGTGTTATGTGGCATCTTATCGGGACTCCCGCAAGGAGCCGGGCAGCTGCATTTTGCACCAATTTGAGCTTTCGGATCACCGACACAGGAAGGCCAATGTAAAGGGCATTACAGTAATCCAGTCTCGAGATGACTGTAGCCTGGATCACTGTAGCCAGGTTGTCCCTAGATAGATAGGGGGCTAGCCGTCTAGCCTGCCGAAGATGAAAAAAGGCAGTTTTGGTAACGGCAGAGACCTGGGCCTGCATCGTCAATGAAGGGTCCAAGAGGACTCCCAGACTCTTTACTAGTGAAGATGGGCGTAGCACTTCGCCATCCAGGGTTGGCAACTGGATATCCCCACTGCCCGGTCGGCCCAGCCATAGGATCTCCGTCTTTGCTGGATTCACCCTCAACCTACTGGAACGCAACCATCCAATAATGGCCTCGAGGCACTGGTGAAAACTGTCGGGTACAGACTCCGGTTGGCCTTCCATCTTTAACACAAGCTGAGTGTCATCAGCATATTGATAACACTCGAGCCCGAAATCTCGGACCTCTGAGCAAGTGGTTGCATATAGATGTTAACCAACAGAGGGGAGAGAATGGCCCCCTGAGGAACCCCACAATGTAGAGGGGACCTCTCAGAGACCAGGCCCCCCCTCTCCACTCGCTGTCCATGGTTGTGAAGAAAGGAGGCCAGCCAATTTAAAGCTGTCCCCCTAACTCCAGCAACGGCAAGGCGGTGGGTCAGAAGATTGTGATCGACTGTGTCAAATGCTGCTGTGAGATCCAATAACACAAGCAACACCGACCCGCCCCGGTCAAGCTGGCATCGGAGATGATCTGTGATGGAAACCAATACAGTCTCTGTCCCATGCCCCGCACGGAAGCCAGATTGGAAAGGATCCAGTCCGGCTGTGTTGTCTAGGAACTGCTGCAGCTGCACCGCTACTGCCCTCTCAATCACCTTGCCCAGAAATGAAAGATTCGAAACTGGAGGGAACCAAACCATCTAAATCTGGTTTTTTCAGCAGAGGAGAGACCACTGCCTCTTTTAATCCCTCTGGAAAGACTCCTTGCTCAAGGGAGCTGTTTATTATCTTCAGCAGCGGGTCACGTAATCCCTCCAAGCAGGATTTTACTAACCAAGAGGGACACGGGTCGAGGGAGCAAGTGGTCGGTCTAGCTGCAGCTATGAGCCTATTGAGAGCCTCTGCGTCCAGTGGGATGAACTGGTCGAGGGTGGGCCCAGCAAGTGGCCACGGAGTCTCAAGTTCTCTCATTGTATCAGTTGTGGCGGGGAGGTCCCGGCGTAGTAGTGAGATCTTGTCAGCAAAATAGCTTTGAAAAGCCTCGGCTGAAGGGGCCTGGTCATCACTTTTTGGGTTGGTAGGAACCGTCGTTAGAGATCTAATTATTTTGAACAATTTTGCCGGGCGTGAGCTGGCGGACTCTATCAAAGAGGCATAGTATACTCTCTTTGCTTCGATGGTAGCATGCTCATAGGACTCCATAAATGCCCTGTAAGCTGATCTCGAAGCTCTGTCATGAAGTTCTCGCCACACGCCCTCTAGCCGTCTCTTTTCCCGCTTCATCGATTGAAGTTCCTCGGTGAACCAAGGAGACCGATTTCGGCGGGGTTGGAGAGGGCGTCTAGGGGCGATCTCGTCGAGTGCATTGGACAGCCTGATGTTCCACATGTCTACCTGCACATCGATTTAGTCGCTGACAGGCTCCAGATCCTTCAGAGCATTCTGGAACCTACTAGGTTCCATAAGTCTTCTTGGGCGAGCCCAAATCGGCTCGGCGCCCTTGCCAGGTGGGTAGGCATGCTCCAGCCTGACTCTCAGGGCACAGTGATCTGACCATGGAACCTCTAAAATAGAGGCTTGGGTCACTTGAATTCCTGCGCTGAAGATCAAGTCTAGTTTATGTCCTGCTTGATGTGTGGGCCCAGTACTGCAGAGCAAGAGTCCTAGTGTCTCCATGGTAGACACTAGGTCCATAGCCGCTGCTGAGCAAGAGTCCGTATCAGCGTGGACATTGAAGTCCCCCAGGACAACAAGTCTGGGGAACCTCAAGGACCACTCCGACACAGTCTCGAGCAGCTGGGATAGGCTGTCTGCTGGTGCACTAGGCGCACGGTACACCAGCAGAAAGGCCATGCTCTCAGGGGAATCCCACACCAGACCAACACATTCAGTGCCAGAGATGTCCACAACAGGAACTGCCCTAAGAGAAAAGCTTTCTCGGGAGAGCATAGCCACCCCCCCCCCCCCGCCTCCCACTCCGCATCTGGTGGGTGATTACATAACCTGGAGATGTTATTTACTGGAGTAGGATCTCGTCCCCCTCTTGGATCAAGGTTTCAGTGATACACACTAGGTCAGCTCCCTGGTCAGTAAGAAAATCTCTGATAGTAGCAGTTTTATTCCTTATGGACCTAGCATTCACCAACACCAGGGTAGGAGGGGAGGAAACTGGTCGCCTGTCATAGGTGCACTTGGGGATAGGCCGCAGCTCAGAGGGGGGCTGAGTCTTCCGTCGACTCAGCCTCCCTCTAATATTCGGCCTGAGCCTACCGTCATATCTCCCCCTCCCAGAGATCGTAGGAATTCCCATACACAGACCTACTTCTCTTGGGGGCTCTACAGCAGAAGCTAGGTGCCCAATGTTCGACTGGCCCCCTGAAAAGGAGGTGGGGCATGGCCAATTACCAAGTGGTCATAAATAGAGCCCTCAGAGTAATGAGGGGCAGGTGTAAAGGCCAGAACACCCGGCCAGCATTGTGGGTGGGGGGGGGGGTGATCTAGGGGACGTCAAGTCTAGGTTCCCTCGAGAGTGTTGGGATAAGTTCTTAACTCCACCACACTGGGAGGTCACTCTCTCTTTTATGTCCACAGTTCTGATACTCGAATCCCAGGTACTAGTGTTTTGGGGGCGTGCTCCCTTCTCCATATTAACAGATCTAGAACCACTTGGTGGAACATTGGCCAATTTGTGGGAGAAGGTAGTAGTTGCAGGTCTTGTCCGGTTACCGAATCCTACTCCCCAGAAGATTCTAGTCTTAAATTTCTTTTGATGGCAGCCACGTCTCTGAGACCTACGATTTGGAGGTTTACCGGTTCCCATCATTGTATATTTGTCCATGTCTGGGGCTTCAGGTTCTCCAGAGTCTGTGGTCAGACCATCTTGGCCCGCTGCCAATCCAGCACTCTGCAAAGTGCCAGGAACTCCCTCTGCTAGAAAAATAATTTGTTCTGGCTTCTCACCAGAAGTCCGGCGCATATCATGGCAGCGTTTCTGTCTCCAGTCGGGTGACTCGCACGCCTGTGCCGAAGCTTTTTGGGGTTTGGAGAAGAAGGCATGAGCTCACCGATGGCGTCCCCAAGGTCAGCTGCCATCTTTGGTGCTTGCCTCTTTGACAGGGAGAGGCAGCGACGTCGTTGGGGGCTTCCACAAAAGGGGGGCACTGAAGGAGAGACAGGCACCCGTCCAAGGATCTCTGTCACATCCAATGCCTCCATTTCAGGCAGAGAGGGCCAGTCCTTTTCCTGTCTGGTGGTCCCGGGGGTCCCTGCCCAGACCAGGGACATGGGTTGGTCGGCCCAAGATCAAGAGGGCATAGACCACCAAACAAGCAGCCATGGGAAGCTGACTCTAAAATCTCCCCCTTCGGCATCGAGAGCGCATCCTGGCTCATCATGGGACTCTCAAATGGCTCTCCAGTTTCCAGCGAAGCTCTTCGCAGAATTGAAGAAGGCTCCATGGGGTGGTCCCGGTTTTGAGCCCAAGCTAGGTCTCTGGCATTCTGAGGGTCAGGATCCAACGAATTCCATATGGTTCTCCCTTGTGTGTAATCTAGGGATTGAGCTGATGGGTGGTTCAGTAGGCAAAGCAATCTCCCAAACTGATTGAGCTGATCGGCCAGTTGGTTGAATTCTGCAAACAGCAGACTCACCAATCTTGAATCTGATCTTCCACCATCTTGACCAGGTCTCTGATCATCCGAACAGTTTGAGCGGTCTGGCCCCTTCAGATTTTCTTCCAGGGGTTTCGGTAGATCCAAGATCGCATTCAGATCCAGGAATCGCACGGGGCTGTTTGTGGTCCCCTCATGGAGATCCACTGAGGCCCGAGAAACCTGGAAAACTTGAGGAGACTGGGGAACCCGAGGAATCTGAAGATCTTCCCTCTCAGGACTCAGGTATATATCACGAGCCTTGTGGAATTGATCAGGGAGTGGTGTCAGCTCCCCAACCCTCAAGGGCTCAAATCTGTTGGTTAAAGTGATAGCTGTCTCTTCAGGCGTCCTTGAGGCTTGAGCTTGGCGTGCAGCTGCAGAGTCCTCTAAGTAACTTTGTTTTAGTAAGATAGATTCACCTACTGGCTTTGGAGATGTTTTCTTTCTTCTACAATCCTTCTTATCATCTTGAGAGCCCTGAAAAAGTAAGGCAACTTTTTTCTTCCTATTAGGCATTTTCTTCCTATTAGGCATTTTAACTGTGCCTCGCGTCTCTCCTTGTTTGTCTGAAGGATTATCAACAGCCTAATTAGTTTCTCTTCCTCCCCGGTTTCATAGATGTGGTTTGGAAAGTATAGTTTAAAAATAGCTGATAAAATGTTAATAAAACAATAGAACAGATATTTAAAACATTAAGTAAAACTTAAAAGACAGGCTGGGGAGTTTCACTACACAGCCGTCCTCAGCGCCATTTTTTTGTGTCAAAATGGCAGTGGCAATGGGGACGGGCTCCCTGCAGAGTGGCTGCTGCTGCTTCTGCTGCTCCTTCTTTCCTCTCCTTCCTTCTTTTCTTCCAAAGCAGTGCTATCTCTGTTGCCAATTTGAAAGAGAAGAAAAGAGAGGAAAAACAGGAGAACGGCGAGTGGGCTGCTAAAGTCCCTCCCTCGCCCACTGCTTTGGTAGAAGATGAAGTAAGGAGAGGGAAATGGCAAGCTGGGTCCTAAAGACCCTCCCTCGCCCGCTGCTCCAGTAATAAAAACAAACATTGTTTTTGAAGGCTTTCATGCCTGGAATCACTGGGTTGCTGTGAGTTTTCCAGGCTGTATGGTTATGTTCTAGAAGCATTCTCTCCTGACATTTCACCCACATCTATGGCAGGCATCCTCAGAGGCTGTGAGGTCTGTTGGAAACTAGGCAAGTGGGGTTTATATATGTATGTGGAATAATGTCCAGTGTGGGAGAAAGAACTCTTGACTGTTGGAGGCAAGTGTGAATGTTTCAGTTAGCCACCTTGATTAGCATTGAATAGCCTTGCAGCTTCAAGGCCTGGCTGCTTCTTGCCTAGGGGAACAAATATGGAACATTGAGCATCTCATTAGCCAAAAGCAGGCTCATAAGATATGTGCAGTGTGCCTAGGAATTTGTTCATAGTTTTTTTTTAACTATGGTTCGACCCTCCAATGGTCTGAGGGACACTGAACTGGCCCCCGGTTTAAAAAGTT
This sequence comes from Anolis carolinensis, assembly GCF_035594765.1. Classification (NCBI taxonomy): domain Eukaryota; kingdom Metazoa; phylum Chordata; class Lepidosauria; order Squamata; family Anolidae; genus Anolis; species Anolis carolinensis. The sequence goes on along the minus strand of NC_085841.1, from coordinate 322,819,803 downwards.
AGGGGACCCCTGGTTTAGACTCATATCATCCTCTTCAAAGCAGATAATCTGGATTCAGAAACCTGGATTTTGTGACAGCTTAGACTCATATCACCCACTTCAAAACAGATAATCTGGATTCACAAAGCTGTTTTCTATGACAGTTTAGACTCATATCATCCACTTCAAAGCAGATATATGATTATGCTGTTTTGTGATGACAACTCTGTACAGTATGTAATAAATGATCTCTTTTTTTGTCCAACAATAAATGTGAATTCTTCTTCATGAAAAAATAAGACATCCCCTGAAAATAAGACCTAGTACATCTTTGGGAGCAAAAATTAATATAAGACACTGTCTTATTTTAGGGGAAACGTTATAAGTGGCCCATAATTTATACTTATGAGGAGAAAAATAGATATTTGGATGGACCAGGCTCTATTTTCCTTGGCTGTCATGTCCACTGTAATAACAGCAGGGTTAGTTCTAGCTACAGCTGGGCTTTAATGGCCATTTTGGATCATATTTTATCTAAACATTGAACTCATATACTAATTGTTTCTCAGATGACCCATAATAAAGACAAACATAGCATTCACAAAGGATGTGCTAAATGATCGCAAGGACACAAACAGCCTATTCTGCATTATGACTTTCATTTGTCCATGCAAGACAGCAATTGTTATCACATTTTCTAGTTTTGCACTTTTTACAGAAGTACACAAAAGCCAGTTTGAGAAATAATACAAAATCTCTCAGGACCAGGAATAAAATAAATTTTCCTCATTTTGTGGGAGGTTGTTGTTGTTAAATTGGATTTATGGATCAACAGGTGACTTTGAGTTTCACTGGGAATTTTAGGCTAGGAACATTCAGAGGTGGTTTTGTCAGTTCCTCCTTCTGAAATAGCCTTCAGCACCTGGTACTCGTAGGCAATCTCTGAAGTGCTAAAACCAATGCAAACCCTGTTTAGCTTCCAAGATCAGTGGGATATAAATAAACATAATAGACAAAACAGCAACAACAATAATAATAATGCCCTGAAATTTACTTCCTTGTACTGCCACTCTTGGTGATCAAGGTGAATGTGCATTTGATTTCTTCACCTGCTTTTTCTAACATCAAGAAGGGACCTGGGGATTTTGGAAGTTTGCACAGCTTTTTGTGCCACTTTGGTTGGCCTAATAATAATTACTACAATATCCTATTTCAGAATGTACCTTAATGGCAAACATGGCTATCTTTGCATTTTCTAGTTTAAATTCAGCTAGAGTAGCCCTACTAGATTAATTAATGAATAATTAATTATGCAAGTTGTATTGATTCAGTAGACCTACTCCAGTTAGGATTTCTTGTTTAATTGATTAATTCAATTGATTAATTCAATTCATTGTTTGTCTTTCTTGCTTGTGTAATGTAAATTGGGTTTTATCTTTTGGTTTATGTTATTTTATATTTTTATACGGCATTGAATGTTTGCCTTTCTATATGTTGTAAGCTGCCCTGAGTCCCCACTGGGGAGATAGGGCAGGATAGAAATAAAGTCTCAGTCTTTGTCAGTCAACTGAAGCCTCTGTGACAAGAGAAACATTTGTCTCTACAATCTATTTGCGACAGTAAAGGAAAAGTTTCTGTATAACCAGATAATCTTTTAAATATCCGTGCTAATGTTGAACAAATAATATTGATGCCGCACTTAGAGAAAAGATGAATTATATAAGAAAGAATTCCTGGAATGCAGTTATTGCTAACAAACTCACTCTTTCATTCATAAAGGTGTAGAATTTATTGATTCCTTGAAGAGGAAATTTCTATTTTTTTTGGTTTGGTGCATTTGTGTACCTTGCCACCTAGTGGGTGGTTTAGATATGTTCGTGAATCTGTTATCAACAATTTGCAGTGTGTACAGGATTCTGCAGCAAATTCTTCAGCTGCAGTTCATAAAAGGGGAAAATCAGACTGCCTTGTTTAGCAAACCTTGCAAATGCTGAATTTGCTTGATGGCTATCTTTTCAATATTATGTTTCATTCATACTTGATGGTGTAAAGATGCTGAACAGTCATTCATTAATAGGTGCTTGTTTTCTACTTATAGTCCAATTATGTAGTTTTATAGAGTTGTAATATACTGGTTAAGCTAGAAGCATACCTCTTCTTTTCCCCAAAATTGCTTTTGCAAGAGAACAGAAGGAGCAAAGGGTCAAGGAAGGGGGGAGAGGGATATTTGTTGTACTGTTATTATACTATTATTATAGCTTCAACCTACTGTATTATTCTGTTGAGTCATGGATTTTATGGCAGGGGCATATTCCATTCCAAGTTTTAGTCCAAACTTTAAAGCAGCTGCCAAAAGGTTTTTGTTGGGTTTTTTGCCATTGTTATATTCAACTCATGTGAATCCTATGACTGAGAGACATACATGAGCCCCTGGCATCAATTCCTGCTCAGGTCTAGCAAACTCAGGGCTGTGGTTTCTTTCATTAAATATATCTACCTGCAATTTTGTCTTCTTTTCCTACTGATTTCCACCTTATCAAACATTATTGCCTTTTTCTGGGACACATGCTGTCCCATGATATATCCAAAGTATGATATCCTCAGATTGGTCAGTCTGGCTTCTAGGGAGTGCTGAGGCCTCATTTGCTGTAGCACCCAAACTCACAGCAACCTGATTATTTGTTTTCAGCAGTTAATACATCTCTTTTCCAGAAGCATATTTCAAATGCATTAGTTTTCTTCCCTGTTCAACTTCCAGATCCATGTATAGGATAGACTAGAGTAAAAACCTGGAGTGGAAACAGTCAACCGTCACTAACTATGGTCCCATCCATACATCTTTCTCTTATATCTGCGAAGTTTTCCTACAATTCACTTATGACATTGATTACATTTGCCAAGATTCAGCTGTATTTAAAACTGCTAAGAAAAGATAACAAAGATACCAGATAACTGGAAACAGCTATAGTACTTAGGCCTGAATCCTTTGGTTCATCCAAACTAGACTTACATGTTGACTCATCATTTAACAATTGATTCAGTAAGTCTACCTGGATTGGGATGAATCAACTTCACAATACAGAATATAGCATAATCACTTGTCTATAGCCAATCCTGTAGGCCTCAGATTTGGCCTGGGTGAATGAATGAATAAATGAATGAATATTAGAAGACTCTTTGCACAACTAGCTTTCTATGCTGGAACACTAGGGCTAGACTTCTAAAACCACATAAAAATAGCTCTTTTGTCCAAATATTTTTGGAAGCTTAAGGTCTTCATCCAACCTCATCTCCCACCCTGTTCCTAGTGTAAGAACTCAAGGGGGAGTTCTTGTGAAGCCTACAAAGGAATTTTAAACTGGGAGGAATAGACATTGACATAGACCTTCCTTTGTTTTGCCCCACAAATACAATTATTTATTGACCCAATCAAATATCATTCAGAAATTATTTATCTGCAAAGTTGGTGCTACTATTTGGTAGAATAGTTGTTGGACAACAGAGAATGGCAGCAAGGTGTTAGAAAGCAAAGCCATACCTGCTAAGAGGCATACACGGAACCCCACAAACCACAGATTATCCTCAGATGCAGTGGAGGGCATTATTCTGTTACCAGTATTCTAATAATGCTTGCAGAGAGGAAAGCTTTCTTCACTGTAAGTATTGCCACCTTATAGGAGCAAAGGTGCCTTCTATACTGTGTCTTGTCGCATAAAAGTCAGGTTTTCCTCCATCTGCACATTGGTCATCATCCTTCCTGTTTCATTTCCTTGGGAGTCTCTGTATGTCAGGGAGCCCTTTTGTTATGGATTGGAGAGGGTGTTTCAGAGTGATCGTGCCAATAGCATGGGTTAGATTTTAATTCCACTTATTGACCAGGGATTCAACTGGATCATCGGCCATTTTCCCTCACCTGCTCAGTGATGCAGTACATAGCTAGGAAGGCCTGAGCCCAGGTTGGTGCACTATCATCTCCCAGCCAAGTTTAAGTGAAGCATACCAGGTCAGCTCCTTCATCACTAATCAGATCATAGATTATATGTGTCTTATTCTTGACTGACCTGGGATTATTTAAGAGCAAGGTAAGATTTGGTGGGTTGACTGGCTCATTCTTCAAGTTGTCCAGGCTGGCAGGGTGATTGGAAGGTGAAATAGGTATTAAACAGCTTTCTCTCTTTCCTATATGAAGACATGTGACCCTGCCATCACCATATCTCCCTCTGCCCTGCACAATTTCTACTACCTCCCCTGTTACGCAGATGACACCCAACTCTACTACTCATTTGCACCTAAATCCAAGGAAGCCCCTCGGATACTGAACTAGTGCCTGACCACTGTGATGGTCTGGATGAAGGTGAATAACTTTTATCATTATTGTATTGCATTTGTATTCATGCCTGATTTTATTGTGTCATATGTGTTTGAATATGCTGTTTTATTTGTTTTATTCTGTTTTATTGTTTCTCGGGCTTTGCCGTGTGTTAGTCACCCCGAGTCCCTGCGGGGAGATGGAGGCAGGATAGTAAAATTAAGTCGTTATTATTATTTTATTGTATGACACAGCAAACAAGATAAACATGCTGGATTTCATATCACAAAAATCACAAGTTGAACACTTCCCAAGCGTTTAGGACTGTGTGATGTATTTTCGGATGATGCGTGCAGATCCCAGTAGGGTGGCCTTTTGCAGTTTGCAGATCGTAATTTTGTCAATGTCTATTGTTTCCAAATGCCGGCTGAGATCTTTTGGCACGGTACCCAATGTGCCCATCACCACTGGGACCACCTATACTGGTTTCTGCCAGAGTCTTTGAAGTTCAATCTTGAGGTCCTGATAGCGGCTGAGTTTTTCCTGTTGTTTTTCGTCAATGCGACTGTCACCTTGGATGGCAACATCAATGATCCAAACCTTTTTCTTTTCCACAACTGTGATGTCTGGTGTGTTGTGTTCCAGAACTTTGTCAGTCTGGATTCGGAAGTCCCACAGTATCTTTGCGTGCTCATTTTCCAATACTTTTGCAGGTTTGTGATCCCACCAGTTCTTTGCTGCTGGGAGGTGGTACTTGAGGCATAAGTTCCAATGGATCATTTGGGCCACATAGTTGTGCCTCTGTTTGTAGTCTGTCTGTGCGATTTTCTTACAGCAGCTGAGGATATGATCAATGGTTTTGTCAGCTTCCTTGCACAGTCTGCATTTTGGGTCATTAGCTGATTTTTCGATCTTGGCCTTAATTGCATTTGTTCTGATGGCTTGCTCCTGGACTGCAAGGATCAGGTCTTCTGTCTCCTTCTTCAGTGTCCCATTTGTGAGCCAGAGCCAGGTCTTCTCCTTATCAGCTTTTCCTTCAATTTTGTCAAGGAACTTTCCATGCAATGTTTTGTTGTGCCAGCTGTCAGCTCTAGTTTGTAGTGTGGTTTTCTTGTACTGATTTTTTGTCTGCTGTGCTTTGAGGAGTTTCTGATTTTTGACTTCAATCAAAGCAGGTTCTTCCCTTTGCTTTACATATTCTGCCGGGGCATGTTCTTCTTCTTTGACTGCTTGTTTTACTTGTAAGAGTCCTCTGCCCCCTGATCTAGGCAGATATAGCCGGTCAACATCACTGCGAGGGTGCAGTGAATGATGGATGGTCATGAGTTTTCTTGTTTTTCTGTCCAAATTGTCCAGCTCCACCTATTATTATTATTTTATTGTATGACACAGCAAACAAGATAGATATGCTGGATTTCATTTCACAAAATCACAAGTCGAACACTTCCCAAGTGTCTAGGACTGTGTGATGTATTTTCGAATGATGCGTGCAGATCCCAGTAGGGTGGCCTTTTGCAATAATTGTTGTTGTTGTTGTTGTTGTTGTTGTTGTATTGAATTAAAAACAACAATACAGAGACTAAAAAACCATCAAAAGCAGAAGAGGAAAAATATGAAAGACATAAGATTAATATAACAACACAACACACCATCAATGGGTGTATTCACAGTCAATCTGGCCAATTAGCTGGCTAGTTCAGCTGCCCCCTACTCCCACCAGTGGACTGCTTTCCAGCCAACTAGATCGTTCTGGGTAGCCCTCGCACTGCTGCCCAGTCTTTCATCTGGCACTCTCACCACCAGCTGGTGAAACAGTCCCAGAGTGAATACTGGGTACTAGTATCCTGTATTCACCCAGAGAGCCGATTTTTGACAAATATCACGTGTAACACATTTAAATAGAAATCTATCCAAGGCTTATGGACTCAGCTTTATAGCTGCACCCTACTTAGAAGTGCTGAGTCATATTCAGCTGGAAAGGGCCTGGGGCTGCTGTCTGCTCATGAGGAGTCCCAAAGGCAGCAACAGAAGCACTGGCTGGAGATGTTCTGGCCTCTTCTGCAGCAGCACAGCAGACTCCTCAGCCCTGCCAGGCCTTATGGACTCAGCTTTTATAGCTGCACCCTTTTTGGAAGTGTTGAGTCACACCCAGATGGAAAGGAAAGGGACTGTGGCTGCAATCTGGTCACAAGGTGTCCCATAGGCAGCAACAGAAGGGCTGACTGGAGATGTTCTGGCCTCTTCTGCAGCAGCACAGCAGATTCCTCAGCCCTCAAAAGTTAAAAAAAAGTACCTTGTCAAACTATAGACACTAGGCTGTCAATAACAATGTGAAGAACAAAGTTTTAACTTGGTGCTGAAATGAAGCCCAGTTTGCCTTCCATTGTTAGGCCTGTAATGGTCATAAAGTCTAATAGGATCCAAAAACACAAAACCACGGGTTATGATCCCCAAGGGTAGAGAGGGGAACTTTCTCAGCCCACTTATCTTTCTGTCCACCTATTGTCCCAACTAGGCAAGACCTGGGATGCATCTTCACTATAGAATAAGTGTTATGGAGGCTTGATACTAACCTCCATAACACAATGCTATGGAATCATGGGAATTGTAGTTTTACAAGGTCTTTTGCCTTCTCCACCAAAGAGTCCTGTTGCCTTACCAAACTCCAAAACCCAGGATCCCATAGCCTTGAGCCATGACAGTTAAAATGAAGTCAAACTGCATTAATTCTACAGTGTAGGTCCATGGGTGGTCCTCAATATGAAATCACTTTGTTATCGAGAACCCTCAGCCCCACCCTAATAAAAAGAAGACATAGTTTGACTTTAGTGGGAATTGTAGTTCCCAAGGACATAAGGCCAGATGAACTGAAAATGGCCTCTCCCCCCACAATCTACCTCGAGCCTCCAAAGACTAGCAGCAGCCCATACCCCATAGCCTCCGAGCCTCCGCACACAGACACCTCCCCGCCAGGCTCAGCTGTTCAGTTTGAGCCAATCTGTACTAGTGAATGTCCCGAGCTTCAAGGGAGGTTGCCTATCCTATCTTCTCCATTCTCCCCAGCGAAGATGCAAGCCAAATGGCAAGACTGTATCCAAAACACCTCCATTTCCAAGCCCCTGCATGTACAGCCTCTCTCTATATTTCTTTTATTTATCCTTTCTTCCTTATGTGGATGTGAATGTGAGTAGAGGGGATACAATATAAACAAATAAGGCAAATAACCTTTTCCATCTTACGCTCAGCAATGGTGAGACCTTCTGTCTTCACCCCCTCTTCCTTCTCTATAGACCTATACCAAACATCACATGAACTCTTTTCTACTTTGTATTATTATTATTATTATTATTATTATTATTATTATTATTATTGAACTCTATAAAATGAAGGCAAATGTACACAAATCTATCAACTCCAGTAACTTCTCTTGAGCAATTCCAGATACCGATTCCATGCCTTGTGTGAGAACCAGCGATGGGACATAATTTATGGGACAAATGTTCTTCCTGGTTCCCAGTGGAAACCCATCTGCCTGCTGCCCAGCAGTTCCTCTTCAGGGATCTTGGCTATCTGTAGGACAAAGGTCTACAGTAAAATTTTGATTACAATCCCATCAGCAATAGATATATTCGGGACACTTTCTTTGTCTTCCCAGCACGGGAAGATGCCTGGAACAACAATCCTCATTGTCTTCTCTGACAGGATCCGGTATCTGCATAGTCTTGTCAAATCACCTTTTGGACTTTTCTTTGTCTCCAGCACTCCACTGCTACACACCTAGGGTTTGGCTTGACCCCTAGGGACCTCTCCACCCCCAAGACTGCCTTCACCAACCCATTGGAAGCCTCGGGGCCTCCCTGCCCAGCTGGGAGGAGATCCCTGGCTAAGCCATTGTCATCCTATAATCATCGCACTTACCCCCTAAGACCTACCTCCTGACCAATCAGAGGCTGGAAGGATGCCACCCAGATTCTTGGTGCTGACCAGTCAGGGGAAAGGGAGGGAGTTTCAAAATGTAGCAAGGTTAATGCACGAGAATTCTTGTGTATGAAAATGTCTGCTTATAATTATGTTTTGACACTTGTACCTTTTGAGCATCTGTGCTGTACGAGTGTCCCTTTTGCACAAACTGAATAAAGTCTCTGGTGTTTACCTTCAACTTGATAAGATTCCTGATTCCTGACTCGAGATATCTGCAGTTAGTGAAGTTTCCTAAGTATCCCTCGGTAACCACGGGACTTAGAAGAACTCCACATTTCCGGCATCAACAACTCAGTGGCAGAGCATAGACAGAGCATCCAAAGGCTATTCCAACTTCCATTCCTGGTACATGTAGGTAAATCTCAGGTACAAAAATATGGGAAAAGTTCATCAGAGAATCTGAAGAGCTGCTGCCATTTTAGTAGACAATTCTCAACTAGATGGATCAATAGCCTGACTTTCTAGTACAATATGCTCCAATGAGGATAAATTTCCACACAAACTATTAGAAGCTGGTAGACATTCTGTGGTATAGTCTTTGTAGTTTTCTTGCTCTCTTACTAATTCATCATACTGGCTTGTGGATAAGCATTGATCCCTTTGATTACAAAGAAATGCATGCTTGAACCCTCTGTACAGAATCATTTTACACTTCTGCTGTCTCCAGTTTTGTAGGGGTTTGGGTACATGTGTTTGGTGAGCACTTGTCACTAGTATTTCTCTGCTTCTTCTGTTTCTCTCATTTTGGCCTCATGGCTTACTTACTATGATTTCCCAGTAGGGCATCAGCAATTGGCAGAACAGTTCACATTCTTTGTTTTATTAGCAGCTGCACTGGTGACAAGCCATACTCTAAGAATATAATCTTACAGGGCAGTAGTGATTTATATATCGACACCCCTTGTACCAATTGCTTATTCCCGCAACAGTTTTTTTCTTTGCCTATATGGATCTTTCCAGTTTCCATTATGCCATTTGATGGAAGCTACTGATGAAAGTATCAGTGCATAGCAAATTGTCTAAACTCAGTGCTGACAAATTGTAGTCATTATGATGAAGACTTGCTTTGGAATACTCTTGTCTCATGATTAACATTTACCTAGCTGACATTTTATGCTGCCAATATCATGCAGAATGTTGGTACATGGTAAACCATATCTGTGTCTATTAAGAATGTCTAAGACTTCCAAGTAAACAAGCAAGTATTTAGACTTGCATGTGATGTTCATAGCAAAAGATAACTTAGTGGTCCTGCTTGATTGGAGTTTCACGCAGATATAGCATTTTCTTCATAAATTGGCAATGTCCTTATAGAATCTGTTGTCAGTTCACCAACTCTTTCACATAACTTAGATCTCAGTTTGTAATTGGGTTTTTTTGGGGGGGGGGGGGTGTTTTAGAATGCATCCCTATGAAAGATCTGTGGCACACCATTTTACTATGAGAAACAAAAGAACAGGAATTTGATGCATCCCTAACCTTAAGGAATAAACAGAAATCAGGCATTCTTCCCTACTGGCACCTTTCAGATAATTTAAATTCCAACCCACAGCACTGTAGATAGAACAGCCAATGGTCTAGGCTAGCAGAAGTTGTTACTCAACTTCTGGAAGTCACTACAAGAGTGAGAAAAAGCTATTGTATAAATTAGAATAAAATTTCTTCTGGAATCTTGGGCCAACATTTATTTGATCCTTTCTTTCCCAAACAAAATTCAAATCTCTGTAAATTCACATCTGCATGATTCCTGGACATACAATAGCAAAGCATCAAACATCTCACCTTTTCTACGCAACCAGTTTTATAAGCAATCACTTCAAGGTTTTGTGTGTGTGTGTGTGTGTGTGTGTGTGTGTGTGTGTGTGTGTGTCAGGAGCAACCGGAGTTGCTTCTGGAGTGAGAGAATTGGCCATCTGCAAGGACGTTGCCCAGGGGACGCCCGGATGTTTTGATGTTTTACCATCCTTGTGGGAGGCTTCTCTCATGTCCCCACATGGAGTTGGAGCTGATAGAGGGAGCTCATCCGCACTCTCCCCGGGTGGGATTTGAACCTGGCAGCCTCCAGGTCAGCAACCCCAACCTTCAAGTCACAAGGCTTTTATCCCCTAGGCCATCGGAGGCTCCTACCACTTCAAGGTAATAATAATAATAATAATAATAATAATAATAATAATAATAATAATACAGTAACATAGACAGAGGTAAGGCTTCCCACTGTTCATCTCTGGAATCTGGCTGTGCTTGACTTGGCCATGGGGAGGTGCTGTTGTTTCATTTTCCACACTGAGGAGGCTGTTGTCCATGGATGCCTTCCTGATCGAATTTTGCCGGCATGTTTTTCAGGGCGCCTTTCACCTCCCTGGCAAAACAATACCTATTTATCTGTTCACATTGCTGTTTTCGAACTGCTAGGTAAACAGAAAGCTAGGGCTGATGGTGAGAGTTCACTCCGACCCGTGGCTTGAACTGCTGACCTTCCAGTCGACAAGATTTTTCAGTAGCTGGCAGTTTAACCTGCTGTGCTAGCCACGGCCCACAGATTCCACAATTACTCTTTTAATGCATTTATTTAATTTAGGGATATCCTGCCTTTCTCTATATATGAGTATAGGACTTAAAATTGCTCATAGTGAAAGTTAAGACAAAATGCAAGGGGAAATCACATTCTTGTACCTGGGGGAGAAAACTACTGTAAAATGTTAAATATAAGAACAGTTCTATTATTTTGTCATCCCCGAGCTAAAAATACTGAAGTAGGAGGCTGGAAAGTCTTGGTAAAAACATTCACCATGATTAGAAAATGGAGCTGCCAGTCATTAAACAACAACCTCCTCTCTCTCCAATAGGCTTCAGGCCAATGCTCTTCTCATCATTGAATCCATTAAAGTTTAGTTTAGATCTATAAAATCTGTCTATGTGGTACTAAATGAAAGTTTCTAAGTTCGGGCTCGGGCTGTGGCGCAGACTGGAGAGCAGCTGCAATCAATCACTGCAATGAATCACTCTGACCAGGAGGTCATGAGTTCGAGGCACGCTCGGAGCCTATGTTTGTTTGTCTTTGTTCTATGTTAAAAAGGCATTGAATGTTTGCCTATATGTGTAATGTGATCCGCCCTGAGTCCCCTTCGGGGTGAGAAGGGCGGAAAATAAATGCTGTAAATAAATAAATAAATAAATAAATAAATAAATAAATAAAATAAGTTCAGTTTGTTTAAACAAATCATAGATAGTTTTTATCTCAGTTCAAAATCGAATTTCCATCAGACCTTGAAGACTTTGAGCACTGAGTCCATGACATCTTGCCACCTAAGGCTAAGGATGAGTGTCATTCCATAATGAAGTCAACTGTACTGGAGACAGAATCTTGCTTCAATAATCCTGCCATGACAATATTCCCCACTGCACTTGAAGACAGCAGATTCAGTTTAGTGGACACCAGCCAGGTTGTCTGATACATCTAGCTTTGCCCATGTAATAGAGAGAAATGTCTGGTGGGCTCAGATAGAATGGCAGGAGTGAGCTCATCACTGCTCTCCATACCTTGGCCATCTGCCTAACTTTCCTATTGGTGGGACTAGAGCTGCCTACAACTCTGAGTGAAAATGATTCTACTTTGATACCGAGCTGACATTTTTTATGACCTGACCATAGTCAAGAGTGAGACAGAGAGAAAGAGAGTAGATAGGCTTGGTGTGAAGGTCCTTCATGGCCAGGCAGAATACTGAACTAGGAGGCATATATCAGTAGTTTAGATAATGAAAGAGTACATTAGAGTTCTATCACAAAGTTATGCTTTGGGTACATCTACACTATAGATGTAATGCAGTTTGATACCACTATAACTTCCATGGCTCAGTGTGATGGAATCACAGGAGTCATATTTTTACATGAGGCTGGAGCCTCATCAAACCTCAATTCCCAGGATTCCATTACATTAAGCCACAGCCGTTAAAGTAGTGTCAAAGTGCATTAAATCTACTGTGGAGATTCACCCTATGTTTCAATTATTCAGAAGCAGGTCACTATAAGTAAAGATGTGATAAAACAATGATCTGGAAATTTACTATTAATTTGGATACTAGGTAAAGGTAAAGGTTTCCCCTGACGTTAAGTCCAGTCATGTCTGACTCTGGGAGTTGGTGCTCATCTCCATTTCTAAGCCGAAGAGCTGGAGTTGTCCATGGACACCTCCAAGGTCATGTGGCTGGCATGACTGCATGGAGCTCCGTTACCTTCCCGCCAGAGCGGTGCCTATTGATCTACTCACATTTGCATGTTTTCTAACTGCTAGGTTGGCAGAAGCTGGAGCTAACAGCGGGCGCTCACTCCGCTCCCGGGATTTGAACCTGGTACCTTTCGGTCTGCAAGTTCAGCAGCTCAGTGCATTAACACACTTCGCCATCAGGGCTCATAATCCTTGCCCTTAAATCCATGTGTTCTGGGGCTGGTCCCCTTTTCATCTTTCTCTACAATTTATCAAAAATATTTACTGCAGACAGCATCACATGGTTGCTTGTATTAAAATCTATTGAAATAGTATAAAGTACAAGCACAATTGCTGAGGGATATTCTGATGCAAACTAATTATGTAAAGATCTGAACTGTGCATCTGAATGATCTTTAAGTAAGTAATTGAATTAAAAATACAGGGTTCTTTGCAATTCTATAGAAGAACCTAAGAATGTCAGCCCTTATAGGTGAGACTGCAGTAGTTTCTATCTCACCTTATAGGGTTTTTTGTAAAAGCATTTAAAGCATAAACTGGATAAACATCTAGCAAGGTTTCAGGAGCAAAAGGATAGGTGGGTTGGCAGGGAAGAGTTATTCTTGGCAGTTATCTACCAGGAGATGGCACCATTGACAAAATAATTTTGAGAGCCCACAAGCAAGTGCCTCACAGCCATCTGTTTATCTGAATATATTGACAGCCCCAGGTGTTTACCATGGGCCCCATCCTTTCAATTAGCATTCAGCCAGCCAATCCTTCTTTTAGGACAGCCTCGCTAAAATTGGCTGTGTTTCTGTGGAAGCTATGATTTTTTTCTGAGTATAAGAGCAGGTAGAAGACAATTGATGGTTTGCCTTGGTTCAGTAGGAAATTCTGAAGCAAAAAAAACAAAAACAAAAAAAATACAGAGATGGAACGTCCATATTAGAGTACACACAATGACTAAATTGTTGAAGAATCAGTTACTACATGAACAAATCCACTGATTTAGGGGACCTAATGTAGTTGAGACTAACAACAGGATTTAAACCAAAATTTGCCTTCTGTTTCTCTGCATTCTAATACACATTCACCTGGGAGTAAGCCCCAATTGAAGAAAGTGGCTCAAGAAGGCAATCAAAAGTGAATTAGATTGGGTATCATTTGTATTTTATTTCTCAGCATATTAATAAGCTGCTATTTATCCAAAGATATAGGATAGGGACATTTTTTTTAAAATGGGCATTTGACCATCAAATGGATATATAACTGATCACATTGTAATAAAGTAAAAGAATAAACTAGTTCCTAAAAGTAGAAGAGATTGACCAGTTCATAACACTTTGGCATATAGAAGAGTTATAATCTCATGATATGAAATGCATTGAATTCAAGACATTCTGAAGATCACAGGTCCTAATTTTCATTTCATAAGCAGGATAGTACCGTTTCCTGTAAGAGTTGTAAATTTTCAGTTGAAAGAAATCCTGGAATGGTTTGCTGACCCTGCTATAACTATGCCTGAGGTATAGATTTCATTGACAGCGGACCTTTCTTTATGCCATATGCAGTGTTATTGCTGTTACTTGCCTTCAATTTGATGACCTTTAAGTTATTCTATTCTCAAAAGTGCTTCAAAGGCCTTGTAGACTCAGGGACTTTGCTTTGTTCATTGGGTCTAGCCATTTGTAATATGGCAGTCTACCATACCTGTAGAACTGTTCTCCATCACCACATTTCAAATGAGTAGATTTTCTCCCTATCAGCTTTCTTCACTGTCCAGCTTTCACAACCATACATAGAAATGGGAAATATGAAACATGAACAATCCTAAGTTTAATATTAAATGATATCTCTTTACACTTGAGGATCTTGTCTAGTTTCTTCATAGCTGCCCTCTTAAGTTCTAGACTTCTTCTGGTTTTTTGATTGCAGTCTGCATTCCAATTAAAGTACAACCTCCCTCCCCCCCCCCCCAAAAAAACTTCAAAACTTCAAGAACTTTTTCTATTTCTGCCCCTGCCTTATAGAATGCCTTGCCACCCTATATGAGAGCCATGCGTGAGTTAGGGCCTTTTACCCTAGCACTTAAAACCTGGCTTTTTACTAGAGCTTTTGATCTATGTTAATTTTATCAATATTTGTATGTATGTATTTTTATCCTTTACAATTTTATCTTGTAAATCGCCTAGAGCATCTTGGATGGAGGGCGATTAATAAGTAATTAAATGATGATGATGATGATGATGATGATGATGATGATGATGATGATGATGATGATGATGATGAATGTCTTCATAATCTATTTCAAAGTTATGTAAATCATTTTGGTCATTATTTTTGTTTTATTTGTGTTAAATGTTTCAATGTTCAACTCTAAAAATGTTATTGCACTTTTTCTATTCTTTCTTCAATCATCACTCAAGGTCTTTGCTATTTTCTGCTAGTGGAATGCCATTTCCATTAAATTGTTGATGTCTTTTTCTCCAATTTTCAAGCATCTATCCTTTGAGTCTAATCCTGTTTTACGTATCATACTTTCAGCATATTAGTAACTAATAGGGTGATGAAATGTAGTTTACCCCGACCCTTTTGATAGTTGGACACCATATACTTCCTCTGTATTCTCTCCTGAGTAGATTCTCATTATCCAATATATGATAGTAATATGATACCTAGTACCTCTTCCTTTCCTGAACCCAGAATGAACATCTGGCATTTCTTGTATGGAAAATTAATACTCTTATGGTTGCTGCCATCCCTGGGGTCCCCTTTCTTAAGTATTGTAATATTGTAAAATATATTGTGTTTTTATCTGTGGCTATTCTTTTGTTTTCCATATTTGTTTACAGATTTTAGTTAGAACTAGAGTAGATTATTTCACTGTAGCTCGAAGCAATTCTAATCTCAAATATAGAGATCATCTAAAGATTCTTCCATATTGTCAGATCTAGAAATGATTTTGGGTATGGTGTCAGTTAAAAACAAATTCAGATGATTTACTTAGTGTATGAGGCAAGACTCTCTTAGTACACCATGATATGTGCAACGCCTCTAGGCTGCGCGAACACTGGAAATCAACTTGTAGGCCAATAAACTATCTAATATCTTTATTAAAGAAATAAAAGAAACGAACAAAAATAAGCAGAGTATATAGTCCAGCAATTGTCCTTTGAGGAAAGGTGAAATATATTCCAATAAAATGAAATTCAATGTTCAGTATTAGAGTTCAAAGTTTTAAATCCATTAACCGAAACACACTCAAACTCTCAGGCAGTTTGAGTGGGGAAATGAGCAAAGTCTTCCAGGGAAGTTCTTGGAATAAATGTCCAGAGCAAGGTTTCAAGGCAAGGCAAGGTTGTTCGTGGTGGATCTAAACGCAGTCCACCCTTGGCAAGGAAATGGACGCAACTCCCGGTCTTCTCAAGAGTAAGCACACCACCAGGCCGCTGTGAAGCTCAGGAACAAGAGTCGAAGTTTGCTATCCAACAGTCACGTTGACTCCGCGACGGGTAACCTGTGCACATAACTTTTATGGAAGTTCAAGAGCTCCCCAAAATAGGTGCTTGACTCCCCATTTTCCCAAGAGAACAAACTGGTAAAAACAACCTGCCAGATGTCAGCCTCCTTTAATCTTCCCAAGAGAATAGGCTCAGTTTGTGGATTCAAACACAATCACTCCGTTTTGCTAATCTAGCACTCCTGCGGAGATTCTGCCTCTGAGACCTATCTGTTTAAAAAGCAAGTCTCCTATCAAACACTGAGTTCTCCGGAGAATCTGGAAGAGTTGCCTCTGGCTCAAGGCCGGTCTTAATTGGATTTGGCACAACTTCAACAGACGGCATCTGGAAAGGAAGAGAGACTTGCTGAGCTGGGAAAAACTCCTCAGCCTCTTGATCAGTAATGGCTGCGGGGTCAGGGGCCAAAGGTACCTGAGACATCACAATATGCATGTTGGATTGTGTGGTATTTTGTTGCATAGAAAAGATGGTTACCTCAATAACAAAAATGTTTTTAAAATGTTTGTAGTTCTGGTTTACGTTGCTGTTGGTGAAGGATGCCTCTCCCCAATGCTAATACAACTTTAGCATATGGGAGAAGCTTGAGTAAGTTCCTAGTGGGCAGAGATCTTGACACCAATGGAAATGTTTGTTCCAGGCAGTGATAGGGGGAAAACTTAATGTTTATTTTTAAATAAAAATTTCCCAGATTTTTTCAAATTCTTTCATATTTGGATTTTAAAATGTTTTTTAAAAGTTTTTTTAAAGGGAAAAAACACTGACACAGTCAAAACTGTCTAGGTTTGATCCACTTTGTATTTAACAATGTCAATGGTGAAAAGGGGTAACCATTCCCTGCCTAACCCTCCTTCCCCTCAACTTGAGACCCTTCATTGAGAGGACATATATAGCACGTTGGTGAAATGTGTTTTCTTAACCTAGGAAGAGTTGTATCTACCAAATTTGGCCAAAGGGGATGGGTGAAAATTGATCAAAGTTAACAAGTTACACATGCGGTTGGGAAGAATTTGGATTTCTCTGTTCTTAGTTTCACCTTTTGTCCTTACCCTTCTATGACAATATTTATGCTAAACTAAGACAATTTAAAACAAGTTAAAATAATGTAACTGTAGCACATGTGTCAATTGGATGAGACCCTAATGCTTTAATTAAAATTAAATTTTTGAATTGGCAGTGGAATTACAACCATCAAGTCTGTGAAGCAGTCGGTATTCCATAACTAGAGGACCACAGGAAAAAAGATACTTCCAAATATTTTTTTGGCCCTATCCGACAGATCTCAACTTTTGGAGCACCTTCAAATATATTGATGGAAAACAACAGCAAAAGTCTTAAAGATCCTCATGCTCACCCACATTTCATAGATTAAAACTAGGACGTGTGGTCAAAAGGCATCATAAGCTAACATATATTGAGCCTGAGCCTACTGGGAAGGGCAAGATTTCATCCTCTCCTCTTTTCCCTCCTCTGCTTAGCTAACTGAGTGCAAGCTACATTGAACTCGGTTTTCAGCAGCTGAGGTAGGCTCAGGACAAAGAGGGAAAGTGGGAGGAAAAACAGTTGTAAAAGCAAGCCGACAGAGGGTTAATTATAATCGTTTTCAATGAATCAAGATAGTTCAAGGCTATAAAACCTATGACATTCCACATCACAATGGCCATAGGGCTGGACAGAAATCCTCCAATGACATTCTCTGGAACCAGTCTAGCAGAGAGGAATGGAACCTGATGAAGCCGGTCCAGTAGGATACTATGATCAGAGGTATCAAACGTGCTGAGATATCCAAAAAGATCAGGAGGGCAGCATGATACCAGACTGCTTGAAACATGTGCATGTACATCAATGCACACACTCAAACATTTGTAGTTATGTATGCATATACAGAGTAGAGTCTCGTTTATCCAATTTTTGCTTATCCAACGTTCTGTATTATCCAACGCAGTTTGCCTTTTAGTAGTCAATGTTTTTGTAGTCAATGTTTTCAATACATTGCGATGTTTGGGTGCTACATTCGTAAAATACAGTAATTACTACATAATGTTACAGTGTATTGAACTGCTTTTTCTGTCTATTTGTTGTAAAACATGATGTTTTGGTGCTTAATTTGTAAAATCATAACGTAATTTGACATTTAATAAGCTTTTCCTTAATCCCTCCTTATTATCCAACATTTTCACTTATCCAACGTTCTGCTGGCCTCCACCTTTGTAGGAGTTAGAGGTGCTAGACCCCTTTGGAAGTGAGAAAATACATTTTTATGTTCTGTTTTTGAGGGGGTTAAGAGAGCATCTTTCTAGGAATCTCTAGGTCTTTTAGAGTGACTCTATGGTCAACCTCTGGTGAAAGTTGTGTTGGAAAACGGAGAAATTCATACAGAGAACATATTAATAAAAGCCACAAATAATCCAATCTTCAAAAATTGAACCCATAAATATGTGTGGGAGGGTCAATCTTAAAATCAAGTTCTCCTCAGTAAGATGCTTCTTGGAGCAATGCCATTTGTGTCAACTGTATACCACTCCACCATGTCTGGAAAGGCCCTTAAAATCAGCAGGACAATGTGAATACAGTACAGACGTAGCCTAGAAGTTTCAAAGTCTCAGCAAGAAACTGGAAAGGTCTCCATGCTTCTTCTGTTTTTTAAAAAATCTTTTGAGTTTGAAGAGCTGACTCACAAGTTCTGAACACTGAGATTCAGCTATGTTGGTGATTTAAAACACCCCCGTTGTTGGAAGACCTGTCTAATGAGAAAATAGCTCCCCAGACTTCCTGATCTATTGAGAATTATTTCTTAATGAAATGCCACACAATTTGTTAACAAAAGTTATAGGGGAAATTTAAAAAGCACATGTTGCCCAAACACATATCCAAACTTTGAAGATCACTTTGACATAGAGAAAATAAAGACTTTAAAGAATAAACACAACAAACCATCAGCCATAGGTTTGTGTCCACCAAGAAGAAAAAAATTCACCATTTTCATTGGCAGAGCAATGCATTGGCAGGTGGAGGCAAAATCTGAGGTGTAGCTATTACTGAAGGAAGTAGAGTTTTGGTTGCTAGGTTTTGTTTTATTTTGAGATGGGCATTTTTCACATGACTGAACCTATTGTTCTGATTTTCTTCCGCTCTGCAGAGGTAGGAAGTGAAATTGCTAGGTGAATGAGGACTCTTGATTCCTTCAATGGTTATGTACAACAGAGAAATTCAGCCGCTGTTGCTTATCATGCAAGATCTGCTAAATTTCTCTCTCTCCCCCGCTCCCCATTTATCCACCATCTGTTAGACCAGTGGTTCTCAACCTGGGGTCAGCAGATGTTTTTGGCCTTCAACTTCCAGAAATCCTAACAGCTGGTAAACTGGCTGGGATTTCTGGGAGTTGTAGGCCAAAAACATCTGGGGACCCCAGGTTGAGAATCACTGTGTTAGACAGTGTTTTATGATAGCATACTCTGGGCATTCCATGAAACTGTGACTGTTCAATGCTTAATGGCATCACTAGTGTGGGCAGCCTATGACATTGTAATAAGTTATTACTAGGCTCCCTGCAGAATTCTGGGGTTTGTAGTTTAGGGAGGGGCCTTTAAAATGGCCAGCAGAGAGGTTCTGAGTCTCACTAAACTACAAACCACAGAATTCTGTAGGGGGCAGCAACGGGATTTAAAGTGGATAGATACTCTAGTGTGATGACGTCCTAAATCATCCTCCCATCCTAAACAAAAAACAAACAAACAAACAAACAAACTAAGAACATATCCCACTGTCAGGACATAGAATCATAGGACCTTGTCACATTTAGTGTGTTTGGGGGGATGGACGTAGGGAACACCAGACTTCTGAAGATGCTCTTTGGGCTCTGTTTCCAGGTGCTGCAGAAATGGAGCCTCGCAAAGCCCCACCTGAAGTGCCCTTATGTTGTCTGATGGCCTCTGTGGGGCTCCTGTGAGACTCCATTTTTTGCAGTGCATAGAAATGGGGCACGAAGATTTTCTGATGAAGTCCATAGAATAATAGAACTGGAAACCTCCACCTGGTCCAATCAAAGTACCCCCGATAGGTGGCCATGCAGCCTCTATTTAAAGTCCTCCAAAAAAGATGCTTCCATCACAATCCAAGGCAGAGAGTTCCATTGTTGAACAGCTCTTATGGTCAGGACGTTCTTCCTAATGTTCAGGTGGAACCTCCTTTCCTACAATTTGAGCCATTGCTCCAGGTCCTAGTCTTCAGGGCAGCAGAAAAGAAGCCTGCTCCCTCTTCCTTATGACATCCTTTCAAATATTTAATTGCATATAATTGCAATCCTGAAAGCAATGGCCCAGCTTGATTAAACCAGGCTGATATTGTACTTGGGTGTTGTTTTATTCTCTCTAGTTGTTGCCTAAATACTGTCAATCAATGCAACTTGGTAATTCTCCTACCTGAAACATTATCAAAGTTGGGAATGTACAAACTGAGAACTATATCTCTAATTTTTCCCTGACAGCCTTAGGTTGCTTTGTCGTTATAGTTCAGCAAAAGATTCAGGAGAATTCTTATAAGAGTAACAGATATGACCAAATTACAGACACAACTATTAGTCATTATGTTTATGCATTAGCATATCAGAAACAATATGCCTCTGAATTCCAGTGGTTCTATTCCTTTTATAATTCCAATTGTGTAAACACTTTCTATTTTTATCCTGTTTATGGACTTTCCATTGATATCTAGAAGACTTCAGTGAGAACAAGAACATTGAATATAAGCATTTTCATCATATCCAGATGGGTTATTTTGATGTTCTTATATCTTAGATACAGTATGACCTCTGTACCCATGCCACTGGTGCCTACATCTGGCAAAATATATCCTTTCTAAGAATTTTTTACATCCTCTAGTGCAACTCTATGATAACTTCCATAAAAAATCATTTCAATTAGGCTGATTATTATCCACACAAGGGATCCCTGTATTTCCTATGCATATAGGGCTCATATTGCATATGATGCTTTCATGATTGGGCTGGTTTAGGTCCATTAGAAAATTAAACTGTAAATAAAAAAACAAGTGCTTCACCACCTCAGGATGGCATATTAAATATTGTATTTAGTTGAATCTAATGCACATTCTTGACTTAATTGTTTAGCCAAAATTGAAATGTGCATTATATTCTATGCCGCATTACACTAACTTGCCAAAGGTGCCTTTGCCCCTCCATCAGGTCTTGGCCTGATGGTGGAGCAGTGGCTTTCCTCTTCAAGCCATTTCTCCTCCTGCTCCTAAGTTGGGGATGGAAAACAAACTCAGCCAAGAGTAAAAAGTCCAACAAATTCCTCACTTGCCTTGAAGACAATTTTATGGTCCAGAAGGTAGAAGAGGCAACAAGAGGATCAGCAACTCTTGATCTAATCTTAACAAATGTGGAAGACCTGATCAATACAGTTGAAGTGGTTGGATCCTCAGGGGCAAGTGACCATGTGCTCCTGGAGTTTGCAATACAAAGGAATGCTGAAACTAAGACAAGTCAAACACGCATTCTCGACATTAAGAGAGCTGACTTCCAAAAAATGAAGGAATTACTGAGCGGCATTCCATGGATGCCAATATTAAAAAACAAGGGAGTTAAGGATGGATGGGAGTTTTTCAAAAGTGAAATACTCAAGGCGCGAATGCAAACAGTGCCAACAAAGAAGAAAAATAAGACAAGTGCAAAGAAGCCAGAATGGATGTCCAAAGAACTTCTAACTGAGCTAAAGCTCAAAAGTGACATGCACAAGAAGTGGAAAAGGGGAGAAATCACCAAAGAAGAATTCAAACGTATAGCCAACACCTGTAGGGAAAAGGTTCGCAAGGCTAAAGCACAAAATGAGCTCAGGCTTGCCAGGGACATAAAAAACAACAAAAAAGGCTTTTTTGCTTAAGTTGGTAGAAAAAGGAAGAAAAAGGAGGCGATAGGGCCTCTGCAAGGAGAAGATGGGGTGATGGCGACAGGGGACAGGGAAAAGGCAGAACTGCTTAATGCCTTCTTTGCCTCGGTCTTCTCACAAAAAGAAAGCCATCTTCAACCTCAGCAACATGAAATGGACGAAGGATTGGGGGAAATCCAACCCCAAATAGGGAAACAAGTTGTCCAGGAACACCTGGCCTCTCTAAACGAATCCAAGTCCCCAGGGCCAGATCAGCTACATCCAAGAGTATTGAAGGAATTAGCGGAAGTTATTTCAGAACCACTAGCAATTATCTTCGAGAGTTCTTGGAGAACAGGAGAAGTCCCAGCAGATTGGAGAAGGGCGAATGTGGTCCCTATCTTCAAGAAGGGAAAAAAGAACGACCCAAACAATTACCGTCCGGTCAGCCTCACATCGATACCAGGCAAGATTCTGGAAAAGATCATCAAGGAAGTGGTTTGCGAACACTTAGAAACAAATGCGGTCATTGCTAATAGTCAACACGGATTTACCAAAAACAAGTCATGCCAGACTAATCTGATCTCTTTTTTCGATAGAGTTACGAGTTGGGTCGATACAGGGAATGCTGTGGATGTAGCCTACCTGGATTTCAGTAAGGCCTTCGACAAAGTCCCCCACGACCTTCTGGCAAACAAACTAGTAAAATGTGGGCTAGACAAAACTACGGTTAGGTGGATCTGTAATTGGCTAAGCGAACGAACCCAAAGGGTGCTCACCAATGCGTCATCTTCATCATGGAAAGAAGTGACAAGTGGAGTGCCGCAGGGCTCCATCCTGGGCCCAGTTCTGTTCAACATCTTTATTAACGACTTAGATGAAGGGTTAGAAGGTACGATCATCAAGTTTGCAGACGACACCAAACTGGGAGGGATAGCTAACACTCCAGAAGACAGGAGCAGAATTCAAAACGATCTTGACAGACTAGAGAGATGGGCCGAAACTAACAAAATGAAGTTCAACAGGGACAAATGCAAGATACTTCACTTTGGCAGAAAAAATGGAAATCAAAGATACAGAATGGGGGACGCCTGGCTTGACAGCAGTGTGTGCGAAAAAGACCTTGGAGTCCTCGTGGACAGCAAGTTAAACATGAGCCAACAATGTGATGCGGCAGCTAAAAAAGCCAACGGGATTCTGGCCTGCATCAATAGGGGAATAGCGTCTAGATCCAGGGAAGTCATGCTCCCCCTCTATTCTGCCTTGGTCAGACCACACCTGGAATACTGTGTCCAATTCTGGGCACCACAGTTGAAGGGAGATGTTGACAAGCTGGAAAGCGTCCAGAGGAGGGCGACTAAAATGATCAAAGGTCTGGAGAACAAGCCCTATGAGGAGCGGCTTAAAGAACTAGGCATGTTTAGCCTGCAAAAGAGAAGGCTGAGAGGAGACATGATAGCCATGTACAAATACATGAAGGGAAGTCATAGGGAAAAGGGAGCAAGCTTGTTTTCTGCAGCCCTGCAGACCAGGACACGGAACAATGGCTTCAAACTACAGGAAAGGAGATTCCACCTGAACATCAGGAAGAACTTCCTCACTGTGAGGGCTGTTCGACAGTGGAACTCTCTCCCCCGGGCTGTGGTGGAGGCTCCTTCCTTGGAGGCTTTTAAGCAGAGGCTGGATGGCCATCTGTCGGGGGTGCTTTGAATGCGATTTCCTGCTTCTTGGCAGGGGGTTGGACTGGATGGCCCATGAGGTCTCTTCCAACTCTACTATTCTATGATTCTATGATGCTCCTTTCCCTTCCCAACCATTTCTCTGCTGTCTTCCAACTTGGAAGACAAAAGAGAAATGGTGCTCATTTCCCTTGCCAAGCCAATTCTCCTATCTTCCAACTTGGGAGTCTGGGGAGAAACCAGCTTGGGAGACTGGGGAGAAATAGTGTTCCTTTCCCTCATCTAACCATTTCTCCTTCATCCCCCAGCTGGGAGACAACTGAACCCCTTTTCTAAAAAAGGAAGAAGTGGCATTGTCTTCTGCCTGATGGAGGGTGCTGCTTTTCCTTTCTTTAATGCAAAATCCTCTTTTTGTAATGCATACCTCAAAATTCAGGTACACATTACATTTAATAACATTAGACTCAAGGAAATATGGGTATATTCCATTTAGTTTCATATGCAATTTTGGCTTTGATCAGATGCTTATTTAGCTGCTTATCCATTTATGCTTCCATCCCTGCCTTTTGATATATGAAAGAAAAGATTAATTGTTCAATCCACTCGCCTCCTTCTTGTACAGATTGCACAGCCTCCATTGCTGTTGATTTCCTGGAAGGACCAGTTTGCATCATATCAACTGCTATTTCAAATTCCAAATTTATTCCAAATTTATTTAATGCTTAGACCATAGGTCTTTCGCATGCAAGACAAACAAACAAATACACAAAAGCCAGACTATCAAATACAATATAAAACATGCCATTAAAACCCTATATAAATCATTAAAACATTAAAATGCTGCAAATATCAATGTCAGGATATGCCCTTCAAATACTACATTTGTCATGGATTAGCACCAACATAATTAAAAACAAGATAAAACCAAGTAAGTACAGCATTATTAACTGCTATTTAATTTAATGAAGTAAACAAACCAAGCAATCATCCAACCAACCAACCATCCATCCATCCATTCAACCAACTAACCAGCCAGCTTTTTGTTTTCTAGAGGTGATCCTAGATATTATCACATAACATTCAGGGCCAAGAGATGGCAACAGCAGGACTGCAATCCTATACTTGGTCAGACTTTCCATCATCTGAAGTGGACACATGTCCTTTCATGTCTGTGCCAGTACTGTATTTGAAAAAAAAGTTTTCTGAACAGCAAAAATGCTGTATTTGAGTTGGAATGAAAATCTTCACTTGCCTGTTTTTCACGTGAGGATGAGAATTGTCATTTTATTTCTCTGTCTGTAAGACAGGAAGATTTTTTTTTAGCATCAGCAAGAATGTGTATATTTGCAAGACCATTTTGGTGTAAAGTGAGTTATCACACTATGACAGCTACTGCCTTCTCACATTAACCTTTTACATTATTTTTTTAAAAGAGGCATTGGGTGGGTTGTTTGCATCCTTTTGATTTATCAGTCTGACCTTCTGTGCTTGCTATATGTGTGCTGAACTTTACGAAGTGAAAAGACACTACTATTCTGGAAGTCAAGCCCTATGAGGAGCAGCTTAGGGAACTGGGTATGTTTAGCCTGGAGAAAAGAAGGTTAAGAGGTGACATGATAGCTATGTTTAAATGTTTGAAAGGATGTCATATTGAGGAGGGAGCAAGCTTTTTTTCTGTTGCTCCAGGGATGAAGACATGGAGCAACAGATTCAAGCTACAGGAAAAGCTATTCCACTAAACATTAGAAAAAAAAACTTCCTGATGGTAAGAGCTGTTTAACAGTGGAATATGTTGTCTTGAAGTGTGAAGGCATCTCCTTCTTTAGAGGTTTTTCAACAGAGTCTGGATGGTCATCTTTTGGGAATGCTTTGGTTGTATATTTCTGCATGGCAAGAGGTGAACTGGGGGATCTCCTTGTGGTCTTTTCCAGGTCTATGTTTCTATTATTGTATTCCATAGAAACCCTTTGCACAAAATGCAGATTTTTTTTGAAAATAAATATATTTCTCTCATTCTTGCATTGGAGATGAGAAATGGCATGGGGCTGATACATTTTGGAGAGATTGTCTCAAAAAGAAAGGGGCAGCAAAGGGAATTACTAGTTATATGCAAAGAAAATGTAATTCTTACTTTTTTTGCCTTTATAACCACAGTAAGAAATGAGGTTGCGATGGTTTAGTGGTATAAATATCAATGAATGAATGAATAAGGAGCCTGTATATAAAGTTTATAAACATCCACAATCTTTTCCGAAGTAGTCTGTCTCTTAAACCTTTGCAGCAAACAGAGATTTAAAGATAAACCTTGTATACTCTTCAGCGTTTCACAGTTGAAAATGAGTGGCCAATCAACGTCAGAATGTACTTAAGATGGCAGAAATTATTATTGATGAAGAACAGCCACATTAGGAAAGGCTGCAATAAATTTCTTTTGCTTGAACCTATTGGGAAGGTCTGATTTATCTGTGTGCAAACTGTTTTATATTTATTTATTACATGTGTATCTTTACTTAGTCTCAAAATGGGATTCAAGGCAGCTTTTAATAATACTAAAATGAGCTAAAACATTGACTACAAAAGTTAAGAAAGAATAAAAAAACTAGCACTAATGACAAAGTAAAACAAGAAATGTAATGTATAAACATTATAGTATGGGGATTGAGATAAAGTGGGCTGAAATTTGATATTTCTAGCAAGATTATTACAGAGTATTTTACTCAAAAGAAATATCTTAAGGAAAAAAGGGTGAGACTTTAATAGTGTGGAGAGATGCAAAGGGCATAATGCAAAGTGTAACTGAATCATATCTATGAGACTTCAGGGAAACCCATCAATATTACCATAATCCAAGTTTTGGATTTCAGTATCACTAATATGCTGATGACACCCAACTGTCTCTCCCCATTCCATCTAACTCCCAGAAGGCTGTTTCAGTGCTTAACCATTGTCTCTTGTCAGAAATGGACTGGATGAGGGAAAACAAATTTAAGCTGAATTTAGAAAAGGCAGAGATGCTCTTGGTCAGTTGCGAGATAGATCAGGGAATAAGGATTCAGTCTATTTCTGAGAAGAATTCAAAGGGCTGGCAATGACCCTTATTTATTTCAGAGTTTTTATGCCGCTTTTCTCCAGAGCAGACTCAAGGCGGCTCACGTCTTAAAAGTGCACAGAACATAAAACCATAGCTAAAAACAGATAATCCATACTATAAACAATAAAAGTTAACAAGCCTAAAATTCCCCATCTGACCATAAAATGCTTGGCTTCAATTAAAAGCTGTTTTAAAAAGGAAGGTCTCCACACCTTTCCTAAATGACATCAGTGTGGGAGCTGTTCTAACTTCCTCAGGCAGCAAATTCCATAGCTTTGGAGCCATCCCCAAGAATGCGCCTTCTCTGGTGGTTTATAAATGTATGTTTGGCCTGGACTGTATGGAGAGGAGAGTCTCAAGTAACCGGGACCAAAGCCGTGCAGGACTTTGTAGGTTAAAACCAGCACCTTGGATTGGTGGTATCAAAAGCCACTGAGAGGTCCAAGAGGACCAGCAGGGTCACACTCCAGCTTTCCAGCTCTTCTTGTAGATTATCCACCAAGGTAACCAAAGCCATTTCTGTCCCATGTCCTGGCCTGAAGCCAGATTGAAATGAATCTAGAAAATCTGCTTCATTCAAAAATCCTTTGAGTTGTTTGGCTACCACCCATTTCCAGAATCTTGCTCATGAATGGTAAATTTGATACTGGCCTATAGTTGTCCAAAATAGTGAGATTAAGTGATTGTTTTTTCAGAAGAGGTCTCACCAAAACTTCTTTCAATCCCATGGGGCCCTTGACCTAATTAAGCAATGCATTAATTAGCTCCCTTATCCAGGTCACATTCCCCTTGGCTAACAGACAGGAGGGACAAGGATCAAGAATACATGTGGTGGCCCTCACTTCTACCAAGATTTTGTCGGCATCCTCAGGTGAAACCAATTGAAACAAATCCATAGAAATTGGACTAGGCAGTGTCATGGCTACATCCACTGGACCAGGCCCGAAATCAATCCTGTCAGCTTAGTTAGGGAGGTTGTTGGGCAGCGAGGTAACTAGTACACCAACAAAATCCCAAATCTGTCCTGGTCACCCACTCCAAAATTCTCCAAGCAGAACAAAGGGATTGGTCAGGGGGATGTTACTCCAATAGACCACCGCAACTCCCCCTACCTGTCAACTCTGCCTTACCTGCTGCTGGGCCACGAAGCCTGGAGGGCAGAGCTGGGAGAGGTTAACACCTCCACTCTCAACTAACAAGGTCTCTGTGATACATGCCAGATCAGTCTGGGAATCCAGGATCAAGTCCTGGATGGCTGCAGTTTTATCATTGACCAACCTGGCATTTACCAGCAGCAGGCGAAGGCTTGGGTACCAGTTACCAGAGTTATCTGGGTTAGTTGAGACAAGGTGTCTGGGGAGGGGAGTATGACAAGGGTTCATTCTTAGGCAGGTCTGGAAAATCTACAATCCCTTTTCTTCTCTCCATATCTTCCCTTGCCCCCAGCCATGGGAATGAAGACTTGGAAAAACTGTTGGCTTAGTCAATTCTTAAGACTGAGTGGAGAGCATGTTTCCTCAGTCGATTCTCAGAGCAGAAGTTCAAAGGAGTCATTAGTGCCTCCTGAAAACAATTCTGAGGACAGTACTTCTGAATATAGCAAGGTGTCAGCCTCAGCTATTCCCCTGTGGACCTGTGCATAACAGATAGACCTCTCAGTAGTTGCTTTTGTTGGCTGGTCTTTCCTAGCTGGGCCCCAATTCCGAGCTGTGTTGTCCTCGGCAATCCTCCTAGAATGCCTTAGCATGAGTGAGGTTACTGTTAGTTCTTGAGATGGGGGAAGGAATATCTCTCTGAGTGCTCCCAGTCAGTCTTGCCAGTAGGGGGCATGTCTCTAGGTCATGAAATACCCTCCTAATTCTTATTCCCCAACCCACCAGGGAAGGTCTTAAAGAAAGTAGTCTTTTTAGCATAGTTATAGACCTGTGCTGCAGCTACTCAATGGATGTGATGTTGATCTCCCTTCAATTTCTGCTAAGGATTTCACTAAGAGACTTTCTTACAGTTTTCTGGGAGCTTCATCTTCTGTTGAGGTGGGTATTGGCTATCTCCAGAGCTATCTTATTAGGTCGCAGAATTCTATGTATGGTGTTATTTCTTAGCTGGGACACTGATGGAAGCCTCCCCCCATATGATAGCCCTTAGGGTTAAGAGAGACTTTAGCAAGATTGTAATTATTACTGTCCCCTCCCCCTTTCCCGGGTGATAGGGAGCCCTAGAGTACCAAATTTATCATATCATGTAAAAGGTCCACTTCCCTCTTGAAGCTTTCTAGATGTTTAAAAATAAATTGTAGTGTTCAACCCATCAAATCACATACGTTGGGGATATCCTCTGTCCAATGTATTGCAGGGTCCTTAAAGTCCTATATGGCCTGAGTACACACTATTGTAAAGGCTATCTCCCTATATGAGTTTCCACACATTTTAAGATATTTGAGGGAAAGCCTTTTCTTGGCCTCACTACCATTGCAGACCTGTTTGGTTCAGACTTGGGAGAGACCTTTCAGTGACTGTTTCTGTGTTATGGAATTCCTTAATGTGAGAGATCTAGTTAGCCTACTCTCTCCTTTACTCTCAATGGCAGGAACAGCCATTGGAGCCCCCGGTGATGCAATGGATTATATCCTGGTTCTGGCAGGACTGCAGACTGACAGGTTGGTGGTTCAAATCTGGAGAGAGCGGGTGAGCTCTCTTGGTCATCTACTTGTTGGCAGTGAATTCATCGAGCATTTTTCCAGTCATGTACAATTTCCTTGCAGAGCCATTAATAACACTGAGATTATACCTTTGTGATACCAGTTAGCATTGCCACCTTGAAGCAGAGACAAAAGTGATACGTTCCCATTATGTTTTGCATTCTAATTAGTAATATTCCTTATTTCTTTCCCAACTCTGCTAACAAATGTATTGGTGTCAACATACTTTTCTCCAAGTAAAAACTATTTGTGCCAGATTGTTTTATTTATTTTTATTTTCTCTTATAATTGAGAGTAGGGAATATGAAATAGCTTCTCAATGCAAGCTGTTTTACCAAGTAATTGTCATTTCTGGGCATTCAAATTTGTGTCTGGGCGGTGGAGTATTTTAATTTTAAGGTAGCAGATGTGAATCCAAGGATTAAAATCAAGAGTTATCTTTCCTAGTATTAATACTGAAAATATCCTGGTTGGTATGTTATTGCTAACCATGCATTCAGCATAATGCATAGCTTCGACCTAAATGAGCTTACGATAATTCTTCACAGAATTCCCTCAGTTTTGTACTCAAAATATTCTAGGGAGAGCTAAGTAGGGGGTCCAGATTTCTGTGTCATTCTAATATTCCTAACTCTCAATATTGTCCATTATGTGAACAGATTTTTTTTTTGGCTGTAAGAAATGAAAGCTATTAATTCTAACACAGAATACAAATTTCACACTTTCGGTTTCTCAGCACAATTTGTTTTCCCCACTTTACCCTAAGAACTAAAAGTGAAGCCAGTTAATATAACTCATTAAAGCTGGTGGATTGCTAGCTGTGGTCATTAGCATATCCTAGGTTTGTTCTCTCTCCACCTTCCTCTCCTTCCCTGTGTACTAGCACCACCAGTGCAAGCTGGATGTTTAGCAAAGAGCACCTGTCAAAACAAAAGAAGAGCTTCCCACATTGCAATTTTAAGCCCCAGGTAAGAAAGGTGGCCTGGCGGATGGCAGAAGGAGGAAGACGTTTGCAACCTGAAACGAAAAAGACCCCAGTGCACAGTAAATGAGATCCCTCTGGCTACCTAAAGGCTTTTGTTTGACAAGATTAAAATCCTCTTTGTTTTGTTACAGACGTGAGGGCAAAAACAAACAGCCAGATAGAGATAAAGGCCTGGCAGCCTTTCTTTCTCTTTTTTCCCCCCTCCCTCAACCACAATTGACACCTATTTAGTGGACAAGCTTAGAGGAACTTAGTCCACTCAGATAAAATTGAGGAGGCCTTCAGAGCAGGTGTAACATGAAAAGCCTTGGAGGGGTTTTTTTTTTGAGATCTTTTTTCCCACCCTGAAAAGTGCAAACCACTTGTGTCAATGACCCGATCAAATGATAAGCATGCCGATTTCCTTTCCTTTCTAATTAATTTTCATTGTGTTGAATGAAACAACTTAGGCTTACATGATGCTAGAGAAGGTTTTTGCTTAACACCGGGGGGGGGGGGGAGAGAGAGAGAGAGAGAGAGAGAGAGAGAGAGAGAACATCTTTCGGATGGGAAAAAAAAACCCGAATAAGAGCCAGCATTCCTACAGGGCCTAGCACTATCGGAAACTAATTATACCAGTATTGCAGCTTCTTCACATTTAGAAAAGCCAAACTTCTTCCACAAAAATGCTGATTTTATTGTTATGGAACACTACCTCCTTGTCCTTAAACAAACAAGGACTGCTGTCAGTTCACCAGCTCTAGGAAACTGACAAGCTGGGGGTCATATAGATACACATTTTAATTATCTCATTGGAATCGGGAACATCATTAGGCAAATTTATTGCTGTGCATATATCATGAAATAATTAGTCTCCTTACAAATTCGGCACTGTGCTGTGGAACCCCTGTGCAGTCTCGCACTGCTGCAGCCATACTGACTAGCAATTGGAAACATTACATATATTATTTGCATCAGATTCTTACACACTTTATGTTTTTAATTTCAATGTTTTCAGTACTTCCAGCTGTGCAGAGGTTTTAAAAATGCATTAATTTGTTTTAGCTTATCAAACAGTATAATCTACATAGACATGGTTAACCTTCGCTGAGTAGAAAATCTATCTATCCTATCCTATCTATCTATAAATGAATCATATATCTATTTAAACAGACACACACACACAGAAACACACAAATACATATATACACAGAAACACACACATATACTGCATCAGATTACCTTTATGTTAGTTTCTAATTGGTAATTTGGAAACATACTTTCTAGGCAGAGATGGAATTTTTTCTTTACCCATTAAACATTTAATATGCACATCAGTTGCAGAAAAAACCAATTACATGGTAAATTTAATTACCACTTGAATTTCTATAATATTAGTTGGTTTTCAAAATGAAATACGTTTCCTGTTTTATGAACAGAATGTTACTGCTATCCCATATAGCAATGTTGGGTGAATGTTCACCTGGTTTTTATGGTCTTCAAATCCCATGCAAAACCAGATTTACAGGAAGTGTGCATCTTGTTTGGAAATCAGTCCATTCTGTGTATGGATCTTGGAAGTGACCATCAAAGCAATGCACATTTTAAATGTTTTAATACATGTATTTATTCAAGCATCGAGCAATAAACAGGAAACTCCCTGGGACAGAGGCCCAATCTACACTGCCATATAATGCAGTTTAACTGCATTGAATTACATTATATGGATCTACACTGATCATATAATGCAGTTTCAAATGCAATATATTGCAGAATAGTGGGGCCAGAGAATGCAGAAGAAAGATGGACATATATATCTCAGAATGTTAAACCAAACAAGTCCTTTGCTTAAAAGTAAATGAATTATTCATTAACTTACTTATTTAATTCTGTGGCTTCACTCCCATAGTTTGGTGCCACAGAGGTGTTTGGGAGTGTGATCCTTAGTGGGTACTATGGATGCTAGCATGGCCCCTTGAAGTTCTCCACACAATGTATATGAATGACCAGGGCCCCATCTTCACTACACAATTATGTCACTACTAGTCCACTTTAACTGGCATGGATCTATCCTATGGAATCCTGTGACTTGAATTGGAGTGCTCCAGATGAGTATTCTAAATGCCCCCCCCCACACACACACATTGCAAATTCCAGGATTACATAAAATAGAGGACAAATAATGGGGATTCAACTCTTAGCTGCTGTGAAGGAGTCATCAAAATGTATGGCTGTATTAGCAGGAGAAACATTGCACCCAGCCATTAAAGGGAAACAGGATTTACTTTGGAGATTCTTGGAAGCTCCAGAGTAATCCCAGAGTTTTGGAGATATGGACAGCTGCATCTGGTTGGATTCAACCCAATCCACTGTCTATATCTCCAATGGACCCACCGCTGTCTTTCCATCTACAAATAGCTCCCTGCCAGAGGGTTGCTGCTGACATCACTTCTGGTAAAGTCACATCAGAGCACCCAGCCATATGACCAGCAAGCACCTGGCAGACACCTGTTTGTAGATGGTATTGCTGCAGTGGCAGCAGCCCCAATGCACTCTAGGCCCTGACAACTGGCTCTGGAGACATTCCTTGACTATATTGGGGCTACTCCATAGCATTTACCCTAGATTAAGTCAGCAAGTGTAAATACAGCCAAAAACACAGTGGCTAAAGTTGAATAATAGTACAGTAGAGTCTCGCTTATCCAACCTCCACTTATCCAACATTCTGCATTATCCAACACAATCTGCCTTTTAGTAGTCAATGTTTTTTTAATCAATGTTTTCAATACATTGCGATATTTTGGTGCTAAATTTGTAAATACAGTAATCACTACATAACGTTACCATGTACTGAACTGCTTTTTCTGTCGATTTGTTGTAAAACATGATGTTTTGGTGTTTAATTTGTAAAATCATAATGTAATTTGATGTTTCATAGGCTTTTCTTTAATTCCTCCTTATTATCCAACATTTTCACTTATCCAATGTTCTGCCAGCCCGTTTATGTTGGATAATTGAGACCCTACTGTATTATAATTGTGTACAATTGTATACGACTGCCATTCCTAACAATTTATATGCATGAGAATTCAGCGTACCATCATTGTTTTACTAGTCCAAGGTATATTATTGATAGTTATGTTGCATTAAAGTGGTTAAAAGACAAATGGTTGCACTAATCCACTGAACTTCACTCTTTTGAGTAGCAATTTCCTTTTACAAAAAGAACAGGTGTCTTCTGATGGCTCTCTTTTACGATGTTTATGTGGCTATAACTGTATTTGTGAACACATGCGCACTTGGGAGTAACTAGCTCTTATCTTTGGACTTGGGGGAGCTCCATTTTCGGCACATTTAGCACTTGGCGACTTGCTGAGTTCTGGCCTCCAAACTGCCATTAGAACATTGTCACTGCATGCTAACAGGATTTAGGGACACAGATTGAGTCAATATACTTAATGCTCTTTCTTTAACTCCTGGTTGCAGAAATCTCTGAGTCTGAAGAAAATGTACTGGGCTCTAAGTAAGCTATAAATAAAAAAAGGTTGAACACCAAGAAATATACTCTATAGTGAGTTCTTAAGTGACATTAGAAATACACATTGTACAGCAGTGTTATGTCAAACCAATTTAAATGTATGCAAATTGTAGTTTCATTTATAAGATTGATTGCTTTATTAATTAAAACATTTGGATCTTGCCTTTTGAGCCAGTGAGTTGCAGTGCTGGACTATGGCTCTGGATACCAGGGCTGTGGCGCAGGCTGATAAAGCAGTCAGCTGCAACAAATCACTATGACCAAGAGGTCATGAGTTCGAGGCCAGGCCGAAGCTGCGTTTGTATCTGTCTTTGTTCTATGTTAAGGCATTGAATGTTTGCCTTATATGTGTGATGTGATCCGCCCCGAGTCCCCTTCAGGGTGAGAAGGGCGGAATATAAAGACTGTAAATAAATAAATAAATAAATAAATATTCCGCTGTGGAAACCCACTGGGTGACCTTGGGCCTCTCAGTCTCACAGGGAGGCAAAACCCCATGAGAGGTTCACTTTAGGGTTACCATATGTCAGAAATGACTTGAAGACACACAACAGCAGCAAATCTGGCCCTATATTCTTAGGGTGACACACAAATAATATCAATTTAAACAATTAAAAAACAATTAAACATTGAAGACAAAACAATTCAAATGTATTGTAAGCATATTGAACAATTTGATAGGTGGTTAAACCACTGGGTTACAAATAGTTTGAAACCATGCACATCTATATATATGGACAAATGCATCTTTGCAGTTTGAGACTTGCTCTGAGCAACATATACATGTTGGGTTTTTTTCCTTTTTTGCACAAGAAATGGATTTTTATGTACAATAATGAGATCCCTTTTTCCTACTTTCTGTGCAAAAAACTGCTGCTTTCTGTGCAGAAAACTTGTTTTCTGTACAGAAAATTTACAGAAAATGTGAGATGGTTGGTTTTTTTTTAAAAAAATTAGATCTTGACTGCAAATACTATTTCAGCATTGCACAGTTTTTGCTGATTTTTTTGCAGTGGAGAGGGAAAAATAAAATTATTCAGCCTTTAATGCAAGAATAAAATTTGTGAAGATGTATATCCCCATGAAATGCTGGTAATATACACGGAAGTGATGCTGTTTTTGTTTGCACTCAAGTAGGTTCTGGCTTAAGCTTACACTAATGTGAACCTTTCATAGTGTTTTCCTGGCAAGATTTGTTCAGAAGGAGTTTGTCTTTGTTTTCCCGTGAGGCCGAGAGAGTGTGACTTGCTCAAGGCAGGGCCGGTCCAACATGGAAGCGGATTACGCCGCCTCGTTGGGCGCACGTCAAAGGGGGATGCTGTCGAGGCCTCGACAGCGCCCCCGTGTAAATTTAGTGCTGGTGTTTGTCTAGGTGCCGCCATGCCGCCGCCATTGCCTCCTCAAGGCACACAGGGGTCCCATTGCCCAAAATGGGCATGCACGGGGCTTCTATTGCAAGGAGGCCAGTCCTCCAGGAAGGCCTGTGAGGAGGCCAGGCCTCCAGGAAGGTCTCGCGAGGAGGCCAGGCCTCGCAAGGCCTCTTCGCCCCCATAACTCACCGGCCTTGGTTTTTCCCCTGGAAACTTTGCCCCAAACCAGCCAGACTGCTGAAGCCCCGAGGAGACAGGACTCCTTGGCTGGGCCTCTCCAAAAGCAGGGCTCCGATTTGCTCTGGGAGCTGCCAATCACTGGCTCGGAAAAGCAAGCTACTCCTGCTTCTGGCAAGAGCTCCCTTAGTAGCCACGTCTTCCTCACTGGTGTTGTTGTCCCGGAAGCATGGCAGCCAGGTTCCGGATGTGACGCCACCCAGCAATGGAGGAAGAGGAGGCCGAGGTGGGGAAGATGAACATGGAACGGTGCTGCTTCCCGTACTGCATCATGTGGATGCCCATCCCCATGCTCATGTGAGTCTCTGCACCGGGGCTCGAGCGGGGAGTGTGGGAAGGGCCTGAGGGAGAGCGGTGCCTCGGCCTTGGTTTCCTTCCGAAGCCACGCTGGGCCTGTGTTGACGAGAAGGCCTGCCTCGCAGTGAGGCTGAAGGGAAAGAAGGGCCACGGAATGTAGGTGCTGGGCCTCCTCACACGCACTCAGGACCCTTCCACGCAGCTGTATCAAACCCACACTGAATTGGATTATATGGCAGTGTGGACTCAGGGCCCTTCCACATAGCCATATAACCCAGAATGTCAAGACATTAGCATTCTCTCCTGACGTTTCACCCACATCAATGGAAGGCATCCTCAGAGGTTGTGAGGTATATTCTGAGCTAGGATGCCCGCCATAGATGTGGGCAAAACACCAGGAGATAATACTTCTGGAACATGGCCATACAGCCCGGAAAACACACAACAACCCTGTCATTCTGGCCATGAAAGCCTTCAACAATAATATTAATAATAAACTTTATTTATATACTGCCCTATCTCCTCAGGGGACTCAGGGCAGTTTCCAGCATGATAAAAACAATACAATACAATGCACATAATAAGCAGAACCATACAACAATTTAAAATAATACAAATGGTAAACATAAATACACAACATACGATCCGAAGGATGAAAAATAAAACTAGTAAAAAATCTCTCCAGGGTACTGATGCCACATCTAGATTTTTGCTTAGATAAGCCTTGCTCTCTTATCTATTTACTTGTTACTATTTTGTTCAGTCAATTCCTACATCTTTTTAAAAACAGCCTTTTGTTTTCAAAATTGAGAGCGTAGGGTGCCTCAAGTTCTTTGTTCTTTCTGCAGATGGCTGTTCCCCATCATTGGTCATATGGGGATATGTACGTCAACTGGCATAATCTGTGACTTTGCAGGGCCTTACTACATCTCTGTAAGTAGGAACTTGTTCTTGAAGAATAGTGAGAAAACTGTATCTTGTGGGTCTGATGCAGCCTGAGAGCCTTCCTGATCAGCCCACACTCACCCATTATTACAGTTTAGCTTCATTGCAGTCCATTTGGCCTCGTATGTCCATGGATACTTCCATCCATAGTTTTAAAATACCCCCCCCCCCCAATTCTAAAAAGCAAACCTTGGTTTTGCTATTTTATATAAAAGATAACATTTTACTACACAATTGTACATAATGGGATTTTGGGTTTTTTATTTTGTTTAAGTTTGCTAAACATGAAGTGATATGAACATCTTCATGTTTAGGGTGCTAACATACTGAATTCTTTTTATTTTCATTCCTGTTCCCCTAGGAAGACAATATGGTTTTTGGGAAGCCTGTGAAGTAAGTATTGCTTATCTTACCTAACTTGGGTGAATTAATTTAATGCATACACACTTATTTAATTGAATGTTCATTTTCTACTGTTACTTTTTAATTTATGGAGCTTGTTTTAATTCATTGGTGAGTCACTTTTGGCCCCATTTATGAGAAAGGGGGGAAATTGTTAAATAAGTCCTAGTACCTTCATTTATAAGTAGATTTTCCCAATTAAAGTTTTATCACCTGTATGCAACTATTTAGTTTAGCAGAGATATAGAATCTACACTTTCTAATGGATGTGCAAGGCAGAGATGGCATTAATGAATGTCCAGCACTTCTGAAAAATGTCAGTTTGAGAAAATGTGACATACATTGTTAGAAATAGTTGTACTGATTCAGACCACTGGGTCATCCAACTCAGCCTCCTCCTCCTCCTCTGTAAGAAGTCTAGGAAGCAAGGCAAGTGGGGCTTCCTCCCTAGGGGCATCCTTGGTTGGAGGGTGTTAGTTGGCCCTGATTGCTTCCTGTCTGGATTTCCCGTTTTCAGAGTGTTGTTTATTTAGTATTTTCCTTAATCCCTCCTTATTATCCAACATTTTTGCTTATCCAACACTTTTATTTTTCAGTGATTGTTTTTTTGGGGGGGGGGATTTTTGTTTGTCTACACTTGAAAATTACCTTGGACCGGCTCTGGGCCAAGGTCACCCAATGCGTTTTCATGGCCAAGCTGCGATTTGAATCTTGCTCTCCAGAGTGATAGTCCAGCGCTGAGCCTAATACAGTACAGTATTCTGGTATTGCTCAAGGTTATACATGAAAGTTCAATTTCATCATTTCATAAAATTGCTTCAGATTATTAGCATTTTTTTAAAAAAAAGTAAACATGCTTCCATTGCACAAAGACAATTCCGGACCATAAATTCTGGCTTAGTTACACAGTTCTGAATATGGTTTTCTTTAAGTCATATTCTTGTCATTTCAAAACAGCAATATCTTTTTCATACATAAATCACTAACAGGAGTCTCTAGGCATGTGTTTATTTCTGCAGGCTAAACATGCCCAGCTCTTTAAGCCGCTCCTCATAGGGCTTGTTCTCCAGACCCTTAATCATTTTAGTTGCCTTCCTCTGGACGCTTTCCAGCTTGTCAACATCTCCTTTCAACTGCGGTGCCCAGAATTGGACACAGTATTCCAGGTGTGGTCTGACCAAGGCAGAATAGAGGGGTAGCATGACTTCCCTGGATCTAGATGCTATGCCCCTATTGATGCAGGCCAGAATCCCATTGGCTTTTTTAGCTGCCGCATCACATTGTTGGCTCATGTTTAACTTGTTGTCCACAAGGACTCCAAGGTCTTTTTCGCACACACTGCTGTCTAGCCAGGCGTCCCCCATTCTGTATCTTTGCATTCCATTTTTTCTGCCGAAGTGAAGTATCTTGCATTTGTCCCTGTTGAACTTCATTTTGTTAGTTTCGGCCCATCTCTCTAGTCTGTCAAGATCATTTTGAATTCTGCTCCTTTCTTCTGGAGTGTTGGCTATCCCTCCCAGTTTGGTGTCATCTGCAAACTTGATGATTGTGCCTTCTAACCCTTCGTCTAAGTCGTTAATAAAGATGTTGAACAGAACCGGGCCCAGGACAGAGCCCTGCAGCACTCCACTTGTCACTTCTTTCCATGATGAAGATGACGCATTGGTGAGCACCCTTTGGGTTCGTTCGCTTAGCCAATTACAGATCCATCTAACCTTAGTTTTGTCTAGCCCACATTTTACTAGTTTGTTTGCCAGAAGGTCGTGGGGGACTTTGTCGAATGTAGCATCTAGCCATTCTTCTGTCCCCATACACCTTGCAACATTTCACAGATGATAAGCAATCCACAAGGTGGGAGAGACTGCAGCAGTTTTCTTTAGTATGAACCTAGTGGCAAAGGCAAGATTCTGTTCCCTCTTATCCTCTCTCTGTGGGTGAGATGCGTCGAAATAATTTTTGTAATTTCAACAATTTTTTTAAAGAAATTAAAACAAATTAAGGATAAACAAAGAAACTGGAGAACAAGATAGAAACTGGGATATTTAAAAATTGCTGAAAAGAGAGCCAATAGAGGAATAATTTCCCTTCCAAATCAGGTCAACACGAAAGTGTATCCCATCCTCCTGCCTGCCACTACATGGCCATGGGGAGAGGTGTAGAAAACAGCTGTTGATATTAAGGGGGCAGGAATATAGTCCTTGAGTCTATGAGGACTTGTGGCAGACAAGAAGATGATTTCTCAAGATTATTCTTGCCAACAAGATCCTCCCCTCCTGAGTTTCCTTATACTCAAAGGCCTCTTTTTTTCTTTGTCCCCTCCTCCTATCTGAGTCTTCAAATATTCTTTCCTACTCTTATTCCAGGCTAGGGATTCTCCTACTTTGATAGGGATTTGGTTGTAGAACTGTATGAGATGAAATTCAGTTAGTGGTCAACTATAATACGAAATGGTTTTGGACTTTTTTGGAACATTTTCAAACTGTTATTAGTTAAATCTATTGATACAGAACCTATGAATTCAGAGGGCCAACTGTGTATGATAAAAAAAAATCCAAAAATCCAAACCTAAGAGACCTCTTTCGCCATCATACTGCACTTCAGTATGATGGCCCAAGAAGGTAACCAATGTGCAAAATCTTGTTTCAACTTTAGGATTTCCTTTGCTGCTTATAGGTTTATATGTAGAATTTGAACCTGGGTTGGATAAATCTGACCTTATTTCACTCATTTCCCACTGTAGTTTAATGGCAATTTGTGTTTTCTACTATCATTATGATTTTCTTTTTTTTCTCAGAAATATTTCAGAAAAATTGTCATAGAGATGAAATGTATCAAAGTGTTCCATTTAGATATGTGGGCAAAACGGTCTTTATTGAAAATGACAAAGAACATACTCAGTTTGAGGATCTGGAACATTTTAGTGTCAAATATTTTCAGAGAGAAAGAATCCAAAATATCTGGGGGAAAAGAGTCAAAGCTAGAAAATGTTTAGCCTTGTTGTGGCTATCACAGTAGTATATGATTACATTTATAATGCCTACAATTTAATAGATCTGTTGTATAAAATATTTTGTATAGTATTCATTAAAGACTGCTAATGTACTTTTTATGGACGAAGTTCTTAACACATCGTCTTGGTATAATTCAGATATGTGACAAAGAAGAAAGAGTTTGGGTGTTAAAAATGTGATGGAAAAAATTATGTGCATCTGACTTTTAATTTGTATTGGGATTTTTTTTTATCCCACAACCCATCTTTTAATGATTGTTATCCCAACTTTTATTTTTTAAGCTCATTTTGTCACTGTTTTGTAACAGAAACACTGTAAATATTATAGATGTGGTAAACTATTATACTTGTTTTCTTATAAATGAAATGATCTGTGCCAACACTGACAAAATGAATTAATGTGTTACTAAGGCAACAGTCACATTATATGCTTTCTCTTTCACAGTATGCAGCAGAGCATATGGTTTACTCTTAATGGAACACTAGCTTCTCATTAACATACCAGTAGCAATGTCAGAACTTACAAATCATCATAACAGGGAAATAGGGAAGAAAAAACTTATAAATTAGACCCTTTCAGTACTATTGAGAAGAAAATGACTGATCTTCAAAGGCTCAACATTTAGCTAATGCAGACCCCCTTTTCTTCACTTTTCATTTTCCCCCAAAAAACTTTTCTCGTGTTTTAAACATAAACATAAATATTGAATTATGAGTAATTTATTACCCTACTTAAAAGAATGAGTGACACCCATGTTTAAAAAGGATTCTTCAGCACCCTTAACCTCACAGAAATGCTTCTCAACAGCTGGAATTCTCCCCCTTCAGTCCCCTAGCTACAAATCAACATTTGCAGTATAAAGCTGCTAACATTTATCCAGCCAAATGCACCAATTCAGAAAAAGTGATGAAATGAGCCACTCCCCACACTCCCACACCCCCGGAAAGTAATGTGGTTTGAAATAACACACAATAGTGGCTATGACTGCTGGCTTCCATCTGAGTGGGGTATCCAAGCACTGAAGGAACTATCCAAAGTTCTGAATTACTTCCTCCAAATAGGTCCCACAGGTTGGCTTCACTTCCTTAAGGTTTTAACTTAAGTGGATACGCTATCCCATTGACATGGAAACCACTAGCTGCCACTGGATGATGGAGGTTTCAGAATTCAGCAACCCTTTTGATGTTGTTGGATTGTAACTCCCAAAAGCCTCTACCAGTATAATAAGTGGGTTAGGAATGATGAGAGTTGCTGTTGTAGCCCAGCCTGAGATTGGGTCCATTCAGCCAGTGATTGTCCCTTTCACCAGCTTTGCCAGAGGGCTCTAGGTTTGGGCCTGAGATGCAGCCAACATTGCCAGAGTACTCTGGGTTTGGGCCTGAGATGCAGCCAGAGTCTGTCCCAGTGGATTCTGGGACCAGAGACAGAATGGTTGCAAACAAGCACTTTGAACCACATTCCTCCCAGCAGTCAAGGACAGATCACCAGGTATCAGATGGACATTCTAGTTTAGAGGAGGATAATGAGTTTGACAGGAGAACAGCAATAACTCACCGGAGGAGGGAACGAGAATGTTTGTGAAGAAGGAAACGGTTGCTTTTGTAGCACTGTAATGAGTAGTTTTCTCATGAGAGAAAGGCCTTGGGTTTTCCTTAAAATGCCTTGTTTTCTCTGCCACAGTCAGAGGTGGCAACTTTGCTTATTCAAGAAAGAAGGATCTTTGCTCTGTGTTCCTGTATCTTGCTTCCAGTTTGAGCCTTGCCTGCGAATCCAGTTGAATATTCCAGTGACTATATTGTTTGGTTTTATTCCAGTCAAGACCTTTGCTTTGTGTTTAATCATTAACTTTATACGTTGGACTACCTTGGATTTAATCCTGTACTCTAGTCTTGTTTTCCTGTGGTTATCCTTGATTCATCCATGTCTTGGATTTAATCCTGCACTCTGGTTTTGTTTTCCTGTGGTTATCCTTGATTCATGCCTTGGAATTAATACTGTTTTGGACTATGCTTTTTGAGTGATTTTTACAGACTCTTGCTCCATGAACTTCAAGTACCTTGCTCTTGTGGATTTAAACCTTATTTATTGATTCTGAACTATATTTTGCTTTTGCTTGCATATAATCATCAATAAACAAATTGCTTGCTTTATTCTAGGGCTCTAGTGTGGTTTTGATGTGCCTACGTAGCCTAGGGGTGCAACAGTTGCACTGAATCAACCTCCGATGTAGACATGGGATTCCCATCCCTAGGAAAAGGAAACTAACACTGCCTGGTAATTTAGATTATTTATGTTGCTTCTCTGACACTATTAGTTGGTGTTGTTTGAACCAAGCTGTCTTGAGAATTGTATATATGTTGATAGTGAGGAGCTTTCCATTCATTTCAGTGATGAAATACTGCTGATATTCAGTTGGCTGTTCCAATGGAAACTTAATGGAGTAGCAAGTGGCTACACTTTCTTATACTTTCCCCCCCCCAAGTACTGTAGAGTCTCGCTTATCCAACATTCACTTATCCAACATTCGGGATTATCCAATACAGTCTGCCTCCCACCTGGATCCACAGCTGATTCTCTAGGCAGTAAGGACTGAACTTTTTATAGATTCGACTTCTGACAATGAGTTACTGTAAGTTCATTTTATGCAATTTTATCTTTATTTGTAGTCATTTTTTTTAGTAGTCAGTTTTTAGTAGTCAATGTTTTCAATACATTACGATGTTTTGGTGCTAAATTCGTAAATACAGTAATTACTACATAACGTTAGTGTATTGAGCTGCTTTTTCTGTTGATTTGTTGTAAAACATGATGTTTTGGTGCTTAATTTGTAAAATCATAATGTAATTTGATGTTTAATAGGCTTTTCCTTAATCCTTCCTTATTATACAACATTTTTGCTTATCCAACGTTCTGCCGGCCTGGTTATGTTGGATAAGTGAGACTCTGCTTTATGGGCACATTAATCCAGAGACATCTGTATGGAGGGCAG
Organism: Anolis carolinensis; assembly: GCF_035594765.1. Taxonomy (NCBI): domain Eukaryota; kingdom Metazoa; phylum Chordata; class Lepidosauria; order Squamata; family Anolidae; genus Anolis; species Anolis carolinensis. The sequence continues at coordinate 322,776,700 of NC_085841.1, read as the reverse complement.
TTTGCCCAAGAGCTAGATAGGACCAGAGTTGATCCAAAGTGCTTCAAAAATGTCTCCTTCACACAAGTAAGTAATGAAAGCGGCTTTCTTTTAATGTACCATGTTCAAGACTAGGGACTAAATATGAAGCCATTGAATACCAACTGATTTTGAAAGGTATGCAGAGTCAGCTATGGTTAGTATTTAGGTAGGAGACCACAAAGGAATGCTAGAAACAGGTAAATTTCAGAGGAAGGAACTGGCAAAACCACTTCTGAGTATTCCTTGCCTAATAAAACCCTATGAAATCCAAGGGATCACTGTAAGTCAACAGATGACTTGAAAGCAAATACATACGTACACCAGGTTCAGGACTGTTTGAATGCCGAATTTAGCCATTTTACCTTAACATATTAAGATACTTTGCAGGTTTTATCATTCTCTCTCTCTCCCTCTCCCTCCCCCTCCCCCTCTCTCTCCCTGTTTCCCCCCTCTCTCTCAAGAACCCAATTCACTGAATATCTGACAAAAACATACCTGTACAATAAGATGAGTTATTTCAGAAAATATTTTAAATATTAAACTGATTTGCTAGTCATTCACTTTTTCTTGAAAACCTTATAGCCTAGGTCTGTAAGGACTTATGGTAGATAAGTCTCAGGATACTTGCCAAAGTTTAATTCCCAGGATCGTTTAATTAGAAAAAAGTCGGAATAATTAAACTGACATGAAACTGTCATTCTTACTGAGTATGATTCACTTTGGCAGCGTATACAATGTATGCTATAAATTGTATGCCTAGGGGCAGGACCTATGTCTTTTCTGTGATATATCACCAGTTAAAGTATGAACTCTGCAGAGAAATTAATAGCAAGTCATAATTATTTTCAAGCTTCTTAGTTAATAGTTTAATGATGTTTTCTTACAAAAAACATTTATGCCAGCTGTTAATTGTTGAAATGAGGCACAAATCAATTGAATTTACACTCCAGCACAACCAGTCCTGTGGTTACAATAGTGTTACAAGGAGGAATCCAGAATGATTTTAGCAGGACTATGTCTTCCATATATAAATACATCCACAAAATATGTCAGTGCTTCTAGAAAAGCATGCATATCTTGATATTACAAATATAATTCCATACTGTATTTTAAATATAAATTTTCAAAATGTGGTAATAAAGCATCTGTATCATTTTGAGAACAGAGAGGCATCTATATATCATTATGAGTATTCTCTAAGAATTAGGTTTGCTAAATGCACATGTATGGTGTGGATCTGTCTAAATCAGCAGTTACAAAGAAGCAAACATTCCCATAAATAGATTGCCTTGTAATATAATCATGAAATATTGTATTTCATCTTGCATTTCTCACCAGCAAGAAGCAGATTTCAGTGGAAAAGCTACTAGACACTTTAATTTTTCTAATTCTACCTCATTCTACAAGCTACTACTCATTTTCATCCATGAGGAGATGAAATGCATTAGAGATAATAATTCACACTCCCCCTCAACAACATGACGTTTTGAGGTAACAGGAGTCAGAATTAATGCATCAAAAGACACCCACCACATACATAGATATACTGTATATACTTACATATAAGTCCAAAGATTTTAGTCAAGAAATTAACTCAGAAAACTTATATCGACTTATTTATAAGTTAACAAAGTACTGTACCCTAAGTCTTATGAAAAAGGAAATCATTCTCTGAGCAAAGTGGCAAAAAGCAAGAGCTTAGTTCATCCCAGAAGAACCTAAAAGAAACACCAGTCTTCTACTCCTGCCACTACTGTGTCACTTCTGGCCTGTTTGAATACCAGGACAGGAAAATGGTGGTGGCAGAGTAGTTTTGAATTTGTAGTCTAAAAAGGCTCCAACACTCTTTGATAGTGAAGGCTAAAGACCTTGCACTACTACAACTTCTATGCACTACTACTACTCCATAGCATTGAGCTATGATCATTAAAATGGTGTTAGCCTTCATTAATTCTGTAGTGTACAAGCATCCTGGGAAGGGAGTTCCAGAGTCTTGGGGCAGTCGCTGAGAAGGCTCTCTCTTGCATCCCCAACAACAGTGATTATGATAGTAGTAGAACACTGAGAATAGGGTCTCTCATTGATTTCAGAATCCAGGATAGCTCATATGGTCTGCAAAAAAGCCTGGATGTGAGGAATTTCCAGGTCAAAATCTGCACTTGGAAACTAGCAGCCAGTGGAGCATGGGGCATAGTATAGTCTCTGTAACCTGCCTTACTTAACAGCCGTGCTGTAGTTCATATGACTAGCTGAACTTTCTAAATGCTCTTCAAAGGCAGCCTCATGTAGAGCATATTACAATTATCCAAATAGGAATCTGACATTCAGAAATGTGCTACTTTTGCTACTGGAAGAGAGAGAGAGAGAGAGAGAGAGAGAGAGAGAGATCAACAACCTTATTCTCTATGACTTTTTAAATCCCCATTAAAGCCATTTAGGATAGTGACCCTTAGCCCATCAAAATACATCTGATACTACAGTCATTCAGCTTCATTGGATGTCCCTATGTCCAAGGTAAGATGAGAGACACCCCTCTCCTTATTTTTCCATGCTGTATATAGTTTTATATGCTCTCCTATGCCTCTGGCCCTTGATAATCTTTTTCCTAAGCTAGAAAGAGATGAAGAATTGCTCCAGTCACCCCAAAAAATTCAGTTGCTTTCTTGTTTACCTTTTCCCAGTTAGAAGTTCCTTGCTTTCCTAAATAAGACCAGTGGAAATTAGAATGTCATGCTGGTGAATTAAGAATTTATTGAATAAGAAACTGCCAAATCATACCAGATTCTGCAGGCTATATTTCAGATAAAGAAACTGGCATAACCAATTCCAAGTATTTCTTGCCTAAGAAAACGCTATGAAATGCAGGTGGTCACCATAAGTCGACAGGTGATATGCAAGTACATACACCCTGGTTCTGACTCTGGCTGTGTCCCTGGCTGGGGGGAGTTTGGATCTGGCATAGCTGACTCCTTCCCTGCTCCATTTCTTCTCCAGCCCTTTTGGATCTTTGGACAGCTGATTTCCACTGGCAGAACAGTTGTGCTGGTAGATCCCTAGGCAGACAGATCTCTGAAATCAGGAGAAGTAGGTTCTTCTGAACTAAAGACAATTCAACCTCCAAAATGCCAGGCCAGCTAGTAAAAAAGCCCTCAATCTTTTCCTAATCCTTAGAGCCAGAACATCTTTGAACTGGGACTCCACTGTCCAATGTACTGAATCTAAACTCAATTTACTGAATCCAAACTGCACCATTCCCTCACTATTTCAGTTGAAAACAGATTCTTAACTGTTAAAATCATTGGCTATATTTGTGTTAGGATTGTGCTAACTGTTTCTAGAATCATAGAATGATAGAATAGTAGAGTTGGAAGAGACCTCATGGGCCATCCAGTCCAACCCCCTGCCAAGAATCAGGAAATCGCATTCAAAGCACCCCCGGCAGATGGCCATCCAGCCTCTGCTTAAAAGCCTCCAAAGAAGGAGCCTCCACCACAGTCCGGAGGAGAGAGTTCCACTGCCGAACAGCTCTCACAGTGAGGAAGTTCTTCCTGATGTTCAGGTGGAATCTCCTTTCCTGTAGTTTGAAGCCATTGTTCCGTGTCCTAGTCTGCGGGGCAGCAGAAAACAAGCTTGCTCCCTCCTCCCTATGACTTCCCCTCACATATTTATACATGGCTATCATGTCTCCTCTTAGCCTTCTCTTCTGCAGGCTAAACATGCCCAGTTCTTTAAGCCGCTCCTCATAGGGCTTGTTCTCCAGACCTTTGATCATTTTAGTTGCCCTCCTCTGGACACATTCCAGCTTGTCAACATCTCCCTTCAACTGCCGTGCCCAGAATTGGACGCAGTATTCCAGATGTGGTCTGACCAAGGCAGAATAGAGGGGGAGCAGGGCTTCCCTGGATCCAGATGCTATACCCCTATTGATGCAGGCCAAAATCCCGTTGGCTTTCTTAGCAGCCGCATCACATTGCTGGCTCATTGTTGTCCACAAGGACTCCAAGATTTTTATTACATGTACTGCTGTCTAGCCAGGCGTCCCCCATTCTGTATCTTTGCATTCCATTTTTTCTGCCGAAGTGAAGTATCTTGCATTTGTCCCTGTTGAACTTCATTTTGTTAGTGTCGGCCCATCTCTCTAGTCTGTTAAGATCGTTTTGAATTCTGCTCCTTTCTTCTGGAGTGTTGGCTATCCCTCCCAATTTGATGTCATCTGCAAACTTGATGATCGTGCCTTCTAACCCTTTGTCTAAATCGTTAATAAAGATGTTAAACAGAACCGGGCCCAGGACGGAACCGTGCGGCACTCCACTCGTGACTTCTTTCCAAGATGAAGACGACGCATTGGTGAGCACCCTTTGGGTTCGTTTGCTTAGCCAATTACAGATACACCTAACTGTAGTTTTGTCTAGCCCACATTTTACTAGTTTGTTTGCCAGAAGGATGTGAGGGACTTTGTCGAAGGCCTTACTGAAATCTAGGTACACTACATCCACGGCATTCCCTGTATCGACCCAACTCGTAACTCTATCAAAAAAAGAGATCAGATTAGTCTGGCATGACTTGTTTTTGGTAAATCCTTGTTGACTATTAGCAATGACTGCATTTGTTTCTAAGTGTTTGCAGACCACTTCCTTAATGATATTTTCCAGAATCTTGCCTGTTATTGACATGAGGCTGACCGTACGGTAATTGTTTGGGTCATTCTTTTTTCCCTTCTTGAAGATAGGGACCACATTTGTCCTCATCCAATCTTCTGGGACTTCTCCCGTTCTCCAAGAACTCTCAAATATGATTGCCAGTGGTTCTGAAATAACTTCAGCTAGTTCCTTCAGTACTCTTGGATGTAGTTGATCTGGCCCTGGCGACTTGAATTTGTTTAGAGTGGCCAGGTGTTCCTGGACAACTTGTTTCCCTATTTGGAGTTGGATTTCCCCAACTCCATCGTCCATTTCATGTTGCTGAGGTTGAAGATGGCTTTCTTTTTGTGAGAAGACCGAGGCAAAGAAGGCATTAAGCAGTTCTGCTTTTTCCCTGTCCCCTGTTGCCATCACCCCATCTTCTCCTCGCAGAGGCCCTATCGCCTCCTTTTTCTTCCTTTTTCTACCAACATAAGCAAAGAAGCCTTTTTTGTTGTTTTTAGTGTCCCTGGCAAGCCTGAGCTCATTTTGCGCTTTAGCCTTGCGAACCTTTTCCCTACAGGAGTTGGCTATACGTTTGAATTCTTTTTTGGTGATTTCTCCCCTTTTCCACTTCTTGTGCATGTCTCTTTTGAATCTTAGCCCGGTTAGAAGTTCTTTGGACATCCATTCTGGCTTCTTCGCACTTGTCATATTTTTTTTCTTTGTTGGCACTGTGTGCATTTGTGCCTTGGGTATTTCACTTTCAAAAAACTCCCATCCATCCTTAACTCCCTTGTCTTTTAATATTGGCGTCCATGGAATGCTGCTCAGTATTTCCTTCATTTTTTGGAAGTTAGCTCTCTTAAAGTCCAGAATGCGTCTTTGACTTGTCTTAGTTTCAGCCTTCCTTTGTATCACAAACTGCAGGAGCACATGGTCACTTGCCCCTAAGGATCCGACCACTTCAACTGTATTGATCAGGTCTTCCACATTTGTTAAAATTAGATCAAGAGTTGCCAATCCCCTTGTTGCCTCTTCTACCTTCTGGACCATAAAATTGTCTGCCAGGCAAGTGAGGAATTTGTTGGACTTTGTGCTTTTGGCCGAGTTTGTTTTCCAGCAGATATCAGGATAGTTGAAATCTCCCATGACTACTACATCTCTTCTTTGTGCCTGTTTGGTCAGCTGTTGACAAAAGGCTTCATCAGGTCCTTCATCATGACTCGGGGGTCTGTGGTATACACCCACGACGAGATCTTTTTGAGTCCCTGTTCCCTTGATTCTTATCCAGATGCTCTCAAGCTGGTTTCCTGGATTACAGTCTTGCATTTCTTCTGCAACGTAACTGTTTTTGACATATAAAGCTACTCTCCTCCTCTCCCCTTTGTTCTATTTCTGTGAAAGAGGTTATAGTCCTCAATGGCTACATTCCAGTGATGGGAGTCATCCCACCAGGTACAAAAATGAACAAAAATTACTTGACAATAAACCTCACTGCATTGTTTCCAGTGAACTGAGGATACAGTGTCATGTTCTTAAGGACAGTGGGCAGTAGGCCTTTGACATTCACTGGGGTTTGGTTCCATGACCATCCGTGGATATCAAAATCTGTGGATGTGCCATTGTATGCAATAACACAGTAAAATGATGACCCTTATATAAAATAGCAAATGTGAGGTTTAGTCCTGGGAATTTTCTTTGGAGGAAACATTTTCAAGCTATGGATAGTTGAGTCCATGGATGCAGAAGCTGTAGCTGTGAAGGGCTAACAATAAACACATTGTAAATCTAGAAGATACAATTCCTGTTTCTTTTGCTGCTATGGTGTCTGAAGTAGAAACTGGCAAAGATCATCAACACATCACAGAAACTCCTATATTAATTATTCCAGAATGTCTCTCAGCCTGAAAACAATTAGTTTATTTACGTGACACAAAGAAACCACAGTCAGGGAATCACAGAATCATAGAGATGGAAAGGACTGCAAAGCAGTCTGTTCTACGGGTTTAAGAGTCTTATCCTCAACTGCAAGCAATTGCTAAAAGCCAGATGGAATAAAATGCCAGTTGCCTACTGACCTAACCTCCCACAGTAGATGATTCTAGAACCTGAGACTAGCCACCAAATACGTACAGGACAAAAAAAGGGTTTCCCTCAAAGTTTCCAGAACCTAGACACTCTTACATGTAAGAATACACTATTTCAGATACCTTTGACCCAAGTCATATAGGGCTATGTACATCATATCAAGAAATTTGAATTGTGCATGGAAACAAACTGGTAGGCAATGAAACCATTGTTATATATCAGTCACAGGTTCTCTCAGCTAGCCTTAATTATCTCTGTTCAACAACAATTTAAATGACATTTCTGCACATGTTTTGAAATGAATCTATGTAAACTGTATCTTCCAGAAATATTTGCATTAGCCTCTTGACTATGGACCTCATCAAATTGACATCCTTAAGTTGGGGGACAGCGGGGGCATCTGTGGGGCAGTGAGGCAAATCTGTTGGGCAGCAGAGTGAATTGTCAGGCAGGGGCCAACATCTCTCTCTTGCCACCCTATGTTGTTATCTGTCTGATCCTGGCTTACTTCCATGCTGTCCCAGGACTGGTTGCTTAGCATGCTGCCAAGATGCAGCGTGCATGGAGTTAGCACAGAGCCTTTTCAGAAGTAGCCCTGCATCATGTGGTTGGTTTTTGCGGACTCCATAATGGCTCCATCTTGGCAGCATCCTAGGATGGGACTGAAAGTCCATGTAATGAGGTTACCTCTTTCCTAAGGATAGGGCATTTGAAGCTACCACAAACTAATGAGTCCAGAAAGCCATCTCACTGTTGCGGCCTTAACAGCAGAATGCATATTCCTATCAATCACATCCTGGATTTACTATACTGATTAAAATTATTAACTCGCACAGGCACATAGTCAATTGCAATGCAATGCTACAAGCACCTTGTTGGTGCCATTATTCCCTACAATAAGAGCAGACATGGCATTAGTAGATTCAGCAGAATTTGCTATGACTATGCTATGAGTTAAACAACACGTCTAAGTACTTAGGAAAACAACATAGTGGATCTCTGACAGATCTGGAGTTATCCCATTCAAATCACAAGTTAAATAGTTCTGCTTGATAACTACCTGTTTTTTCAGTGCCCACGCTACTACATACCAAATGGAATTATGAACTTTACTGGTGTTCAGTCAGAGTAAGACTTCTGCTTATATTTCAAAGCCCATTCACGCTACACAGATATAACCCTACATTCCACTTCAACTGCCATTTCAACTTCCAAATGAAATTCTGGAATTTGTAGTTTGATGATGGATTATAACTCCTTGGTTGAGAATTTTTAATGTCATTCCCTAAAATGCCAATACCAGGTTTCCATGGGATATTGTCATGGCTGTTAAAGTGAAATGTATTTTTTACAATATAGCGTAAATGGGGCCCTAGTCTTTATCTGATCTATTTCACTGCCCACAAGTCCATGTAATGACAATCAGCAAATTCATAGTTCTGGAAAATATATTTGAGAACAAGATTTAGTGTCTTGCCATTTCATTCTAAGACAAAGGTATTGCACCAAAGTGCTAATGTGTATGTGTGTGTGTAAAAGAAATCCCTTGAAAGATTCTTGCAAAGAAAGATCTCTGCAAAAAGGGAGCTGATCTTTTTGCAGAGGCAAGCCACGCCTCGAAACAATGTATCGTTAGCTGGCCGTTGGCTTGGTTTGTCAGTTGGTTTGACAGTTGGGATTTGAGCTTGCTGGGAGAGCACAGGAAAAAGAAGGCTCTCTGAATAGCTACGGTCAAGTGGCTGATTTGAATATGCTATGCTGTATATATTGATGCTGATTGATTAGTTATTGATCTTATGCAACTACATGGACATTGTATGATTGCAGAACTATTTTGTATTTCAACTCTACAAGCAAGAGTAAAGTTTACTTTGTTCATTTCAATTCCTCTGCCTGGTCTGAGTCTTTTGCACATGGTGTTAACTGGACGCTACTGATTCCGCTATACTCTCACCTGGTAACAAAAGGCACTGACAGAAGTTTCAGATCATTCAAGAATCTTCCCTAGGTATCTGGGGACAGATCACTTTAATAAATCTCCTGTATGGACAGACTATGAAGTATTTTAACTAGAACAACAGGGCTTCTCTATAATGAGAATCCAAGACTCAATTCAAGGGTTATCCTGCTATCTTGAGTATGAGACAATACCATAATTTTCATGGCTCTCACAGAATCCTAAACCAGTCCAGTGAAGTAATTCAGGGTATAGTCTGGGGCTCCTACAATGCAGCATGTGGAATATCTTCAGCCAAGCATGGTCAGGGAAGCCAGTAGCACCTCTGTTTTAACTCTGTAGCTCAACATTTGTCAAGAGTCAGATGCCAGTTAACATACAAAACAAAGTTTATTCCGAAGATAAGCCAAAAAATAACATAAACACAGGAAATATAATTAAAACACTTCACTTTTCAGTGTTTCGAGAGTAGATTGGACAATAATAACTCAAAAACGAGCCACGCTAATTTCCCATGCTGGCATTCAATACAAAACTAAATAACGCTTCAATTCAGCTTTGGAAAACAAATAGAGTTAATTGCTGGAAAATAAACAAACTAGAAAAGCAGTAAAGCTGCTTCCACGGTGCAGATAAGCCGAGAGCCTCAAAGGTGTGATGTCTCATGGGCCATGTAGTCCCGTTCCTAGTACTATTGTGGCAGACGAAGAGGAAAACTTGGGTTTCCCACCGATTCAGCCAGAATCGGAGTCCCTGCACCTGCAGGATGTTTGCCCTCAAGAAGTCAGCCAAACAAGCCTTGGGCAGAATTCTCCCCCGTTCTCTCGTAAGGATAATTATAATAGAGATAGAGGCGCTAGGGAGGCGAATCGCCGAAGCGCCAGAATCGCTGCCAGACAATTAGCTGATTAAGCCTGTTTCCCTTGGGAAATCCTAAGGAGTCATGCATCTGGACACAGTTTGGGTTTCACTTCTTGTTCCCCAGGGAAAGTGTTCCTTTGCGGGAAAACAAGATCCTATATAGGTGTTTTACCGCAAGGAGATCCTTGCGGAGTCAATTCGTCAGCTTGAGGAGTGAGAACGTGTGTGGACTACGCTACTCCAGTTCCTTGTTTCCAGGACCAAGTTCCAAGCCTGCCTTGTTCCCCGGACCTCGCCACGGACCTTGTTCTAGTTCCAAGCCTGCCTTGTTCCCCGGACCTCGCCACGGACCTTGTTCTTGCTTCTTGCTTCCTGTTGCCTCGTATCAAGTCTTGTTTGCCAAGAATCTAGTTTGTTTTCCAGCCTTGTTGTCAAGCTCCATTGGACTAAAGGACCTTGTCATTTCCCCACACTTTGCTCGGCAAGTGTGTGTTTCGGTTATTGGATTATATCACATATTTGACATTGTTTTCCTGGACTATATTTGACCTTTCCTGAAAGGTCTACTTCTGAACTATATTCTTCACTTGTTTTTATTGACTTTATATATTCCTTTAATAAAGATATTAGATAGATTCTGGTCTCTGCGCATGGTTATTGGTGCTCTGCAGCCTGGGTCCTGACAGCTTAGCTTGACTCCGCCAGCTAAGCACCAATTAACCTAGGCCAGAATGTCTACAGGAACCGGGGCGGAAGCCCAACCACTCAGCTACACCATTTCCAAGGACGAATTCGATAGGATCCGAGATACCCTCCGAACACGGGAGGGAGAAATACGGGGCTTAAAGGAACGCGGTGTCCGTCTCCCTGGCCTAGCGCTTCCAACCAAGTTTTCTGGAGAAGCCTCCAAAGTTCATGTTTTCCGTCGCCAATGCCAGGCGTACATAGAAGCCCGTCAAGCCGAGTTTCCCCAAGAAGAAGTCAAGGTGGCGTGGATTTACAGTCTTCTAGAAGGGCCAGCGGCAAATTGGGCGACGGCGCTATTTGATGCGGGCTCCATGCACCTAAGTTCCGCGCAAAACTTCCTGAATCACCTTAAGGCGACATGGGGGATCGAGGACAACGTGGAGGCGGCCGGCCATAAACTCCGGCGCCTTTTCCAAGGGGACAGGCCGTTGTCCCAGTACATAGCCGAGTTCCGAGTGCTGGCCCAAAACACCGGTTGGAACGATATAGCCCTCAGAGGACAGTTTCGCGAGGGTCTCAACATCGAGATGCAGGAAGAAATCTCCAAGGTGGATCCTCCAAACTCTCTTGAGAGACTTATCGATCAATGTTTACGAGCCGAAGTCCTGCTTGCCAACAAAAAACAGTGGCTCCGAGGCCAGAGTGGAAGAGCCGGAGTGAAACCTCCCGCTTCTGCCAGTATTCAGCCACGTCCAGTGTGGAGACCCCCACCACCAGCCCCATACCCCAGAGGAAGCGACGAGGAGCCGATGCAGTTGGGCAATGTGCTCCCCAGACTAGATGTTGCCGAAAAGGCCCGCCGCCAACGTTTAAACCTCTGTTGGTACTGCGGGAACGGGGGCCACTTCGCCAAAGAATGTCCAGCCAAGAGAAAGCCCGCCGCTCGCTTGGCGGCGGTGTCCTCCGCGGAGACGGAGACGGCCGAGGCGGCTGGAGCAAAGCCGGCGGGGGAAGCCAGCGACCGGGCGTAGAGAGGCTCACCAACCCGGTCAAAAACCCCACTCAAGAGCCGCAAACCGGGGTCCTATTTCTCCTAGTGGTCACATTGTGGTCAGCGAAAAAAGGACCCGTCATGATCCATGCCATGATAGACTCAGGAGCAACAAACAATTTCATCGATAGAGAGTATGCCGACTCTCTGGGATTACAATATCACGATTTCAAGAACGCCCGGGTGGTGCAGGCTATTGATGGCCGTCCCCTAAAGACGGGTCCAGTAAGTCAATGGACTGAACCCACCAGAATGTGGATAAGGGAACACATGGAAGAGATTTCCTTCTTCGTTACCGAGATGCCCCACTTCCCTGTGATTTTGGGAATTCCATGGCTGACGCTCCACGACCCAAACATCTCCTGGACCAACAGAGAATTACAGTTTGCTTCAAAATATTGCCAAAACCATTGTCTAGTAGCCAAGGTCTGCCATGCCACAGATGCTGAGCCCATCATCACCTTACCCAAGAAATATTCAGACTTTTGGGATGTTTTCAATGAAAAGGAAGCCGAGAAACTACCCCCACATAGACATTACGACTGTGCCACTGACTTGGTGGAGGGGGCCCCGATCCCGCGAGGACACCTCTACTCCCTGACTGAACCAGAGCAAGAAGCTCTCAGGGAGTTCATAGAGTCAAATCTTCGCAAGGGATTCATCAGACCCTCTCAATCCCCAGCTGCTTCCCTGGTGATGTTTGTGAAAAAGAAGTCAGGGGACCTACGCTTGGTTGTGGACTATAGAGCATTGAACAATATCACGAAGCGGAACCGCTACCCCCTGCCTTTGATCTCGGACCTATTAGACCGGCTTCGAGGGGCCAAGGTTTACACCAAGCTGGATCTCCGGGGGGCTTACAATCTAGTTCGCATCAGGGAGGGGGACGAGTGGAAAACCGCTTTCCAGACCAAATTCGGATTATTCGAGTCCCTAGTCATGAATTTCGGTTTATCTGGAGCTCCCGCAACATTCCAGCATTTTGTCAACGATATTTTCCAGGATTATCTAGATCGGTTCTTGATCATATACTTGGACGATTTTTTGGAGTTTTCTAGATCACAATCGGAGCATGAGAAACACGTCAGAATGATGTTACAACGATTGCGGGATCATGGACTATATGCCAAGTTGGAAAAATGCGCTTTTGATCTACAAGAGGTAGACTTCCTGGGATACCGTGTCTCGCCACTAGGGCTCTCCATGGACCCGGCAAAGGTTTCAGCAGTATTGGAATGGCGGGCGCCAACCAACAAGAAGGAAGTGCAACGTTTCTTGGGGTTCGCGAACTACTACCGCAAATTCATCCCAGATTTTGCCCGCTGGTCTGACCCAATCACCAGCTGCATCCGTGGAAAACAGCCTTTCCGCTGGACGGAGCAAGCAGAGAAAGTTTTCCAGCAACTAAAGAAGTTATTCACGACCCAGCCAATTCTACAGCACCCTGATCCTAAAACCCCTTTTGTTGTGCAGGCTGACGCCTCCGATGTGGCAATTGGGGCTGTACTCATGCAACCAGTGGGAGAACATCTTCATCCTTGTGCCTTTTACTCCCGTCAACTAACAGCCCCAGAGAGAAATTACACTATTTGGGAGAAAGAACTTTTGGCCATAAAGGCAGCCTTTGAAAATTGGAGACATTGGTTAGAAGGGGCCAAATTTCCCATAGAGGTTCACACTGATCATCGAAATTTGGAACACCTAAGGACCGCACGGAAGCTAAATCAAAGGCAACAGCACTGGGCTTTATTCTTTGAACGTTTTGACTTCCAGATCCATTATGTAACCCCGGCTCAGACCAAGCAGGCAGATGCTCTATCTCGGAAACCAGAGTATGCTGCAGGACGCAGAGAGACCTTCGAATCTCGATTGCTACAACCCGAGAACTTTGCCACACTCACAGTGGGAAACACCAAATCCACTTCAATTGAACCAACTCCTTCTAATCCAGAACCCCTTTGTGCTCAAGAAATTAGAGCCAGTCAGCAGGCAGATGCCTGGGCTCAAGAACAGTTCCGCCAAGGACTACATTTCCCTTTTTCACTTAAGGATGGGCTACTGTGCTACAGGAATCATGTTTACATCCCTCCAGGTCCAGGTAGAGAAAGGGCACTTCATCTGTGTCATGACTGCAAGCCAGCAGGGCATTTTGGACTTTTTAAAACCATGCACTTGATCCTACGGGATTTCTGGTGGCCCAAGATCCGCAAGGATGTGGAGAAATATGTCAATACCTGCCCGGTATGCCAGCGTTCCAAGACAAGAAGGGAGAAGCCCTCAGGGCTACTGCATCCCCTTCCTACTCCATCTCGTCCATGGGAGATCATTTCTGCGGATTTTATCACTGACCTACCACCCTCCCTTGGATATACCACGATCCTAGTGGTGGTGGACCTTTTCACCAAATTGGCCCATTTCGTTCCTTGTGATGGCCTTCCCACGGCCAAACAGACTGCAGATTTATTCCTTCAACATATTTTCCGGATACATGGATTGCCCAAGAGTTTGGTCACTGACCGTGGATCTCAATTCACCTCTCGATTCTGGAAGGCACTGCAACAACTACTGGGCATAGACTCTCGTTTATCTTCAGCTCACCATCCCCAAACAGATGGGCAAACGGAGCGCACCAATGCCACTTTGGAACAATACCTTCGCTGTTATGTAAACTATCAACAGGACAATTGGGCGTCCCTATTACCTCTGTCAGAGTTTGCCTACAACAACGGTGTCCAGGCTTCAACTAAGGAAACCCCGTTCTTTGCAAACTACGGTTTCCATCCACGTTTCTTTCCTTCTGTCATTGAAACCTCAGAAGTCCCCGCAGCGGAGGACTGGCTGCAAGAACTCACAGCGGTGCAACAACTATTGCTCCAGCAACTGGACCAAGCCAAGGAGGACTATAAACGCCACGCTGACAGTCATCGCCAGCCGGGCCCCGAAATCAAGGTAGGAGATCAGGTTCTGCTGTCCACTCGCTTTTTGCCCTCCCACCGTCCCTGCCGGAAGCTAGATGCCCGTTTCATTGGTCCCTATCCAGTGGTGGCGCAACTTAACCCCGTGACTTTCAAACTCCAACTTCCGCGCTCTATGCGCATTCATCCAGTGTTTCATCGCTCCCTGCTCCTTCCGGCGGATGGTATACGCCCTGATGCAGACTGCCCGCCCCCCACCCCTGTTTTGGTGGCCGGGGAGGAAGAATTCGAGGTTCAGGACATTTTGGATTCTCGCTTCCACCGCCGCCGCCTTCAGTATCTCATTGACTGGGTGGGTTTTGGCCCCGAAGAACGCTCTTGGGAAGACGCTTCCACAGTCCATGCCCCCGACTTAGTCCGCTGCTTCCATCAGGCCTACCCTGCCAAGCCGCGGCCCCGCACCTCGGGAAGAGGGCCCATTTTGGAGAGGGGCCTTGAGGAGGGGGATAGTGTGATGTCTCATGGGCCATGTAGTCCCGTTCCTAGTACTATTGTGGCAGACGAAGAGGAAAACTTGGGTTTCCCACCGATTCAGCCAGAATCGGAGTCCCTGCACCTGCAGGATGTTTGCCCTCAAGAAGTCAGCCAAACAAGCCTTGGGCAGAATTCTCCCCCGTTCTCTCGTAAGGATAATTATAATAGAGATAGAGGCGCTAGGGAGGCGAATCGCCGAAGCGCCAGAATCGCTGCCAGACAATTAGCTGATTAAGCCTGTTTCCCTTGGGAAATCCTAAGGAGTCATGCATCTGGACACAGTTTGGGTTTCACTTCTTGTTCCCCAGGGAAAGTGTTCCTTTGCGGGAAAACAAGATCCTATATAGGTGTTTTACCGCAAGGAGATCCTTGCGGAGTCAATTCGTCAGCTTGAGGAGTGAGAACGTGTGTGGACTACGCTACTCCAGTTCCTTGTTTCCAGGACCAAGTTCCAAGCCTGCCTTGTTCCCCGGACCTCGCCACGGACCTTGTTCTAGTTCCAAGCCTGCCTTGTTCCCCGGACCTCGCCACGGACCTTGTTCTTGCTTCTTGCTTCCTGTTGCCTCGTATCAAGTCTTGTTTGCCAAGAATCTAGTTTGTTTTCCAGCCTTGTTGTCAAGCTCCATTGGACTAAAGGACCTTGTCATTTCCCCACACTTTGCTCGGCAAGTGTGTGTTTCGGTTATTGGATTATAACTTTGGACTCTAATATCACATATTGGACATTGTTTTCCTGGACTATATTTGACCTTTCCTGAAAGGTCTACTTCTGAACTATATTCTTCACTTGTTTTTATTGACTTTATATATTCCTTTAATAAAGATATTAGATAGATTCTGGTCTCTGCGCATGGTTGTTGGTGCTCTGCAGCCTGGGTCCTGACAAAAGGGATGATGAATAGCCGTCGTCAGAAGAATCCAAGGTCAGGTCAGGAGGCAGCAGAAATTCCGAAAGACAAACCAATAGTCAGAAGCCGGGAGTAGCCGTCAGTCAGAGGGCGTAGACAGAAGCCAGGTCAAATTCAATCCAAAGTCCGAAGAGGGTGCAGTCATCCAAAACAGGTCCACGATAAGACACAGCGAGAGCCAAACCAGATGGTATCAGCAGATCCGAATCACAGTCCAAGTCCAGAAACAGAGATCCCAATGGCGCCTCAGCAACACCTTGCCACACGCAAAGTGCAGTGGCCAAACATTCCCATTTTATTCCCCTTCCTCCTGGGTGACCAAACACTCACACCCAAACACCAGGTGTCCCAAATCTACTCAGAGTCTGAACTCCATACAGCTAGAGCTCGTGGATCTGGAGTACCTAGCAATTCGTCGGAGTCCCAATCATCCTGCCCACACTTAGTCCCATGAACACTTAAAGAACCATCCTCCCTTCTCCAAGCATCCCAATTGGGATCAGCTCCTGCAGAAACCCCAGGTTCAGAAGTATCCATAAGCCACAAATCCCCGGACATCTCCGGTGGCTGTGCCCATTCAGTGCCCGCTTCCCCAGCCACCACCTGTTCCTCAGCATCCATCTCCCCATCTGAATCTTCCTCAGAAGATTCCCCATATAGCTCTCTAAGTCGCTTCCTGCGCAACTCCTCCAGTGAACCCTCATCACGAGGGTTTTTTCTTCCTCTCCGAATTCCATCACCATCAACCATAATCCCCGAAGGCGCAGTCACAAGAACATTAAATGCAGGCCTTCCAGCCCAGGTCTCATTGAAATTTCCTGGTAGAGACAGATGTCATATGGATCATAATAACTCTCATCCTTCCTGTCCTGGTGTTCCATTGAGCCCCTAGATGAGCAAAACTGAGCATGATCAGGCTTACCATTAACACAGGTTCAAGTAATATGTCAGGTTGGATCTCCATTCATGACTGAATCTTGAATGATGGTCTTATTTCAGAGTGACATAGTACTGAAAAAGAGTAACACTGAGCTGAATGATTCATATATGAAAAAGGCTGTTAGACCATGAAGACGCCTGAATCTATTTTGCTCTTCCAAAGATCTCCTTGAACAATGGCTCATCATTTGCAACCAGCAGCTTATAAGAATTTTGCAATAACTGCATGAGGAAAATACAGAACAAAAGAAAAAATGATTTTAGAAATGCAGTGTAGATATTTTAATAGATAACCTATGTTGAATGTTAACACCTGGCTTCTGACAAATCCTACAGCTATCCAAATAATATCACATGGGTACCTTGGATGGAATTTGATAGCCAGATCTCCAAAAGCCTACTTAATTTTAGGAGGTGTGGAGATGAAGCTTCACAAGGAGCAGAAAGATCAGCCAAACTACTTAGATTGTATATAATTATTCTGCCTGTCCGCTGGTCAGATTTATGTTCTAATATGCAAATTAGATGGAGCGTGCAGATGTATAACCCAGGAAACATTCCAGATTTGTCTTTATGAAAATACAGCTTTCAGGAGTAGGCAGCACTACTTCGTCTAGAGATACACCACCAGCAATAAATAAGAATCCGTTATGTTGAAAATATAGATTTTATTTCCTCCATGGGCAACTTGCCTGCCTGAGTATAGTTTTCAGATATCAAATGAAAAAAAAGAAAAGAAAGAAAATTCATACTCTGCTCTATTGTATTGAAGCTTGTTCTGCAACAAGCTGTTGTGATCAAACTAAATGTGTTTCTGTATCTATGTCACCATAATTGCACAAATAGGGTTGAATATGGGCACCTCTTGGGTCACAATTTACCAGATATAGGACTTTTCTAAATACTGTAAAACCAGCTTCAGAAATTTAAATGTACCCAGGGATTAACAATGGTAGGTCAAATTCAACAAATAGGGATAAGTAATGAGGAATATTTATTTTTATCAATATTTTTCATTTTTATCAGTGAATCATAATGGGAAACTAATGTAATGAATATAATAATAAAATGGAGAGAGTATGTCAGCTAGATGTAATGGCTCATACATTGAAGTAGGAGTCTGGGATATCAGAGTTAAAATCCCTTCTTGAAGATGTAAACTCACTGGTTCACTTTGGCAAATTACACTGTCTGGAGGCCCTTCCAGACAGGCCCTATATCCCAAGATCTGATCCCAGGTATTCTGCTTTAAACTGGGTTATATGAGTCCACATTGCCAGATAATCTGGGATGAACAAAAAACCTGGGATTAGATCCAGGGATATAGGGCCTGTCTGGAAGGGCTCTTAGCCTCAGGGCCCCTGCCACACAGACATATAATCCAGATTATCAAGACAGAATAACCCACAATATCTGCTTTGAACGGGGTTATCTGAGTCCGCACTGAACTCCAAGGGCATCCAGACAGCCCTTTAAAACCGGGAGGTCAAGAAAAATGAATCCATTTGCCACAAAGTAGGAAAACTGTTTTGTAGCAAATTAATTTGTTAGTGGGTTTGTTCCGTGCCTTCTTGGAAGGCATGGGGCAAATCCACTATTTCCTCTGTCTGGACTGCTCCCTCAAAAGTTTTGGACTTCTGAGGGGGCAGTCCAAACAGCAGTCCCACATTTTTCTGGGCTAAATTAGCTCAAATCCATTTTAAAAATAAAAGAACTTCCTTGACCTCCATGCGTGTGGTGCCAGAGCTCTTCTGGCATGTAGGAATGATGTACCAGGAGAAAGTAATAATAAAAAAATAATAAAACTTTATTTGTATTCCTCCCTCTCCTCGAGGGGACTTAGGATGGATGGCGGGGGGGGGGGGGGACAAGAGTGATTTTCCTCCCCCCCCCCCTTTCTCCTATACACTAAGAGAACTCTGGCACCATGCTAATGGAGGCTGGCTAAGTTATTTTATTTTTAAAGTAGTTTGGGGGGTGTTTGGGAATGGCTGGGTGTTATCTCCCGGTAGGTACCAGGATAACATAAAGACAGTGCCCTCAGAAAACACAGGCTTCTTGGGCAGTGTGCGGACTACAGTCTGCCCTGACCTGGGTTTTTTAAACCTGGATCAAAGCGGACTTTACCGCTGTGTGGAAACACCCCAGTCCAAAGCAGAAAATGTGGGATTTTATTCAGCTATGTGGAAGGGACCTCAGAGAAAGACAATGACAACCACACTGAGCAAATCTTTGCTAAGAAAATCCTGGGCTAGTTTCACCTTAGGATGTCCCAAAGTAAAAAATAACTTGAAGGCACACAACAAAAACAAAAACAACAACAATTAATCAATCAATACAATAATAAATATTCAATAGCCACAAATATATGCATGTCAGTGAGGCTTATGCTATTTGTGCTGTAAAACCAGACATCAGAGACAAGTCAGACTTATGATTGCATAAAGAAACCAAGCAAGAAGAAACTGAGCTTCTTTCGCTGAGGAATCCATCTGAGTATTGGACTTAGGAACACTTAAGTCATTATTGATGCCCTGTTTGCTTCCCATTGAATAGACTATTAAGGAATTATTGAAAACTGCAGGACTGCTGTGTTAAACTTTGTATCTGTGCAATGTTTGTGTATCTATACAATGTTTGCAAGCTCTAAATAAAATACCTTGACTTTTGCTTTGACAATATGTGAAGTGTTGCTTACTGGAACTGTAAGTATCAATGCAGCTGGTTGAATGAGTTAAAGTAAAAGATCTACACAGATTTTTTTTTCTGTTTGTGTGTGTGCGTGCGTTCCAGTCATACCGTACGTCAACTTATGGCAACCCTGATAATTTCACAGGGTTTTCTTAGGAAAAGAATACTCAGAAGTGGTTTTGCCAGTTCCTTCATTTGAAATGTGACTTATAGCACCTGATATTCATTGGCAGTTTCCCATCCAAGAACCAGGGATGACCCTGATTAGCTTCTGAGATCAGACAGGCTCTATGCTGGTCTATGCTCGTAATAAAATTTGTTTGTCAGACAGGACCTGGTGCCTTTTTGTTAGTATCTTGAACTTCAGCAAGTGGAAAACATTTGGTGTCTATGGGTAAAATATATCTACAAAAATGATGAAAAAGTTATTAATAAAGTATCTGGGCAGGTAAAAAGAAACATTTAATAACACAAATCGTTGATCAATAAAACATTTTTTCTGCCAAGTTTATGGAGCGAAAACTATTTTTGCACTTTGAAATCAGTTTATAGCAAATGAAGTAAGCTAAGAACAAGTATTTTATTGAGCATTTTTACTGTCTTGTAAGCCATCTTGGGTATGCATAGTGGAGAAAGGTGGTGAATAAATATCCAAAATAGATAAACAAAATAGGAAAGTCAGAAGAGGAGAGAAGGGCTGGGCTGTGGCACAGGCTGGTGAGCAGCCTGCTGCAATAAATCACTCTGACCATGAGGTCATGAGTTCGAGGCCAGCCCCTGCTCGTTGCTGACCTAGAAACCCGAAAGATAGTTGCATCTATCAAGTAGGAAATAAGGTACCACTTATAAAGTGGGGAGGCAAATTTAACTAATTTATGACGTTGGAATGAGGAAGTGCCGTCACAGTGGATGATGAAGCAGCTGCTCCTCCCCTGTGGCCAGAATCGAACATCCCCTCAGGAGAAGGTTAAATGGCCTCTGTGTCTCTCTCTGTTTCGGTCCTATGTGTATATGGGCATTGAATGTTTGCCCTATATGTATATAATGTGATCCACCCTGAGTCTCCTTTGGGGTGAGAAGGCCGGAATATAAATACTGTAAATAAATAAAATAATAAATAAATTAGAACATTTACAAAGCAATTGATGGGATACCAGATGTGTAATTGGGATTCTCTATGCCAAATCAGGACAGCTGGAAGATACGCCATTTCTTACTTGGTAGCTGCCAGTTTCCCAAAACTCTGGTGAATCCCTATGATCTACCAGTGTCAAATAAGAATTTAGACATTCAGAGAAAGAGAGATAAACAGTTTTGCAATGTTGTAAAATCCATCCATTTTGGTCTCAGTTTCTATCCAGTGTCAACATGTAATACTCAACATTT
This sequence comes from Anolis carolinensis, assembly GCF_035594765.1. Taxonomy (NCBI): domain Eukaryota; kingdom Metazoa; phylum Chordata; class Lepidosauria; order Squamata; family Anolidae; genus Anolis; species Anolis carolinensis. Next base: position 322,756,040 of record NC_085841.1, on the reverse strand, counting down.
ATATCTTTACTAGCTGTGCCCGGCCACGCGTTGCTGTGGAGAAGTATGGTGGTATGGGAAATAAAGTATTGAGGAATTGGTGGTAGTTAAGGTAAAGGGTAAACGTTTTCCCCTGACATCAAGTCCAGTCGTGTCTGACTCTGGGGGTTGGTGCTCATCTCCATTTCTAAGCTGAAGAGCCGGCGTTGTCCGAAGACTCCTCCAAGGTCATATGGGATGACTGCATGGAGCAGCGTTACCTTCCCGCTGGAGCAGTACCGATTGATGCACTCACATTTGCATGTTTTTGAACTTCTGGGTTGGCAGAAGCTGGGGCTAACAGTGGGGGCTCTCTCCGCTCCCCCAATTCAAACCTGTGGCCTTTCGGTCCAGAAGTTCAGCAGCTCAGTGCTTTAACACGCTGCGCTATCAGGGGATATTATTTCCTAAAGGTTGTGAATATACAATATTTCTGATTGTTGTTTTTTTGTCTGTTGGAGGCAAGTATGAATGCTGCAATTAGGGAAAATGATTAGTATGTAATGGCCTTGCAGCTTTAAAGCCCGGCTGTTTCCTCCCTGAGTGAATTTTTTGTTGGGAGGTGTTAGCTGGCCCTGATTGTTTCCTGTCTGGAATTCCCTTGTTTTCAGAGTGGTGTTCTTTGCTATATTTTATGTGCTTCTACTGCCTGTGGCCCTGAGAAAACAGAGGATTTGCCAGACTTTGATGATGGGAATACTTTGTTAGGAGGTGTTAGCTGGCCCTGATTGTTTCCTGTGTGAAATTCCAGTTTTCAAAGTGTTGTTCTTTATTTAGTGTTCTGATTTTAGAGATTGTATTGTTCTGTTTTATTATACCACATTAATTTTTATGTATTCTGATTTTAGTGTTTTTGAATACTTGGAGCCAGATTGTATTCATTTTCACGGTTGACCACAACACAATAATAATAATAATAATAATAATAATAATAATAATAATAATAATAATGATAGTAATAATAATGACTTTGGTAATACACAGTGCTTCACTCCCTTCTCAGCTTCCTTTCTGGAACAATCCTTTCTTGAGGTGTTAGCTGGCCCTGATTATTTCATATTACAGTAGAATCTCACTTATCCAACATTCGCTTATACAATGTTCTGGATTAACCAACGCAGGCTGCCTTTTCGTAATCAATGTTTTTGTAGTCAGTGTTTTAAATTCATTGTGATATTTTAGTGGTAAATTTGTAAATACAGTACAGTAGAGTCTCACTTATCCAACATAAACGGGCCGTCAGAATGTTGGATAAGTGAATATGTTGGATAATAAGGAGGCATTAAGGAAATTAAGGCATTAAGGTTATGATTTTACAAATGAAGCACCAAAACATCATGTTAGACAACAAATTTCGCAGAAATAGTAGTTCAATATGCAGTAATGCTATGTAGTAATTACTATATTTACGAATTTAGCACCAAAATATCACGATATATTGAAAACATTAACTACAAAAATGCATTGGATAATCCAGAACGTTGGATAAGTGAGTGTTGGATAAGTGAGACTCTACTGTAATTACTACATAGCATTACTGTGCATGGAACTACTTTTTCTGTCAAATTTGTTATATAATATGATGTTTTGGTGCTTAATTTGTGTAACAATTACCTAATTTGATGTTTAATTGGCTTTTCCTGAATCCCTTCTTATTATCCAACATATTCGCTTATCCTGCCGGCCTGTTTATGTTGGATAAGTGAGACTACTGTATATTGATAATCTTATATTATGTGCTTAGAACTGGATTATATGAGGCCCCTTCTTCACAGCTGTATAAAATGCACACTGAGGTGGATTATATGGCAGTGTGGAGTCAAGATAATCCAGTGCAAAGCAGATAATATAAGATTATAAATGGGTTATATAGCTGTGTGGAAGGGCCTTGAGTCTACACTGCCATGTAATCCAGTGCAAATTAGATAATCTGTGGAAGAGGCCTAAGTGAGACCTAAATCTGCCTGTCCCCTAACTGAACCCTGGCTGTCCCTTGGCTGAGTTGGTTGCTAGGAGACCAAATGGGCAGAGATTAGTCCTCTAACTGGCAGCAATTGGATAAAAACAATTATTCCTTTCCCTCTAATTAGGACTTTATTTTTCTTTTCTTTTTGTTGTATCAACCTAGAGGCGTGGATGATGGGTTGTGTTGTCAAATTTCGAGGTTGGGGGGGCCCTGTAGTTTTGTTGTTTTGTTGGTCGCCATGATGCCATCACTCATTTATATATATATAGATTGTACAACAATAGTCCTTAACATAAAAAATCCTGTCTTGACTATACTGAACAGAAAAATATGTGTGCAAACATATATAATTCAAAGAATTATTTAAAGCAGAAAGAAGGTTTTTCTCCAACTTTCATGATGACTACTAGATTCATCATAGCAAAACAGGCTTCTTCATCCTCATCTCAACATGCTAAACAAATAACAAAGAGGCTAGTAGAAACTGTGGGGGGCCATTATCACGGTCAGGAAAAATAACTTTTTGTTCCTGAAACATACAATTGATCACACATATAGTTTGGGTTCTTTCACACCAGTTTAGAGTGTAGTAGAATTACCTGGAAAGATTCAATCTTCCTTCGTATTGATTTTTAAAGAAATAATATTGTTGTAAGTACATTCTATTTCTTGTACAGAAATGTGCAAAAAAGTTGCTGTTTTTTTTAAAAAAAAAAAATCTTCAAAAGTTACCAAATCTATTAAGAAATAAAGAACTCAATGATGAAGTGGGCAAGAAATATTGGAAAACCAATAATGATGAAAAAATGGGAAGAAATTTGGCAAAGAAAACTGAAATTTAACTATGTGATGGATCTAAAGGACAATTGGTTAAAAATGCTACATAGATGGTACCTGACTCCTAAGAAATTAGGAAAAATGTATAAAAATATGGATAACAGATGTTGGAAATGTAAAGATAAAGAAGGAAATACTATCATATGTGGTGGACATGTGATAAAACGATGGAATTTTGGAAAACAATACACAAAGAAAGTAAAAAAAAAATGGAAATCAATTATACAATGCAACCTGAAATATATCTACTGGGAATATACGAAAATGAACTTACTACAGATACCAATAAAGAAAAATTACTTACATACTTATCAACAGCAGCCAGAATGGTTTTTGCAAAAGAATGGAAAACAGAAAAATTGCCAACCAAGGAAATCTGGCTGAACAAAGTTATGGAAATAAAGGACATGGATAGGTTAACATATTTGTTGAAAAAGAACAACATTAGAGGATTAAAAATGACAGACCTAAATAAAAGTAAGAAGAATGGAAGCCAACTTTCCCCACCCTTCTAGCCTTCCCCTTTTATCCTTTCCCATTTCCCATCTGTCCCTTCTTTTTGTCCCTATTTTCTTTTTTTATTTCATATATTCTTGTAATCATTTTGATTTTACTTTTATTTTTATGAAAACTTTTAATATAAACTATTAAAAAGTTACCAAATCTATTAAATGTTTTGTCCCTTCCTGAAAAAACACAATTCTCCTTTAACTCCACCATAAAGAGGAGCAGCATGGGCACATCCATAGTTTCTGGGAAGAATTTTTTCCAGCTAGGAATTACTCTACCAGGGATTTATCTATGTGTGTGGGGTGGGATGCTTTTATCCATCTTTTTTCATTGGGAGTTGAGTAGCACCTGAAAACGCAGTCTTTCCTCTGTTTTCATTCCCTGCTGCAGCAGTAACCCATGGACAACCACTGGAAATGGCCTTGCATCATGTGATGGCCTCTGTAGGTCTCTGTTTCAACAGCTCAGAGAAATGAAGAGAAGACTGTGTGGGATGAGGTCCAACATTACAAATCCCATTATTCCTTAGGAGGACATGATATTTTGAAGGTATCACAGAAGGAGATACGTAATAAACTTTTCCATCATTACTGAAGTCCTCTTTTGGGGACTATGCATTCAGGAAGAATCAAAATAGGACAGACCATTCAATGTGAGGTATGCTCAACATGTTTGTCTGTTTACTTATGATAAACCCATTTCAAAGAATTTTCTTAGGCAAATTTAATAGAAATCTCATAGACAAGGAATACTCAGAGGTAGTTTGACATTTCCTTCATTTTAATACAGCCTACAGTACTCGGTATTTTGTGGTGGCCCCTTTTTCAAATAATTTCCCCTGATTAACTTCAAATATCAGGTGGGATCTGTAGAGGTTATTAGGACATCTATGCCACCCTTCCACCGTGTTCATGTTTTCATGCATTTTAGTCAGTCTCTCCAATACCATTGGAACGTCATCTTGTCAAGTTTTTCTTTTAGACCTTGAAATAAGATTCCTTTAAATTCCAAATTCCTCACCTTTCCCCATCATTCTAATTCAATATCATGTCCTACGTTTTGCACCCATTTTATCATAAAGTCTTTCACTAGTTCTGATTCCATTTTAAACAGCATTTTGTATATTTCCCCTCTTGTATTATGTGTATTTGATGTTATTGCCTTTATTTTCTTTTACATTCTGTATATCACCTTTGCACAATTAAAAAAAAACATTATTTAAAAAAAGTTTGGGAGGGAGGGAGGGAGGGAGGAATGAAGGAAGGAAGGAAGGAAGGAAGGAAGGAAGGAAGGAAGGAAGGAAGGAAGGAAGGAAGGAAGGGAGGAAAGAAAGAAGGGAGGGGATCCTGGAGGAAGAGTGCTGGTGGAATTTTGAACAGGGGCCACAATTGGCCTCTGGGCCAGACTTTAGGCATGCCTAAGCTGATAAAATAGACTACTTAAAGGGAACTAAGAATAAGGAATAAAGAAAATGGAACTTCCTCAATATATCTTGTTATTAAAGTCAGAAGAAACTGTAATTTTGAAATAATAGGAAAATGTGGATGGGTGAGTGTGGTATTAACACTTATGCTTCAATGTGAGTGATTCATAACCTCTTATGAAGCGAAATAAAAGCCAGAATAATTAAACTCTGAATATACATTGCATCAGTATGGGGCAATTCCAAAAAATATTTAACATTGGCCTCCATTGTCTAGAAGCATTTGTATGTCTGTGATTGGTCTCATGCAGCCCTGGTCTGAAACATTTTCTCCTAAATGCAGTGTAACACTCCACATCTATAAGATTAAAAACGTGTCTTGCCTCCTAGATTTACATTTGCATATGCATATGCTACTGATATAAGAATATTAAGATCTTCTGGAGATGTTTTATGCAAACATGATATCTACTCAAAAAAAAAAAACAAATCACCAAAAACACAAAAGTAAATCTTAAACATTAATGTTTTGCTATATCACAAACCTCTACAAAAGGAAATACAATATTTAATATATAATTCCTAGCATTGGCCAGCACTGCAGACTATTCCTAAGAACAATGATGTAGGAAAAGAAGATCGATCTGGTAGTTCTAGTGCAGAAGAAGGGCAGTAGGGAAATGATATGGGTTAGTTTGTGGCCTACTGCTATGAAAAACTTCAGGTTTTAGTGGTGTAAGGTGCTACATGTAGAATGGAATGAATAAATTATGAGATAATGCATGGGGCCACGGTGGCGTGATGGCTTAAAACCTTGTGTTGCTGAACTGCTGACCTAAAGGTTGGCAGTTCGAATCTGTGAGAAGGGGCTCCCGCTGTTAGCCCTAGCTCCTGGCAACCTAGCAGTTCAAAAACATGCAAATGTGAGTAGACAAATAGGTACCGCTTTGGTGGGAAATAGCAAAAAGATACTCCAAGCAGTCTTGTCAGCCACACATATAATAATAACTAAACACAGCTGTCTATTCTAAACAATATCTGAAAAATATGCACCTCAGTAAAGGTTCAAAACATAGAACACAATATGTATATTAGAACATCATATACATAATAATATTAACAATAATACAAATAATAATACAACTGATGATCCAATTCTGTCAGCTGTAGTGGCACACAGTCGTAACTTACAGAGTATAAAGATTTTTAGACTGCAATCATCCAGATTTAATTGCTACACAGAGCAGTTTTCAGTATAAAACATATATCAGACATATATCAGACATATATCAACAAGACTCCAACTAAAGTTTGTTAGTGACACAGTATGTGTACATTCAGTCTCTTCAAAATGGCATGTAATATGCTGTAAAACTATATATATCAGTGTACAAATCAATTGGCTCAAACCTGGCTTGGAGTCAAAACAAATCAAAGTCTCTGTAGTATTGGAGTAGTTCTGTAGGACTCCTCAGGATGTAAATGCAGTCAATTGGCTGTAGCTTCAGTTTGTAACAAATGTTGCAGTCATTTACAGTTCCCAGCCAGGAAGCCCGGTCAGATAGATGTTATTTTAAAGTGGCTGGCTGTGAGCCGAAATAAGCTGTTTACATAAGCCGTTTACTACTGGTTCCCAGGTTTACTCCAGTTTCAGTTAACCCTTCATCTGGTAAGCGGCAATGTTTTGAATATTTGTATTGTTGGCTCAGCTTCAAGTTTTATGTTTGCAGTGTCTACGTGCTGATTGTGGATTCTATAGTGTATTAGTGTTTCACTGTACTATTTTCATTTATAACAAGGCATTGAATGTTTGCCTGTGTTTGTTTATATGTTGTAATCCACTCTGAATCCACTCAGGGAGAAGGGTGGAATATAAATAAAGGATGATGATGATGATGATGATGATGATGATGATGATGATGATGATGATGATGATTAAGCACCCAGACAGGAAGAGAATAAAAGGAAATATCCTGGCAAAATTACTTAGAGAACTAGAGTGAGTAGTGGCTATTGGGGCATTTTGATTATGGATGTAATCATTCACCTTTCCTTTTGGAAACAATGAGCAATTTTAGCAAGTCTCTCTGAGAAAGTCTTTGAAAATTGCAGTTCTCAGAGGCTAGTTCCAGTTTGAGGCTTGTTTACAAATTCTGCATGTGCCATTTTTGTAGAGAAAAGACCATTCCATGCAGAGAAAAAGGTTTTTCTGCATATAAAGTAATATTTCTTCAAGGTAATGATATTTTCTGTACAAAATACTGGTTTTCTGTGCAAAAACTACTGTTTCCTGTTCAAAACAGCTCTGTATAAATTTTGCTTAGAAAAAGTCCTGCATTGCATCAGGAATCTTGGCATTCAAAAAACACATGTTAAACCCATTTTGAAATATTTTTTTATTATTATTCCATGCGTATTCTAGATACATGTGTAATATCTGAGTGTTTTGTGCACATGGAATGAAAGGAATAATAGTTAAAGTATTCTTCATTCCCATAGATAGTGGTCCAGAGTCCCAAGGAGTTGATTGTGCACGCAACAGAAGTGGCCAGTTTCACTGAAATAATTGTTCTCCAAGCATAATAATGGATACTTCATAAACTGTGAAGACCTATCTGGATCCTCAACAAGATGGTGCAAGCAGAGGGTAATATGCCCATAGTGGAAATGTGGGTAGTAGGTTATAGAGAATGGGTAGTATTGTAGGAGAACCTTATGATAGTCTTGGAGTCACTCAACAGGGACTCTGAGTGTGTTAGATTTTATAGACAATCCCCACAGTGTCTTTAGAGGTGTCTGGTTTTAAGGACAGTTATGAAATTTGAGCAAAGAGTACAAAGAAGGTAACTGCTTTCTGCGTATGTGACTTTGGCAAAGGTTTCAATAGCTTTAATTTGAATTAATTAATAGAAGACTTCCTTGGGTTCCTCTCTCCTGCACTGAGGATGGATTGGATGGTTCAGCATGAAGAAAACCAGATGTCCATGGAAGAAACAAGTAGAGATTTCAAGAAGAAAAGATAACCCAAATGATATCCAAGTATCTGAACATAACAATCTATTTCAGTGGTTCTCAACCTGGGATCCCCAGATGTTTTTGGCTTTCAACTCCCAGAAATCCTAACAGCTGATAAACTGGCTGGGATTTCTGGGGCCTGTAGGTCAAAACAACTGGGGACCCACAAATGAAAACCACTTACTTGGAGGTAAGGGCCCTTTGAGATTGAATGGTGTTACTGCCAAGATTTTAGACTGGTGGATATGTGTTAGTTTCTGAGTTTCGTGACCACAGTAGCATCCAGAAGTCAGGAAGTCACCAAAATTCCCACTGTTTTCTTGTTAACTGAATGAAAGTAGACAACATTGCAGATTATGAACTTCAATTATGCTAAAATTGCAGATAGCACATTGTCTATATAAGGATCTTTTCACTGCTTGCTGCTATGAATCTCTTTCCATAGAGTCTTCAATGACAATTACATTGGGTCCCAAAGTGGCCAGCTATTTAAAGAGCAATACAATTAACATATCAAAGCTAAATATTAAAGTAGAATTAAACAAATTTGATTATTATAACAAATTTAAATACATTATAAAATAAATAAAAAGCTGTTAAAAACAAATTCAGCTAAAACAATGCAGCTCCAGTAGCCCATTTCCATTTTAAATGTCATACAGACATTTTAATGGTTTGAATGATTTTAATCTGTGTTTTAATCTTATAGCTATGTGTTTAATCCATGTATTTTAAATGGCTTTATGTTTTTATTCCTTGAATTTTAACTATGTTGTAAACTGCCTTGGATCTTGAGGAGATGCAAGTAAGAAATAAAATAATAATAATAATAATAATAATAATAATAATAATAATAATAATAATAATAATAATAATGATAAGCCAGGTTTCTAGAAGCAGGGTTTTAGAAGCCTGTTACATAAAAACCAGTAAAAAAGTTTCAGTGGATCATATTTCTATGTATAAATGCCTAAGGTGATGGCAGAAAACAGTTTTAAGAGTTTCTGCTTAATGAGTGTAAGAACCAGACTGTTTTAAGTACAAGACATTTGTTTTCCTTTCTGAGTTAAGCATCCTTTGGCACAATTGCTGCTATTCTGAAGAAGCATAAATATAATCATGATAAAAACCACTTGCAGTTTTTGAAGGCTGTCACCAGAGGGCATTTATATACCAACTGAAAGAATTTTTTCCCCTCACAGGTTGTACAGAAACATTGAGAAGCATGTTTGGCTATCCTATATGAATATTTTAAAACCATGACAGTTTTAAAAATATATTAAAAAGTCAATTAAAAATAGGACTTAGAGTCAAATAAATTTAGAAGTAATGGGTCACGATAGACCAGATGACTCATTGCTTTCTTGACTGAAAGTGTTGTAAATGTTCTTAAAATAAGAACCCATGAGGTAAAATAAATATTTGCATGCACTATTTGTTAGGAATATTAATGCAGTTTTGGAACAACATTCATATTTTAAAAAGAAACACATGTCTTAGAAGAGAGGGGGAAAGAGGCAAAGAATAAAGACAGCATATATGGATGACTTAGAAGAATAAGTTAGAAGAATCCATCAGGATCTCATGCATGATGCATATTGTGCCTGTAAGATTTGAGAAGCAACACACACACACACACACACACACACACACACACACACACACACACACAATAAGGCACCTGCCTTATTCATTCTTTTACTTTTACATCAGTATGGGTGATATTCAAAAAAGAGTAAGTGGGCTTTCAATTTGCTATAGGACCACATTTGTTTGTCTTCTTAGCAACCCATGGTATCTGGAGAACTCTCCTACAGTATCACCTCTTAAATTAGTTTATTTTCTTCCTATCAGTTCCCTTCACTGTCCAGATTTTATATCCATCGAAAGAAAGTGGGAGTATTATGGCATGAACTACTCTGATTCCAGGACCTATTGATTTATCATTACGCTTGAGGATTATATCTAGTTCCTTTTGGGGTTATCAGAATCATCTGGAGGGAGCATCCAGCATCATGCTTATTTCACTGACCTATAGTGATCCTGGTATCTTCTGGACAGCTTCTTTGATTTCATTGGTTGGTTGAGCCACAAAGCTGATCTCAGTGCAATATAGTAGCATTGCCTGTGGCAATATTTGGGGCCCCTTGCACACAGTTGAATAAAATCCCACATTATCTGCATTGAATTCTGATATATGGCAGTGTGGTCTCAGACACTCCAGTTCAAAGCAGATATTGTGGGTTATTCTGCCTTGATATTTTGGGTTATATGGCTGTGTGGAAGGGCCCAGGGAAACACTGCTATGCAATGGACTTGTAGTTGAAATTGTGCAACAGAGCTTTCCTGAAATTTCCTCCCAAGTTCTGCCCTCCTTGATTCTCCAAGCTGCTCTGGGAGATTCCATCCCATCAGACTCTAGTTGAATGCTGCCCATTGTCATTGTCATATACATTGGGTTGGATCCAGTGGCAACTAATGGCTGTCATCTCACAGGAGCAATGAATTTGCTCAGGGGTTTGGTCTGAAATTTACAGATATTATGTCCATTGCTGAACCTTATTCCCAGTTGGTGTGGCACCTTGGATAAGTTTCTTGACATGTGAAAAAGGTCATTTTCTGTAGTGGCATTTAGATTAAAGAACTCCCTGCCAAAGGAAGTCTAATTGTTTACATTTCTCCATTCTTCTGCTGTCGTCTGATCACTTTTCTGATTTCAAAAAGCCTTTGGTTTCCCCTTTGCATACATTTTTCAAAAGATAGTTATAAAAATTTGGTCTTATAGGTTTAATTCCTTCTTGTTCATTTTACGAGAAGTTAACTCAGTTTGTTCCTGATTCCTCCAATTTTTGCATGTGTTTGCCAAAAACTTTCAGTTCCATATCTGCATAAATCTGCTCTATATATATATATATATATATATATATATATATATATATATATATATATATATATATTAAAGCACACTTTGTCACAGTAGTACTTTTTAAGAATTAATTTTTGTATATATTTTATTATTTTTTGTTTTTTGTTTGTAGAAGCCGACAGTTAACTATGTTTCAATCCACATAGTAGGTTACAAATTGCAAGAAGTCAGTTCATATCAAAATTTAAAGACAGGATTCTTAAGCATCTTTAGTTCTTTTGCTATCTATGCACTGCATTAAGAATGGTATGGGAAATGAGATATACATTTTAATCTATCATGATGTGTATGCATGTTTGTATGCATGTGTATGTGTTTTTGTCTCTGCCATAGTCCCAAATAATAAAACCTAGACACTTGGACTTTGAAATGTTAAGAAGCCATTGGGGTTGTGGATGTCATTGTCAGGTTTAGTTTGTTTTTTTTAAATGATTAATTAATTTTAGATAACTAAAACTTGCACGATGGCTAAAGTCTTCTTTCTAGTCACTGTGCATCAAACTTCCCCTAACCATGGGAGATGCAGCTGGAGATATATTTGGGATATTATATCTTCATGATCCCTGTAAGAAGCTCCATTTGTTTCCTAGAAGTTTTCAAACAGTCAATAAATAGGCAGACAAGCACAGAGACATTTGTACTGCCTGGAAAAAAGTTAGCAGAGAAAGGTGGTTTTACCATGTGGTGGAGACTAAGGCCCTTTCCACACTGCTGTATAGGATCCACATTGAACTGGATTATATGGCAGTGTGGACTCTGTTAACCCAGTTCAAAGCAGATATTGTAGGTTATCTGCCTTGATATTCTGGGTTATGTGGCTGTGTGAAAAGATCATAAGAGCCTTATCACATTTCATTGCGATAGTGTTACTATTCCACTTTAATGGTCATGGCACCATTCCATTAAACTCTGGGTTTTAAGTTTAGTGAGGCCCAAGAGCTCCCTGGTTGGGAATTCTAAATTCTCCTCCCTAAACTCCCAATCCCAGGATCCCATACTTCCAATTCCAGGATTCCATACCATGTTGGCATGGACATTAAAGTGAAATGCTGTACTTTAAGAGTGTAATGTGATAGAGCTCTTAGACCAGCATGGAGAGAATAGAAAGAGCAAAGTTAAAGAATTGTGGAGACTAATACCTGTAACTAAGTGGCTGGCTTCAATCTCACTTTGAAACAAAAGTGGGATACAAATTCAATAAACAAACAAACAAACACATAAATAAGTGCATTGACTCATTGACTTAACTAATAAAGTCAACGTAAACGAATGGTTCTCAGCCTTTTCTGCACCACAGACACCCATTTCAATATTTGTGTGGCCCTCAAGACTTAAGTCAAGATTTAAGGCACATCCAGTATTTATTTATTTATTTACAGTATTTATATTCCGCCCTTCTCACCCTGAAAGGGACTCATGGCAGATCACAGAACACATATATGGCAAACATTCAATGCTGATTATAACAATAACAAGGCAGACAACAGATAGAGGTGTATATAGGCTTTCCCACATTTGTTTTTGAACTGGTAGGTAGGCAGAAGCTGGGCTAAAGGTCAGAAACTCACCTTGACCCTGGCTTTAAACTCTCAACCTTCCAGTTGGCAAGATTTGTTGTAGCTGGCCCAATCTACTTGTCCGAACGTATCTCCTCCTATGAGCCAGGAAGATCCCTAAGGTCATCTGGAGAGGCCCTGCTCTCGGTCCCGCCTGCCTCACAGGCACGGCTGGTGGGGACGAGGGACAGGGCCTTCTCGGTGGTGGCTCCCCGGCTGTGGAACACCCTCCCCAGAGAAATACGGCAAGCCCCAACCCTTTTGAGTTTTAGAAAAGCCCTGAAAACATGGCTATGTGCCCAGGCTTTTGAAGATTAAACGATAATGACGACCCGGACTGATTTACGGCTACAGCACGAGGATTTTGGAGGAATGGATTTTAATCATATGTTTTTATATTTTTTATATTGTTTTAATTGTTTTATTGGATTTTTATAGCTGTTTTAATTATGTATAGGCATCGAATTGTTGCCAATTTTGTACGCCGCCCTGAGTCCCTTTGGGTGAGAAGGGCGGGATATAAATGTTGGAAATAAATAAATAAATAATAAATAGCTTGGTGATTAACCTGCTGTACTAATTACAGTAGAGTCTCACTTATCCAACATAAACGGGCCGGCAGAATGTTGGATAAGCAAATGTGTTGGATAATAAGGAGGGATTAAGGGAAAGTCTATTAAACATCAAATTAGGTTATGATTTTACAAATTAAGCACCAAAACATCATGTTATACAACAAATTTGACAGAAAAAGCAGTTCAATATGCAGTAAATGCTATGTAGTAATTACTGTATTTACGAATTTAGCACCAAAATATCACGATGTATTGAAAACATTGACTACAAAAATGTGTTATCCAGAACGTTGGATAAGCGAGTGTTAGATAAGCGAGACTCTACTGTATTTGAATTTCCTCATGTATGTTCCTTTAAATTTAGAGAAAAGGGAATATAAGTTAATCTGTTAATGCACAAACTTCTATTATAACATTTTGATTATAATGATGCCATATGAAATTAAAATAGTAATATCAACATTAATAATTGTTAATAATGTAAGCCCCCTGTGACAACATCACGGACCCCCAGGGGTCCCTGGATCCCAGGTTGAGAACCACTGACGTAAACCACAAACCTAAATGATTTATTTAAGTGTTTACTTGTCATTGGCAGCTGTTTCAGAATGGGTCTACTCAAATGGATTTAAGACAAAGGGTTCTGTAAACTTTGTGAGCTGATAACTCTTGCTGGTGTTAAATAGAATTACAATGAGAATGATAAAGAATGATTCTATGGTCACACACCAGAAGCAAATTAGGATAAACAAATGTATGGACTATTCAGAAGATGTTGTGCTTCATTCCTCCCTTCCCCTTTTGTCCAAGCCATAGAAAGAGGAGGAGATATTTTAATGTAGCCAATAAACTGAAAAGTATCACACCATTTTTTGTTCATGTACCTGAGATATCTTTGATTTGTGGATGCAATTCACAATGGATTAGCCACTGGATCAAGGAGTGTTATTATCTTTCCCTGATATAGTTATTACATTTCCCTTTCCCTGTGATAATCCTTCATCTATATTTATAATCAAAATATGTATAATTTTCCAGTGGCTTTTTCAGGTCTTGTTTTATAATCTGTTTGCTGAGGCACTGATCAGACCACAGACTACCATTGAATGAGCTTCGTGGCTGAGTGGGGATATGAATACTCATCTCTTCAGTCCTATTCAAACAGGGAACCACTCTGGCTAGATGCTACATTTTAAGTAATAGCTGTTTGGAATCCTGTTGGGTCTTACATCTTTGTAAGTGGACTTATGCCTGTGGAAATTAGAATTGGACACCTCCATAATGTTCATATCCAATAGAGGGCCACTCTTATGTTATTATATAAGAAAGCCAGCAAAGGGACATATGCGCAATGGGTCCAAGGTACTAAAGGACTGATATACAAGGGATTAACATTGCATGAGTTTCATTGAGGATCTCATCAGCTTCAGTGCACATCACATCAACACTATTACTATTACAACTACTAATTCATCTTCCCATTGATTGAGGCAGGGAACAACGAGCTACATCAGGGACTCTTGATAGTATCCTGTTACATTTATTTCTCAGTTCAGTAAAAGGATTGCTTAGTGACTCTGCTACGTAACTAGGTGTACGAAAAAGTTATGCAATATGAAAAGTCATATAGGATTCCAGAAAATACCTTTAAACATCTGGACAGCTGTCCTTGGTAGATGGAATAACTTTTTTTTTGCTCCTGCCCATTTTGGTAGGACCAAAGCCAATAGGTTCCCATGAGAAGGAAAAAAAATCTACAACACATTAAGGAAAATATTCTGGTGAAAAGAACTGCTCAACTGTGGAATGAACTACCTTTTTTTTTTCGTGTCAGGAGCAACCGGAGTTGCTTCTGGAGTGAGAGAATTGGCCGTCTGCAAGGACGTTGCCCAGGGGACGCCCGGATGTTTTGATGTTTTACCATCCTTGTGGGAGGCTTCTCTCATGTCCCCGCATGGAGCTGGAGCTGATAGAGGGAGCTCATCCACGCTCTCCCCGGGTGGGATTCGAACCTGGCAGCTTTCAGGTCAGCAACTCAACCTTCAAGTGGAGAGGCTTTTATCCCCTAGGCCACCGGGGGCTCCACTCATGAACTACCTCAGAAGGTGGTACACTTTCCTTTAATCTAGATTTTAAACAAAGGTTGAATGATGATTACCTATCTATATTCACCTGTATTTGGGGCTGGAAAATGAATATAAAAGCATTTTGTTTGTTTGTTTGTTTGTTTATTCAGAAACTGATAGCAAATCAAGTCAACTTCAATAAGGCAGTTTAAATCCAGATTTGTTTGTCCAAAGCATAGTTAAGATTAACTGGAATTTGTCCAGGACTGGACATATGGTAAACCATGGTGAACTGAACATGAAAATATAGAGTATATAGTACTTGGTGTGACTGTGCCAAAGAAGGGGTGGAAGTGGTTTCAAGTACACAAACCACAGGTTCATTCCTATAACAAAAAGCTGGGGAGTCGTGTGACCCTCTGGATGTTAGATTCCAGTTTCCATCAGCCACAACAAGTTCATCAACATCTGAAGGTCCATGGTTTCTGCACCCTGATGCAATGCTTCATCATAATGTATAAGCAGATCATCATCTTCTGCAAGGATACTCTTCTCATATAAATTCTGCTATAATTTATTGAAGTCATTTATTTACTTTTGCTTTGTTATCCACTCCCAGCTGCATTTTGTATAATACATTGTACTGTCATGCAAAGTTTTTGTTGTTGTTTTTAAGAAATCATTTCCATTTAGCGATGTGCTACTCTTGTGGATAAATAACAGATTTGAAGTATACAGTAACTCTCTCTCTATGTTGATTGCATTACAGATTATGCTGGATATATATCAGTAAAATATAGCTACACTTGTCCTCAACAGACAATCCTTGTTATACATGCCTGGTGATTAACATAAGGAGAAAAATCTTCAGGACTGCTTTTGGCTAGGTGTGGAGTGCTGCATGATCTGATATCTCAAAACTGGCTATAGACCAGTTCTGTTTGCCAAGAACAAGTGAGACCAACTTTGTATCATTCCATGAGAATAGGTGTAACATTTGGGGAGGGCAGGAAAAATTAAAGGTGAAAGAATTGATCCATTCTAGTTTTATTAATCTGAGTTTTCATAATGTCTAAATGGGAAGTTGTATGCATGTTTCCTAATACTGTATTTCTTCGATCTCTAAAAATGGGGTGCATTTTAGAATCATGAGCGCGCATATATATATATTCTGTTGATGGTACTGAAATAGTGTGCATCTTACAATCAATGGCATCTTAGAATCGAAGAAATATGGTATATTCATTTCTGTGTATATTTTGTAAGCAATTTTACCCAAAATTTAACAACATGTCCACTGTAATATATGTAATATATGCCTTTGATATACACTAATTTATAAATATTTTTTCATTGGCGAAATGAATAAAAAAGATACTGCATTATGGTTCACCAATTGCTTTGGGAAGCAGATTTGGGGCATGTACTGTCAACTAAATGGACTTCTCTGCCCCTATTTGGTTCACTTCAAATCACCAATGAAGATAGATGGGAGCGATCATAGTGCTAGTCTCTACCATGTTACAATTTATTTGAATGGTTTGCATAGGCAAAATTGCTTTTGTGAGATTTTTGATCTTGTGAAGATCTACCTTAGGAAGAGAGTTTGGTATGACACATCCAGACTTAGGCTCATGGGCTCTGGGAAGACCTTCAAAATGAATGGGCATAAATCAAGAGAATGGACTGAGTTGATCTTCCTCATTTTCCCACTATGCATGTAAAATGCAATATTATAAACCTTTTGCTTCAGTCTTATGCAACATAGTTTGTTGCTGGCAATTAAACATAGTATGCCTGAGCCAAGAGAATGGAAAAACAGCTCTTATCTTTACTAGCATATATCATGCAAATATATTCAATGAATGATGATTGCCAAAGAATCTTCTACATAGCTTTGACCTTATGTTGCAGGAGGAAACATGTTGCTAGATAGATTTGCTTTATGGGTAAGAAAAAAATAATCACTATGTGAAATGAATTATTTACAAATGAAGCCAAAGCTGCATGACAACTCTAACCAGTTTTTCCAACAGCTGAAAAACTGACACACTTCCAGAAGTTGGAAATTCAAATTTCTTATCAGATTTCTAATTTTGCTGAATCAATGCAAACTATTATCCTACTGAATACAGTCCATTGTAGAAGTGACCAACCTTGTGCTTTCTGAATCCCTAACATCAGCACTAGAAAGATATGCAATAGGTATACATGCATATTTACATATAAATCTTGTATTGCCAACAGGTAGACTTCTTTATGAATTAATTATAATGAGGTGTAGCCCATAATAGCCTCAGTGTTGTTTAGCTGTCTTTAGCCCCCTCCATTCTCTCTCCCCCCCCTCTTACTCAAAATGCAAATATGTTTTTTTTGTGAAAATGCACCATATGGTTTCTGATTTATTAATATGCATCTAGTTGAAAATGTTTTCTTATCTGTTCTTTGGACACCATGACCCAAAGCATCACCTTCAAAGGCTAGACAAGGACAGCAGCCAATTAATTTTAAAGAATACAGGAGGTTTATAAAATATGACAGCAGTATTTTTAAAAAAGCAGAAAGCTAATAGCCAAGTAATAAATACTGAAATATTTTTATCCAATGTTTGGTCCAACTGAAAAAACAAGAGAGTCCTCATATGCAACATTATTATTACAGTATCAATCATGGTGAAGAAATTGTTGTAAATATTGGAAGTGAAATTCAATTACATCCACAATGAGATTACCACTAGATAAACAGAATTAATATCAAAATATAATAGTCCAAATATACTGTGCTACGCTTTTCATTTTTTATAGATTGCAGAAATATTCATTCCTTTTCATAAATCCAAAATTATTCTATCCATATTTATTTTATACATTTTAATGCACACCCTCAATTTGGAGCTATGCCTTTGAATTTCTTCATTGTTCCCTTTAGTTGGTAAGTATCCTAAATAATCTGATATTGGCAGCTAATATAACCACCTTATGGCTTACTATTATGTAAAAATTAAAATTAATTATGAAACGCTTGAAAAGCACTGGTCCTAATGCCAAAGTGCTTTTCTATGATTTTATATCCAGGTAACATACAATTATGACAAGGGAGATATATATTTTTTAGTTCTGGCTAGGAACTGTACCCAGTTCTTGATATGAGTTCGATTCTTCATTTTGCTCTATGTAGAGATATCATTCTATTAAAATACTAGCCAAGTTATTCCCAAGTTCTTTCCTAATGTTGATAACATAGCAGAAATCCTTTTTCTCACAAATGAAAGAAATGTGCTCAACAATTTTAACCCAAAGTTTTATCCAGTTTATTTTGAATGTCCGTAATTTGTTCCTGCTTGGATTAGTGTTGCTTAACCTTAGTTTATGCATTGTCACATCCTATATATTATTATGGTCGGCCTTAAGTTCTATAAGATTTGGGACTAAATTTCACTGTTCCTAGTATAGCTAATTTTTGAATAATTTTTGTGCAAATCCAGGGTAAATCTCACTAGGTTCAATATGGTTGCAGTCTTAGAAACCACCTCTTTCAGCATAAGTTATATCAATTTATAAGGTAAATTTGCATCTACATGTAAGGCTTTTCACTTGTCCTTTTTATTTGCCCTGGGTGAAATTTAATAAAAACTGGATGTTTCATTTGTAATTCCTTATTGACATTTTGTTGGAGATATGGGGTAGATATAATGCCAGAATTCATCAAAATATCATTTTCAATTGTTAGCGTTTATGACCCAAATTTTACATATGAAAAACAATGATAAGGTTTTGATTTTTTTTTTAAAAAAAATTAATTCATTGACATGGTAATTCTTTTATTAATGACTAAAATATTAGCAAACTTGCAGAGCCCTCAGGCAAAAAAACAAAAAACAAAACATGTTGGCAGTGATTTCAGAATCCCCCCCCCCCCAATCTTATGAGGTTGCATATATGAAAGGCAAGACTGTAGTGCTTGTAATTGGAAGAGCACATATCGTGATGACCCTTAGCTCCCTATCCTCTGTTCAATGAATATTATTTTAATGGATTTATTGATAGAGCTTAGACAGAGTTTAGATGTACTTGGCAAAAAGTAACAAGTTACTTGCAATTAATTTCTATTTTGCAATAACAAAGACATAACTAAATTGCATTATGACTCACCAAATAATGTCACCAAATGAGGCTTCTAAGATCTTTAAGGGCAGTCCTATCTACTACTATGAGTACTTCCATTCTAACTAGAATGGCAGTTGAATTTTAATTCAGTTCTCAATAAGAGTACTTCCACCTTACCTGAGAGCAGAAGGCTGAGAAGCTTGCAGACATAAAACACAGCAGCAAGGCCCTTGTTAGCCCTAAAGAGGCACAGATTAGTCACCAATTGAAATTGAAAAAAATATATACCTTGGCCACTGAACCTTCTTGGGCATATCTAAGAGTCGGCCTGAGTAAAAATGTTAGTGTATGTATGCCTTGAGGATAATGTAAATAGCCAACATAGTTAAATGAAAAGTAGGTGAGACATAATACGTATAAAAAGATTCTGGTACATGCATCACATCTTCCACTAGAAACCAAATACACACATGGGTAGGTGCAAATATGGCATGCTGAGAACAATGGCTACTCTATCTTAGTTCTTCCAGGAGAGCCCAAAGAGATGTTTTGGCTAGCAAAGTTGCTATGTCTTCTCTATGCATACCTACACCATAGGCCTTTTTGAGCAAAGCTGGATCCAGGATGATTCCCATGTTT
Source organism: Anolis carolinensis (assembly GCF_035594765.1). NCBI lineage: Eukaryota > Metazoa > Chordata > Lepidosauria > Squamata > Anolidae > Anolis > Anolis carolinensis. Next base: position 322,736,403 of record NC_085841.1, on the reverse strand, counting down.
TCTCAAGCAAACCCATTAATTCCTGGGTTTCTTCAGCCTGCATCAGGAATGGGCACCACGTAGCCTTCCAGCAACTGCAGGATTACAACTCTCAGCAGCCCTAGCAGGATTAGCAATAGTGAGGAAAGCTAGAATTCACAATCCAACAAATTCTAAAAGTCCACATGGTTCTCATGACTGCCCTAAAACCAATACATCAATTTATAACCTCTTTACTTAGTTTATTCTATTTGGGACTATTGATTGAACTTAGGCCACCTGAATCTGATCCTCTGGAAGCTTCTAAGAATATCCTTGTAGAACAAAAAAGAATCTCTGCTCAGATAGCAAAAGAACATACAAATATGAGTTAAATATGATCATGTTTCATCCGGAGATAAAAATTCAGAACGATGCCCCCCACGCATCGGAAGAGCTGCCAATTTTGTCTCTTCCAAAAAGTAAGGGCAGGAAATCAAGTACATCATTCTGCCTCCTGCCAACCAACCATCCATGAAAATGTCACCTTTATGCAAGTGGAACACAAAACGGGTAGATTTTACCCTTTAAATGTGGAGAGAAAAAATCCCATTGAAAATAAACAAAATGTTTTTTCCCTGATAATTAAAACATGATTCAATAAATATTTTCAAAGTTAAAAAAAATAATGTTCCACTCAAGCTGAGCACCAGGCTTCTGGTTTCCAGCCAAGATAGATTCTAGCTTAGTTACAAACAACTGATGAGAGGGGTAAAAAATAGAAATACAAATACAACCTCAACAATAATTGAAACAGAATGGCAGAGTTTAACCCCCTCCTTTTTTCCCTGGTGGAATAACATGATAATCCTAAGAAAAGGGAATAGTTTCCTTACTGGTGTGGTCTTATTGTTTATTACATTAGCAAGATGGTTTATCACAGAGTCAGAGAAGAACAAAGGGTCTTGAAGTGCAACCTTCATTAAGGAGAAACATTAGAAAAGAACTTCCTTATGGCAGGATCTGTTTGACAGTCCAATAGACTACCACAGAAGTTGGTAGACCCTTCTTGACTGGAGAATTATTAAACAGAAGTTGGGAGGCCACCCATTTGGAATGTTTTAGCTGTGGAGTCCTGAATTGGCAGGAGGTTGAACTAAATGACACTTGGGGGTCCTTTCTAATGATGTGATTCTATGGTCCTTCCTCACATGGTAGCTTCCCTTGTAAATAGCAAAAGTTCAAAAATGCAAAGCAGCAACCCTTCCCAATTTCCTTCTCCATCAATGTTCAACTATAATGTCCATCAGCTTCTGCCAGCATATACACTGCCCCATGCCCATGGATTTGATATCCACAGTTTCAATTACACACACTCTAAAAAATATTATCCCTGTCCCCAGAATTGTTTATGGGTCTCTCTGGGTTCTTCATTGTGATTCTATGGTATACTTAAGTATAGTTATAACAAAGGGTTTGCTATTATCTGCAGTTTCAGGTATCCATGGGTTTGGGAACATATTTCCCTTGGATGTGGGGTTTGTATTGTGCAGGGAATTATAATCTGACCATCTGGTAGGTGACAGATGGGGAAGCCTGCACATGATTCTCTACTTTTAGGTGTAAAACACCTAAAGATGATGCGGCAGCTAAAAAAGCCAATGGGATTCTGGCCTGTATCAATAGGGGTATAGCGTCTAGATCCAGGGAAGTTATGCTCCCCCTCTATTCTGCCTTGGTCAGACCACACCTGGAATACTGTGTCCAATTTTGGGCACCACAGTTGAAGGGAGATGTTGACAAGCTGGAAAGCGTCCAGAGGAGGGCGACTAAAATGATTAAGGGTCTGGAGAACAAGCCCTATGAGGAGCGGCTTAAAGAGCTGGGCATGTTTAGCCTGCAGAAGAGAAGGCTGAGAGGAGACATGATAGCCATGTACAAATATGTGAGGGGAAGTCATAGGGAAGAGGGAGCAAGCTTGTTTTCTGCTGCCCTGCAGACTAGGACACGGAACAATGGCTTCAAATTACAGGAAAGGAGATTCCACCTGAACATCAGGAAGAACTTCCTCACTGTGAGAGCTGTTCGACAGTGGAACTCTCTCCCCGGGGCCGTGGTGGAGGCTCCTTCCTTGGAGGCTTTTAAGCAGAGGCTGGATGGCCATCTGTCGGGGGTGCTTTGAATGCGATTTCCTGCTTCTTAGCAGGGGGTTGGACTAGATGGCCCATGTGGTCTCTTCCAACTCTACTATTCTATGATTCTATGATTCTATGATTCTATGTGGTGGATTGCATTGGGCAACATGAAGAGTTGTGTGTTACTACAGATGTGCAGAAGAAATTGTTCTTGTAGAGGCTCTAAAGCAGGGTGGAGGTAAGAACAGAGAAAGGAAGGGAATTAGAAATGAAGTTTTCGTTTTCTTCAAACTTTATCACCTTTTCTAGATTAACACAGGACCTTATTGGAACGATCAGGATTTTATCCCTTACCGTGAACTCTCATTACCAAAAAGGCAGTAGAGATGGTGGCTTCTATTTCAGTAATGTGGTGAATCTGCTCTTGATTTTAGTCTGATTAACAAATATGTTAAACCTATTTTGAAGCTATAGTTCAACATATTACACAGTTTTTATTTCCTGTTTAAGCTATATAAACCAGCATGTGAACTCAAGTGACAGTTGGGTTCCCACAAAAGTTGAGGAATCAGGAAGCCACTTTTGCTCCATTAGTTGAGGTAAGCTTTGTCTTAGATTGCACTAGAAAGCTGAGTGTGTGCCTGTCTCCTGTAGTTTAAGGCTAGCTGCTCTGCTAGGGCATCAGAAAGTTGTGTGAGTGTTTGTTTTGTTTTGAAGGCGAGACTAGGTACTCCAGTTGATCGAGAGATTCAGGTTGGAATTTAAGTGAGTGATTGTTCCCTGCTCATTGAAGCTAGCAGCTGAGTGTTTGTTTTCTGTTTAAGCTATATAAGCCAGCGTTATACGTGGCTAGCAGCATGCGCGAAATCACACCTTCACTAACACACATCTTTATAGTACATACAGAAAGCAACATAAAACAAATGCAGAAAGGGAGGTGGTCAGCAGTCTGCACATAATGTGCACATGCATTAACTAACATTAACCTGCTTGATAACCTCACTCACCAAGACCTTCCCATCACATGCACAAGCTGTGGCATGTTCAGCTTCTTAACACAACAACAAGTCAACTACATTTGCACCAAGTGTAAATGCATGACTCTCGTGGAACAGAGGATCCAATAACCTGAGGACTGTAAACCCTTAAGGACATTCAGGAATTTGAGCTCTTTTTGAACACTGCACAACCTGCTGTTCTAGATACCCGAACGCAACCCACATCACACCAACATAAACATGATTGGGAAGCTTATGCGGAGATCTATTAAAATGTGGACAACCCTCAGGCTTGGAAGAAGGTCACCCATAAAAAGAGACACAGGACCAGGCAGCCTCCTCAGCATACTTCTGCTCAGTTGGAGTTACACAATAGGTTCCAAATTCTTACACCACTAATATCTGATATGGAAACACAACATCTTGGGGAGGACCACAATTACTTAGATACCACTCAGTTGACCACCTTTGATCAATGTGCTGGGTATAGCCCCGACTGGGATGAAGCTTCACCACATTCACACTTACACATTCAAGGAGATGCTCCATCCCCAACTGTAGACCAGGTGCAATAGGAACAGGAGAATGATGGGCTCTTGCACACATCTTAATGGATTGTCCTTGATGAATGTACCAGAGATGTCAAGGAGGACAACTTTACACCTACACAATCCACTTCAACAGTTGGTTATTCGTTTGAATTCCTCTTTAGTAATTTCTCCCCTTTTCCACTTCTTGTACATGTCCCTTTTGAGTCTTAGCCCAGTTATTTGTTCTTTGGACATCTATTCTGGCGTTTTTGCACTTGTCTTATTTTCTTCTTTGTTGGCACTGTTTGTATTTGCACCTTGAGTATTTCACTTTTGAAAAACTCCTGTCCATTCTTAACTCCCTTGTCTTTTAGCATTGGCATCCACGGAATGCTGCTCAGTATTTCCTCATTGCAGTTACAGATTTGTAACCTGGAGTTATGAATCTGTAATTGTTCTGAATTCCCAAATCTTACTGGGGACTTAGCAGCCAGAAGCCCCCAGTCCATCTTAATAGCTAGCAGCCACAGCAGGCAAATAGTTATGTTGAGTTGCTGACCAGAATAAAAGAAAGATGATGTTTCTGTTGCACCCCTAGGCTGCAGAGACACCTCAAAACCACACTGGAGCCCCAGACTATAAGCAAAGCAAATAGTTTATTGAAGAATATATATAAGCAATAGCAAATCAAAATTCAAAGTTACTGAAACAAGGCTTAAGTCCCCAAGATACACAATACTTGATGATTCTTGATACAAAGGTCCTTATAAGCCTCACATAAGATTAAAGTCCAAACAAGGCATCAAAATTAGTCCAAGGAACAGGGTCAAAACTGGAACAAAGGAATTGAGGCACCAAGATTAGTCCAAGGAATAGGATCAAAGACTGGAACCTAAAGACAGGGTCTTTGATTGGAGCAGGAAATCTAAATTGCAAGGCTATCATGAACAAAAACTTGACAATCCAAAATTCCCAGGAGCAAAACAAGAACTGGAACAAAACTCTAGATGCAAGGCTACATGAACTTGGCAAGGAAGCATGAACAGGAATCACTCTCCCGATGAGCAAAGTTACCACCTCTGAAAATCTCTCTCAGAAGCTGCTCCTCTTAAGGCTGAGCTCAAGGCCTCTTTCCGTAGGAAATTTGTTCAAAACCATTTCTCAATAACAACCTCTTGCTGAGTCTGGAAACCTCCCTTTCTCATCTCTGTTGACATATCACTTTCTTTAGTTTTATCACAACTAAAATGCCCATCTGACAAGGAAAGGTTTGCATCTGGCAAGGAAAGGTCCGACCTTGACTCTCCCAAGGAATGCTGTTCAAGCTGCCTGCTTGAAATCATTGTGTACCTGTTCCCAGATTCTTCAGAGGCAGCAACCTCCTCTAACTCTGGCTGTCCAGGAACAGCTGGCTCATCTGGATGCATGGGAATACTAGGACCCAACCTAGAGTCTTCCCCCAGGTCAGGTGCAGAAACAATCACAGGCTGAACAGGCCCAACCCAAGGCTCACAAGTTCACCTGACATCTCAGGTGCAGGCTGGGCTACAACAGTTTCCATCTGCTTCTTCCAGCAAGGTGGGAAGCTGCAACAATCAGAAACAGGATCACTATGGTAATTCCAGACTCGCTTGTGGGATTGGGTAGAAATGTCATCCTTCCTGTGCCTCAATCACCAGTGGAACAGAACTATCTCTTGGAGTGCCTGGTAAGATATTTTTTCCCCCAAGGTGGTGGGAGATCAGGCCAGAAGATATCACCAAATTATTGATGTGTATGTAAATGTAGAACATGGGCCTGGATATTTTGAGATGTAATATGTTTTAATTCATGATGTTAGCGATCTTAGGTTTGGGGAAAAGGCAGGACAAAAATAAAATAAAAAATAACCAAAAGTTGATAATACCCTTACTAGGATCTGCTAAGGTTCACTATGGCATTTCCCAGAACTCTTCACCAGATCAAGGGCACATCTATACCAACATTATAATGCAGCTTGGAACTGGTTGGGGAGAAAGCAGTTTCAATGTGTGGGTGATTACATTGCCATGCCTAAAACTGGTTTGAAGCCAGGATGGTGATCACATTGAGCACAAATTGCTGTGCTTCCCCCCTGTTTACTCTAGAGATGTGCATCACTGCACCAGAGGCATATGGGATTTTTAAAAGTGAAAGTAACAATTAAGAGCTGAGGTAATCAATTACCATTCCCTTGAGGTTAATTAGCTTCTTTCTGTCCATCCATGTCATTGGGGCATTTCTTGGCAGCCCCCATTCTGGATTATTTACTTTGTTTTTACAGGGATGCATATCTACCATGCGCTCCACATTTTATGGAGCTGTTTCCCCCCGGAACTGGGATATACTGAGATCCACTTCAGTGCTTTTTATGTGTTAACCCTGGCTTTCCTGCAATTTTTTAATGTGCTGTATTCCCTGTGATGCATGCTGTAGCACACATTTGTGGTGTTCATTTTTTGGTTGCCGCAGTTTCAAATCATCTTGAAATTGCATTATACTGTCAGTATAGATATGGCCTAGGTGTTGAAAAATAACCTAGGTAGGATGGACTATGAAAACCCACAGCATTTGGCCAGATGTTTTAAAGTCACAAGCTCTGCAGCTAATTCAGTCCTGAAGTGGAGAGCATAGGCTGAATAGGATGAATCACAAGTAGGAAGTGGCTGCACAACTCCAGGCATTCTTGGTTGACACTGATTTTCTGGATCCGGCACAGTCTGGCTTCAGGCCGGGGCATGGTACCGAGACAGCCTTGGTCGCCTTTGTCAATGATCTATGCCGGGAACTGGACAGGGGGAGTGTGTCCCTGCTGGTTCTGCTGGACCTCTCAGCGGCCTTCAATACCGTCGATCACGGTATCCTTCTGGGGCGCCTTGCCGGGATGGGTCTCAGAGGTACTGTTTTGCAGTGGCTCTGGTCCTTCCTGGAGGGTCGTTCCCAGATGTTGTCATTGGGGGACACCTACTCGACCCCACAACCATTTACTTGTGGGGTCCCGCAGGGTTCAGTACTGTCCCCCATGTTGTTTAACATCTACATGAAGCTGCTGGGAGAGATCATCCAGAGTTTCGGGGTGAGATGTCATCTGTATGCAGATGATGTTCAGCTCTGTCACTCCTTCCCACCTGTCACTAAGGAGGCTGTTCAGGTCCTGAACCGGTGTCTGGCTGCTGTGTCGGACTGGATGAGGGCCAACAAATTGAAATTGAATCCAGACAAGACAGAGGTCCTCCTGGTCAGTCGTAAGGCTGAACAGGGAATAGGGTTACAGCCTGTGTTGGATGGGGTCGCACTCCCCCTGAAGACACAAGTTCACAGTTTGGGGGTCCTCCTAGACTCATTGCTGTGCCTGGAGCCCCAGGTCTCGGTGGTGGCCAGGGGAGCATTCACACAACTGAGACTTGTGCGCCAGCTGCACCCGTTCCTTGGGAGGTCTGACTTGGCCACGGTGGTCCACGCTCTGGTTACATCCCGTTTGGATTACTGCAATGCGCTCTACGTGGGGCTGTCTTTGAATACGGCCGGGAAGCTTCAATTAGTACAATGGGCGGCAGCCAGACTAATAACTGGGGTGACTTACAGGGAGCGTACCATCCCCCTGTTAAGCCAGCTCCACGGGCTGCCGATATGCTACCGAGCCCAATTTAAAGTGCTGGTTTTGACCTACAAAGCCCTAAACGGTTCTGGTCCAACTTACCTGTCTGAACGCATCTCCTCCTATCATCCCACGAGAACTTTAAGATCATCCGGGGAGGCCCTGCTCTTGATCCCACCTGCCTCACAAGCACAGCTAGTGGGGACGAGAGACAGGGCCTTCTCGATGGTGGCTCCTCGGCTGTGGAACTCCCTCCCCAGTGACACCCGGCAGGCTCCATCCCTTCTGGAGTTTAGAAAGAAGTTGAAGACCTGGCTATGTGCGCAAGCGTTTAATGAATGAACTCAATTAGCATTGACATGGATTGGATTAAGGCTCTTGCACAAGGTCTGATGGATGACTGGCATATATATTCGGCGTTGCACTTATTAAATATTTTATATATTGTATTTTACTATGTTATTTAACTATTTTAATTGTTTTCTTATTTTATTGTATTATGATATACTGGTAGTGATCCTGCCAGTTGTGTAAGCCACCCTGAGTCCCCTCAGGGAGAAGGGCGGGGTAGAAATATCGGAAATAAATAAATAAATAAATAGGAACCTTTACTTTAATGGCTTATCTGTTTTTGCAATATCTGCTACTTTAAACCTCCAGCTTGGAACATTACCTTGACGTGGTGCTGGGGCTTGAGTGCCTCGATGAAGCCATGATGTATACCGTGCAGGGCCACCCAAGGCGGGAAGGTCATGGCAGAGAGGTCAGACCAAGCATGATCCCTGGGGAAGGTAATGGCAACCCATCCCAGTATTCTTGCCATGAAAACTACATGGATCAGTACAACCAGAGAAATGTTGGTATACCATCAGAAGATAGGACCCCCAGGTCAGAAGGTGGTCAAAATGGGGAGGAGCAGAGGACTAGTCCAAGTAGCCCCAGATGTGATGACGCAGTTAGGTCAAAGCCGAAAGGAAGGCTAACGGCCGACGGTGCTGGAGGTGAAGGACGAATCCGATGTTCTAGAGATCAACACACTATAGGAACCTGGAATGTAAGATCTATGAGCCAGGGCAATCTGGATGTGGCTATTGGTGAGATGTCAAGATTAAAGATAGACATTCTAGGAGTCAGTGAACTGAAATGGAATGGAATGGGCCACTTCACAAAAGATGACCACCAGATCTACTACTTGTCAGGACCCAGGCTACAGAGCACCAATAACCATGCGCAGAGGCCGGATTCTATCTAATATCTTTATTATAGGAATATATAAAGTCAATAAAAACAAGTGAAGAATAAAGTTCAGAAATAGACCTTTCAGGAAAGGTCAAATATAGTCCAGGAAAATAATGTCCAATATGTGATATTAAGGTCCAAAGTTATATCCAATAACCGAAACACACACTTTGCCAAGCAAAGTGTGGGGAAAAAACAAGGTCCTTTAGTCCATAGAGCTTGTAAACAAGGCTGGAAACAAACTAGATTCTTGGCAAACAAGGCTTGATACGAGGCAACAAGGAACAAGAACAGGGTCCGTGGCGAGGTCCGGGAAACAAGGCAGGCTTGGAACTTGGTCTTGGAAACAAGGAACTGGAGTTGCGTAGTCCACACACGATCTCACTCCACAAGCTGACGAGTTGACTCCGCAAGGTTTCCTTTGCGGCAAAACACCTAAATAGGGTCTCGTTTCCCGCCAGAAAACCACTTTCCCTGGAGAACTAGAAGAGAAACCCAACTTTGTCCAGATGCATGACTCCTTAGAATTTCCCAAGGGAAGCAAACCTAATCAGCTAATTGTTTGGCTGCAATTCTGGCGCTCCGGCGATTCGCCTCCCTATTTCCTCTATCTCTATTATAATTGTCTCTTCGAGAAAACGGGGGAGAATTCTGCCCAAGGCTTGTTTGGCTGACTTCTTGAGGGCAAACATCCTCCAGGTGCAAGGGCTCCGATTCTGGCTGAATCGGTGGGAAACCCAAGTTTTCCTCTTCGTCTGCCACCATAGTACTAGGAACGGGACTACAAGGCCCATGAGACATCACACTACTGTGGACAAGAGGGACACCGAAGAAATGGATTAGCCTTCATAGTTAATAATAAAGTTGCAAAAGCAGTGATTGGATACAACCCAAAAAATGATAGAATGATCTCAATTCAAGTTCAAGGCAAGCCATTTAACATCACAGTGATCCGAACATACGCCCCAACCACAGCTGCTGAAGAAGCAGAATTAGATAAGTTCTATGAGGATCTGCAGCACTTAGTGGATAACACACCAAAAAGAGACATTATTCTCATTACAGGAGATTGGAATGCTAAGGTGGGCAGTCAAATGATAACCAGGATCACAAGCAAGCATGGTCTGGGACAACAAAATGAAGCAGGACATAGGCTGATAGAATTTTGCCAGGAAAACTCAATGTGCATAACAAACACTCTCTTCCAACAACCTAAAAGACGGCTTTACACATGGACTTCACCAGATGGTCAACACCAAAATCAGATTGACTACATCCTTTGCAGCCAAAGGTGGCAGACATCCATCCAGTCGGTGAAAACAAGACCTGGAGCTGACTGTAGTTCAGATCACAAACTTCTTATTATAAAATTTAGAATCAGACTAAAGAGAATGGGGAAAATACACAGACCAATTAGATATGATCTCACAAATATTCCCAGTGAATATGCAGTAGAGGTGAAGAATAGATTTCAGGGACTAGATTTAATAAATAGAGTCCCAGAAAAACTATGGACAGAAGTCCACAACATTGTTCAGGAGGCAGCAACAAAGTACATCCCAAAGAAAAAGAAAACCAAGAAGGCAAGATGGTTGTGTGCTGAGACACTGGAAGTAGCCCAAGAAAGAAGGAAGGCGAAGGGAAACAGCAGTAGGGGGAGATAAGCCCAATTAAATGCACAATTCTAGAGGTTAGCCAGGAGAGACAAGGAACTATTTTTGAACAAGCAATGCATGGAAGTGGAAGAAGACAATAGGATAAGAAGGACAAGAGATCTCTTCCAGAAAATCAGAAACATCGGAGACAAATTTCAGGCAAAAATGGGCATGATCAAAAACAAAGATGGCAGGGACCTAACAGAAGCTGTAGAGATCAAGAATAGGTGGCGATAATATACAGAAGATCTGTATAGGAAGGATAATATAGAGGATTGCTTGATGGTGTGGTGAATGAATTAGAACAAGACATCCTGAGGAGTGAGGTTGAATGGGCCTTAAGAAGCATTGCTAACAACAAGGCAGCAGGAGACGACGGGATCCCAGCTGAGCTGTTTAAAATCTTGGAAGGTGATGCTGTCAAGGTGATGTATGCCATATGCCAGCAAATATGGAAAAAACAAGATTAGCCATAAGATTGGAAAAAATCAGTTTATATCCCCATACCAAAAAAGGGAAACGCTAAAGAATGCTCAAACTTCCGTACAGTGGCCCTTATTTCCCATGCCAGTAAGGTAATAATCAAGATCCTGCAAGGCAGACTCCAGCAATACATGGAGCGAGAGTTGCCAGATGTCCAAGCTGGGTTTAGAAAAGGCAGAGGAATGTGAGACCAAATTGCCAGTATCCGCTGGATAATGGAGGAAGCCAGGGAGTTTCAGAAAAACATCTACTTCTGCTTCATTGACTATTCTAAAGCCTTCAGCTGTGTGGATCATAATAAACTATGGCATGTTCTTGGAAGTAAGGGGATACCAAGTCACCTTGCCTGTCTCCTGAGAAATCTGTATAAAGACCAAGTAGCCACAGTAAGAACAGATCACGGAACAACAGACCAGTTCAAGATTGGGAAAGGAGTGCGGCAGGGCTGCATACTTTCACCCTCCCTATTCAACTTGTACGCAGAACACATCATGAGACATGCAGGGCTTGAGAAATCCAAGGTCGGAGTTAAAATTGCTGGAAGAAACATTAACAACCTTAGGTATGCAGATGATACCACTCTGATGGCCGAAAGGGAAGAGGAGCTGAGGAGCCTTATCACCAAGGTGAAAGAAGAAAGTACAAAAGCTGGGTTGCAGTTAAATGTCAAGAAAACCAAGATAATGGCAACCACACCTATTGATAACTGGCAAATAGAGGGAGAAAACGTGGAGGCAGTGACAGACTTTATATTTCTAGGCGCGAAGATCACTGCAGATGCAGACTGCAGCCAGGAAATCAGAAGACGTTTACTTCTTGGGAGGAGAGCAGTGGCCAACCTTGACAAAATAGTGAAGAGCAGAGACATCACACTGGCAACGAAGGTCCGCATAGTCAAAGCAATGGTATTGTCCATAGTAACCTATGGATGCGAGAGCTGGACCATAAGGAAGGCTGAGCGAAGGAAGATAGACGCTTTTGAACTCTGGTGCTCAAGGAAAATCCTGAGAGTGCCTTGGACCGCAAGAAGATCCAACCAGTCCATCCTCCAGGAAATAATGCCCAGCTGCTCACTGGAGGGAAGACTGAAGAATTTTGGCCACATCATGAGGAGACAGGAAAGCTTGGAAAAGATCACGATGCTTGGGAAAATGGAAGGAAAAAGGAAGAGAGGCCAACCAAGGGCAAGATGGATGGACGGTATCCTTGAAGTGACTGGCTTGACCTTGAAGGAACTGGGGGCGGTGACGGCCCACAGGGAGCTCTGGCGTGGACTGGTCCATGAGGTCACGAAGAGTCGGAAACGACTAAACGACTGAGCAGCAGCAGCCACTTTAAACATATTCATGAATTTTACAAAAGTACATTAGGAAACAGAAATCCATTCCTTGTATTGCTCCCAAATGCTTCTGCAGTCATGTGGCATTTCACCTAAGATCTTCAAATGAATGTCAGCTTTATAGTAAATAAAGTTCAAAGCACAACATTTTAGCAAGATTTTTTGAAATATTTATCTGTAGAGAGGTGAGAATTCCAATTGTCAGCACTTAGCACTTTCATACTCTCTAATCTCAGGAAATTGTGCCCCTTGAAACAAATGCATAGTTGTTAAAATGGAAGGAACCAGTAAGCAAAACAATCTGCACTATCTCATTCTTTCCTCTTACAATATTGAACTTGAAGGCAATTATTTTTGTTTTCTATATTGACGTCGGAACCATATTTTTCACACAAGCTGCCTTATGGCCTGCTGGACTGATATGTTCAAGTATCCCAGATCAGAATACTTCACAGCTTATTATACTGCACAAAACAATAGCAGGATCTGTCAAATGCAAAGTGACATTATAGGGTATGTTGCAAATGATCAGATGTTCTTGTTAAAAGTTGTGGTTACTTTACTGATTATATAGTCGGTGCAGCCGTTTGAGTCCTGATGGCAACAGTCAAATTGATAGCTCACTGACTTAATCATCCTTTTTTAAAGGATAGCAATATGAAGAGATTAAGAGGTTGACAGAAAATTATCAGAAGAATTTAAGGAATTAATTGCCAAAGTCATTTTAAATTAACAACTACTGGCTACTTTTCTTGAAGAATGCTTTCCTTGAAGGGTACAGCTGGATAGATATAATCAATGACAGAAAGCACTTTTAGCAGAAATTTGGCTGTGTTGAGAAATAGATGATTGCTGAACCCTCGAGTAACATTTAATTTTCCTAATCAACCAATTATACTTTCTGCATACTTGTCCTCCATAACATGATGAAAGTTCATAACACTCATTAACGTGACAATATGGCATGGTTAAAACGAGAAGATGGATAATTCGCTTAAAGGTGTGTGACTCCTTATTGTTGACAAGAGCAAACATGAATGAAATTGTTGAAAGTTATTTTGGAATGGAAAGTTAGCCGTTCTAAAAGAATAATCATTATGCTGACTGGCAAAACATCAACAGTGTGTCAAAAATACTTAAACAAGCTGGCTGTTTAAAAAAATGCATATTGCTGTGTCAAGATATCAAAAAGAGAAATGCAATAACAATAAACTGAACAATGGACACATTTATGGCAGATGGCTCAATCAATGGGGAATACTAGTAGTCACAATGCTTATATGGAACCTCCCTATCCAAAGACATCATAGATCTGAAAATCATTTACTGGGATTTAAGAGTGGGAAAGGGCAATTGCATGCATGCTCCATTTGTGGTCTTCCCAGAGGTATCTGCTTATCTTGAATAATTATAATGGATTGGCTGGATTTTTGGTTTGGTTCTGCAAGGATTTTCATCAACATCATTACTGCTGCCACTGCTGCTTCCAATAGCACCAACGTGATCATCATCCTTGGCATGTATTTAACACTTTCACATCTCCAAAGTATAATACACACATCATCTCAATGATTCAAGTAATGTTCACGATATCACAAATAGTTAGATAAGCTATGGCTAAGATTGAGGGCTGAGTAAAAGGTTGTGCTAGTGAAGACTGCTCCTGCAACATGTCCTTCAAGCCCTCCTGCTTACACCCCTAAAAGCATATCCATAGGTTTGGAAGCATTCATGAAGAAGAAAGACAAGGAGTCAAGAACTCAAGAAATTCAGTGATATAAGAGAGCATTTACCAGGTTGCAGATTAGTTGTCTGCAACTAAAACTCTCCTTCACTATGAGATTTATAGGTGATTTCTCTCTCTCCTGGAGCCTTTTCATACTGCACAGTTATAGCACTATGATTCCACATTAACTGCCATGGTTGTATCCAATGGAATACTGGGACCTGTAATGTGATGTGGCACTAACGTACTCTGATTGAAAAGTCTATTTTTTTTCAAAGCTTCAAATTCCCTCTTGTGGTTGCATTTGAGTGCTACATGCATGCATGCATACATACATACATACATATTTCTTCGTTTTTGGGGCCCTAGTCCTGAATGGGGTGAATTTTTAGTTGTAACCCTATTAGTATTTTAAGTTGAATAATGATGGTTTTGTGTACCAAACCTTTGTGAAATATACATACATATTTTCACTTACATAGAGAGAGATTTAGAGGAACTATCAAAGAAGATACTGATCCTTATGCTCCAAATGCTGGTTAGTTTGCATATCTGGAATAAAACCAAAGAGTAGGTTCTATACAACTATACAACCAGAGTGTGTGCCATCTCTTTACTGAAACTTTTGCTTAACCCAAATATGAAGAGCATTTATTTTTAGCTCATGGCAGCATATCATCTAAAGTAACATTTCAGGAGCCACAAGACAGGCCAACAATAGGTGGGTCTGAGCCATAGTGTGCAGGAACACACTATGTTTTTCTTATCTCCATTTTTCTCTTACTCCACCTCCCACCAGATATGTTTTGGGATAGAGAAAGTATTCTGAACTGATCTCTTGTAAATTACTTTTGAAATTAGCCAGGGCCACAGGTTGTCAACACTCCCAAGGAGAACAAAGTTTTATGTATGTGTTGCTAGTTTCATAATAGCCATACCCATTAATCTTGTCTTGCTCTTTTCTTCCATTTCTTAGTTTCTCTCTCTTATCTTCTTGTTTGTTTCTCTCTTTTTGTAGCACATGCACACACACACACACACACACACACAAACACACTACTGTTAATATTTAAGTCATAAGCTTCTCAGGTCAGTTACACCCTCTTTTTTCTTAGGATACCATGTAAAGTTCTTGATGAATTGCTGTTGTAATGTCACAGCCACAATCATCACAACTATATATATATATATATATATATATATATATATATATATATATATATATTGGGGGAAATACCAATCCAGGATCCTAAATGCCATTTTCCCCATAAAGAATCCAGGAGGCCTGCTGCCGTGGTCTGTCCTCTCCCACATTAGTAAAATTGTGCAGTTGGTATTTCTAACAGCATGAAAATATTTATGCCGAAACAGGTGTGATGTGGGCGGAAGTGACATCATAGTAGAAATGCCAGAAATTCAAAAGACTCTCTCATGATAGCACCCATATGCACGCAGAAGCATGCTTGTCAGGTTTGCCTATGGGAGCCTCTCCAACTGGTGATGAGTGAATTACCACCAAGATCAGATTAGTAGATGTAAAGGACATTGTATAGTAGGTCTGAGGTCACCTGTCCTTATCAGTCACAATTGTATGAAAGAATGGCAAATATGATCAATTTTCATGAGCCCTTGCCTCTTGCTGTGGAGGAAGGAACACAGTTTTGCAGAGGAGGTAATTAAATGTGTTACCGGGGGGAAATGATTTTTACGACTGGAGAAATTCATACTTTACAAATTAATATTTACTTTTTTTAAAGTCAAGAATTGTTTAATGCTTGTGGGAAGTTTCTTCTTTGGATTGCAGCCCTCCAAATTCCCCAGCCACCTGGGAGACTTGGAGAACTGTACTCCAATCTTTTGAAATGAATTTTAAATAGCTAACATAAGGCAAGGTGAGATATTAGCCCTATCTGGAGCAGTTCCATTGAATCAAAAGAATGTATGCATATTGGTTTGTCTCTGGTTCAGTGACTTTAATTTATTTGGAATTAAGAATTGGATATAGGACTATGTACGCAATCCTAGGAGAAGTTACTTTTTGAACTACCATTCCAGAAATTTTTTTTTTCATAAGATCTGTTCTGGGGCATGTCTGTCATGAATTTTATTCTCGTAAATCCTGTCAAGGTCTTATGCAGATATACATTATTTTGCAGAAGTGACTGGGCATTTTGTCCAATGTGGAACATCAATACACAATTCAAGGTGGCAGAAATAGAGCTGTGCATTCAGTTGTGCAACATTGCCATTCAATATAATAGGAGTGTAACACAACCAATACATTCCACAATCAAACATATACCATACAGAATACTAGTATAGGATCTTGGCTATTGTTTCTGAGTTTTATAAAACAGATTGGCAGAGATTAATCCTTATGGATCTCCACAGGCAACATCTAGTGCTTGAAAAATATGTAACTAAAGTGTAGGAGAGCTCTGGAAATCTGTGGATCTTTGTGATGATGATATAAAGGCTACGTTGAGGAAAAGGGGGAATGAGAAGGAGTGGGGAATTGAACAAACAGTGCTTAATACATAAAACTTCTATTTGCTTTTCTATCAAATTTATAAGTCACTCTTTCCATTAAACAAGTACACAGGGTGGCACAGTAGAGACATAAAACCCAAAGGGTAAACATAACCAAATCTGAAGAGCAAACTAAACCAGAATACAATGAAACTGAAGGATAACTGTAAAATGAATTAGCATCAAGATATTAAACAATGTGAAAAACCCAACGGAAGCCCAACAGTTGCTCTTAAATTGGATCATGTCATCTCTGAGAAATAATCTGTCTGGCTGAGCTGTTGAAGTAAGCCACAAAACTAGATAACACTGGTGCCAGGCTGAGAGTGGATTTCGTAGTGTTGCTCCTAAAAAGAAGAGCACATCAAGTATTTACTTGACAGTCTCGCCAGACATGTGGGATAACACATATAGACGCTCCAGCCCTATTTGGGCATTTGAAATTATGCAATTACAATTGTGCGAAGTGGAAGAGGGAAGTCAGGGATGTAAAAACAATTCCACTGGAGTTGAGGTGCCTGATGAAAATACCCATTTCACACTTCCCAAGTATTCTTGAGAGACAAAGCACACCTTTCCTTGAAAATTTCACACATTTATGAGGCTAGTGGTCTATTCCAAAGAAATAAAAATAACCCCCAAGGCTTGTGTTTTAAACAGCTAAAAATGGACATTGGAAAATACAACTTAGTAAACTTTAATCAAAAGGGAAAAGAACTTTATTTATTTATTTGATTTATATCCTGCCTTTCTCCTTAGATAGACCTACAAAACAAAAGCATACAAAAATATGTACATTGTATATAAAAATGCATACATTCAGGCAAACGTATGTAAGAAATGTGTACAAAATTCCACATCATCATCATTATCATCATCATCATCATCATCTTTCCAGTGTTGGGACCCAAAGTAACTCAGAACTAAAAGCAATGCAATTTTTCACGGAAAGCAAAAAGAAAAGTCTCATAGTCTGAAATGGAAACTGAGTTGGGGAAATAATATAAAACTGAAATTAAGATTTTAGACATCTCCAAGCAAAGCAGTGCCTTAAGAGTGATGGTTTACTCTGTCCCTATCTTATCACACTGTGCTGGATTGTCTCTGTCATCTTTCAATATATTGGAGAGAGTCTGAAAAAGATAGCCTGCTGCATTTTATGTGAAATACAATGTGATCTCTCCAAGATAAGAAAAAACAAGAACAGGTTATTAACATATAAGACTCAGCAAATAGGACCAGAAATCAAAGGAATTTTAAAATAGGACAAGTAAGTAAAAGCAAATTATAAAATCTTTATATTCCATGTATATGCAGCCCATGAACTGGAATTGGATCATGTCCATAATTTTTTGTGCTGATTGCTACATGCTGATCAGTTCTGTATCAATACAGCCTGTACACAGTCAAGTTGTAACACATGGGCTATTTCCATGCAATATCTTGTAATCTTAATTCATACTTGCATACAAGTTACAACATTTGTATGTGTGTGCAAAATTTAAGTTTAGCAAAACACAATGACTGGCATCTGTTTGGGAAGCCATGACATTATAAACTAATGCACAGTTTAGAATTGTAGCTTTGCATAATTAATATATTCCAAGAGTGGGGTTGGGGTGGGGGAAAAATAGATGAGAGCATTACACAAGTGTCATGTGAAACATGGCATTGTACAATAGTTGGGATGAGTACAGCACATTACAGGGCAGGGTGCGCTTGTACAATGATAGTACAAGCAGAGAGGGGTGCAAGAGCCCTAAAAGATTCATGGGACAATGGTAATCCAGAACAGAGGATAGTAGATAGTCATGGGTGCCATGGCCCTCACCTTCCACAGTGACTTTTTGTGTGGTGGGAGCCCCTGTTGTACAATGGGACATCTTGTGCCATATCCAATTGCACATCATCATGATTCTCTAACATGGTTGCATATTGTGTCTGCCACATAGCTTCTTCATTGTAGCCTGTGATGCAGGATTTTAGTGATTGTTTTCCATGCAAAAGTGTTAATCTTTCCACAAAATATTCTGTCTTTCCCCCTTTTTTTTGCAAAACTATCTCAAAAAGCAAAAAAACCCAACAACACCATGTGGTTGACCATTTTCTCAATGCAGTGTCTTGATGTGGTGAGACACTTTCTCATTGAAAAGTAGAAAAGTGGCAAGTATTGTTAACCTCCTAAATTGTGTATAGGCCATTTAGGGTTACAAACATTCAATTTACATATGACTCAGAATGGGAGTGAGACAACAGGAAGTGAGACAAATCTATCCCTATGAAAAATTCAGTCCTGACAGTTATCATGGGGAAAACGTGTCTCCACTGAAGCTTTATCACCAATCCTTGCTTTCACAACAAGCCAATTTTTACAAAATCCAATTATCACAGGGGCAGAAAGTGAGGTGAAATCTTTTGAACAGTGGTACAGATAGCAAAAGAAACCTTACAGGGGTGTATTGTATTGATACAAATATGGTGTGTTCAAATGAACTCCCAGTCCTGACATGGACACATACAAATTAATCAGTGAACTGCTGGATTGCACCCCTGTTTTTACTGCTTTCGAAAAGTTATTGTAAACCATTTTAAAAATTCATAAACACAGTATATGTATTTTGGAATCCCAGATCACTTGTGTTTTTAACCACATTTAATCATTTTCTTCTTGAGCTTTCGTAAGAGTTTTAGGGATTTTTTTTTCTTTTTAGGTTGGATATGTTTTTCTACATGTGAGCAAAATAATAAACGTTGCTAGGGTATTGATGTGTGTGTATGTATTTGTAGCCCTGTACTGACTTTAAATTTCTTTCAACACAATCTGAAAGTTAGGCTGTATGTAGTGGAGAAGATTCTACTCACAAGCCTTTTGAATGGGATAATAGACTCACATCAAATCAATTGCCGACTGTCTCTGTGATATTTGGCAGCTTTCTGGTGAGTATCAAACTGTCTTTGCCTCACTTTGAGCAGCATTGGGGGATACTCCAGAAGTTGCTCAAAACTCATGGGTATACTGGGACTTTGGGACAGTCTGGACAGTGGTATCAGGCCTGATTAAGACTAATGTTCCACCTGGACTGGTCATTGGTACTATTACTCTTTCCTTGTACTCATCAGCCCAGGGAAGGAAGATAGATTATGCCTTTGTCATTGCTGCCACCCCTCCTAGCTGACCACAGAGCTCCATCCAAACTACTGACCATCATGGGAGTCTCTACTGATGTTATAATGGGCCACTTATGTGATCAGCAAGAAGGATAGGTGATCACATTGTGGAGATGAGATGTGGAATGCCCCAACTGAGCAGATATGGTCAATGGCCATCTGGATAATGGCACCAGATTCAGCATGACCCACATTAGATTCAGGACTGCTCCAGGTCAGATTTAGTGGTTTGTACACTAGCTAAATTGTCTAGAGTAAACAAGCACCCAGTAAGAATTTATTTCAAAATGCCCTGTTTATCAGTAAGGAATACGTAAAGGGACATCAGGTTTTGTTTATGATTTCAAGCAAGTTGCTGTCAAAGTTGTTAATTGACAACTTAGTCCATTTGAATCAGTAACCAGCTTTCAGATGTACTTGATTCCAAGGTTTTCAGATCTTGAGTGAAGGATTAGTAGAGATTATATAAACCTTTGATGTCTTGTCTTCACTCATGCCCATTGTCTGTTGTCATCACAAGATTTCTTCCTGAGGTCTTGGAGTATACTTATTGCCACATTAGTCTTGGAAAACTGCCTTCCTTGCTTTCTTTTCTTTCAAGAAGGCTTGTAAATGTTGAAAAAAAAACCCAGCATAGGCAGGATGTCGAGATAACAATTGCTATGATGAAGACAACTTCTGTTTATAAAAGCAGCTGCTTCTGATAAGTGCAAAAACAATATTTCACAGGAAATTACTAGTTACACCATGGTTTGTGTGTAGTTTATCTCCAAATTTTAGGGGAATAGAAAGTGACACCCATGATCATTGGGGTGACTATCATAATGAGAGTCACTTTCTTTTTTCTTTTTTTTTAAAAAAAGGATGGCATAGTGACCTTAAAAAGACAGAATGCAACGTTATCCACTCAGCATCAAACATTGTATAGTTCCCAGTTTGAAAGTCCTTTACAATCAGAGGTCTCATCAAGACAGCCATTTTCCAAAAGCATTACATATCCTTTTTGCGAGTGAATAGAAAGCTGGGACAACAAGCAGTGAATAAGGCTCCTCTTATCCTGTTGCTCTCTCCTTAGTGCAGTCTAAATCAATAGTCTCCATTTATATGCAGAGAGCACTTATGGTACTGATGTGATCACATAGTATTGTCAAAGGGAGTCCAAGGTTTAGTAACTAGTTCAAGGTGACTTTCTTGAAGGGTAGAATTCAAAGACATAGCCATGTCAGTCTGGAATATCAGTATGCTAAGGGATCTTGAAGAACCTTAGAGACTGAGAGTAAGATGAGATGATAAGTTCAGTTTTAACAATGGTGGTCGAGGGACAAAAGCAGGAGGGGAAGATGTTGCCTAAAGGCAAGGTGAATTGATAGTCACAAGAATGGTGGATGGAATGTTGTGTGATGATGGCCGGGAGCCAAAAAGGAGATAAAATAAACTGGCCAAGGATGCCATAGTGAGTCTGGGGTTGTCATGCCTCTGCAAGAACTCTCATTGTTTACCCTATTTCAGCCCTTTTTTTTAGTTAGAGGGGATTGGCATTGTATGTATAGTTCTGTGGGGGGTCAGTCTAGATAGTCTCTTTCTGTTTAGAGCCTCCCTCTCCCTGCCCCTTTGAGAATCCCCTTTGGAGTGGAGCTTCAGGCAGGGTGCTTCTGGTACTTGGAAGAGTCAGCCCTTTTTTGTGACTGGAAGGTGAAAAGAGAGGTGGGCCGGAGGGTCTACAAAATAGCACGTTCAGTCGGAACTGTATTCAAGTCCAGTCAGAGTTACATATTGAGACCATCTTAGAGACAGTTGAATACCATACAAGAAAGAGACAATAAGAAGAAATAAAGACTCAAGTCCAGAACTGTGTTTATCTCTCAAAGACTTTACCTCTCATAAAGACTTTGTAGTGAAACTCAAGAGGAAAAAAAGTCTAAAATTCTTGTCAGTTAATAAATTCTTGTTTGATTTAACTATATAGTCTTTGATTTGTTCCTTGTGCAGCCAGTTCACTTTCCGAGTAGTAGCATGGAGGCAGAACAGGGGTATTAACTCAGGTGATGTGAACTGTGCCAGGAAACCTTATATTCACAAATTTCAGTCTATTGACAGTGGGTTGAAGAGAGACAATGCCATCTCATCAACATACCCAAAAGTTTTGTATTTCTATTGCTATTCACACACAAAGTATGCATATAAAAGTCTGTTCCTAGACACTTCATGCATTGAGGAAGTAGACCCAGGGCTCAGCTTTACCTAATTGCCTCCCACAGCCAACGGATTGAGTGCTCTATACACAAAGTGTTGGACTAGATAGACCTTTGGTCTGATCCAACATGGCTTTTATGTTCCTAAATGTGTGGGATGCTGCTCCGTTTTTATGACCACTTTATTGTTTATCACTTTTTAGGAAAAATTGAGAAGTTCAGGCATGTTGTAAAGTTATGTGTTGTTTTGGTGATTTTTGCAGATAGTTATCCAGATTATTTTAAAAGTTTTTCTTGGTGGATTTTAATACATATTGGTTGTATATGCTCTTTTAACTCATGCAATATGTTGTGTTATTTTTGGGCAAGAAAATCTAATAATAGGTATTCCTATTATTATTGTTATTATCATTAGCCTCTTTCTCCAGTAAATCATAGCAACATTCATTAAATGTCTCCTGCTTTAAAAATAAATACATTGTCAGTTAGAGTGATCAATTTCTATTGGCTTTGTCAATATATTTTTGATAAGCATATAAACCTGTGCATATTATGAGGACATCAATAGTGTTCCTTCTTTTTTGCTTGTCATCAAAGTTGTTTATGTTGGTATGAGGGAGAGGGCCTTTTTGTTAGTGGCTCTCCACCTTTGCAATGAGCTTCCATGAACTCCCTCAATGTCACCAGCAACCTTTGAACTTTGGGAAAGCTCAGAAAATATGACTTATAATCTTGTATAAGTCTTTTGTGGCAAAACTGAGAAATGTAATAAGTGTCTGATTAAGTAGGCAACAGGATGACAATTTTATCAAAAATTAGCCTTTATTTATATGCTATTAGAATGGCAATATTCAAGATAATATCCCCCCTATAGTTTTTTTGAGTGAAATGATTGGCTAACTTTTTGTCTGTATCATTGTTCATATTATTCAAACATTTTTTCTTGGTAAAAGTTTTGAATGTATAAAAATACAAAAGCTAGGCAGAAGCTATCTTCATGAAAGATTAGATTTTACCCATTATTATTACCCAAATATTATGTGGTGTGATGACTCATGGGCCTTGTAGTCCTGTTCCTAGTACTATTGTGGCAGACGAAGAGGAAAACATGGGGTTTTCGCCGGTTCAGCAAGAGCCGGAGTCCCTTTACCTGCAGGATGTTGATGTTTGCCCTCAAGAATTCAGCCAAACAGGCCTTGGGCAGAACTCCCCTCCGTTTCACAGGAAGGAATCTTATTCTAGAGAAAGGGGAGTCAGAGAAGCCCAACGGAGGAGTTTACGGATCGCTGCCAAATATCAAGCTGATTAGGCCTGCTTCCCTTGGGAAATTCTAAGGAGTCATACATCTGGACAGAGTTGGGTTTCGCTTCTCGTTCTCTAGGGAAAGAGTTCTGTTGGCGGGAAAACGAGACCCAATATAGGTGTTTGGCACGAGGGATTCTTTGCGGAGTCAATTGATCACCTTCAGGAGAGAGATCGTGTGTGGACTTCGTAATCCCCAGTTCCTTGCTTCCCGGATCAAGCTTCAAGCCTTGCCCTGTCTTGCGGTATTACCACGGACCCTGCTTCATGCTTCATGTTTTGCCTTGTCTCCAGTCACGGACCTAGTCAAGAATCAAGTTTATTTCCAGCCTTGTTGTCAAGCTTCATTGGACTCTAAGACTCTGTTATTTCCCCACACTATTGCTTGGCAAAGTGTGTGTTTCGGTCAAGTGGATTAAAACTTTGAACTCTAATATCATTTATTGGACAATACATTTTTGGACTATATTTGACCTCATTTGAAAGGTCTGCTTCTGAACTATATTCTTCACTTGTTTTTATTGATTTTATATATTTCTTTAATAAAGATATTAGATAGAGACTGGCCTCTGTGTAAGGTTATTGGTGCCCAGCAGCCAGGGACCTGGCATGTGGACATTTATCAGTTTCTTACTCATGAAATGCATTTCCATAAAGAAGGCCAAATGTAACAGGGATTGCTGCTCTACTAAGAGAAAAAAGGATGCTCTTCAACAGAGAATATGAGCCTCCTACTACATTTTATGAATCCTCCTCCATAGTGGATGACACCTTTATACCACTTGTCAAGAATGCACCTTGTAGTTTCACAGCTTTCAGTCCTTTCACCAGGGAGTGACAAAACATGTTTGCTAACTAAACATTTTAGAAATTTGAGCTATTGTTAAGTAAACCCAGCACTGTTAAAACTGTTGAGCTCCAGTGGTAAAAGTGGGCATATGCTTAAACTTTTTGTCATAGTATTTATTAAAATTTTAAATGGACAGCTAGTATGGGATCATGTTACATCCTCTGAAAATGCCATTGTATTCTAGAATATGCAATCAAAGACTTAAACAACGTCAACATAAATTCATGACATAGTTCAATTCCTGCAGATCTGGGAGACTTTCACACAACACAGGAGTTTCCTAATGGGGCACTGTGTGGCCATGATCCTACATCAATCAGGCATAGTATAACACCCTGTCTGTGAAGGTGTGTGTTCTCCCTTTTATTGTTAACTGTCAGACACCAGAAAAGGCCATAGTGTTGTCAAAGGCTTTCATGACTGGAATCACAGGGTTGCTGTGTGTTTTCCGAGCTGTATGGCCATGTTCCAGAAGCATGCTCTCCTGATGTTTCGCCCACATCTATGGCAGGCATCCTCAGAGGTTGTGAGATATATTGGAAAAAACTAAGCAAGGAAGGTTTATATATCTGTGGAAGGTACAGAGTGGGAGAAGGAACTCTTGTCTGTTAGATGTCAATATACCTCACAACCTCTGAGGATGCCTGCCATAGATATTGGTGAAACGTCATGAGAGAATGCTTCTGGAACATGGCCATACAGCCTGGAAAACACACAACAATCCAAAGGCCATAAAATTGTTGTCATCAAGCCACTTCTGACTCATAGTGACCCAAAGACGAACCTATCAAAGGGTTTTCTAGGCCTGAGAGAGTGTGTTATGCCCAGGGTCATCCAGTGTGTTTTCATGACCAAGCAGGGATTCAGACCCTGGTCTCCATAGTCATAGCCCAACATTTAACCCACTATATCATGCTGGCTTTCATTGCAGCAGCTCTTTATTGACATGGAGGTGAGGGAGATTTGAGACAGTTTAGAGGAGGAAGACGAAGCTGATCAGGACTGATGTGGGGATGAAATGAGAGTACACTATCCCTTCCCCTATTCCAATTGGAATGAAGATCGGTCATTTTTACTCCTTCAAATCATCTTCCCCTTTCCTGACCTCATCACAGTTAAGAAGCACCAGAAACCAGAAATCCTGGAATCCATGGTGAGTAAGAACATCCCCACCAAAAATAGACATACTGACATGTAACATACCTGCCCTTCGTGATGCTAGTCATTATTCTTCTGCCCTGAACCTAAAAGCAATTGCAATTGACCATACACTAGTGTTCATGTCAGTCATGTCAGTCAAGTATTCACAGGTTTTCAAAAGTTTATGCCTTTTAAAATAGTGGAACAACACTAGCCCATCTAAGTACCCTAAAGGCATGAGATCCTGAATGATCTTGGAAACTAACCAGGTTCAGCCCTGGTTAGTACATGTTAATGAATGAATGAATGATTTATTTATTTATTTGTTGTATTTCTATATTGCTTTTCTCATCCTTGGGGGAACTCAAAGCAGTGTTCAGCATAATAATGGCAAAAATTCAATGCCTCACATTCATATAAGAAAACAGTACACTGCATATATAAACAGCAAAACATATAACTATTAAATTAAGATCAATTAAAATACAAGCCATCAGACATAAACATAAAAACATTAGACATTAAGACATTAAAACATTTAGACATGGCATCAATCCCGTGGTTTTCCTTTAGTTGCTTGAGTATTGTCATCAATACTTCGTCGAATGCTGGCTTGCATAGCCAAGTTTTAAGCTGCTTTCTGAATGACAGGAGGGAGGGGACCAATCTAATCTCACTAGGGAGGGAGCTCCACAGCCGAGGGGCCACTGGTGAGAAGGTCTTGTCTCTCGTCCCTACCAATCACACCTTTGAAGGCAATGGGATCTCAACACTTTAACTGGCTCATAAAGGGAGATGCGTTCGGACAGGTAAGCTAGATCAGAACCATTTGAATTGTGCTTGGTAGCAGACTAGCAGCCAGCAGAGCGGGGTTGTGTGCTCCCTGTACGCCACTCCAGTAAAGAACCTGGCTGCTGCCCATTGGACTACCTGAAGCTTCTGAACAGTCTTCAAAGGCAACAACCATGTAGAGCATGTTGCAGTAGTCTATTCGAGATGTAATGAGAGCATGGACTACCATGGCTAAGTCTGTAGTGTGTAGGCTATATTTCAGAGGAAAGAACTGGCAAACCACCTCTGAGGCCCCCTTCCACACCGCCCCTATATCCCAGGATCTGATTTCAGATTATCTTCTTATCCCAGGTTATTTGGCAGTGGAGACTCATATAATCCAGTTTAAAGTAGATAATCTGGGATCAGTTCCTGGGATATAGGGCAATGTAGAACAAGCTTGAGTATTTCTTGCCTCAGGAAACTTTATAAAATGCATGGGGTCATCATAAGTCAACAGGTATCTTGAAGGTACATACACATAGTAGCAGTACATGATTGACCACCATCTTAAGATCTCAACTTTGTCTCATGTTATTTCATTTAGCTGTTGTCCTCTATATTATATTACATCACACACCTTTTAAAATATAGATCTTTATTGAATTGCTTACTTCCTTATGGGGTGACTCTCATGGCAGTCCTCATGTTAGGTGACATTTCTCCCTCTCATGTAGCTTTTGTATCTAAACTGGGTGGCATTTTAGTTAACACACCAGTAGCTTAAGTTGGGTAATTAAGGGTATGTGTGCCAAGTTTGGTCCAAATTCATCAAGCCATGTATGAGCCTTTGTAGATCAAACATACCTACCTACCTACCTACCTACCTTGACTTTTTATATATAGATTTCATAAAAATTGAATTAAAAAGAATGTGCCTCTTGAATAATTTATTAAATGACAAGCTAATATTTAGCATTAATTCCACTAATTCAGTGGAATTTTGTTGGGAGTAATAAACTGAATTAAGGCCTTGATTTTTTTAAAACTGTCTATTTTCTTGTTTGTGGATTTTTTCCTACTTATATTACCACATACAATTATTACTACTTAAATTTCAGAAAAGGATGTCACATATAAACCACTGATTTAAAAAAGAAAAAAACTCCCTAGACTAAAAGTGCCTTGCTTGAGATGATTTGTAGTTGTGTCTTGGCACTTTTCACTATAACATACTGGTTTTCCTTGGGATAGCAACTATTCTTTGTCCATTCTTGTGGGCTACACCCATTCTTATACAGAGAACATTGTGATATGAATACGCATCAAAGTGTTAAACTTGTCAGAGTGTAGGAAATCAGTTTTAATTTCACATATAGCTTATTATAATGGAATAACTAACACTGGTAGTGCTAATACTCTAGAGACTAGAAGCATCTATTGGTTTAAGAGGAGATGGTTGCAATAGTTTTAATCATAGGGACAGCAAACAAAAATCTGTGGACACAGCTGTACTTACCAAGTCCCTAAGATCTGGCACATCAAATAACCCGCACATGCTGTTTTAGAAAAATACACTTGAAAGATTGAATAAGGGAAAACATTTGCTTTCAGATGCACCTACAATTTATTTCTTTATCATTACACTGTATACTTCCTCTGAAGACCTATAAACATGCAGTCCAAAGTGATCTTGCCTTAAAGGACCAAATCTTCATTGTTTCAGCACCATCCTCTGCCTGTTCACTGCCAATAATAAGAATTTTAATCTGTATATATACATGTGCTGCAATGCCTTTTGTGCTTTTCCTCTCCCAGGAGAGCTAAAGGAAAAACCACATACATTGTGAAGGTGCTGTGATAAGTCCCATACGGTCAGAGTTCTCCATGTTTGTAATTTGTTTGCTAAGTAATGACAACATCAGTAGTGATAATGGATATTTAAAACCCATTCAAGTTAACCTATAGGAAAGGAAAGATAGATTAATGACATGTTGCAAAGATCAAACTTAGCTGCTGTCCCAGGACCATTTAGGATTAATGTTTCTTTCTGCCAGAAATTGAGGTTTTAACCAGATAAGCACTTGGTCTGTCTTCAGACTTTCTCCTACCTCCCACAGCATTGGTCTTCATAAGTTTGTTTGGAAATGAAACTAAATTCTATGTTTCCTCTACAGATGGTTGACCTCTCTCAGTTAGTTGCTGCATTACTCATTTAAACAATTACACAGGTCAGAACAGTGTAATCTAAATTATTTAGTCTCTGAGTGTTTTTCAGACACTACTGACAGATCGAGAAGATGCAGCTGTTGGTTGTACCTGGATTTGAACTCCGTGAGATAACAGAGTTTTGAGTTTGGGTTTCAGTCATCACTGGCTAACATCGTCTACAAAACTGCAGAACACATTACTGTGAACTGGTCCTTGGGGGCATTGCGTGCCTCCAAGCATCCAAATCTCTCAATCGTCGGCCTTTTCTCAGCAGATATCTGGAATTCTTCTCTTTCTCTTCCATTCCAAAAATACTTGGGCATTGCTTTCCCCAGCAACAAAACTTTAAAAATTCTCCATTTAGTTTTATATTTTTTGTTTGTCCCCCCACAGGGAGCAATTGAAATCTACCAGACTAGCAAAATATTATGATAACCTTTTCCATCCTAATTTGTACTGGAGGCTGAGTGTGTGCTAGGATCAACATTAATTACTGTATAACATTTCAGCTGTGTAGTTCATAGAAATGTCAGGGAGTTAGCTAAAGGGGATACAGGGTCCTGGCACCAGCAGGGGGTACATGGCCTTGACCATTGTGATGCAAAGGAATGACGGGAGAGTATAAAAATAGAATCCATAGCTGAGGTGTTAAGGCTAACTAACCCCACTAAAAGTTATGTTTCTCTTGGAAACTCATCGCATGTATAAAATGTTTCCCAGACTTACTGGCACTTGCTAGTCATTCCCCACACTATTTAATAAAACCTCGTTTCCAGCAGTTAGCCAAACAGACTGTAATAATGATTCTCCATAATAAGGCATCTACGTTGTTAAAGTTAATATATCACTTTGAATTAATGCACTTTAAATTCCGATTCCTTTTGCAGCTTGCATCCAAACTAATTACAGGTTTTAAATTGTCACTAGTAGGAGCTCAGCCAAGGCATATTTCCTCTCTTCTTTAGCTGCACCCTGAGAATTCATGAATCAATTTTTTTCTGGGTCATGACTTTGCCCCACCAGGAGCAGAGAAAACCCTTCACTGTGAAGAAAATGGAATGGCAGGGATCCCAGTCCGGGCTGAATTTGCACGCAAATGGCAATGAAGTAAATGACAGGAGAAA
The DNA here is from genome assembly GCF_035594765.1 of Anolis carolinensis. Classification (NCBI taxonomy): domain Eukaryota; kingdom Metazoa; phylum Chordata; class Lepidosauria; order Squamata; family Anolidae; genus Anolis; species Anolis carolinensis. The sequence goes on along the minus strand of NC_085841.1, from coordinate 322,707,437 downwards.
TTTCCAGTGCCATGAGAACAAAAATCTGAAAATTATTTGTAGTAATCCAAACAATAAGTGAATTTAGCAAATAGTTTAAAGCACAGCAGTGGGCAGGAGTGGCCTAGTAATTTCGGGCTGTTGAATGACGTGGACTGCTGCTTCCCTTTAAAAAAGAAACAGAAAAAGAAGGAAGCTGAGACTGGCTGAGTACACTGCCACCCCAAAGGGGTTTTCTCTGCTTATAGATCAAACATTATTTTATTATTTTCTTCTTGATTAAAATGAGATTCTATCTATCTATCTATCTATCTATCTATCTATCTATCTATCTATCTATCTATCTATCTATCTAATCTATTTATCAATTTGTCCATGTATTTATTAATCTATCTTTTACTTCAAATAAACACTTACAGTTGACTAATACTATAATACAAAGCCATGTCTTCTGATGTCAAAAATCTTCCTCTGTTTTGATCTGGACATTACAGGGCATAAGTAAGATTTACTCGCTTTATGTAAAGTCTCACCATTTTGTGGTATAAGGAAGTTATTTCTTATTCTTTTCTTTATTTGTGCCCATTATTAACTTGAATGGGAGCTGTGGCAAAGGAATTCAATGTAACTTTTGAAAACATTCAAAAACAAAATCAACGAATGAAATTTACTCTTTTTCCTTTAGCAACTGTATCAAGGAATGGAATAAGACAATATATGGCCTGATAAATCAGCATAAAGCACAACATATATGAATTGGTTTTATAGCACCTGATATCTATTGTAAGTGGGGAAGCTAACATTCTCCAAGAGAAAGGAAGAAGGGTTTTAGGTAAATCTATGTCATACATATGTATAATCCTGAATTCAGCCAGGTTTGAGTCTAACTGGCATTAACAAGATCTATTTATCTATATTCTATATAGAATGGGTATTGAATTTAACCCATGGATAGTGCTAAGGAATAAAGTTCTTAATTTTTAGAGTGAGGTGGGAGAAAAAGAAAACACCCAAACGTTTTAAAATACTACGTGTGTGTTTGCACACATACATGCATGACGGGGAGGATTCGTTCATCACTTTATTAGATTTCTTGTATGAGTGACTTGTGAAGAAAAACATTATTATCTAGGCTGTTTTCCTCTGATTACAAGAAACTGTGTTAGACATAAAAGTCTACTTAAAACTAGTTTACAGTTTAAAGACAGGTTTAATAACAGGTGAACGCTGCAAAATATGCAAACAACATGGCAGACATGAATGACTTCATTTACGGCATAATTGCTTCTCATCAACCCAAGAAATCATGCAGAAACAGTCCCTGATTCACCCAGCCAGGAAAGGACTAGAAAAAGCAGTCAGATATATATTCTGAACAGAAGGTCAATTCCTGGGTCACAGCCTGATGCCCATTCTATACACACGCCCAGACCATATATGCCCTTAGAAACATAGTTCATCATAATAGATAATTATTCTTCAAGTAAAACAAGGAGGATTATTGGTCCTTGAATATACTATATAGTCTAATTGTGGGCTATGCCATTTCATCTGGAAGGTATAAAGCACACTCCTATGGGAGTCATTTTCTTATATCGGAGAAGGGAGCAAATGTGAAGTTATTTTGATAGCTGTTGTATTCCATTTTACAAGACGCTATGCCATTTTCTCCCTTCATCTCTCTGTGGAGCTCCCTCCCCTCAAGAATCCTATTGATATTCTAATAGTAGGACCTGATTAATTTTAAATATTACAAAAATAATATTAGAAAAGGTATTTTCAGCAGTCTATTAATGAAGGAACATTTAGCCATAGTCTTCCTCGCAAATGGAATACGCTGGAATATGACTTATTCAAAAGCTGTTGTGTTCATGTGTTAAAAAAATAGGCTGGAAGATATTCTGGAAGGCTGCCACATCGCAGTACAGCTTTTCAAATGCGATTTCAGATACGTCGTATAATTCTATATTTTATATAAACAATAAAGGGTGACTGTTTGTTGCACATTGAGTCATTTTTTGATTACTTTTATGCGAACCATTGCTACTTTCTTTTAATATCTAGATAGGGCTGGATCAAGACATTTTTAAGAATGAGTTTTCAGATATATCTTATAATTCAATATCTAATATAAACAATAAAGTGTGTCTGTTTGTTACACACTTAGTTATTTTATGGATTACTTTTATGCAAACCACTACTGCTTTCTTTTAATATTTGGATATGACTGGCTCAAGGCATTTTTCTGTCTCAGACACAATAAAAGATGTGTCTGCACATACGTAATCAATTTAAGATGCATAATATCCAACACCACCCGAATGGCTGCTGCCACAGACATCAGAAAATCCTATTAAGCAGGCAAGAACAACATGTCAAATAATTAACAATTTGCCACAGTTTCACCTAAAATCTGCCCCTAGATAGGGTTGCCTCTCTATGCCTAATGGCAGGGCTTGCCCCAGGAAGCTATTGTGTGTGCATTCATATTTTTATTGGAAAGATAGATTTAGATATGGGTGCAAACAGTGTCAGAGCTAAGAAAAAAGGCTCATTCCTCCATGGCAGAGGAGGGAAGCGATGTACAGAAACACCAGCCTTCATGCTGGGAAATAGATACCCCAACTCTGCAATTTGTGAAGCACAAATACCAGCCAATTAACCTGAAGCTGAGTTTTCACTTCAACTGGTGACCTTCGGTCTACGGCTCTGTGAGTTACATCTGGTATCATTGAATCCACCCTTTTAAAAATGAAATGAAATAAAATAAGTACTGCTCTCTATTTCCTTTTTTCCAGTTTTCTCTTTCTGTATATTTGTTTTTCAGGAATGCCACTTTGGTGTCATTTTTTTCTTTTAAAAAAAGCTGTTTAAGCTTCACAAACCACACTGTGTTTTTACTCGCAGTTGAAGAAAATTAGTTTGAAATAAATGAAATAGGGGAGATACCTTTTTTTTGCATACAAATTTTTATTTTACAATAGTCTATATGAACCAACAATGGCTGAAACAACCCCTTTGCTTTCTATACTGTATACAGAGTACCAAATCATTGCATCATTTTGCCCTGAGGGCTGGACCAGAAAAGAAAGTGAAGGGCAAAATTAGGAACAGAAAATAGATGGAAAGGCTTTCTTGAGTAGAATCCACAAAACAGACTTGTTTTTGTTAAAACAAACGGATTGTGATTGGAGGCAACCAGTAATTCATAGCTCATATGCTTTCCTTCACGCACAAAGCAGCTTTCTCAAAGCAATTTCGCTTTAAAGGGGTTCAGTAGAAAATACTCTGTTAGCTCAAATTAAACAAGACTCCAAGCCTCACATCTCATATTGCCAAATGCTTATGCAGCTCTAAATAAAATTCAATCACCATTATTAGCAATTATTAAAACCTAGCATATAGCAGGATTCATCATTCTATCATTTGAAAAATTCAGTCCTGAGTGCCATGTTTTAAATTAAAAATATTTTGTCTATGGACAGACTGAAAACACTATCAATAGCCAAGTTAATCCCAGCTACACATGTGTAAACAGCCTTCTTAGGTGTAAACTCAGTTTTTCAGAGCCACAGAGTGCTTTGTGGTGGGTGGGAGATGCCTTGAATTTGAATTAGTTTCCAATGGCTCACAGGATATTTTCATGTAAATCTCCAGTATTTGCATTTATTATGCCTCAGTATGTACAATTTAATGTGATTTTTTTTAAAAAGAATAAGAAATAAGTAATTGGCTTTTGCTACAAAGCACGGTGCAACATAACAACATGGAGAAATAACGTAGCATCATGTTATATAATGCAAAGCAATGTTTCGCAGTGTGCATGTTTTCCTGCACACTGGTAAAGGGAGGAGAGGTATGGCAGACAACAATTTGTCAAGATTTAATGGAGCATTGAAGAAAAGCATCTCCTTGAATACCAGACTGGTGTCCAAATACCCCAGCAGTTTCTCGATCATGATGATTTTATTAGACTGAATCTATTTTCGACGTCGAAGTCACAGCTTTCAGAAAGTCTGTTCTGTTGTGTAACTGAACACAGCTACGATGTGTCTATTAAACCAGATTACTAAAGCAGAGAGCTGAACTCGAGTGTGACTTTGATATCAACAAATTGACTTCAATATTTCTCCATGTAAAGAAGCTTCTGACTTTTGTTACCCCTCCCTTTGTGATGAATGGCTTTTCAACCTGACAGCCCAGGCTGATTCTAATAATAGTTCTCTTAAAAATAAAAAAAGGAAAGAAAGAAGTAATCTTCTGCAATAGGAGATACATGGCTGCTATTTAAGATTTCCTCTCGTGTGCTGAAAATATCACAGCAACACCTGCAATAGTACACAGTCCTGTCTCTCTCTCGGTCTCTCTTTTCCCCCTATCATTTCTTCTAAGTTTAAAATGCAAAATTATTATTAGAAATGATATCTGCTTTAATACAGTATTTGATTATCAACCCTACATTCTGGAAACTCTTGCAAAAGCCTAATTTCATCAGTGTTCTGTTTGACTTGCCTGATCATCCTAGTTTTCATTGTCATGGCTTTGTTATAACTGAATGTCATACATAATGGTGTAAAATGAGGCAAAGTCAGAGACGCTGCCAATCTTGGTGGATCTAAGATATCATGAGAACAGGACTAGAAATGCCTGATTTGTTTGTGCCAACAATATTCAACGCAAACTGATCTCCCCAAGCAAGCGTTCTTTTTGGTCTCTCCATTTCAAAACCACTTTTAGCATCCACTGTAGCTGCTTAATCAGTGTGTTTTTATCTCCGACAATTAACAAAATGAGAGAATAGCTATATTGGCACTACGGGGGGGGGGGGGAGTATTAAAATTATGTTTACCATTCTGTGAATTAAACATTTTACTGTACTTTCCCTGACACACTCTGTTTCTATTTAAGTAACTAAGGGGAAATCACGTCTGTTGCCATTCAACATTAGTTCTACACTTTCCTTTTCAAGAAGGATCTCAGGAAAATAAATTCTTTTAATGCAAACCATATTTGGAAACATAGACAATGGCAGATCATATTTACATGCTTTCCTGAAAGAGGCGAGTTCCCCTGTTTTGCATCTAATTAAAAGTTTGCAAGAGATGTGATAGATTTTGGGGGGTGTAAATTAAAATTAATTAGTGTTATTAAGCAGCTATGAAAAGAAGAATTTGTGAAATAGTGAGAAATATTATTTAAACCCTAATGGTATTCAGTGAAACCCACAGGTCTATTACAGGCCTCGGATTTGCCAGGATCACTGCAGGGAATCTTACATTAATAAGCACACTGGTAATTAAATCATTTGTTACTTTGTCTGTAATGTTGTAATGTTTCAGTGATACTCTGTCAGAGCTCTTTGTGCTGATCAGAGCTAATCAAAGGTAATCAATTTTCAGCATTTGAGAAATCTGTAAATGATTATACATTCATCAGATCATTTAGTGGAGTGCAGGGAAAGTGCAATGCAATTAATCTTCCAGCATGAGGAGGAATTACCACCACAGAATTCAACAGTTATAATTAATTTCATTGTCTTGCTGTGAATTTTGATTGCTTTTCTTTGGACTGTATGGCACAAATGATGATTCATTGCAAAGTATTTGCAAAGCAAACACACCAGTGTGCTATGCAAATTAAAGTAGCTATATAACAGATAGGTTTCAAACTTCCTATTTACTCGGGGTTGTTGAGTACTAATTTGCCAAATAATTGCTTGTTAACTTTATACTCTCTTCTCTTGAATATTGAGATCAGTAGCCAACATAAAGAGAAAGCACTTGCATTGGCACATCTCCATGGTATCTTCTTAAAATGTTAGGAAGCCTTCAAAGTGTGATTCCATATAAGGAAGGAGAAATCTAGATTATTTTTAATTTATTTTAAGTTACTTGTAGGCCTTCCACTGTGTACATTTTGGTTTTTGTGTAACATATTGAAAATCAGAATTTTAAATTTTGAGATGCTCATCAGAAATAAATGAAATAAATATAAATAAATATACATTTGTTAAATAATGTTCAGATTTCAGACATCAGATTTAAATCCTAGCTACTCTGTCCTAGTGAAAGAAACATTAGTTCATCCTAATATGTAAATATGGTGAAATGGAGTTGATGCTAATCTAAGGATCACCATGGACCTCATTGGAAGGAACACATAATAAACAGAATACTTCCACATAGGGAAAGAGTAACAGAGGCAAAAGATGTGAAGAACAGAGGCAAATGTACTGTTAATAGAGCAAAGTAACGTGGCATGTAACAAATACCAGAGTCAATGTGCAGGCTATTGGCATAATTTGAAAAACAACCTAATTCAAATTGGACTAATCTGGAGGCTACTCAACCCAAAAACAATTTAATCTGAATCTTGATTTAGAAATTCAAATTGTATATGTCCTGTAGGGAAATAAAAAAATTGCTACACTTTTATGATGTCAAAATGTTTGTGGGTATAGTAACCCCTTATGATTGCCAAAGACAAATTCAGGTCACTCTCCACATTTGTGGTTTTGACTTTTGCAGCTTTTATTATTCACAAGTTTGATTAAAGAGACCTTAGGAATCTCTAAGTCCTCCAGTGTAATCAGAAGTTGGCCACAAAGTCACACTGAAGGACCTTGAGATTCCACCTAAACATTAGGAAGGACTTTCTGGCGGTCACTTATGGAAGAGTTGTTCACTTATGAAATATGGTGCCTCAGAGGTTAGTGGAGGTTTTTAAGCAGAGACACTATGGGCATCTATCAGAAATGCTCTGATTGGCAGTAGGATGGACTGGATGGCCCTTGTGGTCTCTTCATACTCCGTGAGTCTATAATTCCCATAGTAGGAAGCAAATCTAAAATTGTTTCCTGCATGATGCCAATTAGGCAGTATCTCCCCCTCGATGGATTGTCACCTTGTCGTGGTGAGGGGACTTGCGTGTTCCGATGAACCTGCGGGCACAATCACTGGAGTCATGCACTCCCAGGAGTGGCCGCAGGGGAGGTTCCAGACCAAGCACAATCCGAAGACCCAAAGACCTCAACGGCGGAGCAGGCAGAGGATAACATGGTACATGTTACAATGCCTGTGAAGAAGGAAGAAGGCTGCAACACACTGAGAAGCCACTCTCGTTGTGTTAATCACACCACTGCTGGGACCTCAATCTGTGAAGACTGTGTGTTGACCAGCCATGCACCGACCTCCACACATTAAAAAGAATCATGCACAGGCATCTTCTGAAGTGGAAGACCACCGTCCTCGAACTACGAGGGATCACCTAAGTTAAGTAAAGGCAGTATCTACACTGGTTGATAAATCTGGGCCCAGTCTTGAGTAGAAATGCTCCTGACTGGCCTTGGAGATGGCCACATGCAACCTCCAAAACCTACTGCAGTGGAGAGTGGGGTCCACATGGTCCAGCCAGGGTGAGATTGCATCAGTTCACTGGACCATAACCTGACCAATGTGACACTGTCTGCAGAGCTCCATGTGAGCTTCTGGCCATTGTGGTCATCAGCAAAGGTACCCACATGATCAGGAAGAAGCTAACATTTTCATCTTCTTTTTGAGTGCACTGGCACCTCTGTTAATGTCAGAATGGGCTGCCCACCAAAACCTGGAGGTCATACAGAGCCTTCTAGACAACTGGGATGGAAATAGCTGGCTAATATTGAGGATCTTCTGTTTTGTCCCTGCGTGCTTCACTATTATCAACTTTGACTGCCAGGAAGTTTTTCCTAATGTTCAGAATCTCTTTCCTGCAATCTGCATTCATAGCTCTGTGTTCAAGGGCATATAGACTCCTTATCCCGAGGATGATTCAACATGGCATAAACTGGATTGATCCTGGGATGATTTACACTGCACCACCTAGCCACTGCAGACGCAGGAGGGAGTCTTCTTTTAATCCAGATTACTATCATGTTGTCAGGACCACTCAATTTGGATTTGGCATGCTTCACAGGTGTCTTGGTTTGGAATGTATATCTTCTGAGTCTTTCCAAATAACCCCAATATTTGTGGATTTGGGGTCTGTTTAAGTATGAAGCCTAGATCTAGTAGGTAATTTGATCATAAACCAGGAACTCATCGGAATCTGGGATTAAGATGCATTTAATTTATTTGACCATAATTCTAAGTAAACATATATGGATTCATAGTATTAGTTGTAAAAATTGATTTTTTTCATTTAGATATTTCATGCTGTGTGCATAATTGCCCTAATATACTTCTTTTCAAATGTTTTAATCTTTTGTTATTCTTGATTCTTCATTATATACCACAACATGCCACCTGGGCAGCTGCAACTAGATTATTTTTTCAGGGCTTTGTTCCAATGCTTTACTTCATAATCATTTAAGTTAATCTTGTTTAGTCTGGGAAACTTCTCCTTATAAGATTGTGATTGTGAAAAGCCAAAAATATCAGTGGTAAATGTACCTTTCTTAATCAAGTGGAGTCATCTAATTAAAAGGCAACAGCAACTTTTTGCTGATGTACTATGAAACTTTTAACAAGAGCTGGGACATGAATGAAAACATGGAATAGACTTTCAAACTACTTGCAATGATCAGAAAAGCAAAGCAAAGAAAAAGAAACTGCAATTTTACTATAGTTTAGGCACATTCAGACTATGAAGTGCTTTAAACTCTGAACCCATGAAGCCGATAAACTGGAATTACCTGATTCCATATCTTAGGTGCAAATAATGCAGTGCATCCACACAACACACACAGTCTAATGTGATTTAACCCAGGGTAAATGTGACTGCAGCCCAGGTTATAAAAGCACAGGCAAAGGTTCGAAACTTGCACCAGGATTTGGATATTCCCCTGTATTGGGGCAGTGGAGACAGCCATCCTGGATCCCTGTCCTGCATTTCCCAGGCTCAGGCAGCCCAGGGAAATGGAATAGCAGTCTTTTCCTGCCCTTTGCACCTTCAATTTTCCCCCAGAGAGGAAAGAACAAGCACCTACCACATGGTATGAGTCCCCTTTTCCTGGCCAAGGCTGGGTTATTGGGCCGATATCCTGCTGCCAAGGTGGCTCTGGATACCCTTGTGTAGCTTTAATGCAGTCAGGAACTTGCATTTTTCATGCCGGCTCCAAGTCACATTTTATGCCTGTGCAGAAGGGCCCTAAGGCTGCATCTACACAACCATGTAATCCAGACAGAATGTGGATTATAGAGATCCATTTCACTTCCAAATGCCTCTACAATCACCCCAGAAAATGGTTGGAAAATGCAACAGATACACTGACTGCAACAGATCCAAACATAGGATTTTTTTCCCCTACCACCTCGCAGAGATGTACTTATAACAAACAGCTTCTCAGCACTTGACTGAAAGCAGAGCAAGGCAATGCAGTGAAATTGAGGAGTTTTTTTCCCAAAAGACCTTCAGTCTCAAAATTACATTGGTTTGAATCTAGCAGCATTTTAACACACAACTTTAATACGTAACCAAATTAGGATACTTTCCTACTAAGAATAAATCCTTTAAATGAAATGGCCTTACATTGTATGGATATTTTGTCTACTGTGAACAAAATTCTTACAGCATTTCTTAAATAGGAGGTTCCTTGTGGAATTTCCATCACAGAGCCAAGATATTTCCTGTTATTTATGAATAAGGTTGTCTTTGGGTCAAGTTTCTAAAAATTAAAAAAAAAAGATATTATACTATATTACTTCCTTCTCCCCCATGCATAGCATGGAACCAGCCTTGGTTATAAAAAAAAAGGTACATCTGGTATCATTACTATTGTATATTTAATAGTATTAGTACTAATACTAATATTAATACTACTACTAATAAACATACTTTATTTCTTATCCATCTCTCCCCAAGCATGATCCCAAGCAGAGCACATGTGGGTATAATTTACTTCTGCCACTTTATATTTTGAATATGACCATCACCAAATGGAGTGTTAGTCTGCGGTAAACCGCTGGCAGTGATCAAACTGCTGTTGAAGAAGCCATCACTAGACCCCCCTCAATTCAGAAACTTTCGGCCTATTTACAATCTCCCCTTTCTGGGCAAAGTCGTGGAATGTGTGGTTGCCTCACAACTCCAGGCATTCTTGGAGGACACTGATTTTCTAGATCTGGCGCAGTCTGGCTTTAGGCCGGGGCATGGTACTGAGACATGGTACTGAGACATCGCGTTAGTCGATGATCTTCACCGGGAGCTGAACAGGGGGAGTGTGTCCCTGCTGGTTCTGCTGGACCTCATAGCGGCCACAGTATCCTTCTGGGATACTCTTGGGGATGGGGCTTGGAGGTACTGCTTTGCAGTGGCTCCACTCATTCTTGGAGGGTCGGTCCCAGATGGTGTCACTGGGGGACTCCTGCTCGGCCCCACAACCATTGACTTGTGGGGTCCCGCAGGGTTGTACTGTCCCCCATGTTGTTTAATATTTACATGAAGCCGCTGGGAGAGATCATCAGGAGTTTCGGAGTGTGGTGTTATCTCTATGCAGATGATGTCCAACTCTGTCACTGCTTCCCACCTGTCACTAAGGAGGTTGTCCAGGTACTGAACCGGTGCTTGGCAGCTGTGTCGGACTGGATGAGGGCCAACAAATTGAAACTGAATCCAGACAAAACAGTGGTACTCCTGGTCAGTCGGAAGGCCGAACAGGGCATAGGGTTACAACCTGTGCTGGATGGGGCCACACTCCCCCCGAAGGTGTAGGTTCGCTGTCTGGGGGTGATCCTAGACTCATCGTCGAACCTGGAAGCCCAGGTCTCAGCGATGGCTAGGGGAGCCTTCACACAGCTAAAACTTGTGCGCCAGCTGTGCCCGTACCTTGAGAAGCCGGACTTGTCCACGGTGGTCCATGCTCTTGTTACATCCTGATTAGACTACTGCAATGCACTCTATGTGGGACTGCCTTTGAAGACTGTTTGGAAGCTTCAATTAGTCCAACGGGAGGCAACCAGGTTGTTAACGGGAGCGGCGTACAGGGAGCGCACTACTCCTCTGTTACGTCAGCTCCACTAGCTGCCAATTAGCTACCGAGCACAATTCAAAGTGCTGGCTTTAGCCTATAAAGCTCTAAACGGTTCTGGCCCAACTTACTTATCCAAACGTGTCTCCCACTATGACCTACCACGTAATTTAAGATCTTTAGGGGAGGCCCTGCTCTCACAGGTGCGGCTGGTGGGGATGAGAGACAGGGTTTTCTCAGTGGTGGCTCCTTGGCTGTGGAACTCCCTCCCTAGTGACATCCTGCAGGCTCCATCCCTTTTGACTTTTAGAAAGAAAGTGAAGACCTGGCTATGCGAGCAAGCATTCAAAGAATAAGTTTCGTTGGCTTCGACTCAGTCTGGACTAAGGTTTATGTACAAGGTTTTGTGGATGAATGGTTCAAGTATTTTGTATTATTTTAAATCTGTTTTTAATTGCTGATGTTTTATTCTTTTGTATTGTTGTATATTGGCATCAAATTCTGCCAGTTTTGTAAGCCGCCCTGAGTCCCTTCGGGTGAGAAGGGCAGGATAGAAATGATGGAAAATAAATAAATAAATAAATAAATAAGAGCAGAAATATAGGAAGATGTTTTCATACGAATTCAGTTTATTAGTCAGTTTCATTCAATATTATCTGCTGACTGGCCTGGCTAATTTTCTCATCTCTCCCAGAGGACCCCAAAAATCTTCTGTATGCAAAATACTTACTCTACAACTCAGCTATGATTTCATCCAGTTGTGGGTTTCTTGGTATTGATGATACACAAACCTATCAAACTGTGAAATGATGTTCAGCACACATTTTTTTCCCTGAAGACAACACATTGTCTGAGAAACTATACCCATTTTTTTATCTCCTAATCCAGTTGTAAAGGTCTGTGTACAAATCCAGCTGTTAAACATCAATAGAGTAGACTCATTGAATCTTTGGAATTTTCCTGATTTATCAAAATTGGCAGCTCTCCTTGGTTGGTTTCATTCCACCTTCTTCCATGTTGGCAAAACAGGCTCACATATTTAACCACATTCTTCCCCTTATGTCGAAGTTATTATTATGCTTTTTAGTTTGGGGAATGATCTCTTATTATTTCTGAAGTGTATATTCCTGCCAAGTTTTCTGCGTGCTTTGGGGGCAAGAGTATTACCCACAGCTCTAGGGCTCTTTGTTGAAGGTGGAGTAACGAAAAGGAATAGTATAAAAGCTCAATAGCCTCTGTGTATAGGAAACTCATTATGAGCTCCAGCTCTCTGTTTCCTTCCAAGCTATGTTTCCCTATGGGATTTCAGTGTCTTGCAGGATGAAACCAGCAGGACTCATTACTTCTAAAACAATATTTAGAGCTCTTTTGGTGGAGGAATGCTTCTGCCAGTCAGGTAAAGAACCTAGGTCTTTATCCTTCTCGGAACAATAACCAAGCAGTTTAGAATCTCCTTGGAAGAAGTGATGCCTTTGAATATATGAACTGCAGGTGTTGCTCTGCAAAGACTCGTGGTACCCTTGTAGGCCAACATACAAAGGAAGAATAGGAAATTCACTTTGGAATTCAAGTCTAAGACAAATGGGAATAATAGGGACACAATTTTGCGACTTCCTTCATTTTTCCCACGAACCATGGACCATGACTAATACCCTGAGGGTGGAAAAAACCCTCCTTTTCCTTTAAGGCATGTATAGAATTCCGTGTGCTAGATAAGTAAGCCTCTTGACCTCACCTTGTCTTAAGGCTACAATTCATTGACCGACAATAATGGTGACTCAGACAGCAGGAATATGAGCTCACTCCTCATTTCACTAATTAGAAATGCTTGTAATTGTCACAATAGCTATAGTGATAATTGAATTTTTATTTATTTTGGATTGGTATTAAAGACACAACACTGCCCAGGACTGTGAGGAAATTTATGACAAAGTCAAAATACCTCGAGGCAATAATTTTTTGAGAGTTATAGGCTTCCCTATCCAAATGCTTGGGACCAGAAGTGTTTTAGATTTGGGTTTTTGTGTGTGTGTGTGTGTCTGTGTGTGTAATAACTGTATTTGCATAATGAGCTATATTGGACATGGGGCCCCAAGTCTAAAGACTATATTTATTTATGTTTCATATACATCTTATGCACATGGCATAAAAGTAATTATATATATTTACAAATAATTTTGTGCATACATTGACCCACCCACAAGCAAAAGTGTCACTCTTTTAACCACCCATGTAGATAATTTAGGATTTTGGAACAATTTGGATTTCAGAATTCTGAATAGCGGATGTTCAACCTGTACAATATTCAAAGATGCCAACTAAAACCCAAACTATCAAATTGAAACTCAGAACCAAATACCATTTTTTTATATTTTTAAAGGGTGTAGGTAAAATGCATTTGTGTTTTTAAAAATAATAACTTGGGCTTGTTGAATTTAAAATCCATATACTGATTTTTATAAAGTGAGTACCACAGAGTTGGTCTAGAGAGCCTCTTTGGAGAAGGAATTCCAGGGAACAGGTTCAATGATTGATAAGACCTAATCAATTGACTTCAGACAAAGAGCAACCAATCAGTTATACATTTTTCAAAACATATTTTACAAGAATTTTCAAATATACTAAATCAGCTTCAGTTAACTAAAGTGTGTTTCTTTTAAATTTTTAAAATGCATGCATGTTCAAAATATACATTTTTAAATTGAATGTTTAAACATAGCATTTCTATTGCTGTGTGAATAGCATTCCAAACGTATTTCTATGACTCTATGGTCTTTCTACACCAGGGGCCCTCTAACTTTTTAAGCAGATGGCTGGTTCATGGTCCCTCAGGGCCCTCCCAAGGATCCCTATATTCAAGGATCTGATCCCAGATTTTCTGTTTATTCCAGATTATCTGGCAGTGCGGACTCATATAATCCAGTTTAAAGCAGAAAACCTAGGATTAGATCCTGGGATATTGGGCCTGTCTGGAAGGGCCCTCAGACTGTTGGGGGGGGGGGGGGTGTTGACTCTACTTTGAAAAAAAAATGAACAAATAACTATGCATGCTGCACATATCTTATTAGTAGTGCAAGAAAAATGAACAAACAAAATAATATTTAAATGAAGAACAATTGTAATCAACATAAATTTACCAGTATTTCAATGGGAAGTGTGGGCCTGCTTTTGTCTAGTGAGATATTGTTGTTCTGTGCCTTTAAGTCATTTCAGACTTAGGGCAACCCTAAATCTAAAGTTTAGGGTGTGAGTCAGGTAAATAATCTTGTAGGTCCTCATCTGGCCTGTGGGCCTTAGTTTGGGGACCCCTGCTCTACACTGACCTGTGATCCAGTCATGATCAGATGTCCTAGGTCCCTTCCAGACAGGCCCTATATAACAGGATTTGATCCCAGGTTTTCTGCTTTAAACTGGATTATATGAGTCTGCACTGTCAGATATTCTGGGATAAACAGAAAACCTGGGATTAGATCCTGGGATATAGGGCCTGTCTGGAAGTGTCCCCAGATGGGAGGGAATCCCTCCTGCCCTGCCAAAATGAATATGGATCCGTGCCACTGAGCAGCCATTCTTGTGCTGATCCTCACCCATAACATGGCACTTACCTTATCCTCGGTGCTCTGTCTGATGTCAACCTTCCATCACCCTCAGTAAGATGGCACTATGCCTGACAACAGGCAGAATGCTAGGAAGCAGATAGGTGTCATATTGAAGGGACTGGGACAAAGAGAAATGGAAAAAATGGAAAATTATGAAGACAGCAAAAAGTTTAGACAAAGAGGGGGGCTGAGAGGGGGATAGAAACTTTCTAGTCAAAGCAACTGGGGAGGAAGTTAGATGAAAAGAGGAGAACATTCAAAGGACTTGATTACCTGTAAACCAGAAGAGGGGAAATTGTTGTCAACTGCTTTTGTAAATTTCCGATAAGTATTTATCCAGTATTTGATATCCTTCTCATTACTATCTAATTCCTCTGGCTACTGGATAAATACAACTAAAAATTAAACACCTAAGGATTAAGGAAACACAATGGAAAATTCTGATAAAATGTATCGATCCCCACATCAACTAGCCTATATTACAAAAAGCACATCAAAACTATGCTGGCACTTCATACATATATGGTGGACTGAGATAAGTTACTAAAATTTTATTAAAAAATAAAAAGTGAGATGGAGAAAATATTAAGGATAAAAACTGAGTTTGAATAAAAATCTAATTTTTACACAGAAAATAGAAGAAATAGATGGGCATAAAGAATGGGCCGAAATGGCAAAATATATTATAGAAGCTGCACAAGCAATGGTTACCCAGAGTTGGAAAGAGCACAGATATTTGGAAATTTAAAAATTGGTTCTAATACTTAGCAGACTACATGCTGCAGGATTATATTACTGAAAGGAGAATTAAACGTAAGAACTGACATACTAAGGAGAATTGTGACGCAAAATGGAAAATGCTGATAGCCATAGTAAAGGGAGAAAATATTCAAGGAACTCAATCAGACTATCTTCATGACTGAACAAATAAAATAATATTTAAAGAGAGGTAAAATTGTTCCTGGAGGGAGAGGGAGGGAAAGAAGAAAAACAGATAGATATAAGTAGGAGACAAGTATAGAAATACAGGTTACAACACAATGTATGAGTAAATATGTGGAATTTTTTGGTCTTTTTTGCTGTAATGTGAATGTGAAATGTTATATTCTATTTATATAATCTAATAAAAAAAGTAAATTGTCAATAAGGAGGCACCAAAAGAGAACAAAGGAAAAAGAGAAGTGTGAATAAAATAGTTTGTGCATGCTTAAAACCTTTGACTATAAAACCCCCGAGAGCCCCTCCACACAGCCATATAACCCAGAATATAAAGGCAGAAAATCCCACAATATCTGTTTTGAACTGGATTATCTAAGTGCACACTGCAATATATTCCAGTTCAAAGCAGAAAATGTGGGATTTCAATCAGCTGTGTGGGAAGGACCTCAGATGTGATCTCAGGTGTGGCACTTTTCCTTGCTTACCCAGCAGAAAAAATTGGCCAAATAAATCTGTTGTGTCTGATCTCCTCATCTCATAGTGTCTAATTGGATAGATATCCCAGAGGTTTCAGGGTTGCTATTGACACAGCTGGGGACTGCTGTAAGACAGAAGAGGGAATGACAAGGGACTGCCATCCCATGTCTCTGGGCTGCTTGAACCAGGTAATGCAGGTTGACAGTTACGCTCAGGTCCACTTGGGAATCCACCCAGTTGTCTTCACTGCTCCTAAGTTGGGGGACAACCCAAATCCTGAGGCAGGTTTTGAGCTGCCCTTCATTTAGATTGATCTGGACAAGGCTGTATTAAGATGGCCTTGCTCTGGGTTAATCTGAAGCAGCCCTGTGTAAAAATTGCGCCATTCCTTGCTTGGCACCTGGAATGATAGTACCCAGAGCAATGAAGCAATAGGGGGGAGAAGCGCTCCCCTCTCTTCCCCCTTCTTAAATTACCTCTACCCTCTGAATATCATCACTCCAGGTGCCGAATAGCAAACAGCACTGCAAACACATGATAGAGGGGGGCAATGTGGGTGCCATCCGGGGTGGAGTATAATCAATTGCGCTGCTTTCAAAATGGGATTACACATGCCCAAAGTCACTGGTTACCCTGGAGTTCTGTTAATATGGTTCAAGGTTGCTTTGGCCTACATTATGCTGAATCAGGCGCACTTTAAACTAGGTCCACTGGGGGAGGGGGACAACAGTCTTGCGAACAGTAGTTTACCCATGACCGCAGGTAACCACTAAAAGGCTAAATGAAGAGTTGCACAAACAACAAGGACCAAGTACCAAGAGCACAATAATCCCAAATAAACTGATCAGGGGAAGGCCCCAGGGGATTATGTGTCTTTACACTAATGTAAGAGACTTCCAAGTGGATGGAGGCAGGACAGACGTTCTGAGAGCTCTCGGGATGCCACCACCAAAGCAACCAGGTAGAACCTGTAGGCCTCTATTAGGTAGAATTTTTATCCTAATAGACAGCTAAATCCCCCGAGCCCCTGTTGAAGGTCCAAGAGTCCCCCGCCCCTCAAGGGCGGGGGGCCACGGACCCTGCAAGAAGGACCTCACTGGGTAAGTGGGTTGCAAACGGTGCGAACCAGGTTTTTCTGGATGACTGTTGACCCATCCACTTTCAAATTTAACCAGAAGTTTACTCACTTTGATAGCCGACACCCCCCGCCCCCCCGTGGAACTAAAATAGAAGGATTTACACTTGGATTGAAATAAGGGGGAAAATTACTTGGTGCAAAAGAGCCATTTAGAAGACCATAGGTCCCTTGGCTTTGTGAAAAAAAAGGGCTAGGTCTTGAAGGAATGAGGCAGAGTTGAGACAATAATTAAGGGAAAATAACAGAGAAGAGGTGAAGGAGAAACCAGGCAGAGGAGACATTTTGAGTCAAACTGACCTTGAGGAAGATTTGTGTAGTCTACAGCCCTCCTTCTTTAAACAAAGTGGAAGAAGGCAGGAAACGGAAGAGTGGGATGAGGAAGCCAAGACGATAGAGACAGGAAGAAGTGAGAAAGAGGGCAAGAGAGAGCTGGCCCATAGAGCAATAAATATAGAAAACGGAGCCAAACGACAGTTGGGGGTTGCCTCCGACAATAGAGCTATACCAAACTTGGAGATAGATAAAGCGGCGACGGAAAGAAAGAGGACCACCAGACAGTGGGACAGAAGGTGCCAGTGAGTTAAGGATCTTGAGCAAAGAGTGGAGGGGAGAAATGACAAATAAGAAGCAGAGGGGGAAAGGTCAAACAGCAGATGAGCGAAGGTCAAACATACAGAAAGCGATGGACGAGGGGTGAGTGGGGAGAGACCAATGGACAAGGGCGAGTGGCGAAGGTACGGAGGATGAGAGATGTGTGGCGAGGGAGGAGCGGATGAGAGAGAAGAAGCGACATACAATTACCAGATGGCAACAGAGTAGCGATCGAGAGGGGAGCAGCGAGGGAGCAGTGGACGAGTGACAAGCGGCGAGGGAGCAGCGAACGAGAGTGGAGAAGTGGCGGTCGAGTGGTTGACGGCAAGGGAGCAATGGACAAGAGGCAAGAAGTGAGGAAACAGTGAATGAGAGGTGAGCGGTGAGAGTGCAGCAGGCATGTGAGGAGAAACGGTGGATGAGTGATTGATGGCGAGGGATAGAAGAGATGATTAAGTAACCTGGAGGAGTAGGTTTAAAGAAATGCAAAGGTGAAAGAGAATAAGGAAGGATAAGGGCATTAAAAGAAGAATAACCTAAAATATCACCTGGCATTACTGGAACAAAGAATCAAGGTGTTGCACCCCAAGGCAGCGCGAGCACCTGAAAACCAGACCGGAGCCAATATAACACACAAGCTGTTTATTGAAGCAGAGTATCTATGCACATTTAAGGTGGAAAGTCAGAGTAAGAAATAGTCCTTAATATATAGTCAATTGCAGTTCACAAAGAGTTCGGCAATGTCTAAATTGTAATCCACAAGTGAAAACTCGATAGTTTCCTCCAAGAAATCAAAGTTTGTCCATGAATCAATAGCAGGAACAGATGCTACAATTCCACCGGAAAAGTCCTGTAGCAGGATCAAGAAGCAAGGTAAATAAAGCAAGTAAATCTTGGTTCAGGGACAAGGAAGACGTGGTAACAAGACAAGGTCTACTTGGGAGTCACAGCTCGGTGCAGCTCACCTGGAATTGGGAGCTCAGCAAGAATTCAAGAAGCAAGGCAAGGAGCTGGAAACTGGAACCTCTTCTGAGGAAAGGCAAAGTTGACACCGCAATAAGAACACAGTGAAGGGTATTTTTAAGGGAATCACAAAGCTGCAAGATTAGGGAGTATGGAACCCACAAAAGTTCTCATGGGAAAGTTAGGCATTATCAAGTTTAAGAGCTAATCTTCTACTTCTTCTCACCCTCTCTCTCCTGCTTCTATCTTTTGTAATAAAGTCTCTCTGATTAAAAGTCCCCTCTTCACTCAAGTCTGCACCATCTGATATAGGTAGCATTGGGGAGTAATCGGAATGCTTGCCAATTAGTGAGTCCTGCGATTCAGCAATATTCGGCAGCTGCAAGGCCATGGGGCCTCGGTCCAGAGCAGAGATGTCTCTGAATTCCTCTGCCTCATCTGAGTCCAACTCCATCCCCTGATGAAACATGGGCCATGATGGCTGAGCCACAACACAAGGGGGAAAGAAATATAATTATGTAAAATATATAAAGTATCAGGGTAGTGGTGGGGTATTTGATAAATTTTAAATGTATATTTTAAATGGGCTCGGGTTGTGGCGCAGGCTGGAGAGCAGCTGCAATGAATCACTGCAATGAATCACTCTGACCAGGAGGTCATGAGTTCGAGGCCCGCTCGGAGCCTATGTTTGTCTGTCTTTGTTCTATGTTAAAAGGCATTGAATGTTTGCCTATATGTGTAATGTGATCCGCCCTGAGTCCCCTTTGGGGTGAGAAGGGCGGAATATAAATGCTGTAAATAAATAAATAAATAATAAAATATAAGGATATCAATTTACAAACTTAGGTTAGTTGACAATAAGAAGGTACAGTAAATGTGGGATTAACTTCTGGACTAATTTATTAATCAATTTATTAGAGACTTAATTTTTGAATTAATTAATTATTTACATATAAACGTATACTTATCAATTTATCAATTTTTAAAGGGGAATATATAATATTTTATAGAAAATGGCCACCCAGAGAAGAAGGAGGCCAAGATGCTACTGAGAAGACAATCTCTCCCTGATAATTTAAGCTTGAAAGATATTATGAAAGAATTAATGAGGCTATCAGAAAACCAAAACACATTCCAGGAGCAGATGTTAAATATGAAAAAGGAGATTTCAGAAGAATTTAGCAATATGAAAAAAAAACTTTGACCAGGTTCAACAAGAGATACAAGAGTTAAAACAAAAAATAAAATAAAAAATAGAGCAGTCACAGGATATTCTACAGGGGAGAATGAATGAGCTAGAGATCATAAGCTCCAGATTAGAAGCGAGACAAGAAAGGTTAGAACAAAATGAATCAGAATTCAACTTAGGTTTAGAAATATACAAGAAGAAGCCAAGGAAAACATTAGAGAATATCTGTAAAATAACGGCGGAAATAACACAACACACAGAAGAAGAGATGTCGGATAATATAGAGAAAACACACAGAATTACAACTAACTATTTAAGGAAAAACAAAGTTGACAGATGTCATCGTTCATTTCACAAGAAGGAAACTGAAGGAAGAAATTTCAAGAAACAACAATAAAAATCCCCAATACTACAATGGATCTAAAATACTTATTTTGAAAAAAAAACACACCCTACCAGTACCTTGATTAAGAGAAGGAAATATATGTTTTTGGCAGATGAACTTAGAAAAAATGATATCTGTTTTAGATGAGAAAAGAAAGAAGGAATGATGATTACTTACAAAGAAGAAAGACTATTGATTACTTTGGAGGAAAAGGCAAAGGACTTTTATAAAAGGCTGAAGAGAGATCAGGAGAGAGACAAAACACCGGATGAAGACAACCAAAAAGAAACCAAAAGGGTCACCAAACTTGACCACCACAAATATCCCTCAACCGGACTTGGACTTAACAAATGATAGTACTTAAATAAAGATTCAAGAATGCAATTGAAATGTTGGATTAATAATGTTAACGGACTAAATTAGCCCAACAAAAGGAAAAAAAACCTATTTAACCAAATAAAAAAGGGGAAATATGATATAGTGGCCCTCCAGGAGACCCATGTGATCCAAAAACATGCCTCAAATTTAATTCAGGATAAGATAGGCAAGGAATACCATTCCTCCGCCAATGAGAAAAAGAAAGGAGTGGTTATCTACATTAAACCATAACTAGAATCTAATTTGGCATTTAAAGATGAAGAAGATAGAATAATTGATATTAATATAAGCTGTAATGGTCAAAATACTTTATTTTGTAACATATATGCCCCAAATTGGCCCAAAATTAACTTTTAAAATGATTTAAAAGAAAAGATAATGTCCCAACAATTTGACAATTTGATAGTTGCAGGAGATTTTAATGGAGTTTTGGATCCAAAAATGGATAAGTCACCAAACCAAATAAATAAACCTAGTAACAAAATTAGCCAACTTCCTAAAAAGCTTTTGAATTTTAAAGAGGAGCTAGGCTTAAATGAAATTTGGAGAAAACCTCATGGAAATGAAAGAGACTTTACTTTTTTTCCGGATAGACACTAGTTGTGGTCAAGAATAGATATGGTCTAGGCTACAAATACCATCTCCATAAGGATATCAAAGGTTAAAATATTACCTAGAAGTATTTCTGACCACTGTCCGATATAATTTACAATAAATGAGACAAAAAGGATTTTTAAATGGAGGCTTAATGAGAATTTATTAAAATCGGAAGAGGACATAAGAAAATACAGGGAAATTCTGAGAGAATATTTCCATCTCAATACGACACAGGATGTACCAATTCAAACTGTATGGGATGCTCGTAAAGCGGTCATACAAGGACACTTTATTCAGCAGAATGCAAAGAAGAATAAGACAAGGAGAGAAAAATCGGATAAAATAAACCAACAAATAATACAAATAGAAGCTAAATTAAAAGTGAGTCCTACAGACAAAAACCTAAAACAAGATTTAAACCTTTGGCTAGTTCAAAAAGATTATTTAGAAACGGAACAAATGGCAAAACAATTGGAATACATAAAACAACAAAACTTCCAAAATGCTAATAAACCAGGCGATGACTATCTAGAAAAATTAAAAAAACAAAAACAGGCAAGCATGAATCATAACTGAAATACAAATGGATGGTAAACACTATACAAATGACCAGGACATATTTAAACAAATCTATAAATATTATAGCAAACTATATACCAAAGTTCCAATTAATACAAAAGATGTAATGTCTCTCCTAAACAAACAGAATTTACAGAAAATCACGGAGCAACAATGAGAAAGATTAAATAAAGAGATAACAGTAGATGAGATAAGAAACACAATAAAAAAGATAAACAAAGCTCCAGGCCCAGATGGCCTCTCAGCTATATATTATAAAACTATGAGTGATGAAATAATACCATATCTTCAAAAGATTATGAATGCGATATTAAACAACTAAAAACCTCCGGAGTCTTGGAGAATGGCTTCAATAATAATGATAAATAAAGAAAAACAAGAACCCAAAGATGTTAAGAATTACAGGACAATTTCCTTGCTTAACATAGTGTACAAAATTTTTACGAATATTCTGGCAGAGAGATTAAAGTCTTTCCTAAGTGATTGTGATGTCTCATGGGCCTTGTAGTCCCGTTCCTAGTGCTATTGTGGCAGACGAGGAGGAAAACATGGGATTTCCACCGGTTCTGCTTGAATCGGAGCCTCTCCACCTGGAGGATGTTTGTCCTCAGGAAGTTAACCAAACAAGCCTTGGGCAGAATTCTCCCCCGTTTTCCCGAAAGGACAATTATAATAAAGATAGAGGAGCCAGGGAGGCAAATCGCCGGAGTCTCAGAATCGCAGCCAAACAATTAGCTGATTAGGTCTGCTTCCCTTGGGAAATTCTAAGGAGTCATGCATCTGGACAGAGTTGGGTTTCGCTTCTTGTTCTCCAGAGAAAGTGTTCTGTTGGCGGGAAAACAAGACCCTATATAGGGGTTTTGCCGCAAGGGGAACCTTGCGGAGTCAATTGTTCAGCTTGAGGAGAGAGATCGTGTGTGGACTTCGTAACCCCAGTTCCTTGTTTCCCGGATTAAGTTTCCAGCCTTGCCTTGTTTCACGGACTTCCTTGGACCTTGTTCATGCTTCATGTTTGCCTCGTTCAAGTCTTTGAGCTAGCCAAGAATCGAGTTTATTTTCCTGCCTTGTTGTCAAGCTACATTGGACTTTAAAGACTCTGTCATTTCCCCACACTTTGCTTGGCAAAGTGTTTGTTTCGGTCAAGTGGATTAAAACTTTGAACTCTTATATCTTATATTGGACAATACATTTCTGGACTATATTTGACCTCATCTGAATGGTCTGCTTCTGAACTATATTCATTACTTGTTTTTATTGACTTTATATATTTCTTTAATAAAGATATTAGATAGATTCTGGTCTCTGCGCATGGTTATTGGTGCTCTGCAGCCTGGGTCCTGACAGTGATTGGATTAAAGAGGAGCAAGCAGATTTGCTCCTCAGACCTAAACGCCAGATAAAGGACAATGTGAGAACCATATTAAATGTAATAGAGTTCTATGGAAAAAAAACAATCAAGAAGAATTAGCCCTACTGAGTTTGGATGCAGAAAAGGCATTCGACAATTTAAATTCAGACTTCTTAAAATTATTGCTGAAAGAATTAGATACTGGATATCAATTTTCAAATGCCATAGAAGCGATTTATGAAAGACAAGAAGCAAAGATAATAAATGGACAAGAATAACCAAAAATAGAAATAAGCAAAGGAACTAGACAGGGCTGCCCTCTTTCTACATTACTTTTTATTATGACACTAGAAATTCTGCTCAACGAAATTAGGGAGGATCGAAACCTGAAAGGCTTAAGAATAAAGAAAGAGGAATTTAAACTTAGGGCCTTTGCTGATGATGTCATTTGTATTATTAATAATCCATTGGGCAATATAACAAAATAGATTAATTAAATTGAAAAGTATGGTGTAGTTTCAGGCCCGAAATTAAACCAAAAAAAAAGACGATTCTCACAAAAAAATATCTCACAAAAGAAAAAAATAAGAACTACTAAAAATAACAGAAATTAAGGTGGTAGATAAAATACAATACTTAGGTTTCAACATTACAGCCAAAAACTCTCAATTGATGAAGAATAATTATGAACAGATATGGAAAGAAATTAAAAAGGACTTAGACAATTGGAAACATTTGAAATTATCTCACTTGGGTAGAATATCCATTATTAAAATGAATATATTGCCAAAATTGTTATATCTATTTCAATCCCTACCAATAAAAAATTGGTATGATTTTTGGAAAAAAATAAACCCCCTGAGCATTAAAAACACAACCATACAAAGAAAGCTCACACAAACCAGAATCCCATACTAACCCCCCCCCCCCCCCCAAAAAAAACCCCACTGGAACTACTTAAAGAGGACTACAGAGGAAAAATTGTGAAAAGTGCCCATTAGGGTGTCTTTGGGGGAAAAAATGATCCCTAGCTCCTATGGAGTTGTCCACTCCTGAGGCAAAGTGTGTCCACCAAAGAAGAAGAAAAGGGGGGAAACAAGAATAAAGCAACATACAGCTGATTGATTTAAATTGATAGGTCCTTGCTCTCCTTCAGTAAGTCATTTTTCCCATTTATATGGTGGACATCACACTGGTAATGAAGGTCCGCATAGTTAAAGCAATGGTATTCCACCTAGTAACCTATGGATGTGAGAGCTGGAACATAAGGAAGGCTGAGCGAAGGACATTTTTGAACTGTGGTGTTGGAGGAAAATTCTGAGACTGCCTTGGACCGCAAGAAGATCCAACCAGTCCATACTCCAGGAAATAATGCCCGGCTGATCACTGGAGGGAAGGATATTAGAGGCAAAGATGAAGTACTTTGGCCGCATAATGAGAAGACAGGAAAGCTTGAGAAGATCATGTTGCTGGGAAAAATGTAAGGAAAAAGGAGAGGGACCGACCAAGGGCAAGATGGATGGATGGTATCCTTGAAGTGACTGGCTTGACCTTGAAGGAGCTGGTGGCAACAGCCCATAGGGAGCTCTGGCATGGGCTGGTCCATGAGGTTACGAAGAGTCGGAAACGACTGAACGAATAAACAACAAATGGTGGTTTATCTACAAACCAAATTTCCTCCAGACAGCCTTTAAAGAATAGACACATTCAAATAAGAAATCTTTATACTAGAGAACTGTCTGTCCAGGAGGACCACATTCAATTGATAGATCCAGCAGGACAATTTTCCAGTTACCATCTCTTCATATACTATCTTAGAGCCAGGCAGAAAGTGATGTGAGCCAAAGGACCTCATCACATTTGCAGCTGGAACCACCACGGATTGTGGCATGGGGTGTGAGGAATCCATTGTCTCACGCCCTGCATCGCCCAACTTACCCCTAACCCGCATTTCATGAGGGGAAGCGTCCACTGTCCGGCTCCCCCTATTGTTGCTAATGCAACACAGGAAGTTTCTTGTATTGCTGCCATGGCAGCATATGCTGGTTCCTCTTCAGTTTTGCTACAGAGCCCTCCCAGAAGTAGCTGTACATTGTGGAATGGGAGCTAGTGGGTTCCATGGCAAAATTGTAGAGAAATCGGCATATGCTGCCGAATTTTGGCCCATCTGATGAGGTTGTAAAACTGGGAGGTGTTGGTGCCTGTCAGAATCATGCTAAGCAGACAAATAGTCTGACCTGCAAATTTAAGTCAATACATCTCCATTACTACTCCTTGTCAGATGTGAAAGCAAAAAGGGATAGAGAAGTACAGTGTTCCCTCACTTATCGCGTGGGTTATGTTCCAGGACCACCCGCGAAAAGTGAAAATCCGCTAAGTAGGGATGCTATATTTGTGTTGTTTACAATCTCACTGGCAAGTAGCGTCTGTCTGTCACTGCCTTGTGAAGCAAAAACAAAGCTAATTCAGCCTCCTTTTCTCTCCCTTTGGCTTCTCCTTCCTTCCTTCCTTCCTTCCTTCCTTCCTTCCTTCCTTCCTTCCTTCCTTCCTTCCTTCCTTCCTTCCTTCAGCTTCTCCTTAAGAAGGAAGTAGAAAGAGGGATTTATAATATTATTTTATGATTTATACTATTATTTTAGTGCTTATTAAAAAATAGAGAAACAGGGAGTCCGTGAAAAGCGAACCATGAAGTAGCGAGGGAACACTGTATAGGATGGAGACTTAATCAAGACTTAAATCTTGATTTTACAATAAATAATTGAAAACATGATGAGCATTCTCTCCTCTTTCTCTCCTCTTTGTGTCTTCAGATTGCAAAAAAAATTTTTTTTTCAAACTACAAATCACAGACTGATCATACTGACTGAAGACCAAGAAAGTAACTTTTCTAAGATTTCATAAAACAACTCAGGGCCCTTCCACATAGCTATATAATACAGAATATCAAGGCAGAAAATCCCACAATATTTGCTTTGAACTGGATTATCTGAGTCCACACTGCCATGCATTCCATTTCAAAAGAGATAATGTGGGATTTTATTCAGCTGTGTGGAAGGGGCCTCACTCTACAAGCCAGCTGTTCTGCTGGGGGCTGGACTTTAAGCTTTCTCTCTGAGTACAAGTTTTTAAATTTTGTTTCTTACTTTTTTATGTGTCGACTGTGGGAGTAAGTATGCACATCTGAAAGAAGGTGAGAAAATGTTATCTGTACGACAGGTGGGTTGCTCTTTTAAATACTGTTCATTCGATAATGCTCATTTTCCCCTCTCAGAATGTCTTTAGATGTCATCCAAGGAGCAGATCAACTAAGGAGGTGCTATTTTTTGCAGTCTTTTATAGCAATGAAATGAATTTTGAATATATTTGCTCCTTGATGACACACATATTTACCATTACTGTTTTTGACATGTTGTCGCCTTGTTGTTTAATACCAGTTCAGTGGAAACTCATAATATAGGTGCAAACATCTGTTGTTTACTCTAAAATGACTAACATTCTCATATAAAACTTTGATATCTAAGAATAAATAATAGAACTATCTAAGGCAAGCACAAGTGCTCTGCCTTCAAAAGTTTGCAGATCTACGAACACTTTCAACAAGACATAAAAACAGGCATCATTTCCTTATTGTGTACCATTACCACAAAATGTTCACAGGACATCCCAGCATTAAAACGTATACACAGGTTTGCAGTCTTACTTGGAATAAAATGACCCATGACTTTATTAAATCTTATATCACAGTAGGTGTCTTTGGGATGGTAGCTATCAGGTTGCTAGGGTATATTGAAGTCTATCCCTAAAATATATTATCATCATATTTCTACAGATGTATGCTCATAGATATTGATGATGATGATGATGATAATAATAATAATAATAATAATAATAATAATAATAATAATAATAACAACAACCCCCCTCGCAGGTGCCAAAAATTCTCACAGAACAAAATGGAACAGATGGAAATAACAACTGAAATGATCAGCAAACAAGTGCAAAAAGTCAAGAACTGGACATCGCCTGGTAGTGATCAACTTCATGGATTTTGGCTCAAACATCTGATTAGTTTACATGGAAAAATGGCCCAACAATTCAATGAGATGATGCAGAAAGGAAGTATCAGTGAATGGCTAACAACTGGAAGAACATACCTGATACAAAAGGATCCAGCAAAAGGAGCAGCACCAGGAAACTACAGGCCAATAACGTGTCTGCCCACTATGTTTAAACTACTGACTGGCATCATAGCTGACAGAATTCAAGACTATCTTGAAGAAAAAAACATCTTGCCAGATGAACAGAAAGGCAACAAACGGAAAAGCAGGGGCACAAAAGACCAGTTATTGATTGACAAAATGATTCTGGAGAACTGTAAAAGCCGAAAAGCTAATCTTCACATGACGTGGATTGACTACAAAAAGGCCTTTGACTCACTCCCACACAGCTGGATCATCAAGTGCCTGGACGCCATCGGGATTAGTAAAAACGTTGGCACCTTCATTGAAAACATGATGGAGCACTGGAAAACTGAACTGTTTGTTGGAAATGAAAGCTATGGACTTGTCAACATCAGGAAAGGAATTTTCCAGGGAGACTCATTGTCCCCTCTGCTTTTCATTATTGCCATGATCCCTCTGTCAACAATCTTACAAAAAACAAATCTCGGCTATCAAACATCTAAGAATTCTCACAAAATTTCACATCTGATATACATGGATGACCTGAAGCTGTATGGAAAATCGGAAACTGAAATCCAGTCTCTGACTAACACTGTCCGAATCTTTAGCACTGATATCAGCATGGAGTTTGGCTTGGACAAATGTTCGACAGTGGCATTGAAGAAGGGAAAAATCATTGAAAGTGAGGGCATAAATATGCCTAATGGCCAAACAATAAAGTGTCACCAGCCAGAGGCCTATAAATATCTGGGCATACTACAGCTGGACAACATCAAGCATGAACATGTGAAAACTGTGGTCAGCAAAGAATATACACAAAGGGTCAGAAAAATTCTCAAAAGTAAGCTCAATGGAGGCAACACCATCAAGGCCATAAACACCTGGGCCATACCTGTCATAAGATATACTGCTGGCATCATAAACTGGAAACAGATGGAACTGGACAATTTGGACAGAAAAACAAGAAAACTCATGACCATTCATCATTCACTGCACCCTCGCAGTGATGTTGACCGGCTGTATCTGCCTAGAAGATCAGGGGGCAGAGGACTCTTACAAGTAAAACAAGCAGTCAAAGAAGAAGAACATGCCCTGGCAGAATATGTAAAGCAAAGTGAAGAACCTGCTTTGATTGAAGTCAAAAATCAGAAACTCCTCAAAGCACAGCAGACAAAAAACCAGTACAAGAAAGCCACACTACAAACTAGAGCTGACAGCTGGCACAACAAAACACTGCATGGAAAGTTCCTTGACAAAATTGAAGGAAAAGCTGACAAGGAGAAGACCTGGCTCTGGCTCACGAATGGGACCCTGAAGAAGGAGACAGAAGGCCTGATTCTTGCAGCCCAGGAGCAAGCCATCAGAACAAATGCAATCAAGGCCAAGATCGAAAAATCAGCTGATGACCCAAAATGCAGACTGTGCAAGGAAACCGACGAAACCATTGATCATATCCTCAGCTGCTGTAAGAAAATTGCACAGACAGACTACAAACAGAGGCACAACTATGTGGCCCAAATGATTCATTGGAACTTATGCCTCAAGTACCACCTGCCAGCAGCAAAGAACTGGTGGGATCACAAACCTGCAAAAGTATTGGAAAATGAGCATGCAAAGATACTGTGGGACTTCTGAATCCAGACTGACAAAGTTCTGGAACACAACACACCAGACATCACAGTTGTGGAAAAGAAAAAGGTTTGGATCATTGATGTCGCCATCCCAGGTGACAGTCGCATTGACGAAAAACAACAGGAAAAACTCAGCCACTATCAGGACCTCAATATTGAACTTCAAAGACTCTGGCAGAAACCAGTGCAGGTGGTCCCAGTGGTGATGGGCACATTGGGTGCCGTGCCAAAAGATCTCAGCCAGCATTTGGAAACAATAGACATTGACAAAATTACGATCTGCCAGCTGCAAAAGGCCACCCTGCTGGGATCTGCGCGCATCATCCGAAAATACATCACACAGTCCTAGACACTTGGGAAGTGTTCGACTTGTGATTTTGTGATATGAAATCCAGCATATCTATCTTGTTTGCTGTGTCATAATCAACAACAACAACAACAACAACAACAACAACACTTTATTTATATTCTGCCCTATCACCCCAAGGGACTCAGGGCGTATCATAGTACACATACACAGCAAACATTCAATGCCGTTTGGAGACAGGACAGAACAGAATAAGACAAACAGAAGGAGGTATGCAGTCTTGAAGTCCAGTTTTTTTGGTGTCTTGGAGGTTGATGTGCTCAGATTCAGTCACAGGGGATGCTGTTGCTTCATTCTCTATGATGAAGAGCCATCGGAACTTCCTCCTCCCACCTTCCTTTTGGTCACCACATTTCTGGTCTTGTTATTTATGGTGTCATAAAATACCTCCTCCGCAATTTGCGGTACCTAACTTCTCTACTTACAGCTTATAAACTGTTTTCGAACTGCTTAGGTAAACAGTGAGCTGGGCCTGAGGTCGAGTGCTCACTCCCGACCGGGCTTTGAACTGGCCACCCTTCGGTTGGTAGATCTTATTACTGCTGGTGATTTATCAGCTCGCTATAGCCCAGCCCTCAACAATAAACCTCACCAAAGGGGGTTAAGACATTACTTGACTCATTTTATAGCCCTCCTGAATTTTACTTTATAGAGAAAGTGCTTTCAATTGTCCCATTTTAGCAGATCAGTCCCAATTAATCACCTGCCATTCCACTTGCTCAGCTGCTTTTAAAATGCCCCAGTTACTCTCATCTCGTCCTACTTTCTCTCTTTGTGCTCAGCTTACTTCAATGGCTGCAGACTGAATTTCACATGCAAGGTAGGTTAGCCATATATGTCCAGGTTTGCCCCTATGAAATATTGAAGTGGATGACCTTTAATTGCATGAAGGTGATAAACCAACAATGAACTCTCATATTTGGTGACCATTCTCATTGCATGACAGCATGTGTAACCTGCTGTTATTCTGCCATCTCCTGTGATAAAGCTGCTCTCGCTATTGACAAAAAAATCTGTCAATAGGTTATGGTTGTGCCAAGGTCCTTTATCTTATGTGATGAGCCCAATCTGTCATGGTTTGCAAAGGCACTGTGCTGTGTGTGTATTAACTGGAAAATGAAGTGTGTGAAGCTGATTGGCTGAGCCTGCAAAGACCTGGGGATTGATTTGATACTGTTTCTGTTTTGCTGCTGCAGAACCAGTTTGGACAAGTTTTTCAGTGCTCACTGAGTATTGCTGGTAAAGAGAGCAGTGTACTCAGAGAGGCCTTGCTATTTTGAGGCCTGTTTGCTGCTGAGAAAAGAGGGTGAAGAACCAGGACTGTATTCTTGAGGGACCATTGTAAATACTACATTTTTATCTCTTGGAATCAGTAAAGTTCCTGTATTTTTGTTCTGCAAACCAGAGTGGCATGTTATTGTTCTGCGGGTGACTCTGGATCGTGGGCACATGTAAGAGCTTCCATTTCTCATCATCAATCTGCAACACAATCTGCATCTGTGCTGCCATGCTGACCCAGAAGTGATAACAGATGGCAGAATTGCCCTGCACTTCCACTCTCCGCTACCTGCTTGCAGTGATTCATTCCATTAAAGTAACCAGCTGCAATAAATCACTACTGACTAAGAGGTCATGAGTTCGAAGCCCAGGTCGGGTTAAGCCCCTAACCATTAAATAGCCTGGCTTGCTGTTTACATAAGTAGCCTGAAAGACAGTTGCATCTGTCAACTAGGAAATTTAGATACGCTTTATGCGGGAGGCTAATCTAACTAATTTACAACACTATAAAACTGCCAGCAGCACGTGGAAAGGAATGAGGAAGTAGAGCACTCAGTGTCACTCATTGATGATGAAGCAACAGCTCCCCCTGTGGCCAGAATCGTGCATACCCTCATGAAGCTAGAAGTGTTAAAATTGCCTTTGTGGTGTCTATACTGTATGTTGTATGTCTGATGGCATTGAATGTTTGCCATATATATGTTCATTGTAATCCGCCCTGAGTCCCCTTCAGGGTGAGAAGGGTGGAATATAAATACTGTAAATAAATAAATAAATAAATGTCTCTGTGTGGATACTGTGTGTGGTACAGTAGTGTGGATGATCATCCTGATATAGTGCCACCGTCCCCGATCACAAGAATGTCACAGAATAGCAGCTTTGTGTGATAAAATCCTGTGAATTATTTGCACTGTGTTTTTAAATGAGAAGCAGGGATTCTTAAGAACTTTATTATGGAAATATTTTTTTTCTTTACCTATGATCAAATGGATAGAAGATATATCAATGCTTGCAACATTGGAAATAATAATATATAGATTACATATTTGTAACCTATATATTATTACATTACATATTACATCACCGGAATCGCTCCCCCTGGTACACTAATGAGCTATGGGCGATGAAGCAAGCACGAAAGCGGCTGGAACATCGGTGGCGACGGAAACCTGACGAGGTGTCACTGTCCGCTTTCAAGGCTTTTCGCAGGTCCTACGAATCAGCCATCAAGGATGCTAAAAAATCTTACAATTCCTCCTTAATAGCCTCTGCTAGATCGTGCCCAGCTCAAGTATTCAAAATTGTTCGTGCTTTGACCAGTCCGGCTCCCTTAGTCCAAAACCCAGCAACCAGGGCTCATACAGCAGAGGCATTCCAGAAGTTTTTCACTGATAAAATCACCGTGCTTCGGCAGGAACTGCTCCCTACAGTTGATACCTTAAGTGAGCTTGAGACTTTGTGGCCGCTTAGTGGGCCTATATTTGATCGATTTACTCCGCTTGACAAGGAAGATGTCGCTAGAATCCTAGCTGCTGCAAAACCAACCACCTGTTCCCTTGATCCGTGTCCCTCCTGGCTGGTGAAGAGCTGCCTGGAAGGTCTACTCGATCCGTTGAGTAACATCATCAATGGCTCTCTTGAACAGGGGGTCTTCCCGGACAACCTAAAAGAGGCAAGGGTTCGTCCCTTGCTAAAGAAGCCTAGCTTGGATCCCATGACCCTTGCCAACTATCGTCCTGTCTCCAACCTCCCATTCTTGGGTAAGATGATAGAGCGGGCTGTGCTGGGACAATTGCAACAATTTCTGGATGATACAGCTGGCCTGGACCCTTTCCAGTCAGGCTTCCGCCCTGGCCATGGGACGGAGACAGTCCTGGTTGCCATTACAGATGAACTTCGTCGCCAGTCTGATAGTGGCGGATCAGCGCTACTGGTATTTCTCGACCTTACCACAGCATTTGACACCGTTGATTACAATCTAATGATTCACCGTCTCGCCATGTCCGGAGTTCGCGGTCAGGCCCTCAATTGGTTCAACTCATTTCTGCGAAACCGGAGCCAATGCGTGGAGTATATGGATCAAGTCTCTGACAGATCTCCCCTCCTATGTGGGGTACCCCAAGGTGCAATTCTCTCCCCTCTTCTCTTCAATATCTACGTTAGACCCCTTGCTAGTTTGGCTTGGAGTTTTGGCCTAGACTGCTATCAATATGCAGACGACACCCAACTCCTTCTGCGCTTGGAGCCTGGAGCAACGTCAATACCAGACAATTTCACCTTATGTCTGGAGGCTCTGTCGAACTGGCTACGTGTTAGTAGATTGAAGGTGAACCCAGTGAAGACTGAGATTCTCTGGCATGGCCGCTCAACTGGTCTGACCCACTTGCTACCCACCTTCGATGGTGCTGCCCTATCTCCTTCGCCCACCGTTAAGAGCCTGGGTGTCATTTTAGATTCGCAGCTGACAATGGAAGCTCAGGTCGCTGCTGCCAGCAAACAGGCCTTTTTCCACCTACGTCAAGCGAGGCAATTGGCACCCTATCTATCTGATGAGGCCCTGGCAACAGTCATCCATGCCACGGTCACATCTAGGCTGGACTATTGCAACGCCCTGTATGTTGGCCTTCCGATGTCCACGACCTGGAAGCTCCGTATTGTTCAAAATGCGGCAGCCAGGCTACTCACAAGAACACCCATGAAATGCCACATAACACCAGTGCTGCAGCATCTGCATTGGCTTCCAACTGATTACCGTGGTCTAAATAAAATGCTAGTCCTGACTTTTAAAACTCTTTACGGCCAGGGCCCATCGTATCTTAGGGACCGTCTCTCCTTCTCCCATCATCGG
Source organism: Anolis carolinensis (assembly GCF_035594765.1). Lineage (NCBI taxonomy): Eukaryota > Metazoa > Chordata > Lepidosauria > Squamata > Anolidae > Anolis > Anolis carolinensis. The sequence continues at coordinate 322,674,025 of NC_085841.1, read as the reverse complement.
AGATCGCAACGACCATCCCAACGAGACTTACTCTATGTACCGGGTCCTAGAGAAGTGCACTTGGAGAGGACCAGGCGCAGAGTTTTTTCTGTTTCTGCCCCTGCCTTATGGAATGCCTTGCCGCCCTATATGAGAGCCATGCGTGAGTTAGGGCCTTTTACCCTAGCACTCAAGACATGGCTCTTTACTAGAGCTTTTAATCTATTTTAATTTTTATCAATATTTGTATGTATGTATTTTTATCCTTTACAATTTTATCTTGTAAATCGCCTAGAGCATCGTGGATGGAGGGCGATTAATAAGTAATTAAATGATGATGATGATGATGATGATGATGATGATGATGATGATGATGATGATGAATGGGGCTATATTTGGACATTTGGTCAACTTTTATAGAAACTTATAACTGATGTGGCTATTATTTTTCATTTCACTTTTTATTTTCCTTTTATTTTTATTATTTTATTTTAATAGCTTTTGTTATTGAATGTTAATACATTCAAAAAATGTATCAGCAGAATTCAATAAAGCAACAACAACAGAATAGTACATTTCCTTAACTCTTCACATCTGGGCCTGCCTTTTTATATGTCTAGAAATTTATTTTGTCAGTAATGGCCTCAGAGATCTCTTTCTAGGTTTTCTGATGGCTTTTTCTGGGTGTTGAAGGCCAACTGAAGGGGGGTGTACCATTTTGTGCATTCTGAATCAACAAAACGGTACGAAAACATGAATTAAATGGATGAGATGGTAACCGGGCCCATTACTACTTTCTACTATCTTTCTTTCTGTCTTTCTTTCTTCAACTAACAATTATTTAATGATTGCTTTTCCTGCTTTTGATTTAGAAGAACATAAAGGAAATATTTTGATTTTAAAGTGTAGAATTATGCATTTCTAACCACACGGAGCTATATTTCAGTTCTGTAACAAAAATATGGAGAACAGCAAAAACACCCTACTTTTCAGGGACATATTTTCACAGCACTAACTGCTGCTCTTAATTTTGTCCTTTGTTAGCAAAATGAATCCTGGACTATAACTGTGCTGTTGCCACTTTATATTAGACCTTCTTGTTTTTATAAGATCTGTACTACTTGGTGTTATCCTCCTCTCTTTCTTTGAGTCATCTTGACTGATAATATAAGCACAGAATTCATATGTACATGATGTATTGCCAATCTGTGAGTCTCACATTTGGCCACTTCTCTTTTGCATATTTAATCATTGCAATCTCACTTCTGAAGTTGGGTGCTACTTTCTTTTGGGATGGCATTGAATGTGAGGAGAAATGTCATAAGCTAGTCTTGTGCATGAATATTGGGAAGGATAGAACTCCTGCATTTTAAAAGGAATTGCTCTTAAACAAAGAGGACCAAAAGCCTGAGAACCCTGTAGTTGCCTATAGAAAGTGATATATCAATTTTACAGGCTGTGATGGGGCCATGAATCCATATGCCATTTTCTCATTAAGAAGCCCACAATACTTTCAATATGGAGTTTTGGTTAAAAATGGCAGCTCTTAGCATCTTTCTATAATTTTAAGAACCCATGCATTCAATCACCTTGCATTGTGCTGCAAGCATTCTGCACCTTAGTTCTCATTGGCTGCTGCCAGCAGAGACCATAGAAAGCAGAATTTGATGATATCCAGAACCAAGGAGTTCAGAGGTATCAATATGTTACTGACAGCCAACTTTTTTCTCCTTTCCATCTAAAGCAGTTATTCCCAAATGTTAGTCTTCCAGAGGCCTCAGCTGATTTGTTTAATCATCAGGGATTCTGTGAGCTGAAGTTCACATTACCTGGAAGACCAGAGTTTGGGAAACACTGATCTAAAGTCAAGGAAACTGTTCTAGACCTAAGAAATGTCTAATCACATAATGTAGTAGTTTTCTTGTTGGACTTAGGCCCCACTGAAACTGATAATTTAGGTTGATGTGCAAAACAATCAGCCTCACGGTAGGTTAATTCCACATAGCATTGATCCAAATTAATCCTGGTGGTGATGTTATCATCAGCTTCTAGCTGTTTTATGCTCTAGTCAACAAGTGATCAGGTTGCTGGAATGTAAGAACTGCCAAAAAGTCAATTCAGTCCAGATCAATCACAGGGTATCCAGTGGGTTGAAGGAAGAAGCAAGAAAGTGGTTGTCTAGAAGTTATTGAACAAATTAGTAGTCCATATAAACAAAGCCAGCAAGAAGTAAAGCAGAGTTTTAAATCATAGTCACTCCTAGGCCACAAAAACAGAAACAGTGAAAAGTACAATAGGCTGGAGTCCTATTGACTAAAACAATTGTTGACTGGATAGTCAACACATAGATACATTCAACTGATTCAATGTCTGTACTCTAGTCGGGGTTAAGTATATAATGTAGACCCGTATTTTATTGAAGTTATCTATCTACTACCTAGGCCTATATCTTCTGGCAGGATTTTCAGTTTGGCTTTAACATCAAAAACATGCTCCGGAGTCTCTTCCAGCCCCTTAGAACAGGTTGTAAGAGTTCCAAGGGAAGCTCAGTGTCAATGTAAGATCCTGGAAGGTTTGGAAGTAAGACAAGCTCAGAATGGGTTCACTGGGAACAAATCTTTATTTTCCTTCTTGCAAGAATAAAAAAAACAACTAGTTCTACCAATCTTTTCTATGCTCCCTGCTATATATACCCTAAGAAACTTATACTCACCCCACACCAAGTTACATTCCAACATCTTCAGTTCTTTGGTTCCCATAACAATCTGGGCTAGATGGATCAGGTTGACAAACAAATTGTATCTTAATTGCTTTTAGGGTATATGTTTTATTCATGTTTTAGTTTACTATGTCTTATTAGATTGTTTTTGATTATTTTCATCCTAATGCTTAATTCTTTGTTGTATGTTTACTGTTGTTACTGTGCATTATCTTTTATAATTTTGATGTGTTTGTACTCATTTGAGGCATTGAATGTCTGCCTTTTTGTTTTGTGTCTGTAAACTGCCCTGAGTCCCTTCAGGGAGAGAGGATGGTCTAGAAATAAAGTTTTATTATTATTATTACCTCAGTTACAACTCCCAGTCTCTTGTTTCTCTTTTCCCCATCCTTGGCGTCTCATGTCAGGATGACCAGTCAGTCTATT